>NC_142463.1:66934812-67550229 GCF_049115385.1 Moschus berezovskii
TGATCAGAGTAAATGTGAAAAAGAACTCAATCCACCACTGCAAGCATGGAAGATGTAGAAAGGGATCCACAAGCAAAAGGATGCAGGTAGCCTCTAGAAACTGGAATAAGCAAGGAAACAGATCCTTGCCTATAGCATCTAAACACACTGATGATAACCCAGTGAGACCTATGTTAGACTTTTGACTTCCAGAACTGTAGGCAATAAAGCTGTGTTGTTTTAAGCCATGATGTTTGTATTAAATTTTTACAGCAGCAACATAAAATGAATCCATCCCTTTATTATAAATTCTCATGGAACATGTTTAGCTAAAATAATCATTCCACTAATTATTTGGTCAATGTCTGTCTCCTTCCTTAGAAAGAGTGTATTTTCAGTCTGTCATGTTTATAACTGATTTAGCACATTGCCTGGAATCTTAGGTTCTCTGTAAATATTTGTCAAATTTGCTGCTGTTCAGTCACTAAGTTGTGTCCAATAATTTGCGACCCCATGAAATGCAGCACACTAGGCTTCCCTATCCTTCACTATCTCCTGAGTTTGCTCAAACTCATTACATTGAGTCAGTGGTGCCATCCAACCATCTATTCTGTTGCCCCCTTCTCCTCTTGCCCTCAATCTTTCCCACATCAGAGTCTTTTCCAATGAGTCAGCTCTTCACATCAGGTGGACAAAGTATTGGAGCTTCAGCTTCACCGTCAGTCCTTCCAATGAATATAGATTTCATTTAGGATTGACTGGTTTGATGTCCTTTCAGCCCAAGGGACTCTCAAAAGTCTTCTCCAGCACCACAGTTCAAAAGCATCAACTCTTCAGTGCTCAGCCCTCTTTCTGGTCCAACTCTCACATCCACACATGATTATTGGAAAAACCATAGCTTTGACTACACAGACTTTTTGTTGGCAAAGTGATGTCTCTGCTTTTTAATATACTATCTAGGTTGGTCATGTGGTCCACTGGAGAAGGGAATGGCAAACCACTTCAGTATACTTGCCTTGAGAATCCCATGAACAGTATCAAACGGCAAAATGATAGGATACTGAATGAGGAATTCCCCGGGTCGGTAGGTGCACAGTGTGCTACTGGAGTTCAGTGGAGAAATAAATCCAGAAAGAATGAAGGGATGGAGCCAAAGTAAAACAAATACCCAGTTGTGGATGTGACTGGTGGTAGAAGCAAGGTACGATGCTGTAAAGAGCAATATTGCAAAGGAACCTGGAAATGTTAGGTCCATGAATCAAGGCTAATTGGAAATGGTCAAACAGGAGATGACAAGACTGAACGTAGACATTCTAGGAATCAGTGAATTAAAATGGACTGGAATGGGTGAATTTAACTCAGATGACAATTATATCTACTATTGTGGGCAGGAATCCCTTAGAAGAAATGGAGTAGCCATCATGGTCAACAAAAGAGTCCGAAATGCAGTACTTCGATGCAATCTTAAAAATGACAGAATGATTTCTGTTCATTTCCAAGGCAAACCATTCAATATTACAGTAATCCAAGCCTATGCTCCAACCAGTAATGCTGAAGAAGCCAAAGTTGAAGGGTTTTATGAAGACCTGCTGAAACTGCAATACTTTGGCCACCTCATGCAACGAGTTGACTCACTGGAAAAGACTCTGATGCTGGGAAAGGTTGGGGGCGGGAGAAGAAGGGAACAACAGAGAATGAGATGGCTGGATGGCATCACCGACTCTGTGGACATGAGTTTGAGTGAACTCCGGGAGTTGGTGATGGACAAGGAGGCCTGGCGTGCTGTGATTCATGGGGTCGCGGAGAGTCGGACGCAACTGAGTGACTGAACTGAACTGACCTGAACTGACAAGACCTTTTAGAACTAACACCCAAAAGAGATGTCCTTTTCATTATAGGGGACTGGAATGCAAAAGTAGGAAGTCAAGAAACACCTGGAGTAACAGGCAAACTTGGCCTTGGAGGACGGAATGAAGCAGGGCAAAGGCTAATAGAATTTTGCCAAGAGAACACACTGGTCATAGCAAACACACTCTTCCAACAACACAAGAGAAGACTCTACACATGGACGTCACCAGATGGTCAACACCGAAATCAGATTGATTACATTCTTTGCAGCCAAAGATGGAAAAGCTCTATAGAGTTAGCAAAAACAAGACCATGAGCTGACTGTGGCTCAGATCATGAACTCCTTATTGCCAAATTCAGTATATTGAAGAAAGTAGGGGAAATCACCAGACCATTATGATATGACCTAAATCAAATCCCTTATGATTACACAGTGCAAGTAAGAAATAGATTTAAGGGACTAGATCTGATAGATAGAGTGCCTGATGAAATATGGACGGAGGTTCGTGACATTGTACAGGAGACAGGGACCAAGACCATCCCCATGGAAAAGAAATGCAAAAAAGCAAAATGGCTGTCTGAGGAGACCTTACAAATAGCTGTGAAAAGAAGAGAGGTGAAAAGCAAAGGAGAAAAGGAAAGATACAAGCATCTGAATACAGAGTTCCAAAGAATAGCAAGGAGAAATAAGAAAGCCTTCCTCAGCAATCAATGCAAAGAAATAGAGGAAAACAACAGAACAGGAAAAACAAGAGATCTCTTCAAGAAAATTAGAGATATCAAGGGAACATTTCATGGAAAGATGGGCTCGATGAAGGACAGAAATGGTATGGACCTAACAGAAGCAGAAGATATTAAGAAGAGGTGGCAAAAATACACAGAAGAACTGTACAAAAAAGATCTTCATGACCAAGATAAGTACAATAGCGTGATCACTCACCTGGAGCCAGACATCTTGGAATGTGAATTCAAGTGGGCCTTAGAGAGCATCACTATGAACAAAGCTAGTGGAGGTGATGGAATTCCAATTGAGCTAGTTCAAATGCTGAAAGATGATGCTATGAAAGTGCTGCACTCAATATGCCAACAAATTTGGAAAACTCAGCACTGGCTACAAGACTGGAAAATGTCAGTCTTCATTCCAATCCCAAAGAAAGGCAATGCCAAAGAATGCTCAAACTACCGCACATTTGCACTCATCTCACATGCTAGTAAAGTCATGCTCAAAATTCTCCAAGCCAGGCTTCAGCAATACGTGAACCGTGAACTCCCAGATGTTCAAGCAGGTTTTAGAAAAGGCAGAGGCACCAGAGATCAAATTGCCAACATTTGCTGGATCATGGAGAAAGCAAGAGAGTTCCAGAAAAACATCTATTTCTGCTTCATTGACTATGTCAAAGCCTTTGACTGTGTGGATCACAATAAACTGTGGAAAATTCTGAAAGAGACGGGAATACCAGACCACCTGACCTGCCTCTTGAGAAACCTGTATGCAGGTCAGGAAGCAACAGTTAGAACTGGACATGGAACAACGGACTGGTTCCAAATAGGAAAAGGAGAACGTCAAGGTTGTATATTGTTACCCTGCTTTTTTAACTGATATGCAGAGTACATCATGAGGAATGCTGGGCTGGAAGAAGCACAAGCTGGAATCAAGATTGCCAGGAGAAATATCAATAACCTCAGATATGCAGATGACACCACCCTTATGGCAGAAAGTGAAGAGGAACTAAAAAGCCTCTTGATGAAAGTGAAAGAGGAGAGTGAAAAGGTTGGCTTGAAGCTCAACATTCAGAAAACAAAGATCATGGCATATGGGAAATAGATGGGGAAACAGTGGAAGCAGTGTCAGACTTTATTTTTTTGGGCTCCAAAATCACTGCAGATGCTGATTGCAACCATGAAATTAAAAGATGCTTACTCCTTGGAATGAAAGTTATGACCAACTTAGATAGTATATTAAAAAGCAGAGACATTACTTTTCCAACAAAGGTCCGTCTAGTCAAGGCTATGGTTTTTCCAGTAGTCTTGTATGGATGTGAGATTTGGACTGTGAAGAAAGGTGATCGCCAAAGAACTGACGCTTTTAAACTGTGGTGCTGGAGAAGACTCTTGAGAGTCCATTGGATTGCAAGGAGACCCAACCAGTCCATTCAGAAGGAGATCAATCCTGGGTGTTCATTGGAAGGACTGATGCTAAAGCTGAAACTCCAATACTTTGGCCACCTCATGCGATGAGTTGACTCACTGGAAAAGACTCTGATGCTGGGAGGGATTGGAAATGGGAGGAGATGGGGAAGCCAGAGAATGAGATGGCTGGATGGCATTACCGACTCGATGGACATGAGTTTGAGTGAACTCCGGGAGTTGGTGATGGACAGGGAGGCCTGGCGTGCTGTGATTCATGGGGTCACAAAGAGTGGGACACGACTGAACGACTGAACTGAACTGAACTGAGGTTGGTCATAGCTATTCCTCCAAGGAGCAAACGTCTTTTATTTCATGGCTGCAGTCAAAATCTGCAGTGATTTTGTAACCCATGAAAATGAAATCTGACACTGTTTCCGCCTTTTCCCTGTCTATTCGTCCTGTAGTGATGGGACCGGATGCCATGATCTTCGTCTTTTGAATGCTGAGTTTTAAGCCAGCTTTCTCACTCTTCTCTTTCACCTTCATCAAGAGGCTCTTAGTTCCTCTTTGCTTTCTGCCATAAGGGTGGTGTCATCTCCATATCTGAGGTTGTTGATATTTCTCCCGGAAATCTTGATTCCAGCTTGTGCTTCATCCAGCCCAGCATTTCATATGATATACTCTGCATATAAGTTAAATAAGCAGGGTGACAGTATACAGCCTTGACATATATCTTTCCCCATTTTGAAACAGTCCATTGTTCCATGTCCAGTTCTAACTGTTACTTCTTGTCCTGAATACAGATATCTCAGGAGGCAGGTAATGTGGTCTTGTATTCCCATATCTTTAAGAATATTCCACAGTTTGTTATGATCTACACAGGCAAAGGCTTAAAGTAGTCAATGAAACAGATGTTTTTTGTTATTCCCTTGCTTTTTCTATGATCTAGCGTATGTTGGCAATTTGATCTCTGGTTTCTCTGCCTTTTCTAAAACCAGCTTGTACATCTGGAAGTTCTCGGTCCACGTACAGCTGAAGCCTAGTTTGAAGAATTTTGAGCATTACTTTGCTCACATATGAGATGAGTGCAATTGTACAGAAGTATGAACATTCTTTGGCATTGCCTTTCTTTGGGATTGGAATGAAAACTGACCTTTTCCAGTCCTATGGCCACTGTTGAGTTTTCCAAATTTGCTGGCATAATGATTGCAGCACTTTGACAGCATCATCTTTTAGAATTTGAAATGGCTCAACTGGAATTCCATCACCTTCTTCAACTTTGTTCATAGTAATGTTTACTAAGGCCCACTTGCCTTCACACTGCAGGATGTCAAATTAATGAACTATATATGCAATAAAATATTCCTATCCAAGTAATGCCCAATCCACCCCCAAAGCTGAGTTTTTTTTTTTACTAAATGATATATGCAAGGCCTTATATTAAAGAGAAACACTTTTAATTTATAAACATTAAAAGGATGCAAGAGTAAGTGAGAAATATGAAGGATAGTCAAAGAAGATCAAGTATACATTTAAGTCCCTAAAGAATAAAACCAAACAAAGAAATAGAACAAATTTTAAAAACTGTAACTCAAAATTTTCTAAAATTAACAAAATATTTGAAACTATATATTGAACAAGCACTCATATTTGAGAATATAAACTTAGAAAAATCAACATTAGGAATATTTTAGTAATTATGGAATATTCAAACTTGACAATTTCCTATGTCCTAAAGAATCAGATTCTCAGTGCAGAAAAATAAAAATAAGCAGAGTGTAAGTAAAATCTTTAGTTCAAGAGATATTTAAAATTTAAGGACACATCACACATATTTCCTAGATCTGTCTACTCAAAAGGTCTAGAAACAATGACTAACCCAGAATCTGAACACCATTAAAGCCCATACTATCCACAATGTACCATTTCCCTATAAGAGGAACCATGATTTTTGAGACTAATGGCTAATTTCAGGTCAGGAACACTAAATGTATAAGATTGTCCCAGAACATCTTCATATACCAGATAATAAAATTATCAAAGATTGCAAAGGTGAGATATAGAGAGAGAAAGATATAAAGATATTTATTAATAGATAGACACAAACATATATATACATATATGTATAAGTGTGTATATATATATAAACATATATATAAACTTAGAAGACAACTTGAAAGGAGAATTCAATGGCCCAAAGACAGGAAAATTTGAGCTTTGATAAGGAAAAGATTTGCAGAAGGGCATGGCAACCTACTCCAGTATTCTTGCCTGGAGAATCCCAAGGACAGAGGAGCCTGGCAAGCTATAGTCCACAGGGTCTCAACGAGCCAGACACTACTGAAGCGAATTAGCATGCACACAAGGATAAGATTGCAATGGATTGAAATCCATTAATTATGCTTAAATTCGTGAGTTTATAGTATCTATTGGAAGGACTGATGCTGAAGCTGAAACCAATACTTTGGCCACCTCATGTGTTGAGTTGACTCACTGGAAAAGAGTCTGATGCTAGGAAGAATTGGGGGTGGGAGGAGACAGGGATGACAGAGAATGAGATGGCTGGATGGCATCACCAACTCGATGGGCATGAGTTTGAGTGAGCTCCGGGAGTTGGTGATGGACAGGGAGGCCTGGCATGCTGTGATTCATGGGGTCGCAGAGTCGGACACGACTGAGTGACTGAACTGAGGAACAAAAAATTTTATCTTCTGAGAATGACAAGGCATAAATTCATTATCTTGAAAACTGAACAAGTAAAAAGAAAATACCAAGATTTAATTCTGTCTACCTATGTGATTTGTACTAATAATAGACTATTGAAAATAATAGGTGAGAGGAAGTACCTCCTTATAAAATTATTACCACTAGTAAATAAAAACAACTTGGTAGAATTAGAACATCACCATTTTACAACCCTCAAGGAATTAATGCTTCTAGGTATTGAGCATCAGTGGCAGTAAAAAACATCTATAAAAAGAGCAAAAACTGGATATCATGTGCTTCCTGATGAAAAAAACATACTACTACTACCTATAATATTGCCAAAGGATCAAACCTAAATCACATGCTGCCTCTGGATCCAGCAGCCAACTTTCAGGAAATACAGAAGAAAGGATGGGAATGGGGAGAGAGGCTCCAGAGGGAGAAGGTAGATTATAAGTTATAAGTTATGACTGATTGGTACAGCAGAAACTAGCACAACATTGTAAAGCAATTATCCTCCAATTAAAAATAAACAAATAATCAAAAAAAAAAAAAAAAACGGGGAACATGCAGATCTGCTTCTTAAGTATATAATCAGGAAAATCCAGAATGTGGACAACTTGACAAGTCAGATGCCAGGTTTGCTGATACATATGTTGTAAATAAAAGAATGACAAATTATAAAAATGTTAACTGTAGATTAAAAGATACTTAAAAGAATTTCACATTTCTAACATGTAGGACTAGAGTGTCTAGGGAAGTGATGAAGCCATAAAGAAGTTCAGAGAAGTGACAACTACAGCAGTCAGAATATTAGTTACTTTTGAAAGGAGGAAAAGTCTGTGACAAAGTACTAGGATGGCTGGAAAGTTCCATTTTTTTTTTTTTTTTTTTTTTGGTCCCAGATGGTGATTGCAATGGTTTTTACCTTGAAACAATTTACTACCTTTATATTTTGGTGTGATTTCTTATACTTGCCTTTTACTTTACAATAAAAAGTTTTTAAAATATAAAGGCAGTTTTTAAGAATACAGACAACTAAGGAAGGAACAAGATGGCAGAGGAATAGGATGGCGAGACCACTCTCTCCCCAACAAATTCATCAAAAGAACACGGAGTAAAGTCCACAAAACAACTTCTGAATGCGCCATCAGAGGGCCACATAACCAGGAGGAAAAAGAAAGAAATAATTAAAACCCACAGATTACCCGCCAAATGGTAACTCCCAGCGGAGAAGCAACGCAGACGCCTGCAGACGCCATTAGCAAGCGGGGGCTGGGCAGGGAGGAGCCGGCTGAACTGCTTAGAGAGAGACTGGGCTTGAATGCTGCGAGAACAATCTGAGAGAACTAACTGGGGATAGCAAAGCAGACTGGGATAGCTTCCCCAAGAAAAGGCGGAAAGCTCTAACCTAAGACTCCGCCAGCCCCACTCACAGAACAAAGGACTGAGCAGAGCGAGCCGGCTGCGGTCGGCCCATCCCCCATCCCCCCGCCGAGACAGGCAGGGAGGGCAGCCAGAGCCGGAGGGGGCAACCGCGGCCCCAGAAAGGCATCCGATACAAACTGCAGGCAGGCTTCTTTGCTAATCAAGACTTCTTGGGCTCTGGCCAGTCGATATCCGCCTGAGAAGGTGTGCCAGTTGTACACCCAGAAAACCGAGTGGCAGGGACTGGGGAGGCGATAAGTCACAGCAACCGCGCTCGCCAAACACCTGGTCCCCTGAGCTGCTCGGACCAGGGAAGGCACAAAACGCAGGCCCAACCAAATCTGCGCCTTTGTGGAGTACCCGAGAACCTGAACTTGAGCCGCTCAGACCTGGGAAGTGCATATAACCCAGCGCCGGCCTTGGACTCGCAATCCCAGCAGAGCAACCTAGAGCCTGTGCAGTGTAGACTGGGACAGCACACGCATTGTGAGCGGGGGCAAACCCAGTGTGGCCGAGATGCTGCGAGCACTCCCCACAGACGCCAGAGATATTCGTCTGCAGCGTTCCTCCCTTCCCAGAACAGGACTGAACAACTGAGCCTTAAAAAGTGTCCACCCACACCCTAGTGTCAGGGTGGAAATTAGACACTGAAGAGACCAGCAAACAGAAGCTAAAACAGAGAGAACCACCTTGGAAATGACAGACAGAGTAGTCTAGAGGCTACTCCAAGAATAAGACCAAAAACCAGAGGCAAGAGGCTTAAGCCCGAATCCTGAGAACACCAGAGAACTCCTGACTCCAGGGAACATTAATCGATAGGAGCTCATCAAACACCTCCATACCTACACTAAAACCAAGCACCACCCAAGGGTCAACAACTTCCAGAGCAAGACACACCACACAAATTCTCCAGTAACACAGGAAACTAGCCCTGAGCTTCAATATACAGGCTGCCCAAAGTCACTCCAAACCCACTGACATCTCATAACTCATTACTGGACACTTCATTGCACTCCAGAGAGAAGAAATCCAGCTCCACCCACCAGAACACCGACACAAGCTTCCATAACCAGGGAACCTTGACAAGTCACCTGTCCAACCCCACACACAGCAAGGAAACTACATAATAAAGAGAACTCCACAAACGGCCAGAAGAGGGAAAGGCCACCCCAAGCAAAGCAATATAAGCAAGATGAAGAGGCAGAGAAATACCCAGGAAGTAAAGGAACAAGATAAATGCCCACCAACACAAACAAAAGAGGAAGATATAGGGAATCTACCTGAAAAAGAATTTTGAATTTTGATGGTGAAAATGATTCAAAATCTTGAAAGCAAAATGGAGTTACAGATAAATAACCTACAGCCCAGATTACTGTACCCAGCAAGGATCTCATTCAAATATGAAGGAGAAATCAAAAGCTTTACAGACAAGCAAAAGCTGAGAGAATTCAGCATCACCAAACCAGCTCTCCAACAAATGCTAAAGGATCTTTTCTAGACAGGAAACACAGAAAGGGTGTATAAACTCGAACCCAAAGTAATAAAGAAAATTGCAACGGGATCATACTTATCAATAATTACCTTAAACATAAATGGGTTGAATGACACAACCAAAAGACAAAGGCTGGCTGAATGGATATGAAAACAAGACCCCCATATATGTTGTCTACAAGAGACCCACCTCAAAACGAGGGACACATACAGACTGAAAGTGAAGGGCTGGAATAAGATCTTCCATGCAAATAGAGACCAAAAGAAAACAGGGGTAGCAATACTCATATCAGATAAAATAGACTTTAAAACAAAGACTGTGAAAAGAGACAAAGAAGGAAACTACATAATGATCAAAGGATCAATCCAAGAAGAAGATATAACAATTATAAATATTTATGCACCCAACATAGGAGCACTGCAACATGTAAGACAATTACTAACAAGTATGAAAGGGGAAATTAACAACAATGCAATAATAGTGGGAGATTTTAATACCCCACTTACATCTATGGATAGATCAACTAAACAGAAAATTAACAAGGAAACATATCTATAGGACATTTCACCTCAAAACAATGAATTTCACCTTTCTCTCAAGCACACACGGAACCTTTTCCAGGATAGATCACATCCTGGGCCATAAATCTAGCCTTGGTAAATTCAAAAAAATTGAAATCATTCCAAGCATCTTTTCTGACCACAATGCAGTAAGATTAGATCTCAATTACGGGAGAAAAACTATTAAAAATGCCAACATATGGAGGCTGAACAACACGATGCTGAATAAGGAACAAATCATAGAAGAAATCAAAAGAGAAATCAAAATATGCATAGAAATGAATGAAAATGAAAACACAACAACCCAGAACCTCTGGGACACTGTAAAAGCAGGGCTAAGGGGGATGTTCATAGCAACACAGGCACACCTCAAGAAACAAGAAAGAAGTCAACTAAATAACCTAACTCTACATCTAAAGAAACTAGAAAAGGAAGAAATGAAGAACCCCAGGGTCAGTAGAAGGAAAGAAATCGTAAAAATTAGGGCAGAGATAAATGCAAAAGAAACAAAAGAGACCATAGCAAAAATCAACAAAGCCAAAAGCTGGTTCTTTGAGAAGGTAAATAAAATTGACAAACCACTAGCCAGACTCATCAAGAAACAATCGGAGAAGAACAATATCAATAAAATTAGAAATGAAAATGGAGAGATCACAACCGACAACACAGAAATACAAAGGATTATTAGAGAATACTATCAGCAATTATATGGCAATAAAATGAATAACCTGGAAGAAATGGACAAATTCCTAGAAAAGTACAACTTTCCAAAACTGAACCAGGAAGAAATAGAAAATCTGAACAGACCCATCACAAGCACGGAACTAGAGGCTGTAATCAGGAATCTTCCAGCAAACAAAAGCCCAGGTCCAGACGGCTTCACAGCTGAATTCTACCAAAAATTTAGAGAAGAGCTAACACCTATTCTACTCAAACTCTTCCAGAAAATTGATGAGGAAGGAAAACTTCCAAACTCATTCTATGAGGCCACCATCATCCTAATCCCAAAACCTGGTAAAGATCCCACAAAAAAAGAAAACTACAGGCCAATATCACTGATGAACATAGATGCAAAAATCCTTAACAAAATTCTAGCAATCAGAACCCAACAACACATTAAGTAGATCATACATCATGACCAAGTGGGCTTTATCCCAGGAATGCAAGGATTCTTCAATATCCGCAAATCAATCAACGTAATACACCACATTAACAAACTGAAAAATAAAAATCATATGATTATCTCAATAGATGCAGAGAAAGTCTTTGACAAAATTCAACATCCATTTATGATAAAAAACCCTCCAGAAAGTGGGAATAGAAGGGACATACCTCAACATAATAAAAGCTATATATGACAAACACACAGCAAACATTATCCTCAATGGTGAAAAACTGAAAGCATTTCCCCTAAAGTCAGGAACAAGACAAGGGTGCCCACTCTCACCACTACTATTCAACATAGCTCTGGAAGTTTTGGCTACAGCAATCAGAGCAGAAAAAGACATCAAAGGAATACAAATTGGAAAAGAAGAAGTAAAACTTTCACTGTTTGCTGATGACATGATCCTCTACACAGAAAACCCTAAAGACTTTACCAGAGAACTACTGGAGCTAATCAGTGAACACAGTAAAGTTGCAGGATATAAAATCAACACACAGAAATCCCTTGCATTCCTATACACTAATAATGAGAAAATGGAAAGAGAAATTAAGGAAAGTATTCCATTCACTGTTGCAACGAAAAGAATTAAATACTTAGGAATTTATCTACCTAAGGAAACAAAAGACTTGTACATAGAAAATTATAAAACACTAGTGAAAGTAATCAAAGAGGACACTAATAGATGGAGAAATATACCGTGTTCGTGGATTGGAAGAATAAATATTGTAAAAATGAGTATACTACCCAAAGTAATTTATACATTCAATGCAATCCCTATCAAGCTACCAACGATATTTTTCACAAAACTAGAACAAATAATCTCACAATTTGTATGGAAATACAAAAAACCTCGAATAGCCAAAGCAATCTTGAGGAAGAAAAATGGAACTGGGGGAATTAACCTGCTGGACTTCAGGCTCTACTACAAAGCCACAGTCACCAAGACAGTATGGTACTGGCATAAAGACAGAAATATAGATCAATGGAACAAAATAGAAAGCCCAGAGATAAATCCACGCACCTATGGACACCTTATCTTTGACAAAGGAGGCAAGAATATAAAATGGACAAAAGACAGTCTCTTTAACAAGTGGTGCTGGGAAAACTGGTCAGCCACTTGTAAAAGAATGAAACTAGAACACTTCCTAACACCATACACCAAAATAAACTCAAAATGGATTAGAGAGCTAAATGTAAGACCAGATTCTGTAAAACTCCTAGAGGAGAACGTAGGCAAAACACTTCTGACATAAATCACAGCAGGATCCTCCAAGACCCACCTCCCAGAATATTGGAAATAAAAGCAAAAATAAACAAATGGGACCTAATTAAAATCAAAAGCTTCTGCACAGCAAAGGAAACTATAAGTAAGGTGAAAAGACAGCCTTCAGAATGGGAGAAAATAATAGCAAATGAAGCCACTGATAAAGGATTAATCTCCAACATATACAAGCAGCTCCTGCAGCTCAATTCCAGAAAAATAAACGACCCAATCAAAAAATGGGCCAAAGAACTAAACAGACATTTCTCCAAAGAAGACAGAAAGATGGCTAACAAATACATGAAAAAATGCTCAACATCCCTCATAATCAGAGAAATGCAAATCAAAACCACAATGAGATACCATTTCACACCAGTCAGAATGGCTGCTATCCAAAAGTCTACATGCAATAAATGCTGGAGAGGGTGTGGAGAAAAGGGAACCCTCTTACACTGTTGGTGGGAATGCAAACTAGTACAGCCACTATGGAGAACAGTGTGGAGATTCCTCAAAAAACTGGAAATAG
Source organism: Moschus berezovskii (assembly GCF_049115385.1). Classification (NCBI taxonomy): domain Eukaryota; kingdom Metazoa; phylum Chordata; class Mammalia; order Artiodactyla; family Moschidae; genus Moschus; species Moschus berezovskii. The sequence continues at coordinate 66,947,908 of NC_142463.1, forward strand.
AACTGCCATATGATCCAGCAATCGCACTCCTGGGCATACACACCGAGGAAACCAGAATTGAAAGAGACACATGTACTCCAATGTTCATCGCAGCACTGTTTACAATAGCCAGGACGTGGAAGCAACCTAGATGTCCATCTGCAGACAAATGGATAAAAAAGCTTTGGTATATATACACAATGGAGTATTACTCAGCCATTAAAAAGAATGCATTCGAATCAGTTCTAATGAGATGGATGAAACTGGAGCCTATTATACAGAGTGAAGTAAGCCAGAAAGAAAAACACCAATACAGTATACTAATGGATATATATGGAATTTAGAAAGATGAAAATGATAACCCTGTATACAAGACAGCAAAAGAGACACAGATGTATAGAACAGTCTTTGGGACTCTGTGGGAGAGGGTGAGGGTGGGATGATTTGGGAGAATGGCATTGAAACATGTATGTTGTCATATGTGAAACGAATCGCCAGTTCAGGGTTGATGCACGTTACAGGATGCTCGGGGCTGGTATGCGGGGATGACCCAGAGGGAGGATAAGGGGAGGAGGGAGGTGGGAAGGGGGTTCAGGAAGGGGAACTCATGTACACCTGGGATGGATTCATGTCAATGTATGGCAAAACCAACCAATATAATATTGTAAAATAATTAGCCTCCAATAAAAAAAAAATAAAATAAATACACACTCGAAAAAAAAAAAAAAGAACTCTATACTTTGAAAAAAAAAGAATACAGACAACTAAGAATATAGAAGCAACATCTTTCTCCCTGAATTGGTCACAGGTATAAATAGAAATAAATGCTGAGGAGATTCAGAGCAATAGAATTTATAAAAGATTGTTTAATTCTTATGAAAATACGCTTAAAGAATGAAAGTAAAGTCAGATTCACCTAGACAGTAAAATCCTGATAACCTAATCATCCTTTCCCCCAGAACTTTAGCACTGTTGCAGGGATGGGGGTTGGGCCCTTGGAGGGAGGCCAGGGATGATAATTTGTGATTGCTTGACAAAATCACAGCTACAAATTTCCATTAACATTTTAATCTACACCATGGAAAATTTGAAAATTTGGGCTTTTTTTTTTCTCTGTAATGTCATTACTTTCATTCAGCTGAAACCAGGGGTTCAGTTCAGTTCAGTCGCTCAGTCGTGTCCAGCTCTTTGTGACCCCATGAATCACAGCACGCCAGGCCTCCCTGTCCATCACCAACTCCCGGAGTTCACTCAAACTCATGGCCATCGAGTTGGTGATACCATCCAGCCATCTCATTCTCCGTCGTCCCCTTCTCCTCCCGCCCCCAACCTTTCCCAGCATCAGAGTCTTTTCCAGTGAGTCAACTCGTCGCATGAGGTGGCCAAAGTATTGCAATTTCAGCTTTAGCATCAGTCCTTCCAATGAACACCCAGGATTGATCTCCTTTAGAATGGACTGGTTGGATCTCCTTGCACTCCAAGGGACTCTCAAGAGTCTTCTCCAACACCACAGTTCAAAAGCATCAATTCTTTGGTGATCAGCTTTCTTCACAGTCCAACTCTCACATCCATACATGACCACGGGAAAAACCATAGCCTTGACTAGACGGACCTTGGTTGGCAAAGTAATGGCTCTGCTTTTTAATATGCTATCTAGGTTGGTCATAACTTTCCTTCCAAGGAGTAAGAGTCTTTTAATTTCCTGACTGCAATCAGCATCTGCAGTGATTCTGGATGGGTAGAAATAGCAAAACCAACTACTTGAACTGAACACCATCCTATTTAATTAAATAAAGAAATAATACAGTTAACCCTTTTCAACATAATTATTAATGATTTGATATACTTATTTGAAATTATTTTAGTTCCAAAACATCAGAAAATTGGGATTCTTCTCAAAATTGAATTTCCAAAATACATACAGGATCGATGTAATCACTAAATACAACCCATAAACAATTTAGATCCAATTGCAATGAAGTGGAAAAAAATTGGATATTGTCCTGAAAATATGTTAAAATTTTTAGAGACAGAAAATAGATTAATAGTTGCTAGAATCTGGGAGGAAGAAGGAATGGAGTGACTGCTAATGGGTATGTGATAAAAATGCTCTAAAATTGGGTAGTGTGATGGTCACATAAGTCTGTGAACAAACTAAAAGCCATTAAATTGTACCATTTTAAAGGGGTGAATTTTATGATACGTGAATTACACCTCAATAAAGCTGTACACAGAAACACACGCACACAGATAAATGTTTTTGCTGCTCTTACTCCTGCTCTCACCTATTCTTTTCCTATTTTTATTCCCTTGCTCCTTCACCTCGAAGGTAATCAAATTAATTCTTTAAAATCTTTTAAGTGTGCTTTCTCTAAATATCAGGGCATGCATACAGTCATAAAAGATTGCATCCTTTTACTGCAAATTAGAGCTTTGGAAATTTGTCATGCAAATTTATGCAAAATAAGAATATGAGTGTGTTAGTAACTTTCAATTCCGAGAAAAGAACATTGTCACTTTAAAAAATAGAACAAACCTACCTCACTGTTATCCTGATCTTTCTGATTTCAAGAAATAGCAACTGTTTCTGATTAAAATGCCTTCCTACTATTATATGTATTTTTAATAGACATTAATAGCACATTACACATATTACATCCATTAAGTGCAACACATATCAGCAAATTTGTGTGTTGCATGCATTGAATGGAGCAGAGATGATAACATACTTGATTAAAATACTGGGTAAAAGTGTTTCTATCCAAGAAGTCTCTAGTATGGATATAATTTCATTTATGTATATATAAATTATACTAACTGCCTTGGTTTCTAAGTGTTTAAGTGTAATGCTACAGTGATTTTCAGCAACATGTAACTCTACTACATTTCTCATGCCACTATAGATTAGATATGTCTTCAAAACATAAATGTAACACTAGAATTTTATCTTATCTTTTCATGACTGCTATCTATAAACCAAACACTTCAAGAATGTTTTCTAAATCCAAACACGACCACTACAGTTTTTGCATTGGAAATTTTAAAGTCATACTGGGCTTTAATTGAATTCTAACTCCATATTCTCCCTGATTATTTGAAAAGCATATCAAATTTTCCTTATAGCAAATGCTTCAAAATTAAACATTATATTTGCATTTGTTTCAAGGCCAGAGATTTATTGAAACAATATCAAAAAAACATTTTTTAAACTTTAGTAAATACAGTGTCTCATTTTATAAAGCAAAATACTCAAAATTTGTGCCAGTTTTCCTGTGGTTTGTAAAATCTGGTGTACAGTATGTTTGGTGAGTGAAGCCAAATCACTGGGATAGAAAACACAGTCCCAAGTTAATACATCACTTTACCATCTAGCATTTATCAAATATGTACAGGAAAGTAGGAAAACAGTGCGAAACATGTTTTATATTTTATGGTAGTAGATACATCAGGGCATTTTCTTAAAGTTAGATATCTTTGTTTAAACTAATTCTCATTCTTTAAAAAAAGTGAGTAATTTCTTGAAAATGACAAGAAAATTATAAGAGAGGTCTGTCTTTGATCATTTCTTTTTTCCTTACTAGGACAAAATGGAACATATTCACCCTATCGCTGTCCCGTTTGGCTTTGTGATTTCAGTCACAAAGATATTTCAAAAGCAGAATTTGAAATATTGCTGTAAGACAGACAACATTAGCCTAACACCATGGCATTCTTATACCCTGATTTCTTCTCATGCCCAGGGTGCTATTCATAATAAATGGTTTGACCCACTAATAGACTTTCTGAGGGAGCAGTAGGGGATCATAAAGTTCATGAATCCTTTCTTTTTCCCTAAGACACTAAGTGTATTTCCTTTTCATTCCCCAGAGTTGTCTTTTTGCCAGAGCCTAAAGTTTCCTTTTAATTTTGTATATTTTTAACTAAACTTGCATTCTTAATGAACTAGACAAGCAGTAACACTGAGTGTCATGTATGAAGCCACCAAACATATATGAAATTTGTTTCTGATATGAGTTGTCATTTCATAATATAAGCTCAAAGTAAATCTAATAATCACACTCGTTTTATGCATTCATATATCTTTGATGTTGGCTATGACTCTGCTTAGCAAGACACTCTCTCTCTCTTTAGTCACTAAGTTGTATCTGACTCTTGCAACTCCATTGACTGTAGCCTGCCAGGCTCCTCTGTCCATGGGATTCTCCAGGCAAGAACACTGGATTGGGTTGCCACTTCCTTCTCCAGTGGATCTTCCTGACCCAGGAATCGACCCTGGGTCTCTGGCATTGCAGGCAGATTCTTTACCGACTGAGCTATGAGGGAAGCCCAGCAAGACACTAACTAAAGCAAAACCAGTAATTTATGTGGCAAGGATTTACCAAAATATAAAATTTCCACTGTTTTATATTACCAGTGATGATTCTTCCTCAAAATTAGCAAAGCCTGTTAGAACGTACTACCCATGAGGCAGAACCTTTGTCTCATTTACCACTTTATCCCCAACACCTAAGATGGAGTCTGGCATATATCATGGAGTCATTACATATGCACTAAATAAATAACTTGCTAGTGAATTAATAAATTAATGAAACTGATGATGATTTATAACTGCATCTAAAATGCTTCATGTAAACACCTGAAATTTGAATGCATAGAGAGGTAGCATAGAACAACTGTGAGTTTAAAAAAAATTAATATTCCTTTTTAGCTCTTCTTTCATTTTTCTACAATTTTACTATCATCTACAGTTTATACAGATGTAAACTAGTACTTTTTTGGATGACAATGTATAATATACATTATAAGCTTTACATCCAGAAACTATTTTTACAAATTTATCTGAAGATAATGATCAGAGATAGGCACAAATGTTTACTGACAAAGATAAAAGGGTTATTTATCAGACTGAAAAGTTGAAATAATTTATTCATCTAAAAGTAACAGAGTTGTAATCTACAGATGTAATGCAATTCCTATCAAAACACCCATGACATTCTTCATAGAATGAGGAAAATATTCCTAAAATTCATATGGAACTACAAAAAAGACAAATTGCCAAAGCAATCTTAAGAACAAAGCTACAGTTATCACCCTTCCTGACTTCAGACTATACTACAAAGCCATGGTAATCAAAACAGTATGGTACTGGCACAAAAGCATATCAATGCAACAGAATAGAGAGCCTAGAAATAAACCCACACACTTAGTCAATTAATTTATGATAAAGAAGGCAAGAATATACCATGGGGAAAAGACAATCTCTAAAACAAGTGATACATGGAAAACTCTACAGCTACGTGTAAAACAATGAGATTAGAGCATTTTCTCACACCATATACAAAAATATACTCAAAATTTATTAAAGACCTAAATATAAGACCTGAAGGCATAATATACCTAGAAGAGAACATAGGAAAAGCACTCTGACATAAGTCATAGAAATATTTTTTTTGGATCTGTCTCTGAAAGCAAAATAAATAAATGGGATCTAATTAAATATAAAAACTTCTGCATAGCAAAGATGACCACTGACAAAATGAAAAAATTATTGAATGGGAGAAAATACTTGCAAATGATATAACCATCAATAAGGGTTAATATCCAAAATACATAGATAGCTCATATAACTTAATATCAAAAATAAAAATTAAAAAATGAGTAGAAGACCTAAACAGACATTTTCCCAAAAAAGACATACATATGGCTAACAAGCACATGAAAAGATGTTCAGCATCACTAAATTAGTAGAGAAATGCAAATCAAGACAGTAATGGGATATCACCTCACACCTGACAGAATGGCTATCATCAAAGATTCTACAAATAACAAATGATGGTGAGATATGGAGAAAAGGGAACACTTATACACTGTTGGTAAGAATGTAAATTGGTACATTCACTAGGGAAAACAGTATGAAATTTTCTCAAAAACCTAAAATAAGAACTGCCATATAATCCAGCAATTCTACTCCTGGGTATATATTCAGAAAAAAATGAAAACATTAATTTGACAAGATACATGCACTCCAATATTCAGAGCAGCACTATTTATAATAAGCAACCCAAGATATGAAAGATATGGAAGCAATTCAAGTGTTCATCAATAGACAAATGGATAAAGATGAGGTATATATACACAGGCTTCCCAGGTGCACTATTGGTAAAGATCCCACTTGCCAAAGCAAGAGACATGAGACACAGGTTCCATTGATCCCTGGGTTGGGAAGATCCCCTGGAGGAGGGCATGGCAACCCACTCCAGTATTCCTGCCTGGAGAATCCCATGGACAGAGGAGCCTGGCAGGCTACAGTCCATAGGGTTGCAAAGAGTCAGACATGACTGAAGCAACTTAGCACACACATAAACATATATATATATATATATATATATGTATATGCAATGGAATATTGCTCATTATAAAAATGATAAAATTCTGCCATTTCAGCATGTAGATGGACCTAGAGAATATTATGCTTAGTGAAATAAGTCAGATAAAGACAAATACTGTATGATATCACTTATATGAGGAATCCAAAAGATTAAAACAAAATGCATATTGAAAAACAGATTCACAGATCTAGAGAAAAAACTAGAGGCTACCAGTGTGGAGAGGGAGAAGAGGCAGGATAGGGGTAAACGATTAAGAGAAACAAACTACTATATATAAATTTGATATGCAACAAGGATATATTACACAGCACAGGGAATTATAGCCATTATTTTGTAATAACTTTTAATGGACTACAATCTATAAAGATACTGAATTACTATGTTGTACACCTGATATTAATACTGTAAATCAACTAATACGTCAATAAAAATCACATAAAATAAAAAACCAAAAGTAATGGAGCAGTCAATAAAGTTATGGAATACCTATAGAATGGAATAATATGCAGCAATTAAAAACTGTCAAAGTATTCAATAACACCAAAAACAGTTCTAGAAATTTTGTTAACTCAAAAAGTCAGAAAATAGTATGATCCCTTTTAAAATAAAGTAATAGGCATATTCTTAAAGAATGGAAAGGGCTTCCCTTGTGGTTCAGATGGCAAAGAATCCGCCAGCAATGCAGGAGAGCTGGGTTCGATCCCTGGGTTGGGAAGATCCCTTGGAGGAGGGCATGGCAACCTACTCCAATATTCTGACCTGAAGAATCCCCATGGACAGAGGAGCCTAGCAGGCTACAGTAAATGAGGTCGCAAAGAGTCGGACATGACTGAGCAAGTAGGCACACACAAAGCATGGAAAAAACTTCTAAATATTCATGGTGGTTATTTCCTGGTGGTGGACTACAGGTGATAAGCATTTTTAATATTTTGTTATCATTTTTTTCAATATTTTCCAAATTTTATACAATGATAAAACATTAATTTTGAGGTTAGATGATTTTGATGATATTAATTTAAAATCAAAATGTCAATACAAAAAAAAGCTTGAAACTAGGTTTAAAATTAGACAGGCAAAATGTTCTTATCCTGTCCCTTTATGTACATAATGCCATCTACATTGCAAGGCTTGATTTAGGGTCCTGCACATAGCAAACACTCAATAAATACGGCTGATATGAAATACATCCAGTTAATACTACACATCAACATCTACAGATGAAGATTAAGAAATGTATTTTTTTAATTTTCCCTTTTAACATCTTTATACTCATCAAAAATGTATTTCATTTGTTACACAGGGTCAGTTCAAAGAACACTTAATTACATACGGAAGAACCATGTGAAATTACAGCCAAAGCAATTGCTAATGCAGTTCGTGAATGTATTTTTGAGCATATTGCTCAAATGCTTAAAATGTCATTTAAAAAAAAATCTATCTAAAACATTTTATAACTGGCCAGCTTTTATGACAATTTAAATTTTTCCATATGGCTAACAGCTGACAGTATTACGCCAGCTTTAGTGTTCCTCTCCATTTTCATATAAATATGAACTTTCAAAAACAGATTTAAATTAATGAGAAGAGAACTATGAATTTTTATAGAGTTCATGTTGACCTAGAGCATCATATTACTTAAATTAAACTTTATATCTTTTATATCATTTTTCTCCATAGAACACATGGAGTTGTAACTCTATAAAAATACTGAAGAGGTCAATTTCCAATCTCTTTAGTGCTATTGATTCTTCCATAACAAATTTTGTGCTAATAGCCTAGCTCAATCTGAGCTTTTGACTGTTGAAGGAGATCCAGATTAGAATCTCCCAAATGTTTATCATCAACAAGCCCTTCTGCTGCTGCTGCTAAGTCGCTTCAGTCGTGTCCGACTCTGCGACCCCATGGACTGCAACCCACCAGGCACCCCCGTCCCTGGGATTCTCCAGGCAAGAACACTGGAGTGGGTTGCCATTTCCTTCTCCAATGCATGAAAGTGAAAAGTGAAAGTGAAGTCGCTCAGTAGTGTCTGACTCTTAGCGACCCCATGGACTGCAGCCTACCAGGCTTTTCTGTCCATGGGATTTTCCAGGCAAGAGTACTGGAGTGGGGTGCCATTGCCTTCTCTGCAACAAGCCCTAGCTCCACATAAAACACATGAAAGTAGGATTCTGTGCTCATAGGAGCTTGGGAAACTATTTTCCCATTGGTGAGTCACTGGCACTTTAACACACTAAACCTGTGATTCTCAAGACTGTTGAGGAGGCCAGTAGAGAGGACATCTGGAGAACATCATCAGAATCAACATAAAATCTCATTCTCCCACCGCCACATACCCAACAACCCAGCAATCTCAAGGTGAGGATGCACTTTGGGGTAAAGAAAATAAATCTTTTGTTTTGACTGAAGTATAATTTATTTACAGTATTATATTAGCTTCAGGTATCAGTTCAGTTCAGTTCAGTTGCTCAGTCGTGTCCAACTCTTTGTGACCCCATGAATCACAGCACGCCAGGCCTCCCTGTCCATCACCAACTCCCGGAGTTCACTCAAACTCATGTCCATCGAGTCGGTGATGCCATCCAGCCATCTCATTCTCTGTCATCCCCGTCTCCACCCACCCCCAATCCTTCCAAGCATCAGAGTCTTTTCCAGTAAGTCAACTCTTCGCATGAAGTGGCCAAAGTATTGGAGTTTCAGCTTTAGCATCAGTCCTTCCAATGAACACCCAGGATTGATCTCCTTTAGAATGGACTGGTTGGATCCCCTTGCAGTCCAAGGGACTCTCAAGAGTCTTCTCCAGCACCACAGTTCAAAAGCATCAATTCTTCGCCGATCAGCTTTCTTCAAGTCCAACTCTCACATCCATACATGACCACTGGAAAAACCATAGCCTTGACTAGACAGACCTTGTTTGGCAAAGTAATGTCTCTGCTTTTGCACTCATCTCACACGCTAGTAAAGTCATGCTCAAAATTCTCCAAGCCAGGCTTCAGCAATATGTGAACCGTGAACTCCCAGATGTTCAAGTAGGTTTTAGAAAAGGCAGAGGCACCAGAGATCAAATTGCCAACATCCACTGGATCATGGAGAAAGCAAGAGAGTTCCAGAAAAACATCTATTTCGGCTTCATTGACTATGCCAAAGCCTTTGACTGTGTGGATCACAATAAACTGTGGAAAATTCTGAAAGAGATGGGAATACCAGACCACCTGACCTGCCTCTTGAGAAACTTGTATGCAGGTCAGGAAGCAACAGTCAGAACTGTACATGGAACAACAAACAGACTGGTTCCAAATATGAAAAGGAGTGCGTCAAGGTTGTATATTGTCACCTTGCTTATTTAACAGATATGCAGAGTACATCATGAGGAACGCTGGGCTGAAAGAAGCACAAGCTGGAATCAAGATTGCCAGGAGAAATATAAATAACCTCAGATATGCAGATGACACCACCCTTATGGCAGAAAGTGAAGAGGAACTCAAAAGCCTCTTGATGAAAGTGAAAGAGGAGAGTGAAAAGGTTGGCTTGAAGCTCAACATTCAGAAAACAAAGATCATGGCATCTGGTCCCATCACTTCATGGGAAATAGATGGAAAAACAGTGGAAATGGTGTCAGACTTTATTTTTGGGGGCTCCAAAATCACTGCGGATGCTGATTGCAGCCATGAAATTAAAAGACGCTTACTCCTTGGAAGGAAAGCTTCAGGTATACAACATAGCAATTCAATATTTTATAGATTATACTCCATTTAAGATGATTACAAAATAGTGGCTATATATTTTCCCTGTGCTGTATAATATATTCTTGTTGCTTATCTATTTTATACAGAATAGTTTGCATATCTTAATCCCATACCCCTATCTTGTCCCTCCCCACTGCCCTCTCCCCACAGGTAACCACTAGTTTGTTCTCTACATCTTTTGAATCTGTTTCTGTTTTGTTAAATACATTTTTTAAAATCTGTTTTTTAAAAGTATCTCAGAGATTCTGAAATAGGGGCATGTCAGAGCATTTAAAACTTTTCTATTAAAGGTAAGAATTTCTCCATTAATATATAGGCTTGACTTTTTAATCTTGTTCTTTAACACATTATTATAAGTAATATCTGAGCTTCCCTTATGGCACAGCAGTAAAGAATCTGCCTGCTAATGCAGGAGATGTGGGTTCAATCCCTGGGTCAGAAAGTTCCCCTGGAGAAGGAAATGTAATCCACTCCAGTATTCTTGCCTGGGAAATCCCAAGAAGAGACTGGCAGGCCACTGTCCATGGGGTTGCAAGAGTCAGACATGACTTAGAGACTAAAACAACAACAAGTAACATCTGTTAATACCCCACATAACTAAGTGTTTTTCAGAACAGGGCTTAGAAAACACTGAACCCTGCAATGTAAGTTAACATCACTGCAATTATTATTCACCACACTGGCTTGAGAAAACCACCTTGATTGAAGAGGTCACTAAAAGATGCAATTCATGCATGGGGCTCTGAAAGGTCTATGTGAAGTTTTCAAAGGTTGCCAGTTAAGATTTATTCTGAAACTGGGCAAGTATGCAATGAAAATACTCAACTAAAGGAAAATATAAAAGATGTCTATGACTTTGGGATAGGAAAAACTTTCTTAAAATTCATACATAACCTTAAATATAAGACACAAGATTAATAAGTACTCAGCATTAGGCAAGTCTGTTTTTTACAACTGTATTGTCAAAAAGAAAATTAAATTCTTAGGTCTAAGTGTGCTATATATCCTTTTCTTTATGTATTCATTCACCAAAAATTTATTGTATACCTACTATGAAAGTTTAGAAATGATTTTTTTCAGAGACTGTGTACTAGTTATTATTTTTTCACATAGAATTTCCTGCAGCGATCATATTAAGCCTAACTTTTCAGTCACAACAGTTAGGCAAATTTGAAACTGCGATCTCTCTCTTAACACTGTTCTGTTCACTCCTTCCTTGTTCTTCACAACATAAGGCTTCTAGTACAAAACCACACTACTATTCACATTTGACTTGGAGAGATTATATATTCCCCCAAAATGAAAGATTGAACTTTCAGGGAGGAGCAATCACAATGCCTTGTCCTATATAATAGAACTATAAAAAATTTGATTTGAGGGTTTTTTTCAACCATTGGGCTTCCCCTGTGGCTCAGCTGGTAAAGAATCCGCCTGCAATGCGGGAGATCGTGGTTCGATTCCTGGGTCAGGAAGATCCACTAGAGAAGGGATAGACTACCCACTCCAGTATTCTTGGGCTTCCCTTGTGGCTCAGCTGGTAAAGAATCCACCTGCAGTGCGGGAGACCAGGGTTCAATCTTCCCTGGGTTGGGAAGACCCCCAGGAGAAAGGAAAGGCTACCCACTCCAGTATTCTGGCCTGGAGAATTTCATGGACTAGTCCATGGGTGTCACAGAGTCAGATACAACTGAGCAACTTTCACTTTCAACCATTATTTCTTTGAAAATTTTTTTCAGCCCCACACTTCTCCTCCACGCTTTCTGAGACTTGGTTTAAATAACTGTCAGATCTTTTGTTATAGTTCTATAGGTCCATGAAGCTCTGTTCATTATTCTTTAATCTGTTTTCTCAGTTTTTCAAGTTGGGTAATTGCTATAACTCTAACTTCAAGTTCATACTCTTTCCTCTGTTCTATGTATTACATCACTGAGCCTATCCAGTAATTTGTTCGTTTTGGTTATTGTATTTTTCCATTCTAACACTTCCATTTGGTTCTTGTTCATATCTTCTATTTCTTTTTCTTTGTTGTAATTAGATCTCATTCAATTTATTGTGCTTTGTTAATTACAACAAATCATATAGACATATGCAACCAAAAGGAGAAGGCAATGGCACCCCACTCCAGTACTCTTGCCTGGAAAATCCCATGGATGGTGGAGCCTGGTAGGCTACAGTCCATAGGATCGCGAAGAGTCGGAGACGACTGAGTGACTTCACTTTCACTTTTCACTTTCATTCATTGGAGAAGGAAATGTCAACCTACTCCAGTATTCTTGCCTGGAGAATCTCAGGGACAGAGGAGCCTGGTGGGCTGCCGATTATGGGGTCGCACAGAGTCGGACACAACTGACGCAACTTAGCAGCAGCAGCATGTAACCAAAGATATAGGTTGCAATAGTCACGGTGGTGATTTCTGTCAGGAAGAATTACGGGATTTCCTCCTTTATTTTTTAAATTTATTTTTCATTGAGGGATAATTGCTTCACAGTGTTGTATTGGTTTCTGCCATACAATAAGGCAAATCAGCCATAAGAATACATATGTCCCCTCCCTCTTGAATATCTTCTATTTCTTTGTTGATACTTTCATTTTATCATTTGTTTCAAGTGTGTTAACAGTTGCTGATTGAGGCATTTTTATGATGGGTTGCTTTCAAACTCTTGTCAGATAATTCCAATATCTATGCCACTTTGGTGGGCTTCCCAGGTAGCACTAGTGGTAAAGAACCGGCCTGCCAATTCAGGAGACATAAGGGATGCAGGTTCAATCCCTAGGTTGGGAAGATCCCCTGTAGGAGGGCATGCCAACCCACTCCGGTATTCTTGTCTAGAGAATTCCATGGACAGAGGAGCCTGGTGGGCTACAGTCCATGGGGTCGCAAAGAGTCGGACACGACTGAAAGACCTGGCACACATGCATGCACATGCCGCCTGAGGTTGCCTGGCTTCGGTTCATTGTATTTTCTCATTCCAGCTGAGATTTTCATGGCTTTTGATAGACATGTGATTTTTTTATTGAATACTTTGGCCACCTCATGCGACGAGTTGACTCACTGGAAAAGAGTCTGATGCTAGGAGGGATTGGGGGTGGGAGGAGACGGGGACGACAGAGAATGAGATGACTGGATGGCATCACCAACTCGATGGACATGAGTTTGAGTGAACTCCGGGAGTTGGTGTTGGACAGGGAGGCCTGGCGTGCTGTGATTCATGGGGTCGCAAAGAGTCGGACACGACTGAGCGACGGAACTGAACTGACTGAACTGAAACATTGTGGGTATTCAGGCCTGAGAATTTTGGATGGAAGAAGTCGTCTGTCTTAGCAGGCTTCTGCTGACACAGCCCCAGCTGGGAGAGGGAGAGCTGCCTCATTTCTTCCAGGTAGGAATGAAGTTCAATCTCCCTACTACACCTTCCTAACATCACCCCAGCTGGGAAAAGACAAGGTGCTTTGACACTGCTCCACACATGGCATCCACTAACACCTCAGCTCATGCACAGTGGCTCATGACCTCTGGAGGAAGGAGCAAGCCTCAGATCCCCTCAGCCTCTCAGGCATAATCCTAGTGAGGAATGGGAGACATGCCTCATTCCCCCCATGTGAGAGTGGAAGTCCTGGCTCCCCCCTCAGCTTCTTCTGGCAGGGTGGAAGGAAGACGACAAATTTTTTTCCCACGGTGTTTGGCTAGAGCAGGGACCTTATTTTCTAGAAGTTTTCCTTCTTAATAGGTAGATGCTTCCTGGGACTTTTGCTGAAGAGATCAGACTTTTACTGAACTTCTTCTGGTCTGTAATGTTGGCATTTCTTGGTTCCTGGCTTCTCCAGCACCAGTTTGGGATATATGTGGCAAAGATAAAACCCAGGGATCTCCTCACCATGCTGCTCCTCAGTTAACCTCAGGGTTAACTGGGGTGTCTGCTGTCCTTCTTTCAGAATTTTCTTACACTTGTTTCATATGTAATTTCCAAGAGTGCTTAACAGTATTTAACAGGAGGAATAGGGAGAAGGGCATGCATCCTGTTTTTTCCAGAACAAGAAATCAATGTATGTAATTCTAACATTCTATATATTTTATGTATTTCATTTCTCAAAAAATTTTTGTGACCTGATACTATTGAGATTTCATTCATTTGGAGGCTCACTTAGAAATGTTTTTCATAACTACTGTATCTTTACATATTTCTCTGAGAAATTTTCATTGTCCCGTTATAATTTTCTTAATCTGCAATGCACATCGAATTGCATTTTTGATGCAAACCTATGTTTCTTGGAAGATATAACATGCACAACCACAAACTCAATTTTAATGAAAGTACAGAGATAGTATATGATCATTCCACATGGGCAAAGGATGAGATTCTACTCATCATATCTTTCATAGACTTTTTCCAAATGCACACGACCAAAGCCTGATTATTCTCTTAATTTCAGCCTCACCTGAACAGATGTTCCTAGTTGATTTTCTTCTACTTGTGCACTGATAGTCTCATTTATTCTGATTATCATTTTGTGTTTTTATTGAGCATGATCTTCTATTTGCTCATTTTCATTCCCCATTCTTGTTTGAGCACCTCCATCATCTTTCACACAGTTTGCTTTTGATGTCTGAAAAAGCCAATAATACCCACAAATCTGCTGTGGCTCAGATGCTCACTACAAAAGTCTTTTCCTTTTCAGTCCATCTCCTGAAGATATTTTCCTGGCAGGCAATAAAACAACTTTGGATAAATAATGTCTCATTTACTTCTCTCTACTTAATTTGCTTTTTAAAATTTTTCTCATCTTGAGAATTTGTATGACAGCAAAACTTCATTGTTTTGAGCCTGTCTCATGAACTAAACATAACCTTTGACAACATTTCAGTGATACAATGCTCATTTGGATATTTTACTAAAAAGGTAAAACCTGTTTGGTGTAGCATGCCATGCTCACCACTGCTATTTTCACATCTGCACTATTTTGAAACAAAGGATCTTAACATCTAAATAATCTTGTCCCTGACTGTCATTCTGGTTTGCACTGGGGTTTCACGAAACTTGATAGACAGATAACATAAATTCACACAAGTAAATTAATTCTAAAGCTGATTTGTACGCTGTGCAACACCATTCTTTTTATTTTTTGCAATCACCTAAGAAAGGATATTTTTAAGCAAAGAAAATAGAGTTTTAAAAAATCATAGAAATACCAGGCCTGCTGTTCTGTTTTTTGCTCTTCTTGACACGTATAGATTTGCAACTGAAGTCCTTTTGGCTCCTATGATGTCATTATAGAAACTCCGTCTTGCAAATCCTTCCCATTTGTCTCTTTCACTGCCTGCTCTATAGTTGAAACAATTCTTTTCAAAATAATTTATAATTTGTTTTGTATGACACCAGTGACATTTATTACAGGTGTCAAGTTCAGCAAAAGATAGCCAATTATTTCCATTTAATTCATTTATCAAATGCTAGGGTCTATGGCAAGAATTTAGAGGTCATGTCACTTAGCATCTCACAGTAAAGAGGAAGGACAGTTTTGTTCTCAGTCAGATGAGCTAACTTGGAAGACCATGGTCAATAGGAAATCTTCCAGAGAAGACAAAACGGTGGCTTTGAACAGAGATGCCTTGGATAAGAGTAACCACAGTACAAACAGGTGATTTGATTTGCTGTCATTTTTTTCTTTTAATTTCAGAAGGTGGCTGTTTTCCATTATTTCTTTAAAACTGCATTAGTTTATTTTTTTTTCAAATTGTTAAATTACATAGGTAAAAGTGATTCTTCGGATAAATCTGACTCTTCAACCTCAATTATTATCTAATGAGTGTACTATTATACACACAGTGGGATTAGATTTGAAATGCAGGTAGAAAACATGTTCAAGTTTTCTCCCATTACTGTACACCATAAAGCTTTAATGCAACACAAAAATTGCCCCCAAATTATTTCTCTCCATTGAAATTTTACCTGAAGAATTTATTATCACAAAATGGGAGTTTATAGGACTCTGCATCTATCTGTTAGACAACAATTTCCTTATCCACCATCTTTGCCTCCACTCATAGGAGAGAATATTCAAAACCATAGGGCTCAGCACCTGCTTTGGTTTCATTCACTCCATCCAATATAGGACAAAAACGATTGTTGGATAAGACTGCAGTATCACTCTCTTATTAACTTTCATTCATACTGTTTTGGTAACTGTAGCTGAAAAAAAACTGGTCATCCTGGCATTTTAGATGTAAGAATGCTCAAAGAAGAAAGTATTCTAAATTTGTGTTCAATGACATCTTAAACTGAACTATTTTTTAAACTAAACTACTTTTCACTCATATTTCAATATTAACTGCTTTAATGTATTATGAGTGTTACAAATCTACTCAAAAAAATAACATTATTTGGGCAGAAATGAAGCTCTTCACTAGTCTTTACAAATAAAAGATTCTCAAACTGATAAACAGAAAACTTCTACATTCTGGGAACTTGCATGGGCATGCACAATTGTGTTGCTCAGTTGTGTCCAACTCTGCATTTGCAACCTTATGGACTGCAGTCCTTCAGGTTTCTCTGTCCATGGAATTTTCCAGGCAAGAATAATAGAGTGCGTTGCCATTTCCTACTCCAGGGGAATCTTCCCCCACCCAGGAATTGAATTCCCATCTCTTGCATCTCCTGCATTGGGAGGCGGATTTTTTTACTGCTGTACCACCTGGGAAGCCCCTGGGAACTTGGAGAATTGCAACAAAGATCACTAATGAGAGAAGGCCCTTCAAATAGATCCCTGACTGGCTAGAGAGGGCTGGCTATCACATACTGTTGTATTATCACGGAAGCTGGTCTTTGACTGGCACTTGCACCCTAGAGGCTCTTTTTCTTGCAACATGAAAAAGTAGAAAATTTTCTTTCTGGGATGCTGAATGCATTCATGTTTAATTCTTCATATACTAATCAAACATTTGCAAGTTAATAGCACCTTGAGGTCTTTTAAATTTATTATTGTGCATTTTTTCCCTCTCTTGGACCACATATTCCCTTTTCTTCATCCATCTGCCTTTATTTCTCCTACTATATGTATTTCTTGCAAAGAAATGTGACGTAAACATTTTCCCTTGCAGTACTCCTCCCCCAGAGACAGTGCCAACAAATTGCAACCATTCACCAGCCCTGGTGTACTCAAACACTTCTGTACATCCCCACTAGAAACACTAAGAGACAACAGGCAAGCATCTAGTGTGGATACAGAGCTAACATCCACCACTTGGCAAGCTGTGTTTAGGGAGGCTTACTTAGCTCTCATTCTGGGATTATTATAAAAATAAATCTTTTAGCATTTGTTTGGGATTAAAAGTGAGGGAATCGAGACTCACATTTTAAAATGCACATCCTGATGAATAATAAATACACTTAGTAAATATACATTAAGGGAGAATTATATTTTCTGCAGCTTATTGTGTTTTACTGAAAGCACTCTCCACATAACAATGAATTAACAGAACCCAAATATCAGATGAAGAGTGGAGTGGTGAGTATAATTTGTATCATCCAGTAGAAATGAAAGAGGTGGAAACAAGAGCAGATCAAAATGAAAGGGCTTGTTGTGAGAGGACAGAAGAGTGGCCTGCAGGGCAATACAGCCCAACACATAGGAGGCTGCCCAGGGTGTGTTGGAGAGCCCTGGGCTCAGAACAGACAACTGTGAGTTCTAATCTTGGTTTCATCACCAGTCCCCAGCCTCTCAGGTTCCCCAGTGGGAAAAGGGAATTAAAATGCCTGTGAGGACCACAGAATTACTTGTAAACCATTTAATGACAGATAGGAAGGGCAGAAGTCCTTTAATTTCAGGATCAAGGAGACATCTGAGAAAATGATTCCATCAGGTCAACCACAAGAAAATCAGTGAAATCAATGTTCTGCCCCCTTCACTCCTCCCCTTTTTCATTATTATTTCCATAGCCGTTGCCTTCCAAGACCCAAGTTGTGATCATGAGCACAAAATATTCACCTTCTTTCTGCTTAGTCTTCCCTTCATGCATACTCCCTCATCTGCTGGACAACACCCTCCCCAACTCACCACATCAAAGTTTACTTGTCCTGTACCCCCTTTATTGTGAACCCCATTTGCTGTCAACACCACATAGGAAGAACACACAAGTTCAGGAATCAAAGAATCTAAGTTCAAACTTAGTTTTTATGCTTGTGAACTGAGACTTTGGCAATTAATTTAACCCCATGTGCCTTAGCCTCCTCCTCATCATACCTGAAGCTCATAACAGTTATCAGTTTCATAGCACTCTTATGAAGGTAAATAATAAGGATAAAATCTTGGGCACAGTGCCTGGCTCATAAATAAACACTTAATAAATGTAAGTAGTATATTTGATCTAAAATGTTAGTAAGGGACATCAGCTTAATGTCATTCCTCCAAAGCAACTCCCAATTTTACCAGCAGCCTTAATGTAAAGGAGAGCACAGTTGTGTGATTTTTAAACACATGACAAAGTGCTGGGGGAGATACTTCGGGGCGAGAGCAAAGGGTCCCTTAGGACAGGCTATTCCAACCTTTAGTACCGGATAGTCCACTATCCAGACCAGCCCACTGGCTGTGATTCCCACTGTGTGTCCATACATCCCCTGCCTCCTTTGCAGAACAACAGAATATACAGAGACCTGGACCAGAAGATAGAAGGGAATATCTGTCAGGACACAATTTACTCTGGGACCTTGTCAAATGATCTGCTTTTTATCCACAACTGGGTAAACAGAAGTACTTCCTCAGAAACAAGTAAACACTGTACTATGCAGTGATTTCACAAGCCACTATTTAATAGTCCATTACCAGCTTTTCCAGACAAGCAATCACCGAACCTCCATTTTTGCGAAAGGACAGTCGTTGCTTTCTTTATGGCTTGGGGGTATGGGGGGAGACAGGAGGGACAAGAGAGGTGACACTAAAATTACTTGTCCCTCTTTAAAGCTTTCCAGGTAAGCTGTGCCCAGACTCAAGGACACTGTGTTAAGACTGACTCCTGTGTCGCCCCTGAAAAGCCCTGGGAATTTTAATTGAAATTACTTTTCTGCACTGGCATGCTGCCTTATTTACAATTTGTATTATGAAGGACAATGCTAAATAAGAAGGGTGACTTTTTTTAAACACAGACTTCAAAACTGTATACTGGCTGCCCTCCCCTCCCCACCTAAGAAATAAACACAAGATTTTTTTTTTTTTCACTAAAGGACAGTAAACGTCTTTGGTTATCGATATTCAAAAACCAAACTAAAACAGCACAGCAAGCTGTAATGGGAGAATGTCCCCAAAGCAGACAGCTATTCATGGTAACAGAAACAAGCAGAAGAACAAACAAAAAATCTTTCGGGTTTTATCCTACGTTTCAAATCTGCATTAAAGTCGCAGTTCCTCTCATTGCAAGATGGTTCCTAAAACTTCACGAAACTGCCATAAAACAGGAAGTTCAGACTATTACTTTTTCATCATTATCTTCCTTTCTCAATTCAGCTTTGGTTTATCCACTAACTTAACAGAATAGTACTTTCTGAACAGGAAAACCTGGTAACTTCCCATGAATACCTTTCCTGCCAAGTCCCCTGCCCCTGGCTCTCATTTATAGTGTTCTCAGCTGGTGGCTATGCTGCCTTCCTGTGACTTAAGAACAGCTTTTTCCAGAAGGAAATACAATGCTAAACAAGATTTATCTTTTCAAAAGTGCATCTGACTTACAGAAAATGATGCTTACCTAGTTATGAGATAGAATGCGGAGGTGGGTAAATCAAAGTCTGCTCTTGAGAGGAGGCAACTTCAAAAAACCTTCCAACTTCTCAATGTAGGAACATGGAAATCCTTTCTCAGGGCCCAGATATGTGCCAGAGATAATATGGCAAGAGAAACATTATTTCCCTGGGATGGGCTACTGTGATTATCTATCCTATTATGAGTCAAGCCCTTGAAAATCCAAAGGTAAGTTGCAGTTAAATAGCTATAAACAGTGGCTTAAGAGAATTCTGAGGAAATATGATGAGGTGACAATGCTGTTAAACTCACTACAGAAATAAATCCCTCAGTATGGAAAAAAAAAATGTGTCCTATATGGCAGATTCTAAGTTTTCTCTCCTTTTTCTTTCATGATCTTCTCTCTTCTATCCACCTCTTCCATTCTTTTTCCTTCTTTCTTCCATTCTATGTTCATTTTTCCAGTTTATTTTTCTCTCTTCCTACTCCCTCTGCCTCCGTATCCCCATCTTTCTTGCTTTGATTTTCTTTTTTTTTTTTCATTTCCACATGTCGTTACTCACCCCAGTGATATGTCACAATATTGCATGGAAGTTCAATGTAAGCACATTTTGGTTCCCTGTTGTTACATTTTTAATCCGTCAAAGATAATATTTTTATATCACGCTTTCTCTGCCCAAAAGGAAACCAAGTTACGATGCTTTTGATTTTTATATGATATGCCTCTTTACTTGAAAATCACTCACCCAAAATGGGGAGGAAGGAGATGAGAAATGGAACATACAATCCTTATCCTCAAAAAAAAAAATGCCAAAGCTCTAAGGAACTCTTCAAACTAAATCCCTTTTATCCCATTTGTCTTGTTTCCCAGCTTTTTTTTTAACATTAACTCATCATAAATTTATTGAGTACTTGCCAGGAAGTTTAGGCATACAAACAATAGGTTGGTAGAACGATTACAAGGAAAGGAGAAAGGTTTTTCTACTTTTTTCTCCCAAATGTATTCCTTTTCTTTGTGAGGAAACCAGAGCAGAAAGAAGTAAAAGGTCAGAAATAAACCCCTACACATACACCCACACCCACACCCACCAAGTTCTAGTGCAGGAACCGCTGCTTGTCTCCTTTCCCCAGCCCCACCCTCCCCATAGATCTCACCCTGAGACCTGACCTTTCTTCCAGACACACTGAAGGAAAAAATGGGAGAGAAAGCAGTAACTAGAGGCCAAATTCTTTCCTTCACCAATCTAAAGAACTCTGGGCAAAAGTTCAGATGTGCAGTTTGTTGGAGGTACTCTGACAGGTATATATGACCACCTGCTCTGCAAGGTGGATATTATCATTCTTGAATGTTGAGTTACAGGTTGGTGATTGAAACACTTGGTTCAGCAAGTATGTGGCAGGTTCTAACTCAGTTATCTGACTATGAGACCCACTCTAGTTCACTGCCACCTTCTCTACCTTAACAAATTCCAGCTCTGACTTTAACACTCAGTTAAGTTTCCTTCCTACTAAACTGATCCTTCCCTCTCTTGCCTCAGGCACCTGATGCCATCTCTGTTACACAGTACATTGTTGACAATTCTTTACTCCTCAGTAACTTTGACCACTCACTTTTGCACTGCTTCAGGGCAGAATAACCATCCTGTTCACCTTTGAGGCTCCCAGACCATCCATGCAGCACCTTATACTCAGGGGTTCAATAAATGTCAGTCGCATCAAATTAAGTGGAACACCAAAATATGATAAAGCACCGTCGGGTTTACAAAACCTATGTTATTCTCAATAAATGGTAAAGCAGTATGATAACCACGGAAAGAAAAGAGGCACTAAATCTGAAATAGCACTTCTGCTGCTTCAGAGGGACGGGCAGCTCAGGAAACACAGTTTTTCATGGGGAACCCATGAGAGACTGAAGGACAAGAACCAGAGAACCCGATGGGTGGGTTCAGGGTTATAAAGCTGATAAAGAAAACAGAAAATGTGTTTGGGCAAGCCTAACAAGATAAGGGCTAACTTACTGAGGAAAGAGGTAGAAAAGACATTCTCTCATCAATGATTCCAAAATAAACTCTAGTAGTTGGGGTTCTGAAACCATGGGTTAAATCAGTGTCACCTGCCTTCACTAATTAAGGTTGTTTGAAGACTTACTTGTCCTCCAATCTGGCACGTGGCCTGAACAATAGGATGCAAACTCCAGTTACTTTCCAGGACCTAGCAGTCAGCGCCATCAGATCTGAGATGAGCAGAGAGTCAGCTGAGTCGCATTGAGACCTCCCTGCCCCCAACCCTTCAACTGGGCATGCGCGTGTGTCCACGGGGTGACCTTCTGACGTAAGAGGGCCAAAAACCATCCTCAGAAGATGCCCCTAGTCTAGTCACACCTGCAGGATGACGGTTCAGTTTAGTTCAGTCGCTCAGTCGTGTCCGACTCTCCGCGACCCCATGAATCACAGCACGCCAGGCCTCCCTGTCCATCACCAACTCCCAGAGTTCACTCAAACTCATGTCCACAGAGTCGGTGATGCCATCCAGCCATCTCATTCTCCGTCG
Source organism: Moschus berezovskii (assembly GCF_049115385.1). Lineage (NCBI taxonomy): Eukaryota > Metazoa > Chordata > Mammalia > Artiodactyla > Moschidae > Moschus > Moschus berezovskii. The sequence goes on from NC_142463.1 coordinate 66,970,295, forward strand.
TCCCCTTCTCCTCCCGCCCCCAACCTTTCCCAGCATCAGAGTCTTTTCCAGTGAGTCAACTCGTCGCATGAGGTGGCCAAAGTATTGCAGTTTCAGCTTTAGCATCAGTCCTTCCAATGAACACCCTGGATCGATCTCCCTTAGAATGGACTGGTTGGATCTCCTTGCGGTACAAGGGACTCTCAAGAGTTTTCTCCAACACCACAGTTCAAAAGCATCAATTCTTCGGCGATCAGCTTTCTTCACAGTCCAACTCTCACATCCATACATGACCACGGGAAAAACCATAGCCTTGACTAGACGGACCTTGGTTGGCAAAGTAATGTCTCTGCTTTTTAATATATTATCAAGGTTGGTCATAACTTTCCTTCCAAGGAGTAAGCGTCTTTTAATTTCATGGCTGCAATCAGCATCCGCAGTGATTTTGGAGCCCAAAAAAATAAAGTCTGGCACTGTTTCCACTGTTTTCCATCTATTTCCCATGAAGTGATGGGACCAGATGCCATGATCTTTGTTTTCTGAATGTTGAGCTTCAAGCCAACCTTTTCACTCTCCTCTTTCACCAAGAGGCTTTTGATTTCCTCTTCACTTTCTGCCATAAGGGTAGTGTCATCCGCATATCTGAGGTTATTGATATTTCTCCCGGCAATCTTGATTCCAACTTGTGCTTCTTCCAGACCAGCGTTCTTCATGATGTACTATGCATATAAGGTAAATAAGCAGGGTGACAATATACAGCCTTGACGCACTCCTTTTCCTATTTGGAACCAGTCTGTTGTTCCATGTACAGTTCTGACTGTTGCTTCCTGACCTGCATACAGGTTTCTCAAGAGGCAGGTCAGGTGGTCTGGGATTCCCATCTCTTTCAGAATGTTCCACAGTTTATTGTGATCCACACAGTCAAAGGCTTTGGCATAGTCAATGAAGCAGAAATAGATGTTTTTCTGGAACTGTCTTGCTTTCTCCATGATCCAGCGGATGTTGGCAATTTGATCTCTGGTGCCTTTGCCTTTTCTAAAACCTGCTTGAACATCTGGGAGTTCACAGTTCACATGTTAACTGCTATAGTCATCATGTTTTACTTTATATTCTCAAACGTTATTCATCTTATAGCTGAAAGTTTGAACCCTTTTACCAACCTTTCCCTATTTTCCCCACCCTCTCAGCCCCTAGCAACTACTTTTCTATTCTATGTTTCTGTGAGTTTGACATTTTTTAGATCCTATGTGTAAGTGACTATGCAATGTTTGGCTTATTTCACTTAGCATAATGCCTTCAAGGTACATCCATGTTATTGTAAAAGCAAGATTCCTTTATTTTTTAAAGCTAAAATATGCATATATATATACACACACACGCAAAGTCACATCTTTACCCATTCATCTGTTGCTGGACACTTAGGTTGTTTCCATATCTTGGCTGTGGTGAATGATCTTAGCTGAAGTTTTAATTCAGCTTAAACTAACAGATATAGAGGTAAGTTACCACCCTCCCACCTTTAACTGAAGTTTGAGCAGATCTTTAAATAAACCTCTCTTTGAATTGTATCAACCATAGATAACAAATACAACCTTCACTATGAAGTGACATCACTTGTCTAATGGCTTTTGCATGGATTCCTACTACTTTAAAAATTTTTTTCAACATGATGAACATTTATCATTAAAACTGTAAAATTCTGCCTAGACTTTTTTATTTCAATTTGGAAGAAAATGTCATTTATTTGTATATAAAATGCTTTTGTGTATGCTATGTTTTTGTGTGTGCTACGCTTTTGTGTATACTTAGTTTTCTAGCACTGACGATTGCGAATTCAATTTTTCAGGTCTGCAAAATAAAATGTGATTTAGTACGGTAATTTACTTAGAATGGTGGGGAAATGTTGTATTTTGGTTAACTAAGTTAAATGAACTATTCCTATTCACCATAAGAAAGAGACTGATTCTCAAAATTTGGCCAATATTCTAACAAGACTTAATAAAAGTTTATAAATCTGTCTTGATTTCATTGGGGCCTTGAGTTCTTAGAAAGTCATCATTACAAACATTAAAATCATTACAAATTCTCATTATACAGTGTGACCAGGGTAGAAGTTATAAGATCCTAGCCATTATCCGTGAACAGAAGTTACGGGGATTATTTTAATGGCATTGTTGGAAGAGACCTAGCTGGGTCCTAGACAAGCTGTGAATAGTTTATTTCAGTTACCTCCTTTCCGCCCTCATCAATATCTCCATTCTATTTTTATGCTTTCCTCCTCCCATTTCCTGTCTCTATTCCATCCCCCAAATTCCTCTAACTTGCTTTTGTTGTGGCGGTGGTTTAGTCGCTAAGTTACGTCTGACTCTTCTGCAACCTCATGGACTGCAGCCCACCAGACTCCTCTGTCCATGGGATTTCCCAGGCAAGAATACAGGAGTGAGTTGCCTTTTCCTTCTTCAGAGCATCTTCCCAACCCAGGATCAAATCGGAGTCTCCTGCTTGGCAGGCAGATTCTTTACCACTGAGCCACCTGGGGAACACCTAACTTGTTTTATGTTACAGCTGATCACTGCTAACACAGATATTAGTTAGGGATGAGGATAAGATTGCCACAATCCAGGAATATGTATTTGTCCTCTCAAGGAAGCTACTTATATAGCTGCTCCAACACCCCCTTCTCTCCCACCCATGCCTGAGACAAATGAAGAAATGACTTATGCTTCATGGTGGTTTAGTCGCAAAGATGTGTCAGACTCTCACTACCCCATTTACTGTAGCCCGCTATGCTTCTCTGTCCATGGGATTTCCCAGGCAAGAATATTGGAGTGGGTTGTCATTTCTTTCTCCAGGGTATCTTCCCAACCCAGGGATCAAACCAGAGTCTCTTGTGTCTCCTGCATTTAGCAGGTGGATTCTTTACCGACTAAGCCACCAGGGAAGACTTATGCTTAATTTAATACAAAAAGCACTTACTGGTCTGACCCCTGCCTTTGTAGTTCAATCTACAGTGTTCCTGAGCACAAACCTACAGCCAGCTTTAATTTCATCTCATGCTGTCTTGGCATCCCACATGCTTTTTCTTCTACCTGGTAAAACCTAACTTGCACCCACCCCACCTCACCCAACCCCATACCACAATCACCTTCACCTCAATGACGGCCCTTTGAGGAGGGCTCAAATAAATACCACAGGAAGAAGCTCTCCCAGGCCTCCCAGTCCACTTTAGATGCCCCTCCTCCACACATCCCTGGCACTCTAGGTGCTTTAGGACACTTACTATTTCATACGATAATTATTGGTTCCTTTCTCTGTTTTTCCCACTAGCTAGACTGTAACCTCCTTACAGCCTTATCAGTCTTCATATTTTCAACATCTAGCAAATTGCTCCGGACTCACAGCTCATTAAGGCTGAACAAATGAAAGATTACAAGGAAATGAAGGAGGTTTGGGATACAGTGTTTCAAGGAGGGTGGAATTTTTTAATGCTGGAAATACTCATTTAAAATGTTGTCAACCTCCACTGTAGAATATAGGACTTAATATACACAGAGTCAATAGCACTATAAAGTTTCCTGGGTTTTTTGTTTAAAAAATTCCTGATACCAGCTTATTAACTTTTCATTTGTTCCTTTCTCACTAAAGAAGAGCACAAAGCAATCCCATTATTTAGGCTTCCCAACTGTCTAAGTTCCAGATAAATAGGCTCACCGAGTCTGTGTGTGCTTTTATGCGCTTTAATCAATATATTTCCCAGTTTGAACAAGACAATAAATTAATTCCTGTCTTTTTTAAACTAGTTTCCACTTACTCAAAGATGTCACTACCGAACTTGGAAGTAGCCTTGAAGAGTGAATAAAACAGATTCCTTGAAGTAGTACCCTTGCAAGTTTTAGTCCTGACTCTGCCTCTGTAGACTTGGGAAAATTACATAACATTTATGGACCTGTTTCCTCACCTATAAAACATAGGAGTTAGATCAGTTGATTTTTAAGCTCCCTGTCAGTTTTAAAATTCTATTATTGTATAAATCTTTAATTCTAACATACAGCAGGTAGACCCTAAAAAGTGCTAGAAATGACAATGCTGTACTGTCACACAAAGAAGATAATCTCCATCACAGGCAATTCATTTTAAAATTCACGACCAAGTCAAGTTGGCACGCACTACATCTGAGAGGGCAAGAGTAATAAATGCACCTACGGAAAGAGCAGGAAGCAAGGGGAAGCAGACCCATGCACTCTGTGAGACAGTACACAGCCTAAATGTATTTTCTCACACTGATGTATTTTAAATTTGTGACTATGAACAGCTTGAAGTTCTTTGGAACAAACATCGTCTCGTCTAAGGTCACTCCTGAAGGAACTGCAATAATAACATTTGGCATATGTAGATAGAGTTCTCTGCAAAGTGGAGCATGGAGAATTATACTCTGCATGTTCCAGAAAAGATGATCCATGATTCAGGTGAAAAAAAATGTCAGGTACATTTTTGACAGTGGCAGCAAACCCAAGCACTATAACCATACAATCAATATGGACGCCCTCATTAAAATCCCCAAGTAGCTTCAAGTTTGATTTTCAGCAAGTCTGGACAGGAATAATGGATTTCGTGGCCTGGAGGAACATTAGAAGTTTTAATAAAAGGAACTTAGAATTACCAGTGCTGGCCCTGGTTCCGTGGAAGCCCTGGCTCCCTCTATACAACAACACAGGATGAACCTAATTCCTTGCCTCAGATTCTTGTTATTCAATTTAAAATGCCATTTTATAGACAGCCTGATAATTTCTCCTCAAAAATACATTCATAAAAATTGCTTTAAAATTCTGATCAATGTTTTCAGTTCACATAGATATTAAACTGAATTTCCTAAAGCCTGAAAAGCTAATTATGCATTCAATTAGAGTTTCTTAATAAAGATTAAAACTCTGAAGTCTATTACAAGCACATATTTAATTCAACTGCCATTTTATCCATGCCATGGAAGTGTAAGTGGTAACAATGAATATAAATTATAATACATGCCATAGAAAGAATGCTATTTGTCCAAGTGCGTTGCTATAAAGAATTAAATTTTGCTATCAGTTCCACAATCTAGTTAAAATTGGTATTCTTTATTTGGTCTTTCAATGTAGTCCAATTTCCTACTTTGAAAAACAAATTCTAGGGAATAAAGAAAAGAGATTAATTTATCATTAAGACTCTGCTTAATTGAAGTCAATTCCGAACAAACTTGAATTCAATTTCTGCTCATTAAATTGAATGTGCTCTGCGTTCCTCTCTGCATTGCTTTGAGCAAGCAGCTGAGAACAAGGGACTAACATCAAAATTATTAAATTGAGGAGATTTTATTTGGTCTTCACATGCCAGAGCCGCTTTGATGAGGAGCTGTTTTGGCACTGAAAGGAAAGAAGAGCAGCTGGAGGAAAAATCAAATGAAACTAAGCCTTGGAAAATTGAAGAAAACGCAAGCTTAATAATATTTAATAATTAAATTTCCACAAACAATAGCGGCAAATGAAGTAATCTGCAAAGTCTGTGAACTCATTTGCATAATTGATGCCGGTCCCCTGTAAATGAATAATGAAGATAATAAAAGATGTTGCTAAAAATGGGCACAATAACAGCAAATTTCATCAAGCCGCGCGCTCTGATTAATCTGCTCTTGCAAATCAGCAGCGAGAGGGGAGCGCGTGATTAACCGCACCGAGGCCGGCAGCGGGCGGCGGCGCTGCCCTTTCTCCGCGGGTCTCCGGGCGCGTCCCGCCCGCTCCCCGCGCCGCCCGCGCGCCTCTCGCCGCAGCTGCCGCTGGGGCCGCCCCGGGAGCGGCTCGCCCGGGCGCGCCCCCGCCGCCCGCCCGCCGCGCGGGGTTCACGCCCCGGCCGCTGCGCCGCTGCCTTTTGTCGCGGCTGCGTGCGGGGTGACGGCCGCCTTGCCCCGCGGTCCCCTCGCACCTCCGCCCCGGGAGCTTCCCGCCTGCGCCTGGTAGGGGGCGGCCCCGGAGGCGCTGAAGTCCCCGCTGCCCCCGCTCACTCGTCCGATGCAGAATAAACTGGGAAACAATTAGCTAGCCGGGTGGGAAGGTGGTGGGCTACTCCAAGGCCGGCGGCCTGCGTTCCCCCGCCCTCGAATGGGGCTGGGGGTCCCGGCAGTTGGGAATTTCTAATTAGGAGGGAAGAGGAGAGGGGCCCGGTGGGCCCGCCAGGGCAGCCGCTTTCGGAGAAACCAGGAATGGCGCTGTGAGATGCGCGGGGCCCTGTTCCACCCAGCTCCCCGTCACGCACAAAAAAGAACGGGCCTTGAAAGAGATGAGTTTATTATCCCCTTTTAAACGACTATTCAGAAGAGATCAGGAGAGAAAAAAAATAAAAAATGCTTCCCACCCCACCAATTCTCTTCCCTTGAAGAAAAGAGAAAGAGAAAGCAACCCACAAAGGTAAGCTGAGCATTTTCAGATTTTGTGGGTTTTGCTTTATTTGTTTGTTTTTTGAAGAATCAAAATAACATTTTCCAGTTTGCGACTTACATTTTCGTGTGCTTTTTTTCCTCAGGGCCAACACAAGGGGCTAATAAAATCTCTCAGAGCTGTAGTACTCAAATACATGTTGTGTGGGAGTTTGTGAAAGCAACTTTGCTGAGTACAAACCCGAGACGATGAAACTGAAAATACTTCGAAAATCACAGGATCCTCTCCCAGTCACGGCGCCACACTTTTCCAGCTTTCTAGGATAAAGTTGTCTCAGGAAAATAAAAACTGTTGATAAACCATCGTTCCAGACTGTTACTTATTTTACAACTCTCCGTTTGCAATCGATCATAGCTCGGGCCTAACAGAACTGACTCGGGCTTTTCATTTGTTTATAGTGTGTGCAGTGTTTTATACCTCAAATGTACCATGTCAGCTATGTAATAATGCGTTATTTTTGTTCGCATCCTGGATCCACCTCTGCAGTGGCTTTTGTTTAAAATAAAAGCCGTGATTATTTTCCATTACTACAGAATGGAAACTTCGATCCTAGACATCTAACATATCTTAAAAATCCAGTTGGGAAAAGTAGAGAGGAGCTCATGTTTACTTCATTTGTAAAGTGCAGTTGACTATTTAACTGGACCAGTTTTAATCCAATGTAATAAACCACTAGGTTGCTTCTGCTTCAGAAAAAGCCAGTATGCCACCCTGAGGCCCAAATCCCATCTTTCACAGTGTCAAGTAAACCTGTGATTACCTTGTTTTTGCTAAATGAATAGCTCATACAGTGGCAGTTAATTTTTCTGGTGCAATAATCACATTGTAATTTTCCCTAATTCCTCTAAGTACAAAGAAATCCTAATATCATGGAATTGTGAGCCAGAGGCAACCTCCTTACTTTACTTGGTAGAAATGGAGACAGAATTAAGTACTGCCCACTCTCTTCTGGTCTCACCCTCCACACTCCAGTTTTCCCTACTCCCAGGCCAGTGGTCTCTCTCCACCCCTAACCTCTTGTACAGATCAAGGGAAAGAAACTGGGAAAGGACTCCAAAGCAATGTTTCAGGAACCACAGGGAAACCAAGGAAACGCAGTGACAGAATTCACCGGATGTGGGAAGGGTTCGAACAATAAATCCAGATGATAAAATGAGTTTTCAAAGAATCAGGAGCCACATGATAATAGGGAAGCTGTGCCAAGGGCAGAGGTTGTGTAAAAACTAATCTGGAAAAATATGGACTGTGGCGAGAAAATAAGTGGTTTATATGATATGTAAAACATCGGACCAAAGTTAGAACAAGAGAAGAAAGGAAAAGTCCATGGGATGTTTGTAGACAGGCAGATGGAGAGGATACGTGAATTGGTGTCCAAAAGATTCCTTCTGTGATGCTTTTGAGGAAGAAAGGCTGACATACCGGCTCATGAGAATAAACTGGTATAAAGAGGCTAGAGACTCAGAAATGGCCAGACCATGACACAGTCAAGGTAAAGGGTTTCATCCAAGGAACGTGATAGGAATGCCAGGGCTTGACCCACATCAAGGGTACTTTGCTCAGACATGGAGAGTGTCCTAAAACCCACCAATCCTTAGATGAAGAAGCACACTGTCCCGGGTCGCCCAGCAGCTCCATGCCTGGCATAGAAAATTCAGGCTTTCTGATCCCTATGGGTTCACCCTCTAGTGATGCCACTTCTCTTTCTTATGATTTGGATTTGTTCAGTTAGGTGGGGTTCTGAAAAGATGCCCTCAGAATTCTTTGCTTTTTCCTGTTTCACATTACCCTGATGTATAAATTTAAAATGTATTCTACAGGGTTCTTCCATTTATTAGTTCTTGTATAAGAAATGAATGTCTCTTGTTGTCACTTGAAAACATCCACATTTTAAAATGTCTGGGCCACTCAAAAGTAATAAAAAACCAAAATTTATTTCAGTTCATCAGTATGGAAAGGTACACTGACCAGTCATACTTTATTCTAATTACTCCTGGCTCACACTGAAGAGATGGAAAAGCAGGTAAGATTTTACAGCCAAAATTCTTTATTTTTTTCCTGTCCTAAAAAAATAAATAGGACTAACCAGTTTGAGCAAGAGTCTAATGCTCTAAGCAGGTAAACTGTGCAGCTGTGTGTCTGAAACCCTGGGTTCTGGGATACTTTATGGCACTTTATCTCCTTCAAGAGCCATTCATCCTTAAGAGGCCAGGAATCTGAGTTCTGAACGGGCAGAAAATGTACCCACACAGTACTGTTTGCCTGGTTACCCTGGTTAACTGATGATGACCACATACAATATAAACTAGTATCTAATTCTTAGAAACTTCAAAGGTTATTGTCGGAGATACCAGCTCCCCTTACACAGAGCAACAGACAGAAATTGCTGCTAACCTGACAAATGAAAATATTCATACCTTGTGATGTTTACTGTTCATAGACAACCTGCACACAATTGTGAGTTATCATTTCCTCACAAATAATTCATCTCTAATGAATAATGATGTTTTTGTTTCTCCACTCAGTTGAAATTTCCTTACAAAAACAAAACATTTTATTAAAATATAAATTATATAAAGTTAGCATATGGACTAAAAAAGCAGTATTTAAGTAGGAGATCCATAAGGCATGTAAAGCATTGTTTATGATCATATAGATATTTTAAGCAATTAGGGATCTTCCCTCCCTGGTTATTAAAGTTTTTTAAGGATAGTTTTGCCATCTACGTTCCTCCAAAGGTAAAAAGCACAAGTTATTTATCTTTCCTGATTTGACCAAGATTTTCTAGGACTTACAACCTGCCAAAACAAGTGTCAAAACCCCTACATCTGCCCTATTTCTACTCACTCTACCCTTCTCTCTGGAAACCATAAAGCCATAATGAAAAGGAATTAGAAGAAAAAAGCATGCAGTTCAAAATTCCTTATTGACACTGTTTTCCTTCCTCACTATATTTGATTCAATCAGTATGTGCTGAGCACCCACCACATGACAGATGCTGAGGAAGCAGGTGAATATCTATGATCCCAGCTGACTAACCTGCCACCAGGGAGATACTCCATGTACACAGATAATGTACTTGTAGGGCTTCCCACGGAGAAGGCAATGGCAAGCCACTCCAGTACTATTGCCTAGAAAATCCCATGGATGGAGGAGCCTGGTAGGCTGCAGTCTGTGGGGTCGCTAAGGGTCAGACACGACTGAGCGACTTCACTTTCACTTTTCACTTTCACACATTGGAGAAGGAAATGGCAACCCACTCCAGTGTTCTTGCCTGGAGAGTCCCAGGGACGGGGGAGCCTGGTGGGCTTCCGTCTATGGGGTCACACAGAGTTGGACACGACTGAAGTGACTTAGCAGCAGCAGCAGCAGCAGCAGGGCTTCCCAGGTGGCGCGAGTGATAAGGAATCTGCCCGCTAATGCAGGAGACCCAAGGGACGTGGGTTCGATCCCTGGGTCAGGAAGATCCCCTGGCAGAGGGCATGGCAACCCACTCCAGTATTCTTGCCTGGGGAATCCAACAGATAGAGGAGCATGGCGGGCTACACTCCATAGGATCATGGAGTCGGACATGAGAGCACAACAACAACAATAGTGTAATAAGTACTATAAACCCTCAGCCCAGGTTCAGAACTCTGGGATGTTTTCTTAAGAAGAAGTTAAAAAAATGGGGGAAATTGTTTGATACCTTAATTCATGATCTGCTTGTTAACTTCATGATGGTTTCTTTCCAACCACAGACATCACCTTGTAATATTCCCCATCTCCAACAGGTATATGAAAGGTCACTTATTCATAATTCCAATGGACTATTGGCAATTGCAGTTTAATTCTACTTGATCCCATGAATACATTTTTTTCAGAGGGCTTAAGTTTGAAAAAAGAATCCCAGACATACTTTGTTCAGCACTGAACTGTATGACATTGATTTGTTAGAGTGCTGTATATATAAGACTTGTTTTAAATATCTGTATGTGTATACCTGAATATATACATGTTTCACTCTGGATATTAAATTACATGTTTTATGGTGACTTGAGACACCATTAAGAAATTGGTCTAAGAAACAAAATGTAAGAATTATTAGACAATTGGGAACTAGTAGAAGTTCTTGACTTTATATACAGCATTATAAACATTATTGTAGCCTGAGAGGATTAGCCAACAAATGTATGACCAACAGCCAGAAGAAACTTTGACAACAGTGTGTCACGACTTCAGGGGATATGTAAAGAGTGTAAGAGTGACTGCCAAAGCAGAGTACTAGGAATCTGTATTCTCAGAAACTATAACAAAACTATTGTATCAGACTCTATTGCTTTCACCTGTTTGGAACAGGAACCCTACTCAGCTAGCTTAACTACATAGTCCTGCTTTTCACTTACTGGGAGACCAGGCAGGACTAGTTCAGCAGCCCGACAATTCCACAAGAGACTCCGTTCCTCCCTTTCCTGTCTATCATCCTTAACATGCTTTTTATTTTGTTGTTGTTGTTGTGGTCACAAGATGGCCCCTTTACCATCTTATGGTAAATAAAATAGAGATGTTTTACCCCAAGATGTCTATTCCAAGAAAAAAAAAGGGGGTGGGGGAAGAGTAAAAGATAAGTACCAGCTGAGTTTGGCCTTTTTTTAATAGAAAAAAATTTGCCAAAAGCCTCACCCAGTAGAGAGTTCTGTTTACATATTGGATAGAAGTAGGTCTAGGTCACATGGCTTTAGCTGGAAAAGAATCTGGTGGGGGCGGGGAGAAATTTTAACTGAATACATAGATGTCCCAAGAAAATCCAAATTATCTTGATAAGTTAAAAAGGAAAACTTGACACTGAAAAGAGAACCAGTACTGCTTCATTAGGGTTTGCAATTCTAGAAGGTGTTGGTTGCCCCCTACACTAATTCATACAACTGTGATATGAATATCACAACTCTGTGTTGATATACCATGTAGCACTGTTGTAAAATAAAGATATCAAATAATGTTCATACCTCCCTATGAGATATGGCATCCCCATACTTCTCCTGGGTAAAGAGTTAGTGTATTTGTAAAGTTATGAAGTGGTCTGACCATTTTTAAAGGCTGTCAAGACACCCACTATTACTATAAAGATACTACACTCCATGCTGAATCTTAATCCCATACTATGCTATATTTGTAAAGGGTTTTTCATCCTTGCTCCTGGAAGTTTATTTGTGGGCTTATCATAAATGCATGCGTAACATAAAGTAACCTTTTAATACACAAGACAAGTATGAAGGTATCTGAATGGGCTCAGGAATTGGCATCTGAATCAGTGATATAAAAGAAGACTAGGATGAACAATATGTTTTTATCATGGGATATGCCTGTCGTGAAAAGCACCAACATGCACATATCACAGTTATCAGAATAAAACAGAAAGATGTCTTACTCCAATCAACTCAATTTTATTCATCCTGTTACTTATTTTTTGTAAACTCTTTATCCACTCAGCAGTACCTCAACCTGAGTAGCAGTTCAGAGTTGGGGGACACTAACAAATCTCAAATCAGTCAACCTAATTGTGTTAGTAGCTGTGTTGTTGGCTATAGTTGGAGGTTTGCTCAGAGAGGAGAGTGAAGCTATTTGTAAAATAAAGCTTGTGTTTGTGGATTTCAATTATCCATGCTATTCCTAGTCCCTATTTCTATGGATAAGCAAGATTGATGAATCTAAAACTATTATTTTGAAGCAAGATTTGGTTGCTGTCTTTCAGAAATCATAGTTTGTGTTAAGATCATTTCTCCCACCCTCCTTTTATGCCGGGCCTTGTACAGTGGGGTCTTTCGAAAAAAGGCAATGTTATAGCAGCCCTCTTAACGGCAGGCACACTTTCTTAGAAAAGCAAGTAATGAGTATATAAGTGTATAACCTTCAACATTATGGAAGGAAAAGTACACATATTTTTTTCCTCAATAATTAGATGCAGATTCTTAGGAGTCTGGTTGAAGGCGTCAGCCGACATGTATCATCTCATCCAGTTATCCCAAAAGGGAAGTTTGAGTGTTCAGTTTACACAAATGTGCTGACTTAGGCTTTACAAATGAACTTTTTTAAACGTCTCATGCAATGCTCCACATCAGACCCTGCTCTTAGTCTTCCTTTGATTGCAGTGCAAAGAGACACAGCACTGCCAATTACGATGTGACCTTCAGCAAGTTACTCATTTAACCTTTCTGAGCTTCCCTCACTTCATCTTTAAAATGGAGGCAACAAACTCCACTCTGCAGAGTTGTGATGGGGAAGAATAAAAGTGATTTTGGTTGCACAAATCACTGTAAAACGTAATGGGCCAAACTAATATAAGGTATATTATCATTTCATGAATCCAAACACACTATTGGGGAATCTTTAACTAAAGCTGAAGCCACTGAGCGTTTGAAAGATTTAAAGCTTTAAATAATTTTGTTGAAGTACTGGACAAAGACCAGCCAATGTCAACCAGCTTATTAGAAAATCTCTGGTTTTGAAATGAATGCCAAGGTAGTATACAGTGCACTTCTGCTTCAGAAATCCTGTTTAGCGTAATCTTACTTTGGAAATACTCACAAAACATTTTGCAGGTTTGCTGAAATAAACTTTCTTCAGCCTTCAGAAAGAATAGATACATGAGTAGATACAGTCATCCCTTACTTATTTAGTGGGCAGGTGTGCTCAGTTGCTTCTTTGTGTCCGACTCTGCAACCCTCTGTTCTGCATCCACCAGGTTACTCTGTTCATGGGATTCTCCAGGCAAGAATACTAGAGTGGGTTGCCGTTTCCTCCTCCAGGGGATCTTTCCGACTTGGGGATTGAACCCTCATTTTCTGCATTACAGGTGGATTCTTTACCCTCTGAGCCACCTGGGAAGCCCTTATTTAGTATAGAATGTTACTAATAGCCTTTAAATGTTTCAGAAGAAACCTTCACATTTTATGTACATTTTCCCTTTTTGAGGAATGCATTAACTAATGAAGACATCGCTCAATGGGTGTGTTAGACTTCACAGATTCCTACCACCCAAAATATGGTTATTGTTTTCTCTTTTATTACCTAAGTTTCAGCTTGCCCAACTCAAGGAACCCCAAACAATGAAAATACTGTGTAATCCTTGTCTAATATTTTGCATTAAATCATCCATGTTCTTTTAACACTTAGGTTGTTGCTATCACTATAAATCTCTTGGGTCACTCAGTTTTTATCTCAAGTATATATAAATTCCACAAACATTTGATGGAAAGGTTTTTTTTTTAATTATTACTTTCTCAATTAATGCTCAGTTCCTCTAGCATTTTGTAATGATAGTTTCATGCTAAGTAAGCATCAGGCATTGTGTTAAACTATTTTCCAATGCATGCTTCCAAACATTTGTGGATAAATTCTAAAATGGATTTTGAGTAGAGGGTCTTAGGAAAAAGTATCACTAGAATCCTCCTCAGCTAATTTAGCCAAGTACATTCCACAACTCTTCCAATCAGTATATTAAGCAGATGTGGTCTTCGTCCACCTAGTAAGTTGAGTTAGACCTTTCAACACTCTGCAGTCTTTTTATCACTCAGCTGCCAAGTTCCCTAGGGTAATCATAGACAGCTTGTCAATTTAATTGCAAAGAAACAGGCTTTCTTGTGACCATTCCAATTTTAGCTGCTACTTTAAATTGTACATGATAGTTCTTCCATGCTGTCTGCCCTTTAAACAGTGTGGATCTTTGCAAGCCTCTTAATGGTGATGGAAAGAAGAGGCAAGGCTGAAAATCTGGCTAGCTGATAGAGTCTATAACATGCATTTTATTAAGTTGCTGCTTTCAAAAAAGAAGCTTTTCCTTCAGTCCTGTATGTTGCCATTATAATGCCAACGCTAAATTATTTATTTTTTCTTTTCAGTGTTCCACATTCATGCACATTTTCTTCCTTTCTGGGTGATAGAGGATTCATAGGCCATCTGGCTTCTGAAACATCTGGACACTGAATTTCTGCAGAGGAGTATCAGAGGGAAGAGACGATCACTGGTATTTGGTGTCTCCAGAGAGATTTAAATCAACGATGATATTTTGGTTGTCTCCCTTTTGGAAAGTTAACACAAAAAGTTAAAGGAAATAACACCACATCACAGGAACCCAGAGTTCCAAGAAAACTAGGAATATATAAGACGGTAGGACTTTTAGATATGAATTTAGGTCAGTAACCATTTAGTTACCCTGTATCAGATATCTCTATGTTAGACACCATTTCTACAATATCCCCCATTTTTTCAATTGCCATGAATTTTTGGATTTAATTTATTTAGATATATCTTTTACAGTTCTAAATTTAGATGGTACATTATTGAGCACAACATATTTTGCCTCAGATTGTGTATAATTCAAATCTATAAATTTTTATTAATCAAGGGCATGCTGCAGTTCATGGGGTCGCAAAGAGTCAGACACGACTGAGCAACTGAACTGAACCAAACTGCTATGTTATGTTGATATGTTCAGCTAGATAGAAATATTTATCCAAATAGACTGGGGCACTATTTGGGTAAAACAAGAAGAGTTACTTTTCTAAAATATATAGAAGAAAATTAGAACAAAGAGAGAACAGTGATTCCCAAGACAGCTTAAGTTGCAAGCTTCTGGACCCCAAAATCCAGAAGTAAGATGATAACACAGGAGGGAGAGAGAGTCTCATCAGAACTTTAGAAAGTTCAACTGCCCTCCAACAAGCTCAGCCTTGAGCGCAAGCACATGGGGTGGGTGTGTGTGCATGTGTGTGTGTGTATAAGGATTGGCAGAGAGACAGAGGTTGCTCTGGAAATGCACAGGGATCACCTCTTCTGGACTATCAGTCTTGGTGTTATACCACATGTAACGTGACTATGTAGTTTGGTACAGTCAATCATGAGCACAGTGTTAATCACCGTTACTTTCCACATTAACAGAGCCTGGTCCACAGCCTTCCTTGAAGTTGAGATTCAGAACCAGAACAAGGGCTAGTTTCCCAGATCGTCCAGCAACTCACAACAACAAGCCCTTCAGTTCAGTTCAGTCGCTCAGTCGTGTCCAACTCTCTGCGACCCCATGAATCACAGCAGGCCAGGCCTCCCTGTCCATCGCCAACTCCCGGAGTTCACTCAAACTCACGTCCATCGAGTCGGTGATGCCATCCAGCCATCTCATTCTCTGTCGGCCCCGTCTCCTCCCACCCCCAATCCCTCCCAGCATCAGACTCATTTCCAGTGAGTCAACTCGTCTCATGAGGTGGCGAAAGTATTGGAGTTTCAGCTTTAGCATCAGTCCTTCCAATGAACACCCAGGATTGATCTCCTTTAGAATGGACTGATTGGATTTCCTTGCAGTCCAAGGGACTCTCAAGAGTCTTCTCCAACACCACAGTTCAAAAGCATCAATTCTTCAGCGATCAGCTTTCTTCACAGTCCAACTCTCACATCCATACCTTTAGATGACTCTTAAAGTATCTCCTGTGTTCAAAGGTACTAGACTTAGCTGCCAGGCAAGTGTGAGGAGATGTTTAGATCCTGTGATTTATTTCCCATGCTCTTGCAAAATTATATTTTTTTTCTTTCACTATAATTTATCTGGTAAATATTTGGGCTCTTAATTAATAGATTTCTTTTCCCAAAATAATTGAAGTTGCTACAGAGTACTCTTTGAGAGATATGCATTTGAAGCAACTAATCTTATGCACCTTTCTGCTATTTTCCTCTGCCATATATAAAAACAGAACTGTCAGTTTAAGTTGATTTCTAGGAAGCCAACAGTAAAATTGTAGTAACTATTCAAAAGAAAAAGAATCCAACTGTAAAATTTAAGTAACTATTTTTTAATTAGGCACACCTACATTTAAATACAATAACTCTCAAATAAGGGACTACAGATATATTCTCTAGTTTCTGCCAGCTCATTGTGTCCTTAATTTCCTCTAACTGCATCCTCGCTGAGCCTCACAATGAAGCACAATATTAGATGTTCACTTGTAAGATATCAACCTTGTATGAAGAGAATGAATAAAAAATGAAGTTCTTAGCTGTGATCTATTTCAGATTAGCAATTTTCATTTATAAAACTGTTTATTTTACTTTGTCAGCTTGAAGGTCAATCTAACTTCAAATTGCATTTTGCAGAATTTCAACAAAGATATGGGCCCCATCTCTGCTTCCTTTAAAACTAAAGGTAAAAAACTGAGCCTTAACTGGGATATTAGACAGAACTTCATGAAATGGACCAGATCATATTGATATAAGACTTGCAAAGACAGTTCACTTTTAAGTCAAAGCATCAGAGCTTGGACAGTGTGGTAGATGGCATCGGGGTTAGCAGGTATTAACTGTAGACAGTAACCCAGGACAAGCTGTAGGAGCAAATTCAATGAAATAATTATAACCTAAGGAAAGAATTGATGCTTTTGAACTGTGGTGTTGGAGAAGACTCTTGAGAGTCCCTTGGACTGCAAGGAGATCCAACCAGTCCATTCTAAAGGAGATCAATCCTGGGTGTTCATTGGAAGGACTGATGCTAAAGCTGAAACTCCAATACTTTGGCCACCTCATGCGACGAGTTGACTCACTGGAAAAGACTGATGCTGGGAAGGATTGGGGGCAGGAGGAGAAGGGGACGACAGAGAAAGAGATGACTGGAGGGCATCATCGACTTGATGGACGTGAGTTTGAGTGAACTCCGGGAGTTGGTGATGGACAGGGAGGCCTGGTGTGCTGTGATTCATGGGGTCGCAGAGAGTCGGACACGACTGAGCAACTGAACTGAACTGAACTGAAGGAAAGAATAAACAATTATAATAGCTACCATTATGATTGGGCTTCCCAGGTGGTGCTCCTGGTAAAGAACTTGCCTGCAAATTTAGGAGACATAAGAGACATGGGTTTGATCCCTGTGTTAGGAAGATCCCCTGAAGCAGGGCACAGCAACCCACTCCAGTATTCTTGTCTGGAGAATCCTATGGACGGAGGAGCCTGGTGGGCTACAGTCCACAGCGTTGCTAAGAGTCAGACATAGCTGAAGCGACATAGCATGCAGCATGCACTTTAAATACTTAACATGTATGAGGGACTAGTCTATGCATTTTAGATAGATTATCTCCCCACATCTCTACAATAAATTTTGAGGTGGATACTCTTTGTTATCACATCTTTCCAACGAAGAATCTGAGAGACAAGTTGGTTAAGAATCTTAGCCAAGATCACACAAGTACATGAGGGAGCACAGATTCAAACCCAGGCAGAAAAACTCCAAAACCCATATTCTAAATGACAAGGCTATGTATATATGCCTGTAAAGGATATGATGAAGGCCAACACTAGATATGCTCTGATACTGACCTACATTTTTAAAAATCTCCAGGCCCTCTTGCATATTCCCATAGCACTTAAGTCCCTCTTAATTATCTCACACCTACCCCACTTGACTATAAGCTTCACATGGACAGGGACCACCATGGCTGTTTCATTCACTTCTACAGTGTCAGTGTCTAGCACATTACTAGTCCTGCTGTGGCCTTTTGATTAATATTTACTAAATATTTAGTAAATAGATTTAGTGAGTATTTATTAAAACATGATTTCTTGTGAGACACTGCCCACTCCTCAGGGTGTTTTTAAATAAGACCACGAGTCTAGCAAAGAGAACATGGGATTCAGATACAAACAACTTAGGTTCTTGGCCAAACACTGCAGCATCCCAGTTCTGTGGTCTTGGACAAGCCACTAAACCTCTAGAGTCTCAATTTTATCATCTGACCAGCAAAAGCAATAAAGATACATTTCTTAAGAAGTCTTTGGTGCCATACAAATTATCATTATCGTAACTATGGGTTCTTGTAGCTGATGATGAAATATCTATCAAGATCAGTTCAGTTCAGTTCAGTCATTCAGTCGCGTCTGACTCTTTGCGACCCCATGAATCACAGCACGCCAGGCCTCCCCATCCATCACCAACTCCCGGAGTTCACTCAAACTCATGGCCATCGAGTCGGTGATGCCATCCAGCCATCTCTTTCTCTGTCGTCCCCTTCTCCTCCTGCCCCCAATCCCTCCCAGCATCAGAGTCTTTTCCAGTGAGTCAACTCGTCGCATGAGGTGGCCAAAGTATTGGAGTTTCAGCTTTAGCATCAATCCTTCCAATGAACACCCAAGATCGATCTCCCTTAGAATGGACTGGTTGGATCTCCTTGCAGTCCAAGGGACTCTCAAGAGTTTTCTCCAGCACCACAGTTCAAAAACAGCAATTCTTCGGCAATCAGCTTTCTTCACAGTCCAACTCTCACATCCATACATGACCACGGGAAAAACCATAGCCTTGACTAGACGGACCTTTGTTGGTAAAGTAATGTCTCTGCTTTTTAATATGCTATCTAGGTTGGTCATAACTTTCCTTCCAAGGAGTAAATGTCTTTTAATTTCATGGCTGCAATCAGCATTCACAGTGATTTTGGAGCCCAAAAAAATAAAGTCTGACACTGTTTTCCACTGTTCCCCCTCTATTTCCCATGAAGTGATGGGACCAGATGCCATGATCATCATTTTCTGAATGTTGAGCTTCAAGCCAACTTTTTCACTCTCCTCTTTCACTTTCATCAAGAGACTTTTTAGTTCCTCTTCACTTTCTGCCATAGGGTGGTGTCATCTGCATATCTGAGGTTATTGATATTTCTCCCGGCAATATTGATTCCAGCATGTGCTTCTTCCAGCCCAGCATTCCTCATGATGTACTCTGCATATACGTTAAATAAGCAGGGTGACAATATACAGCCTTGACGTACTCCTTTTCCTACTTGGAACCAGTCTGTTGTTCCATGTCTAGTTCTAACTGTTGCTTCCTGATCTGCTTACAGGTTTCTCAAGAGGCAGGTCAGGTGGTCTGGTATTCCCATCTCTTAGATACAAATAAAAAAGCCAACTCAATATGTGTGTGTGTGTGTGTGTGTTTATTCTGGGGACAGGAACACATAATCTGAAACCACAAATGCTAAATGCCTTTTTCACTGAAAAGACCCAATGTCCTCAAACTTGGCCTGAATAAGCCCAGGGGGCTTTTCTTGTTAACAGCGTCCCTGGTGGCACAGCAGTAAAGAATCCACTTGCAATGCAGGAGACAGGAAAGATGAGGATTCGATCCCTGGGTGGGGAAGATGCCCTGGAAGAGGAAATGGCAACCCACTCCAGTATTCTTGCCTGGAGAATGCCAGCGACAGGGGAGCCTCGTGGACTACAGTCCACAGGGTTGCAAAGAGTCTTACACAACTGAAGCAAAGCAACTTAGCATGCACACCCACTTTTCTTGTTACATACACCTTCTGGTACTTGTTCTGAAGTAAACAGCAGCCTACGTTTGCCTCTGGGATTACAGCATTTCCTGTTTTGGGTCATTCTGCCCCTTAAGACAGGCTGACTCTTTAACCATTTTTAAATGCACCCCAGATTCTTTGTCCAGAGGTAATTTCCCAAAGGCATCTTAGAGCTCTGACTCAAGCAGACCTTCTCAACACTGCAACCATGCTTCCTGAAGATCTGCCTCCTCTTTAGGTGAGCTTATTCAAGAAGCAGTCTTTTGTCTCAAGTAAAGAATATAGTTCTGCTTTTTGGATACTTATTTTCCCTTTCTGAAAGGCCAACCTCAGAAACTACTGTGAGAAAAAATTATAGATACACTTTTTCATATGGAGTGAGCCCAGATTTATTTTTTCTTTGATAGAAATTTCAGTAATCCTCACAAAATATATAGCTTTCCTAAATCAGTCAGTTTAAGAAGTGTGTCTGGACTTGGCAAGTGAATTTAAAAATGGATTCTCATTTTATAATAATCCATTTATAAGTAGAATTACTTATTAAAACGATTTGACAATTTATGCTTACCTTAGACCAATTAGGAGTCCATTCAGACCCATCTGAAACCCACAACTTTAAAATATTCTTTACATCCAAATTTTACTGTTAAAAAACTATGAATAATTCTTTGTTATTAGATATAATAGTAGTTGACATATTTTTTAAAATCATAAACATTGCTAGTATAAAAATAGATTTTAAAATTGCAAACACATCTTTTAAAATGACCTATTTAGGGCTTCTTAATGTGGTCATGAAATTAAAAGACGCTTACTCCTTGGAAGGAAAGTTATGACCAACCTTGATAGTATATTAAAAAGCAGAGACATTACTTTGCCAACCAAGGTCTGTCTGGTCAAGGCTATGGTTTTTCCCGTGGTCATGTATGGATGTGAGAGTTGGACTGTGAAGAAAGCTGATCGCCGAAGAATTGATGCTTTTGAACTGTGGTGTTGGAGAAGACTCTTGAGAGTCCCTTGGACTGCAAGGAGATCCAACCAGTCCATTCTAAAGGAGATCAATCCTGGGTGTTCATTGGAAGGACTGATGCTAAAGCTGAAACTCCAATACTTTGGCCACCTCATGCGACGAGTTGACTCACTGGAAAAGACTCTGATGCTGGGAGGGATTGCGGGCGGGAGGAGAAGGGGACAACAGAGAATGAGATGGCTGGATGGCATCACCGACTCTGTGGACATGAGTTTGAGTGAACTCCAGGAGTTGGTGATGGACAGGGAGGCCTGGCGTGCTGTGATTCATGGGGTTGCAAAGAGTCGGACACGACTGAGTGACTGAACTGAACTGAACTGAACTGAATGTGGTCCATGCATAGAATTAAGAAAGTCTCTGAATTTGGATAAGAACACAAGCTGTATTTTTATTTTCATAACCTCTAATTAAAATGTTGCATTTTCTTTCATTATGAATGCTAAGAACCAGTCACAATAGTATTAGCAATACTTGTGATTTTTGTCACCAATAAAAATCACAAACATTTAAATTTACATTACAGTTATTGCAGGTATTTCGAAATATTATTTTTATGCACCACTATATCAGAATTACAGTACTTTTTAGACAAACTAGTAGAGCATGTTATTTAATGTATTAATAAAGAAACACATATTTCTAGATCACAATGTTTCAGTATTTTGCTAACCACCTCTCCATACAATTGGTTTCCATTGTAACATTATATAATTTACATTATGCATTTTAAAACTTTATTCTGAAAGGGGGTCCCTAGGCTTTACCAAATTGCCAAAGGGGTTTTTGGCTCCAAAAAAGCATTATGAACCCATATTCTAAAACCATATTAAATAATTCAGAGTATGCTATAGACTGACTTTATTAATATCTCCCCAAAATTCAAATTCAAGTGAAACACTAACCCTCAATTTGATGTATTGGGAGACAAGGCTTTTATAGGAAATAATTAAGGTTAAATGAGGTCATTAGGGAGGAGAGGTGATCCAATAGTATTAGTGTCCTAGAAGAGATCACAGAGCACATTCAAGCTCTCTCCTAGTAAGGGCATGGGATAATGGCCATCTACACACCAGAAAGAAAGTTCTTATCAGAACCTGACTATGTTTGCACCATAATCTTGGATTTCCAGCTTTTAGAACTGTGAGAAAATACATTTCTGTTGTTCAAGCCACCCAGTTTATGATATTTTGTTTTAGCAGCCCAAGCTGACTGATACCAGCTTTTTCTTTTTTAATACTTCCTTGCTATTAATACTTCTTTCAGTTGCAAATCTGGGTGCTTTTGGGGAATTCACTGTACTCCTTCACCAGGATTCAAGACCCAAAGTCTCTTTTAAGAAAACAGTTCTGTGAGTTGCTATTTAAATATTACAAAAAGAACCAATCTATTAGACAATAATAAATCACATTTTTCCCTGGTGGCTCTGATGGTCAAGAATCTGCCTACAATGTGAGAGACCTGGGTTCAATCCCTGGGATCAGGAAGATCCACTGGAGAAGGAAATGACTATCCACTCCAGAAAATAAAATATTAAATAAATAATAGAAAATAACATTTTAAATAGAGTCATCATTAGTGTCAGCTAAGTAGGTGGCAATCACTGAAACAACTATTAGTGTCTACTTCGATCAGCAACATTGTTTTTACAAGTCCTTTGTGATTCAACTGCCTTCTGAGATGCTCAACAGTTTCTGCTTTGTACAGTGACTTTGCAGGCCCCTGTCCCACAGAGAACTCTTCAATTCACCCAGTTAGGCATTTGGTTATCCCTCACTGTGTGTGATGGTGAAAGGGATTTTTGTTAAGGACCTATATCCCTACATCAGTACTTTTAAAATAGCTAAAATTAAACAGAGCAAGACTGGCAGTGCTAATACATAAGCAAAGAACTGACTTCCTGCATTTTATCGAGAATTCCTGATAGCAAAGTGCAGTACGTTTATTATACATTAATTCAACACAGCATTCAAAATGAATTTATGCCCTGGCTGAAGGGTGCAATATTGAAACTAAATATTATTTATTGTCTTAATATTAGTAATAACCACACTAAAAAAATTGTGTTAACAATTCAGAGTGTTTAAAAAGCTAAAGATATCATAGCTCTACTTACCAATCAACTGCTCTTGCTTTAATTTATGCAAGTGTAGCCTATAGCTAAGAGCTTTGTATATTTGTTTCCCCATGGTATTAGTGCTCAAAAATAGGACACTCTTTCAAGGGCACCTTATAAACATAGAACTATAATTTATTTGGCAAATTAAAGCTCATATAAAATGTGCACACAGAGGTACAGATTAACATATTTAATTTCAATATTACCTGCAAACCTATTTTTTCCCATACACTGTTCTAATTAGTCATATAAAATCAAGTCTGTGTATTATAAGCAATTATTTCAGTGGAAATAGAAACTGGATCTGAATTAAATATACTGAAAAAAGATATCACTTTTATGGAAATGAATATATCCATTTGTATCTAGAAAAATGTTCTCTAGTTAAATGGCATGAAAATATTGAGCACTCAAAACCTGATTGCAGGAAAAGTTGAGATTTTTATAATTTAATAATACAGAATAATATGCAATCTTGATAATATACCAATATTTATATTTTGATGATATTTCTGAGTTTCCAAGTCCCTCATAACTATTATATTCACATTATGCAGTGGAATTTTTCCTATTATGAATATTCACTCCCCCTACAGTTGAATGTGCAAATTGTTCATGAACATTTTATTTCACAAATGATTCTTTTCCTTTTAAGCCTGTACTAGGAATTTTAGTGGTGTAGGTATCAAGCTTATGTTGCATTAAAATTGTTGCAAATTGATGTCAATAAAATATTATGCCTATAAGTAAGTAGAATCTATAACTTTAGTGGCAGGATGGTTAGGCGCTCTAAAAGTTGTCATAAACTGACATAAAGGCTTCACCACTTAAGATTTTGAAAAGAAAAAAATTAAATTGAAGCCACTTGACCTAACAGAGGACATGTGACTGGTGATGACCTCAGACTGTAAGCTTTCATTCTCAGGTCTTAGGTCAAATGTAACCTTCCCAGAGAAACTTCCTGGAACCCCTGACTTCAGATGGTTCTGCTGCACCTGCCCAACCCACTACTTCCACCTGCCTATCTGCCATGTTACTCTCACGGGACCAATCAAGAATCTAGCACTGCTCCTTGTACCAAGAAGGGGCTCAACTACCAGTTTTTTCAAGGAATGGATGAGCAAGCTAATGTGATTTTTCTTTAAGACATTTCTATAAGATGAGTTAGTATCTGTCCGACTCTGTGTGACCCCATAGACGGAAGCCCACCAGGCTCCCCCATCCCTGGGATTCTCCAGGCAAGAACACTGGAGTGGGTTGCCATTTCCTTCTTCAGTGTGTGAAAGTGAAAAGTGAAAGTGAAGTCGCTCAGTCGTGTCTGACCCTTAACGACCCCACGGATTGCAGCCCACCAGGCTCCTCCATCCATGGGATCCTCCAGGCAAGAGTACCGGAGTGGCTTGCCATTGCCTTCTCCGGATTTAGTATCTAGTTGTCAAGAAATCTTAGATTTCTAAAAAGGTTTTTCAGATATTCCCTTTGATTCAGGATTAGCTTTCCATTGTATTCACGCACACACACACATACACAAGCAGCCTAGAAGAATCATGTCCTTCCCCTTCTGTTTACCTGCCCAAACACGAGAATCTTCCTCATAGATTTAAATCATACTATGTGAGGCAAGCTTGCAGAACTCTCTCAGTGATACCCTGTTGTTTTTACATACACCCCTTGGGCCCAGGTAATGTTTTCTACAAAATACTGTAAACTTCCACAGCTCACATATACCTCTCTTCAATGCTAACTAGGCTAACACTCATAGCTCCCAGCCCCCTGGAATGGTTTCCTACTTTGGGCCAATTACAATTAACAAGTCCAATTGCCAAAACACACTAAGATTCACTGTCCTTATTCACTTATGTTTAAATGTTGCCAACTTTAAGTCTGTCCAGCTTCTAAAGACTTTCAGAAAAGGCAACCCCACAAAGTCATTGTAATGTATTCTAATGTCAAAATTTTTTTCCGCCTACCTCTCCTTAATTCTCAGTGGAGGCTTTTTTTTCTTTTAGGATTCTATGGGTAGATAGAAAACAGCTTGTCACCACTCATTAACCATGACCTGTTCTAACAGTAAAATACAGGACAAACACGACCAGCTACCCAGTCTTTTCCATATCATTCATTATTTTACACGCCTGCTTCTATTCTTTCCAATTTAAAAAGGTTTTTGCAACTCTCAGTCTAAGGTCACACCACCAGGCACACCATACCTGGTTTCTATTATTCCTCCTTGGTCTTTTGTCTTTCTTTTTATGTTTTTTTTTATTTCTTTTTATGCTTTTTTAAGTAAAATAGTGGCAATATTAAGTATTACAATCCTACCTTGTTTTGGTTTGCAAATTTTCCATTCATCCTGCTTTCTCCCATGTCTCTCATATACATTTTAAGCAGAAACTTCTATTACACTGCCCTTGAAACACTCATTAACTAACTTCTTTCCAGTTAAAGGCTTCTAGTATGTTGTTTAATACTTTTTTTCTTAGCATTTTAAATGGCTTCTCATTGCCCTTAAATTCAAAATCCTCAGAAGGCTGGTAGCCCCTTGCTCAGTCTGGCCCCTACCTTTCCCTTCAATCTCATTTCACAATACCTGCCCCTGGCACACAAAGCTCTTGCCACACTCTCTCATGCTATGTTTTACAAGCACACCAGGCCCCTCCTACCATAGGTCAGTGCTTGCTTAGGCTAGCACTCTACCCTGCTCTCTTCTCCCAAACTCTCCTCCCTTTTTCAGGTCAATTCCTTCTGACTCATCCTTCAGGTCCTTTTGAAAGTGCCACTTTCTGCAGGAGACTTTCCCAGACCAGCTTATACCTCAGAACCCCATGAAGCTCTCTTTCGGGGCACTTGTTCACAATTGCAATTACACAAGTCATTCTCTAGGTGTATGTTTAATGCTCGTGGCATTGCAGTCCTCCCAGCTCCCTCCACTCTCATCACCTTAGTCTCATCCATCCCAGGGCTTTAAATATTGTCAACACACTGACCATTCCCAAATGCATTCCCAAATGCATATCCAATACAGACTTCTCTCCCAAACTCCAGATACACACTTCAAATTTCCTACTTTGACATATGTGTGTGTGCTCAGTTATGTCCTACTCTTTGCAACCCATGGATTGTAGTTCCCCAGACTCCTCTGTCCATGGGACTTCCCAGGCAATACTGCAGTGGGTGGCCATTTCCTCCTCCAGGAGATCTTCCAGTTGACCTAAATAGACTTTTAAGCATATCAAATGCCACATCTCCACCTCTGAATTCCTTACCTTCCCCCCAAACCTGTTCCACCAGCAACCTTTGCTCTATTTCAGTGGATGACGACTCTGTTCTTCCAGATGCTCGGACCAAGGAACCTTGAAGTCCTTCTCCATACATCTTCCTCTCTGATCTTCATCCAATCTCTCAAAAAATGCTGTCAGTAATTCCTTCAAGCTATATGCAAATTTTTTCCACTTCTCACTATTGTACTGTGCATTCCCTGGCCTGGGCTGCCTCACCTGGATTACTTCCTTCACCTGCTGACTGGACTCCTGAATACACTCACTCTTTACAGTCTATCTTAACACAACAGGTGGAACTTTTAAAATCCAAGTGAGATGGTCTCACTTGTCAACTCGAAATGCTGCAATGGTTCCCCCATTTTCCTTCAAGAAGGAACCAAAGACCTTACAACAACCTGTGTTATCTGTCTGATTTTATCTCTTCACTCTGCTCCAACCACACTAACCACCTTCAATTTCCTCAAATGGCCAGCCCGGCTCCTGCCTTGGGGTCTTTGCACTGACTGACCTTTCATCTGGCTTTTCACCCAGCTATCCCCATGAATAATCCCTCAGTGCCTTCAAAACTTCTCTTTTGTTTCTTTTTCCATAGCAGTTATCATCTTCTAACATCTTTTATAATCTAGCTATTTTTACATTTATTTTTTGTCCATATTCCCTACTGATCTATTCCTTAGGTTTGAGATTTTGTTCACTGATATATCCCAAGCAGTTGAAATATAATGGATTCACAATTAATTGTGAGATAAGTGTAGGGAAACTCCTATACAAGCTGCAGTGTGCAAGTGTTTACAAGGTTGTTTTAAGGATAAATGAAATAGTGTCTGTGAAAGTGCTTTGTAGGCTAAAGTCTCCTTTGATAAATACCCCAGTCTTGATTCTTTTCACAGAAGTCACCAATGTATCAGTCAGTGGTGCATTTTTTTCATTTTTAATCTGTGCACATATACTCATAAAATATAGTATTGTTTAATATAAGCTTTTCTAATAGTGAACAGCATTACGATATTGAAAAACAAAAACCCTTTGCAACCTGTAAAGTTCTACATGTGTGTGATACTGCTGTTACTTTGGAGTAGGGATTAAGGGACTCGCTAAACAAGGGATGAATTACAGATTTTTGTAGTAAACCTGACCTTAACTCCAATGACCCTTAAATATACTTCTCTGAAAATAAAGTACCCTATAAAAATAGAAATAAATGCAATTTCCTTAAGGTTAAGGCAAAGATTAAGGAGATAAAGTTCACGTTTCTAAGAGATATTTTATCTGGTTTGTCATTCTCCATGTGTTCTGAGGGATTCTAGTGGAATTTATACTCAATTTCTGAAGAAATGCTGAGAGTTCTAGATTCAAAAAATCACAAAAGAGGTTGTTGTCTCAATCTCCTGAAAGTTTAATTTTTATGTCTACATCTAATTTCTGACTTCAAAGTTGATGTAAGTCATAATTTATTGCTACATGTTTCAAAACATTTGACTATTTTTAGGTCATCTAACTTGCTGAATATTTTATGTTTATTACCCACATATAATAACCATATAGGACTAACTTCAATATTTTCTTGAATGAAAAACATTAACTGGTTCATTTGAAATGCTTTTCCTTTCTGAATGCAGCTTATTTACCTTAAAAATAGATAATTCTGCTTTCTTTCTTAAAGGCTTTGTCTTACTTGTTTTTATATGTTTGTTACTTTTCATATAATTTTTGCAGTCTCCATCAGGATTGTTATTTCTAAACAAGTTAAGCTAGGTTTGTAATAGATTCATCGTAGTTTAACCCAATAAATCTAGCAAGCAAAATTGAAAGGTTGAGTCAGTGAAGCCAATGTGGGTTATCATTGCCAATTTTGCTATCAAAAGTAATCCATTACGATATAGTTTATTACAAAGTACATTTAACACATTAATTATTAACCCCAGTCCAAAGCTTTTACAAAAAGCCTATCCTTGATTGCTTTGTTTTCTCAAGTAATTAGATTCCACGATTTTGTAATCTAAGATTAGTATTTGGCGCCTTGATCAAATTCCCAAAGTTCTGTAATGTCTCTTTCTATTGCCAGTAAATCCAGATGGAAGTGGCTTTTAGTGTTGTTATTAAGTGTGAGTTTATTAATGTTATCTATTAAGCCCACACTGCACATTGCCCATGTAAGAACTTTCAAAATCATACTAGATAAATGAACCATACAAGTCCAAAAGGTTTAAGAACAAAATGAAGATTCTATTATATAAATTAAAACATTTTGTTGGTGCTTTCAAAGCATATTGGACACAGAGTTCTGACTCATTAATTATATATTAGAGCAGAGCCTCTCATCAGTAAAGTTTTTAAGCTATAAACACAAGTTTCCAAAATGAACTTTAAAATTAAGTTAGGAGGAGAGAAATAAAGCCAGTCTGAAAATAGTAGCTCCTCACGGGGGAATAGGGGTGAAGGATGGCTTGGGCCCTGCATCAGGAGGCAAAAATAAGCTGAGCTTCAGGAATCATCTGCTGTTATAGAACATTCCTACCCAAGAAGATCAACAGAAAATTAGCAGAGCCAACGCCTACAGAGTTGCCCAGAAAATAACTTTCACAGAGGCCAGTATGTATTCTCTAACTGTTGATAAACACCCAGAAAACGTCACTATTCACTTTCCTAAAAATTAACTCACATGCTAAGAAAATAAAAAGTAAAATCATGGAGCATTTAAAATGTTTGTATATCCCTGGACTCTTCCTGATATTATTTTCTTGAATAAATTTGCTTTCTAAATCAAGCTGTTCATTTAAAAAGCTAAAATCAAACCTGTCTGGGACTCTATCTGATGGGCATTGGAATCGGAGATAAGCCTCATAGTTCCCTCCTCCAGGCTTAGGGCACGAGCTAGAGAAGAGGATGGTTTTTAGAACAGCATGGGAAGAGCAGCAGGATGGTCCTCAACCTGCACCCCACTCTTTCCCCTGGGTCCAAAGCCAAAACTACATCTATAAGAACCTGTAACGAAGAGTACATACAAAGGACAAAACCCTGAATTATTACCTCTGCAAGAAACAGCACACAAGCTGTTTCATTGCCTAGAACCAAGGGTGACACAGTGAGAGGGAGGTCTGTCTCCACTCTGACAAAGGTCAAGGAGCTGTCATGGATGCATGGCTATGGCAACATCTCAAGTGGTGGTGGTGTCACAGCGCCCTCCCAGGCCTAGGCGCATCATCTGAGAGCAGAAAGAGATGATGTCACAATGCTGGAGTATAGAAGATCCACTTCCTTTACCCCACTCCCACCAAGAAATTCCTACAATCATCTGAAAGGATTCCTGATTCTTCAAGGGGGAGAAGAAGGAGTGGAGGTATTAAATCGAAATTTACTTTTTGATTCTCCATGGAATCCTATTACACACTCTTGACTGAGTGACACAGAGCATTAATACTGCATCCTCTCCTTTGCTTCTGGAACACATAGCATCCTTTAGGTGCACCTCACTGAGCATTCAACCTAAAAGATGGAGTCCGGACAGAATCCCCAGTTATACCAATGGATGGCTCCCAGAAGTTCCATGACGGAAAAAGACTGGTGAATAGAGTAAAGTATACCACTCCAAATATATTCCCCCAGTTATCTATACAGTAGTACTCTTTATCTTCAAGGGATATGTTTCAGGACAACCAGTGGATGTGCTAGACAAAGGGATAATTTATGTCCCCAGTCCCAGAAGGGGAAAGGAGGATGCAAGATTTTTACATTACTCATAAGAGTGTGTAATGTAAAATTTATGAATTGTTTATTTCTGGAATTTTCGATTTAATGTTTTGGACCATGATTGGCCACAGGAAAATGAAACTGCAGAAAATGAAGCCATGGATAAGGAAGACAACTGCACCTAATAGGTGAAAATCATGTCGAGTAAATGGCTATTTAATAGTTCCCTCCTACCCTGTGGTTTGTGCAAGTTCTTTAAATCGTCTGTTAAGAAAGTCAAATGCAGATTCTTACCTGCCTCTGTGAAGCATTGCGGAGCACAGCACTATAGCAAGCCACTTGCTTAAAGTACAGTCATAATCAAAAGATGACCAGTTTTTAAATCTATCTCCATCCTTTGCTTCTCAATATTCCAATCTTTGCTACTTATTGATAGTTTTTAGGTACAGGTTCATTCATCTTTTAAAAAGTTAGGATTTGTTACTTGCACTTTATCAGCAGGATTCACTCCCAGAGTTTTAGGTCAAAATAGCTCTGGGCAGCTGTAGGTGACCTCTCTGGCCATCACAAGGGTAAAATGGGCCCTCTCTTTTTATTGTAAAGGAACTTAAGATATGACAGTTGAACCAATGCCTCACCATAAAGTGCAAGGGGAGTGACAGAAAGAGTGACAGACAAATTAAAGAGTAACTTCTGTTTAGCAATTTTGGGTGACAGCACTTAAAATTTTTAGCTCCAGGGTTGTTTAGGAATGACAGTATGCTGCTGAGAAAGGCAGTCTACCCATTATAAAAAGGAATTGGTGTGCGAACTTAGAACAAGCAGTTCTCAAAACTGGAAAAAAAAAAACTCTTTACATATGTTATTTAAATAGTAACCCATTAACCTTTTACACAGTCTTCACATCATTTACTGCCACATTTCCTCATCAGCCCAAAGCTTGAATCAAGGCATTTGAACAGATTTTATTTCACCAACCCTGTAGAATGTCACAAGAAACTGAATTTCAATTCAAGTCCTTATTGTTATTGTTGTCAACCTTTTCATTTTTCCAACCAATGAACTGTGCCATCACAAAGATCACCTTCTAACCAGAAAAAAGCATCAGGATGAAGGCTCCCCTTAGTAAGATACTCATTGCCTGTGATAAACTTGCACTGATCTCATGAGGGACAGTAATAACTTATTATGCACTTTTTATATACTTGACACAATATCATCTGTCTCTGGCGTATATAATGGACACTCAGTAAATGTGTGTTGGTGGGAAAGAAGAAAACAAAAGAACAAGCTGAGAAAAGAAGGGGGGAAGGACAGAAGGAAGAAAGCACCACTGTAATTTATGACTTTTATTGAGCATTTACTTTTTTAGGGAATTTTAAGAACTCATTGAAAAACAAGTTGTTGAACAGGTGGAAAGACCCTTTCTTTTTCAATAGGATGTACTGAAGCAGAACTCAAACCTAACCGGAAACACGCCCAAGCTGCCTTTTTATTGTTGCTCTTACAGCTTTCAATCATGAGTAACTTGCTGCCAACAACTAAGACTAATAGCTCAGAAGAAGTGAGCCGCACTGTTCTCCTCACTTCAGAGAAACTGAAATGAATCCAGTTATGCTTCCCCTTTGCCTTTCTCACTCTGAAGATTTAGAGTCAAGAAGCAACTTGTAAGGTGTCCACAAGGGATTCCTCATAGATGGTATAAACAGAAGATGAGTGCAAAGGTTCAGGCCAGGACCTAGCTGTCATCTAAAGAGAGGATCAGCTCCAAAGCCTTTTCAAACATTCATCAAAAGCAGGTTTCAGAATGTTTTACATGGGTTTGAGCCAGGTTTTTGGTTTTTTGTGGTTTTTCTTGAGCCAGGTTTTTACCTTGTCCATATCCCCAAAAAAGATGATCCATCCTAGTGCCAGGGACTTTCAAATAACAATAAAAATTATTTGATTGTAAGAGAAAAGGGGACGAGAAAATGACCAGTCTTTAAGGACTCAAACAGAGCCTGAACAACAAGGGGATACATTGATCCCTTGGAGAATCTATAACATATTACAGATTGCAACCCAACAAGCTGTTTAGTAGGATTTTGTGACTAAGCATGAAGTTGGATTTATACTGTCTCCCATGTCACATTGTTGTGGCACATATATTTTCCCTTCATTATTTCAGGTTTTTTTTTTCTATGCTGGTGCTTCCCATAAGCTCACAAAACAATTGTTACTTTATAAGCTACAAAAGAAAATGTATGTCCTTTTACTTCTATAGTGTTGGAAGGATTTGGTTGGGGAATGTTATTTTTAACTATTAGTGATCGTGTTGTTATTATCCTTATTCCCAACTTTAAGCTAGTCTTTCACATCCATATAGTTTTCATCTGCAAAACAATAAAGACAAACAGTCATTCAAAAGTAATTTGTGCTTCTTCCTTTGTTCTCAACCTATTCTGATTCCAAGCTAGTTTCCACTCACCTCCTAACCCATAGCCTAAACTTTCAACTGGTGCTGATGGCTATCTTTGGGGCCTGATACTAGAGGAAAAATCACAGTTATCTTAAGAAATGCAGGGGGGAGAGTATTTAAAACCCATTCAAATTTAATTTTAAAGCACTTTAAAAATTAGACTAGAATTCTTAACCTGAGAAATGACATCATCGTAGACCATCATAGGCCTAATCATCATATTAAATGATAAAATTATAGGGTAACTCCCATTAAAATCATAAACAAGATGCCCACCATTCTCCTATCACTGCTTTTGTTCAATAATATCTTGAAGTCTTACAATAATTAGGTAAGCAAGTAAAATAAAATATATAAAAACTAGAAAAGAAAAAACAAAATTGCCTTTTCTATACTATGACCATCTGTAGAGTATATTCAAAATAACCTGCAGACAAACTATTGAAACCAATAATAGAGTT
Organism: Moschus berezovskii; assembly: GCF_049115385.1. Lineage (NCBI taxonomy): Eukaryota > Metazoa > Chordata > Mammalia > Artiodactyla > Moschidae > Moschus > Moschus berezovskii. Next base: position 67,003,069 of record NC_142463.1, read on the forward strand.
CAGCAAAGTAATTAGATAAAAGTAATTTGACTAGTTAACACATTGATTTTTTACTCTAGGCCAGGGATAGTTCTAGGTACTTTCCGTATATTTTTAACTAGTAATATTAACTAATTTAATAGCCACAATAACCTCAGATATGCAGATGAAACCACCCTTATGGCAGAAAGCAAAGAGGAACTAAAGAGCCTCTTAACAAAAGTGAAAGAAGAGAGTGAAAAAGTTGGCTTAAAACTCAACATTCAAAAACTAACACCATGGCATCTGGTCCCATCACTTCAAGGCATATAGATGGGGAAACAATGGAAACAGTAAAAGACTTTATTTTCTTGGGCTCCAAGATCACTGTGGATGGTGACTACAGCCATAAAATTAAAAGATGCTTGCTCCTTGGAAGAAAAACTATGACAAACCTAAACAACATATTAAAAAGCAGAGATATTACTTTGCCAACAAAGGTCCATCTAGTAAAAGCTATGGTTTTTCCAGTAGTCATGTATGGATGTGAGAGTTGGACCATAAAGAAAGCTGAGTATCTAAGAATTGATGCTTTTGGACTGTGGTGTTGGAGAAGACTCTTGAGAGTCCCTTGGACATCAAGGAGATCAAACCAGTCCATCCTAAAGGAAATCAACCCTGAATACTCATTGGATGGACTGATTCTGAAGCTGAAGCTCCAATACTTTGGCCACCTGATGCAAAGAGCCAACTCATTCTAAAAGACCCTGATGCTGGGAAGGATAAAAGGTAGGAGGAGAACAGGTGACAGAGGACGAGATGGTTGGTTGGCATCATTGACTCAGTGAACATAAGTTTGAGCAAGCTCTTGGAGATGGTGAAGGACAGGGAAGCCTGGAGTGCTGCAGCCCATGGGGTTGCAAAAAATCAGACACGACTGAGCGACTGAACAATAGCAACAATAAAATATCATATAAAAGCTATAATTTTATATATATACACACATATACACACACACATACAGCTTCCCTGATGGCTCAGCAGATAATCCGTCTGCAGTGAAGGAGACACAGGAGTCTCCAGCTCAATCCATGGGTTGGGAAGATCCCCTGGAGGTGGAAATGGTATCCAGTCCAGTATTCTTGCTGCAAAAAACTCATGGATAGAGGACCCTGGCAGGCTACAGTCCAAAGGGTTGCGAAGAGTCAGATACAACTGAGCCTCTCAGCATATACATATATAAAATTCAGAAATATAAGTAAGAATTCCATGTATATAAAGTTTAAAACAAAACATATCATATACTACTTATTGATAGATATATGCATGATAATACAAGACATCCATGGGAATAATGAACAACAAATTTAGGACATTAATAATGTTTTCTGGGGGATGGAACAGTATTGGGAGGGCTAGTCAATTATATCTACTATTTAATATTGTAATTTTTAAATCTATAGCAAAAAAATTGGTAAAAGTTTAAGAGTTAACAGGAGAGATGGGTGGGTGTTTGTTGTAGTCTTCTCTATACTTTCTGGGTGCTGGCATTATTTAATCTAAATAAAATATTTAACGTCTGTTGAAGTTGGCAGGAACTCAATGTCAGTTTAAGTCCTAAATTCAGCACTTGCTGTTAAAATTTAGAGTCTGCCATCAAGTTCTATAAATAAGATAATAGAATGTAGGAATTATACTTAATCCTCTAATTACTCTCAGCTTTAATCAAGCCTTTATTAACATAATGTGTCTAGCTTGGGGTCTTAAAACCTGAGAGGGAATTTAGGGAAGAGTAATCAAAACAATGAAAAATAAGTAAGTGATAGAAGGAAAGGCAAAGGGAACTACGATGGCTTAGACTAGGGAAAGAAAGCAAAGGGGGAAATGTATTGAGGAGGATGAAAACTTTCCTCCTTTTATAGTGATGTCTGTGCCTCAAGTAAGGCCCGAATAAAATTAGCTGTTTTAGTTATCTATTGCTGTGTAACAAATCACTCTAAAACATAGTGACTCAAAGCAATAGTAATCATCTATTCTGCTCATGAACTGTCATTTGGTCAGGACTTCAGTGAGACATCTTGGAATGTGAAGTCAAGTGAGCCTTAGAGAGCATCACTACGAACAAAGCTAGTGGAAGTGATGGAATTCCAGTTGAGCTATTTCAAATCCTGAAAGATGATGCTGTGAAAGTGCTGCACTCAATATGCCAGCAAATTTGGAAAACTCAGCAATGGCCACAGGACTAAAAAGGTCAGTCTTCATTCCAATCCCAAAGAAAGGCAATGCCAAAGAATGCTCAGACTACCACACAATTGCACTCATCTCACACGCTAGTAAAGACATGCTCAAAATTCTCCAAGCCAGGCTTCAGCAATATGTGAACCGTAAACTTCCAGATGTTCAAGCAGGTTTTAGAAAAGGCAGAGGCACCAGAGATCAAATTGCCAACATCTGCTGGATCATGGAGAAAGCAAGAGAGTTCCAGAAAAACATCTATTTCTGCTTCATTGACTATACCAAAGCCTTTGACTGTGTGGATCACAATAAACTGTGGAACATTCTGAAAGAGATGGGAATCCCAGACCACCTGACCTGCCTCTTGAGAAACCTGTATGCAGGTCAGGAAGCAAAGTTAGAACTGGACATGGAACAACGGACTGGTTCCAAATAGGAAAAGGAGTACGTCAAGGCTGTATATTGTCACCCTGCTTATTTAACTTATATGCAGAGTACATCATGAGGAACGCTGGGCTGGAAGAAGCACAGGCTGGAATCAAGATTGCCAGGAGAAATATCAATAACCTCAGATATGCAGATGACACCACCCTTATGGCAGAAAGTGAAGAGGAACTCAAAGGCCTCTTGATGAAAGTGAAAGAGGAGAGTGAAAACTTTGGCTTAAAGCTCAACATTCAGAAAACGATGATCATGGCATCTGGTCCCATCACTTCATGGGAAATAGACGGGGAAACTGTGGAAACAGTGGCAGACTTTTATTTTTGGGGGCTCTAAAATCACTGCAGATGCTGATTGCAGCCAGGAAATTAAAAGATGCTTACTCCTTGGAAGGAAAGTTATGACCAACCTAGATAGTATATTAAAAAACAGAGACATTACTTTGCCAACCAAGGTCCGTCTAGTCAAGGCTGTGGTTTTTCCAGTGGTCATGTATGGATGTGAGAGTTGGACTGTGAAGAAAGCTGATCGCCGAAGAATTGATGCTTTTGAACTGTGGTGCTGGAGAAGACTCTTGAGAGTCCCTTGGACTGCAAGGAGATCCAACCAGTCCATTATAAAGGAGATCGATCCTGGGTGTTCATTGGAAGGACTGATGCTAAAGCTGAAACTGCAATACTTTGGCCACCTCATGCGACAAGTTGACTCAATGGAAAAGACTCTGATGCTGGGAGGGATTGGGGGCGGGAGGAGACGGGGACGACAGAGAATGAGATGGCTGGATGGCATCACTGACTCGATGGCCATGAGTTTGAGTGAACTCCGGGAGTTGGTGATGGACAGGGAGGCCTGGCGTGCTGTGATTCATGGGGTCGCAAAGAGTCGGACACGACTGAGCGACTGAACTGAACTGAACTCAGTGAGGATGGCTCCTTGCTGCTACACGAGGCATCAACTGCAACAACTCACCTGCAGTTGGTTCATCACTTGCACAACTCGCATGCTAGCAAGTTAGTGCTAGCTGTTGGCTGGAGTTATGCCAGGACTCTGGGCCACGATCCTCAGTCCCTCTCCTTGGGAGGCCTGTCCATGGGTTTCTTGGACTTCTTCACACCATGATGTCTGGATTCCAAGAGCAAGAGTCTCATGGAGGAAGTGTGTGAGATTTTCATATGCTATCCTTAAAACTCACAGAGTGGCATTTAGTTGAACTCTGGTGGTCCAGATAGTCACCAAGACCCATCCAGTTTCTAGGGAAAAGGGCACTCATTTCACCTCTTGATGGGAGAGTGGCACAGTCATAGAAGAAATTTGGGTGGGAATATATTGTTGGATTCATCTTTGTAAAATATAATTTGCTACACTGACCCCCTTGCTCAAATCTCTTTCAGGGTCAACTTAGTTTTCTTGCTGCTCCCAAAAATAGATCTGGTCATACCATCCTCTTGTTCAACAAGAGAGATTGTTTTCTGCTCTTCATCTTGCAAGTCTTCGTGGAGTTAGAAGGTATATAGTAACTCATTGAGAATCTTGAAAGATTTTCTTTTGTAACCAAAACTTAGGAAAGGCTGACCAAAAATACTGATGCCTCAGATGCTTTTCCTCTTGAGTTTACTTAAATAATGTGACAGAACATTCATATTTCATGTAACCTGGTGTCAAGTCTACCTGCAGACATATCAGCAATGCAGGTGAATTTGAAGGAATTCACACAGCAGTATTTCTGTCACACTGTAGACATTCAAGCAGAATGTCATCAATTGAATCAGATTTTTAAATATTTTTTAACCTGAAGAAAGACCAAAGAGGCCTTGGAAAGTTTCCCTTTGATATTCCTTAAGTTACTGGTTTTTTCAGCACAACAGTCAAAAGTGATGTTTGTCAGTTCAAGGATCTGATAGTCACACCATTAGATTTCTATTTTCACCCTACCCACCAAATGCATATATTTCATTCTTGATTTTTCTTACAAAAATTGGAAAATTAAGTGTCATTTTTAAGCCATAACACGTTCTACCACTTCTTTCTTGCTGAAACTATTAAGCATGCTACCTGAGCGGATACCAACTGGAGCTAACTGACATGTGAGACTATGGTGACCTAGGAACAAATTTGATCAAGATGGTTCTCGGACTCTACTTCTATTACACTGAATCATGTTAAATCTCTGAGAGTCAACCAGTGTTGGCCAAAAAAAAAAAAAAAACAGTGGGAATTGCAAATGTTTTAGTATACACGTATTGATCAGATTGAGAAATGACCCAAGAATTCAGAGATTTGATTCAAGGTTGGTCTAGAATGAGTCCTAACTGTAGATTCAAACTGCTTTTCCATGTACACAATGTTCTGATATGAAACCCCAGGAGAGTGGTACTACTAAGTCTTTAGTGAGTCATCACATAGGGAAAAAACAAGAAACGCTTGTTTATTTTTACTGTTTTTTTCACTGCAGTGTAAATCAGTGAATAAAATTTAGCCATAAAAAGAAACAAATTTAAGTCAGTTCTAGTGAGGTGGATGAAACTAGAGCCTGTTAAACAGAATGAAGAAAAACAAATATCATATATTAACACATATATACAGAATCTAGAAAAACGGTACTGATGAACCTATTTGCAGTATAGGAATAGAGGTACAGACATAGAGAACAAACTTGTGGATACAACGGGAGGAGAGGGGACAACAAACTGAGAGAGTAGCGTTGACATGTATACACTACCCTGTGTAAAGTAGATCGCCAGTGGGAAGCTGCTGCATAGCACAGGGAGCTCAGCTCAGGCTCTGTGATAACCTAGAGGGATGGGATGATTGGGCGGGAGGGAAGCTCCAGAGGGAGACAATATAGGTATACTTATAGCTGATTCACAGTGTTGTACAGCAGAAGCCAACACAACATTGTGAAGCAATTATACTCCAATAATAAATAAATTTAAAATAAAATAAAATGTAAATATGAGAGCCTATGAGAATAGGTTTGATGTCATTGGATAAAGCATTTTTGGAATTTTTAATAAACCAGATTTAACTGGAATGGTTAAAGATTTTTGTTTTTAAACTGTGAGGTGAAAAAACTAATCCTGATTTTCTCTAGAAGTTAGAAGAATCCTTAAGCAATACTTAATAAGTACTTAATACTATAATTATGATTTATGAAATAGATATCCATAAAAAATATGACCAAATGATTGAGGATTATGATTAGTATGACATAATAACAAGTCTGTGGCAGAGTTTAGAAGGTAACCACCTATTTCAATTGCTAAAAAAAATATGCTAAGAAAATTAAAATCAAAGACATGTATAATTTTAAAATACATTAACTTCATTTGATATCTCTGGGAATAAATATAGGTATAGGATAAAGCTTCTGTGAGTATTTTGGAGAAATACAAAGTTTATCAAAATGGTTAAATGTTTCTAAGTTTTAGCACTTTTCATGTCCTTTTATAAAGCCTCAGCTCTACTTTATGTGCTCCTAGTTGAGCACAACAAAAGGATAAAAATTACATGAAGTCTAAAATGCCAGTATACTACTCTAAGCGTCTCTTCCAAGAGCAGTAAGCAAATAAGAGCATAGCTCTCTGGGTATGTGAGACAACAAGTCGGTTTACATACCCAGTCATACAATTCCATTGCAATATCTTCTCTCCAACCACAAGATCTTCCAGAGAAAGAAAAGGGTGGAAGGATAAACTGGGAATTTGCGTTTACTAGACACACTGCTATACATAAAATTGAGAAGCAAGGACCCACTGAGAGTTGGACCATGAAGAAAGCTCAGTATCAAAAAATTGATGCTTTTGAACTGTGATGTTGGAGAAGACTCTTGAGAGTCCCTTAGACAGAAAGGAGATCAAACTAGTCAATCTTAAAGGAAATCAGCCCTGAATATTCATTGGAAGGACTGATGCTGAAGCTGAAGCTCCAATACTTTGGCCACCTGACTCATTGGAAAGACCCTGATGCTGGGAAAGATTGAAGGCAGGAGGAAAAGATGACAGATGATGAGATGGTTGGATGGCATCACCAACTCAATGGACGTGAGTTTGAGTAAGCTCTGGGAGTTGGTGATGGACAGGGAAGCCTGTGTGCTGCAGTCCATGGGGTTGCAAAGAACTGGATATGACTGAGCAACTGAATTGTATAGCATAGGGAGCTGTATTTGATATCTTGTAATAACTTACAATGGAAAAGAATGTGAAAAAGAATATGTATGTATAGCTGAGTCACTTTGCTGTACACTTGAAATACTATAAATCAGTAATAATTCAATACAAAATAAAAAAAATTTTTTGAATGTTCCTTGCCTTGCAGAACTTACATTTAGTTAAAGAATGTATCAATTTACACATAAATAAATATCAAGATTGCAGATAATGGTAACTGCTAATGAAAAATAAAAACAAGATGAACTAGAGAGTTTCTTGTGGATGAGAAGAGTAATTATTGCATTTTAGAAAGGTGATCAACATGATTTCTTTGAGAAAGTGACATTTGAACTAAAGGAATGCAAAATGATTCTTTTTCCTTTAAAATTTCTTTCATCCTTTGTATCATGTTTAATCAAAATAATACTTGTATATGGTAAATATGTATACTCAAAAAGTTGACAACAAAAATAATTTCTGCCCTAACCCATGCATCCCAGCTCCAATTTCAGAAGCATCCTCTTATAATCCTCCTTTTCATCATTATATGAAAGCCATAGGTAGAGGATGACAGAGTTAAAGAGGGAAAGATCCTAGGTTCCTCAATGATCTCAAAGCCACTATACCAGCCCTGAAGTTCCTTCTTTCATGTGGGAGAGAATAAATCTGTCCTAAGCCTCCATTCGGGTGAGAGGAGAAGGGGACGACAGAGAATGAGATGGCTGGATGGCATCACCGACTCGATGGACATGAGTTTGAGTGAACTCCAGGAGTTGGTGATGGACAGGGGGGCCTGGTGTGCTGTGATTCATGGGGTTGCGGAGAGTCGGACACGACTGAGCGACTGAACTGAACTGAAGCCTCCGTTCAGCAGTACTGGTTGGGGCATAGACTTGGATCACTGTGATATTAAATGGTTTGCCTTGGAAATGAAGAGAGATCATTCTGGTGTTTTTGAGACTGCATCCAGGTACTGCATTTTGGACTCTTTGGTTGACTATGATGACTACTCCATTTCTTCTAAGGGATACTTGCCTACAGTAATAGATATAATGGTCATCTGAATTAAATTCGCCCATTACAGTCCATTTTAGTTCACTGATTTATAGAATGTTGATGTTCACTCTTGCCATTTCCTGCCTGACTACTTCCAATTTGCCTTGATTCATGGACCTAACATTCCAGGTTCCTATGCAACATTGCTCTTCATAGCATCAGACTTTACTTCCATTACCAGTCACATCCACAACTGGGTGTTGTTTTTGCTTTGGCTCCATCTCTTCATTCTTTCTGGAGTTATTTCTCCACTCTTCTCCAGGAGCATATTGGGCAGCTACTGACCTGAGGAGGTCATCTTTCAGTGTCATACCCTTTTGCCTTTTCATACTGTTCATGGGGTTCTCAAGGCGAGAATACTGAAGTGGTTTGCATTCCCTTCTCCAGTGGACCACATTTTGTCATAACTCTTCACCATGACCTGTCTATCTCGGGTGGTCCTACACAGCATCATAGTTTCATTGAGCTAGACAAGGCAGTAGTCCATGAGATCACTTTGGTTAGTTTTCTGTGATTGTGGTTTTCATTCTGTCTGCCCTCTGATGGATAATGATAAGAGACTTATGGAAGCTTCCTGATGGGAGAGACTGACTGAGGGGGAAATCGGGTCTTGTTCTGATGGGTGGGGCCGTATTCAGTAAATCTTTAATCCAATTTTCTGTTGATGGGGGGGCTGTGTTCCCTCCCTGTTGCTTGACCTGAGACCAAACTAAGGTGGAGGTAACAAAGATAATGGCGACCTCATTCAAAAGGTCCCATGTACACACTGCTGCACTCAGTTCCCCCAACACTGCAGCAGGCCACTGCAGACTCACACCTCCACTGGAGACTCCTGGTCACTCATGGCCATATCTGGGTCAGTTTCTTATGCGGACAGTTCTCCTTTCTTATGAGTCCTGGTGCACACAAGGTTTTGTTTGTGCCCTCCATGTGTCTGTTTCCCCAGTCCTCAGTAAGCTCTGGCGGTTCTATGGGAGGGTTAATGGCGACCTCCTCCAAAAGGCTGATGCCATACCCAGGTCTGCTGGACCCAGAGTCCCTGCCCTTGCTGACCCATACCTCCACAGGAGACACGCAGACACAGTTCTGGTTCAGTCTCTGTGGCTTGGGCATGCATCTTGTGCCCTTCCCAGGTCTGAGAAGCTCAGGCAACCAGGAGATTGGCGAGCGCACTGTCCCAGGTGGGCCATATGTCTTAATCACCTCCCTGGTCCCAGCCGCTTGGTTTCCCGCATGAACCGTGAGAGCACCTTTTCAGGTGTGGCATATGTCTCCTCTGGAGAGCTAATCTCAGGCTGTGACCCTCCTGGTGGATGTCAACCATCCAGGATCTCAGGAAGACACGGTTAGCAGCTAGGAGCCTGCTCATAGTTTGGTGGAAGATGCCATCTCTGGGGTTGAGATTATAGCAGCCCCTTGCCTTCCAGCTCTGGCTGTTGCAAGCCTGTCTCTCTGCCTCTGGGTGGGGAGGGGCCCATAGGAAGCCTACTAGCTTTCCTTTGGTATTCACCCAATCATTTGTTCTGTGAGAGGGCCAGGTTGTACACTAGGTTGTTAGGTTAGAGCCTTTCATAGGAAAGTTACCGCAGTTGAAGTTAGATATGTATTCTGTGTTTGTTTTGTTTGTTTGTTTGTTTGTTTTCCTGGTTAGGTTGCCTTCTGAGATTCCAAAACTCCACACAGACCTGCCTGTGAGAGGGTTTCCTACTGTGTGGAAACTTCTCCTTCACAGCTCCCTCCCCAGGACAGGTCTCCATCACTAACTCTTTTGTCTCTCTTATTGTCTTTTATATTTTGTCCTACCTCCTTTTGAAGAGAATGGGCGATACCAAGGGAACATTTCATGCAAAGATTAGCACAATAAAGGACAGAAGTGGTATGGACCTAACAGAAGCAGAAGATATTAAGAAGAGGTGGCAAGAATACACAGAAGAACTATACAAAAAAGATCTTCATGACCCAGAAAACCATGATGGTGTGATCACTCACCTAGAGCCAGACATCCTGGAATGTGAAGTCAAGTGGGCCTTAGGAAGCATCACTACCAACAAAGTTAGAGGAGGTGATAGAATTCCAGCTGAGCTATTTCGAATCCTAAAAGACGATGCTATGAAAGTGCTGCACTCAATATGCCAACAAATTGGGAAAACTCAGCAGTGGCCAAAAACTGGAAAAGGTCAGTTTTCATTCCAATCCCAAAGAAAGCAATGCCAAAGAATGTCCAACTGCCTCACGATTGCATTCATCTCACACGCTAGCAAAGTAATGCTCAAATTCTCCAAGGCAGGCTTCAACAGTAAGTGAACCATGAGCTTCCAGACATTCAAGCTGGATTTAGAAAAGGCAGAGGAACTGGAGATCAAATTGCCAACATCTGTTGGATCATCAAAAAAGAGAATTCCAGAAAAACATCTATTTCTGCTTTATTGACTATGACAAAGTCTTTGACTGTGTGGATCACAACAAACTGTGGAAAATTCTGAAAGAGACGGGAATACCAGACCACCCGACCTGCCTTCTGAGAAATCTGTATGCAGGTCAGGAAGCAACAGTTAGAACTGGACATGAAACAACAGACTGGTTCCAAATTGGGAATGGAGTACGTCAAGGTTGCATACTGTCACCTTGCTTATTTAACTTATATTCAGAGTACATCATGTGAAATGCCAGGCTGGTTGAAGCACAAGCTGGAATCAAGATTGCTGAGAGAAATATCAATAACCTCAGATTGCAGATGACACTACCCTTATGGAAGAAAACAAAGAACTAAAGAGAATCTTGATGAAAGTGAAAGAGGAGAGTGAAAAAGTTGGCTTAAAGCTCAACATTCAGAAAACTAAGATCATGGCATCTGGCCCCATCACTTCATGACAAATAGATGGAGAAACAATGGAAACAGTGAGAGACTTTATTTTGGGGGACTCCAAAATCACTGCAGATCATGACTGCAGCCATGAAATTAAGATGCTTGCTTCTTGGAAGAAAGGCTATGAGTAGCCTGGACAGTGTGTTGAAAAGCAGAGACATTACTTTACCAACAAAGGTCCATCTAGTCAAGGCTATGGTTTTTCCAGTGGTCATATATGGATGTATGAGTTGGACTATAAAGAAAGCTGAGCACCAAAGAATTGATGCTTTTGAACTGTGGTGTTGGAGAAGACTCTTGAGAGTCCCTTGGACTACAAGGAGATCCAACCAGTCTATCCTAAAGGAAATAAGTCCTGAATATTCATTGGAAGGACTGATGTTGAAGCTGAAACTGCAGTGCTTTGGCCACTTGATGTGAAGAACTGACTCATTGGAAAAGACCCTGATGCTGGGAAAGATTGAAGGCGGGAGGAGAAGGGGATGACAGAGGATGAAATGGCTGGATGGCCTCACCTATGCAATGGACATGAGTTTGAGTAGGCCCTGGGAGTTTATGATGGACAGGGAAGCCTTTCATGCTGCAGCCCATGGGGTTGCAAAGAGTTGGACACGACTGAGTGACTAAACTGAACTGAAACCTCTGTTATTTCGAGATACTGTTGTTGTTGTTTAGTCACTAAGTTAGGTACGACTCTTTTGCAACGCCATGGACTGTAGCCCACCAGGCTCCTCTGTCCATGGGATTTTCCAGGCAAGAATACTGAAGTGGGTTGCCATTTCCTTCTCCAATGCATGCATGCATGCTAAGTTGCTTCAGTTGTGTCCCACCCTGTGCGACCCCATAGACGGCAGTCCACCAGGCTTCCCCATCCCTGGGATTCTCCAGGCAACAACACTGGAGTGGGTTGCCATTTCCTTCTCCAATGCATGAAAGTGAAAAGTGAAAGTGAAGTCGCTCAGTTGTGTCCAACTCTTAGCAACCCCATGGACTGCAGCCTACCAGGCTCCTCCACCCATGGGATTGTCCAGGCAAGAGTACTGGAGTGGGTTGCCATTGCCTTCTCCGAGAGATACATGTTATGTATAGCCAAATCTTAAGTGATACTGGCTCCAGTGTTATAACTCCTGGAAACTTAAAGAAAATATTCTAAGCATCTAAGTCAAATCCATTATGTTTTCTATCTCAACAATAATTGCTCAAAATCATGCTACTTTTTACTTTGCTTTCTATTTGGATTGTGACATCCCTGTATAGATTTTTGCTTTTTTCTCCTTTTCTAATTCTCTTTTCTGCTTTCTTTAAAAAGGAAGAATCATAACTGCTTCAACCTGTCATTCATACATCAGCTTTTTTAAAGTGGGATTCAGAAGCTGTTAGGATAAATGTCCTGTTGTGTTGTCTTACTTGGACTCCTGGCTAAATTCCACAGTTCATGTTGTGTCTCATTTTTCTCTTCCATGGATTTTACCCTCACTGTTTCAGAGTGTGCCATAAAATAATTTTCTAAACAAGAATGCCTACAAATAAATGTCCCAAGTGCTTATAGGCTGGAAAGAGTCTGCTTTTCACTTCATACTTGGATTGATTATAACTTTTTCATAGAATTTTGTAGGCTTTGTTTTGCCCTTTGTCTTCAAGATCCCATACATTTTGGATTGCCAATTAAAGGCCTGATTCTTGCTCCCATTTTTTGACCTGTATTTTCTCTCTGGAGGCTTCTCAGACACACTGTTAATTTTTGGATCTTAAGTTTCATGACGCTGCATTTAGATATGGAGGTCTTCTCACACCTATTTATCTCAACACTGGGTGGGATTTTTCCAGTAAGAAAGATGTGTGTCTTTCTATTCCACTCTGGACATTTTTCTTTTATTGTTTTGATCATGTCCTTTCCTGTGTTCTTCCAGCACATCTACTAGTTAAGGTTAAAGATCTGGATGGATCCACTGCATCTGCCAACTCAGTTGAAGTTCCTACAGAGTTTTTCCTGGCAAGTCAATCCTTTCCATTGTTGTAGTCCTTGCTTCAGTGTCCCAGAATTGCGTTTTCTCAATTAAAAAAAAAACAAGAACCATCAACAGGTTTCTGTCCTTCCATCTTCCACAAATTGTTGAAACACAGCACTCACAAATGGCATCCCTCTCTTTTGTTTCATTCCTTGGTACTTCCTATATTTTCTTTTCTTTTCAGATCTCTGTGTTCAGTCTGCCATCTTGCCAGAACACTTAACGTTTACCTTGGGTGACAGAGTTGAAATAAAACAGCTGCACCAATTCCTCAGCAATGCTATTTTTAAATACAAGAATACGTTGGACAACTTAAGTAATGCCAAAACACAAGTTTAAGTATTTAAGTATTTTATCATTGTAAAATAGGATATGAAAGGCAAAATATACCCAGGTATTCTTTTCTTAAAAAATAAAGCAATGAATAGAGTGCTATTCTTCTTCTGTTATTTTTCATTTCCATGTAGAATGTAGCCTTTGAACTCATATTGCTTTTAGAACATTTTTTCAAATTTAGGTGATATCTTAAAAGCTTTTCTGTAGAAAAGCTTAAATGATTTTTAGTAAAGATTTTTCGTGTCCTTGGACCATTTCTGATTCCTTTTAGATGTGTTACCCACTGTGATATTAACGTATTACTATAAGAATTGTAACAGCAGGAGATAGATTTTTTTCTTCTTCAGGAGAGATGGAAAGAATGAGTGCCTACACTTTGTATGAGAATTTCCTTGACATCTAACTTGTACTCTTAGCAGTATAAGTGCTAGAGTAACATTTCTACCCTTTAGTGGGCTTCTAATGAACTTAAGGATATATAAGCAAAACATATTTCTGTATATCTATAACTTTCATAATTAACTGTTTATAGATGGCTGAAGTATATTTAATCAATAAATATTTGTGATGAGCACTGTATTTTTCCCATAGATACCACAGTAAACAGCTACCCTGGTGGCTCAGATGGTAAAAAATCTGCATGCAATGCAGGAGTCCTGGGTTCAACCCCTAGGATGGGAAGATCCCTTGGAGAAGGGAAGGGCAACCTACTCCAGTATTCTTGCCTGGAGAATTCCATGAACAGAGAAGCCTGGTTGGCTACAGTGCATGGGGTCACAAAGAGTTGGACACAACTAAGCGACTAATACTTTCACACCACAGTAAACATGCGCATTGATTCCTCTGGAGGGGTTATTAGGTCTAATGAAGGTATTTGTTGTTGTTGTTTAGTCACTAAGCTGTGTCTGACTCTTTGCGACCCCATGGACTGTAGCCCACCAGGTTCCCCTGACCATGAGATTTTTAAGGCAAGAATACTGGAGTGGGTTGCCACTTGATACAAATAATTAAGCTGCAAATTTCTGAAACATGTGATAATGCTATTGTGGAGTAACCATAAGAGGTCATCAGTCAGTTCAGTTCAGTTCAGTCACTCTGTCATATCTGACTCATTGCAACCCCATGAATCACAGCATGCCAGGCCTCCCTGTCCATCACCAACTCCCGGAATTCACTCAAACTCATGTCAATCGAGTCGGTGATGCCATCCAGCCATCTCATCCTCTGTCATCCCCTTCTCCTCCTGCCCCAAATCCCTCCCAGCATCAGAGTCTTTTCCAGTGAGTCAACTCTTCGCATGAGGTGCCAAAGTATTGGAGTTTCAGTTTTAGCATCAGTCCTTCCAATGAACACCCAGGACTGATCTCCTTTAGAATGGACTGGTTGGATCTCCTTGCAGTCCAAGGAACTCTCAAGAGTCTTCTCCAACACCACAGTTCAAAAGCATCAATTCTTCCGCGCTCAGCTTTCTTCACAGTCCAATTCTCACATCCATATATGACCACTGGAAAAATCATAGCCTTGACTAGACGGACCTTTGTTGGCAAAGTAATGTCTCTGCTTTTTAATATGCTACCTAGGTTGGTCATTGGAGAAGGCAATGGCACCCCACTCCAGTACTTTTGCCTGGACAATCCCATGGATGGAGGAGCCTGGTAGGCTGCAGTCCATGGGGTCGCGAAGAGTTGGACATGACTGAGCGACTTCACTTTCACTTTTCACTCTCATGCACTGGAGAAGGGAATGGCAACCCACTCTAGTATTCTTCCCTGGAGAATCCCAGGGACAGAGGAGCCTGGTGGGCTGCTATCTATGAGGTCACACAGGGTCGGACATGACTGAAGCAACTTAGCAGCAGCAGGTTGGTCATAACTTTCCATCCAAAGAGTAAGCGTCTTTTAATTTCATGGTTTCAATCACCATCTGCAATAATTTTGGAGCCCCCAAAAATAAAGTCTGACACTGTTTCCACTGTTTCTCCATCTATTTCCCATGAAGTGATGGGACCAGATGCCATGATCTTTGTTTTCTGAATGTTGAGCTTCAAGCCAACATTTTCACTCTCCTCTTTTACTTTCATGAAGAGGCTCTTCAGTTCTTTTTCACTTTCTGCCATAAGGGTGGTGTCATCTGCATATCTGAGTTTATTGATATTTCTCCCGAAAATCTTGATTCCAGCTTGTGCTTCTTCCAGCCCAGCGTTCCTCATGATGTACTCTGCATATAAGTTAAATAAGCAAGGTGACAATATACAGCCTTGACATTCTCCTTTTCCTATTTGGAACCAGTCTGTTCTATGTCCAGTTCTAACTGTTGCTTCCTGACCTGCATACTGGTTTCTCAATAGGCAGGTCAGGTGGTCTGGTATTCCCATCTCTTTCAGAATTTTCCACAGTTTATTGTGGTCCACAAGTCAAAGGCTTTGGCATAGTCAATAAAGCAGAAATAGATATTTTTCTGGAACTCTCTTGCTTTTTCGATGATCCAGCGGATGTTGGCAATTTGACCTCTGGTTCCTCTACCTTTTCTAAAACCAGCTTGAACATTTGGAATTTCACGGTTCACATATTGCTGAAGCCTGGCTTGGAGAATTTTGAGCATGACTTTACTAGCGTGTGAGATGAGTGCAATTGTGCGGTAGTTTGAGCGTCCTTTGGCATTGTGCTTCTTTGTGATTGGAATGAAGACTGACCTTTTCCAGTCCTGTGGCCACTGCTGAGTTTTCCAAATTTGCAGGCATATTGAGTGCAGCACTTTCACAACATTATCTTTCAGGATTTGAAATAACTCAACTGGGATTCCATCACCTCCACTAGCTTTGTTTGTAGTGAAGCTTTCTAAGGCCCACTTGACTTCACATTCCAGGATGTCTGGCTCTAGGTTAGTGATCACACCATCATGATTATCTGGGTTGTGAAGATATTTTTTGTACAGTTTTTCTGTGTATTCTTGCCACCTCTTCTTAATATCTTCTGCTTCTTCCATGTCCATACCATAATATCTTCTGCTTCTTCCATGTCCATACCATATTTGTCCTTTATCGAGCCCATCTTTGCATGAAATGTTCCCTTGGTATCTCTAATTTTCTTGATGAGATCTCTTGTCTTTCCCATTGTGTTGGTTTCCTCTATTTCTTTGCATTCATCGCTGAGGAAGGCTTTCTGATCTCTCCTTGCTATTCCTTGGAACTCTGCATTCAGATTTATCTTTCCTTTTCTCTGCTTTTCATTTCCGTTCTTTTCACAGCTATCTGTATGGCCTCCTCAGACAGCCATTTTGCTTTTTTGCATTTCTTTTCCATGGGGATGGTCTTGGTCCCTGTCTCCTGTACAATGTCACGAACCTCAATCCATAGTTCATCAGGCACTCTGTCAGATCTAGTCCCTTAAATCTATTTCTCACTTCCACTGTATAATCATAAGAGATTTGATTTAGGTCAAACCTGAATGGTCTAGTGGTTTTCCCTACTTTCTTCAACTTAAGTCTGAATTTGGCAATAAGTAGTTCATGATCTGAGCCACAGTCAGCTCCCAGTCTTGTTTTTGCTAACTGTATACAGCTTCTCCATCTTTGGCTGCAAAGAATATAATCAATCTGATTTCGGTGTTGACCATCTGGTGATGTCCACATGTAGAGTCTTCTCTTGTGTTGTTGGAAGAGGGTATTTGCTATGACCAGTGCATTCTCTTGGAAAAACTCTATTAGCCTTTGCCCTGCTTCATTCCATACTCCAAGGCCAAATTTGCCTGTTACTCCAGATGTTTCTTGACATCCTACTTTTGCATTCCAGTCCCCTATAAAGAAAAGTACATCTTTTTTGGGTGTTAGTTCTAAAAGGTCTTGTAGGTCTTCATAGTACCATTCAACTTCAGCTTCTTCAGCATTACTGGTTGGGGCATAGGCTTGGATTACCGTAATATTGAATGGTTTGCCTTGGAAACTAACAGAAATCATCCTGTCATTTTTGAGATTGCATCCAAGTACTGCATTTCGGACTCTTCTGTTGACCATGATGGCTATTTCATTTCTTCTAAGGGATTCCTGCCCACAGTAGTAGATATAATGGTCATCTGAGTTAAATTCACCTGTTCTAGTCCATTCTAAATGGACTAGAATGTCAACGTTCACTCTTGCCATCTCCTGTTTGACCACCTCCAATTAGCTTTGATTCATGGACCTAACATTCCAGGTTCCTATGCAATATTGCTCTTTATAGCATTGGACTTTACTTTTATCACCAGTCACATCCACAACTGGGTATTGTTTTTGCTTTGGCTCCATCCCTTCATTCTTTCTGGAGTTATTTCTCCACTGATCTCCAGTAGCATATTGGGCACCTACCGACATGGGGAGTTCCTCTTTCAGTGTCCTATCATTTTGCCTTTTCATACTGTTCATGGGGTTCTCAAGGAAAGAATACTAAAGTGGTTTGCCATTCCCTTCTCCAGTGGACCACATTCTGTCAGATCTCTCCACCATGACCCGTCTGTCTTGGAATGCCCCACACAGCATGACTTAGTTTCATTGAGTTAGACAAAGCTGTGGTCCACATGATCAGATTGGCTAGTTTTCTGTGATTATGGTTTCAGTGTGTCTGCCCTCTGATGCCCTCTCGCAACACCTACCATCTTACCTGGGTTTCTCTTACCTTGGATGTGGGGTATCTCTTACCTTGGATGTGGGGTATCTCTTCACGGCTGCTCCAGCAAAGCGCAGCTGCTGCTCCTTACCTTGGTGGAGGTCACCCCTTCTGACCTTGAAGGCAGAGTAGCTCCTCTCCGCCCTCCTGGTCCCATGCTGCCACCACTCATTGGACATGGGGTTGCTCCTCTGGGCCTCCGCCCCTGACCTTGGATGTGGGGTAGCTCCTCTCCTGCATGGTCACAGCCTGGCACTCTGTTGCCACCCCTGATAAATATACTACTCAAGTCTTTTTAAGCAAGGAAAAGACCTGACTCCATGTGTGTTTTAACCCAAATGTGTATTCCTACTCTTTATTATACTGACATGTCAGGAAATATATCACTTGGCTTGAAACAATTTAAGCTTTGCTTCTCTTTCAGTGAATTATGGACCTAGATTATCTAAATGAGCTGCTATGGCTTATTTTAAATATTGATCCCTACTCAACATTCTCTCTAAAATCAAATTGAACATTTATTCAACTTGCCCTCAAGGAGTTTACAGTCCAAAGTTACACATTCCTCTCTGTTATTATTCAGTGATGGTGAAGCTGAATGGGCACCAAATCTCATGCTAACTCCATGGTTCTTTCTACATTTCTCCATCCACTTCCCTGGGCTTCTGATTTGTAATCAAGTTACATGAAAGGTAGTGGTTTAAGTCAACCCATAGTCCATCTATTAAAATATAATTTGTCAGAAAGAGAAAAATAAATATCATATATTAATGCATATTTATGGAATCTAGAAAGTAGTACTGATGAACCTGTTTGCAGGGAAAGAATGGAGACACATACATAGAGAATGGATGTGTGGACCCAGTGAGAAAAGGAGAGGGCAGGGCAAATTGAGAAAGTAGCATTGAGATATATATATATATATATACACACACACACACATATATATATATTTACACTACATGTGTAAAATAGATAACTAGTGTGAAGCTGCTATATAACACAGAGAACCCAGTCTGGTACCTAGAGGAATGGGATGTGAGGGGGGAAGGAGGCTCAGCAGGCCGGGGTATATACACAATTATGACTGGTTCACATTGTTGTATGGCAGAACCAACACAATATTGTAAAGCAATTTTCCTCCAATTAAAAAATTAAAAAACAAAGTTAAAAAAATAAAATAAATATCATTTGTCTTCTGAAAACCAAAAAGCCCTTTCTACCTCCTTCTCACAAACATGAGAAGATTCAGTTATGTGAACAGAGTTCACTCATTTGAGGGAGGGAGGAGGACTCTTTAAGAAAACAAAATATAAAATTATACATACGGATTCCTAGATTTCTTCCTTGGAAGAACTTGTCCTTACAAGCAAAGGGCCAAGCTCAATTAGTTCCATAGTAAAATTCTCCTCTTGTGAAGAGCAAATATATAAATATGCAATGTACTTTCAAGAGTTGTTAATAAAATTTAAAAAATATATCAGAAACAAGTAGGTATGTTAAAGGCCTCTGCTTTCTACCATAGTCACCTACATTTGCCAAAACCTTAACTTGTCACAGTGAGCAGTTCTCATCTGAATATTCAATCAATAAGAACATTTTTATTCATGGTCTCTCCATTATATCTCGCTCCCTGTCTTCTAACTATTTTACTAATTCTATATTCTAGCTCCTCAGCACTTCACCAATGAACCTTTGCTCCATATCTGTCTTTTCAATAAGCTCTACCCAGAGAGCGAGGCCATTTTTAAATGCTGGCACCAATATAGCTGAGATAATAAGGTAGACAAGATATGCCTTATGAGGCAGAAACAAACAAACAAAAAAATTTGTTTGGGAGCAGTATCCTTAAAAGTCTAGTTCTGAAACTACTGTTGGCAGTTGTATTTAGAGGCTTAGTTCCGTGGAAACCAGTTGTATGACTCCACAGATGAAAGGTTGTAGACCTCTGGAATACAAGCAAGTAGCACCTCATTATACAAATAGAAGCAACTCAACTATGCATACCCTCAGACTGAGCTCAGTGTTCTGCTGCATTTCAAAAATATCCATCTGTTCCAAGAGAAGAAACAGGAAGTTCTGTTAATTATCTCTCACAACTTACTAGTTAGTTTCCAAAAAAATCACTAAAGCCATCTTTCCTGAATAAATTTAATAAGTAAGTTACAAGATGAAGCACAGCAGATAAACCTCACATGACTCCTTTTCAGTGAACCAAATCTATCAGTTGGCCGATTGAACACGTGCTATCCCTAAGCCCCTTCCCATGACTTCAGCACTCAACAGACATAACTATTTCCTGTTATAATACAACTTTTTATACAGCAATATTGATTAATAAAGTAATACCACACTAGAAACATGCAAAACACTAGATACTATGTAAGCACTTAGATATTTTCTGACTTATTAACACTGAGTATAATTAGCTTTAGGATTTCATTAAAATATCTCACAAATTTTTACACTATTAGACAAAATAGACTCATGGAAAATATTCTTTTGTTGTTTATTAGCAAATTTAAATAGGTATCTCTAAAACTTCTTCCTCAGCCTAATTATGTCTTCTCAACTAAGATTTCATGGCAGAGAGCTGTAATTGTATTAAGGATACACATGCCCAGTTGGACTCCTGCCATCATTCTATAAATCATTGCCAATTATGCCAATAAAACAGCCTGGACAATGATTGATATCTTAGTTATACTGTCAGCTGTTACTTTGACACTTTGTTTTCCTTCAAATGTCTCAACCATGGCCTAGTTTCCTAAAATCATGATGGCTTACATTTCCCCCAAAGAGACATTTGTACACATCTGTTGGTGAGAAGAAAGAATATAGAAATTTATTGAAACCTCATTTAATTTCACCTAGCTGTTGAAGAGGATTACCCAAATTTGTGAAAACTACAGATTGTGGAAGACCTTTTAAAAACCATATATAAAGTAGGGATTTCCCCTACTTTTACATATCCATAACTACTCAAATTAATCTAACAAAGAATCACTTTTTGAAGTGCTTAGCATCTGTGAATTATGTGTTAAGTTTATAAAAATGTAACAAATATTTAGCATTATCATGACAATTGACTGCTAACTGGAGTTACATCCTCACTAGCAAAGAGAAGCATAATATTATAGAATCTTTGGTGAAAGAGCTCTTTTATTTTTAGTAGAATTAATTATTTGCCACAACTGAAATGTGTTTCTGGTCAAATATCATGGCTCAAGATGGGTTATTTGATATTTATCCAGATATTAACCACTAGACCCAGCTGGAAAACAAAATGATAGAATGGAAAGCCAAACTTGAGTTCAAATCTCAGCTCTACCCTTCATTAGCTCTATAGGATTTATCTATTAATTCAGTCAACAAATACATTTTGTACAGCTACTCTGGGCTGCAGATTATAGTGGTAGTGGGCCAAGTCCCTATTTCATAAAGGTTAAATTCTCTAGGTAGGGAGAAGGAAATAATCAAATAAAGGAACAAAATAATGTCAGATAATGTCTGTAACGAGTGAGCAGAGTGATGCTTGGAATGGGATAACATGTAAGGGAAGACCTCAGGAGCAGACAGTGCCCCAGCTGAGGTTCAATGACATGAAGGCGAGTCACACAAAGACTAGGATGGGGCAATTTATTCAGAGCAAAAGGAACAAGACAAAGGTCCTGAGTTGGAACAAGTCTGGTATGTTCAAAGAAAACATATAAGGCTTACTGTCTCTGAGTAACAATTATCTTCAGATATGAGACGGATATAACAATCATGCTGATTTTACAGGATTATTGCAGAGATTTTGTTTGCACAGTCCCTCAACAGTGCCTAGTACATCTTAGATACTCAAATAAATGTTATTATTATAATTATATTTGATGTTAGGGGCACTGAAGTCCTGTGAGTAACTCAATATCTATAAAGCCACTCAGAATTATGGATAACTTCCAAAAAATTCCAGCAGACCATATTTATCTACAGTGCCCAAACTGAGTTTTGTTTTATCTCCTTGTGGAAGCAGATATTCATATTTGATTTCAAATGCCTGTGAATATATCGTTTAAGTACTTAGAAATATACATCTGCCATGTTCAAAACATTTTTGCAAAAACCGACATTGAAAGGTACTCCACAAATCTTGCAAATTTGCAGTAAAACTTGATATTGATAAAGTGGCAATGTGTCCACCTGGGTCATTTATAAATATGCACATTCTCTGCATTATCAGTACAGTTCAGTTCAGTTCAATTCAGTCGCTCAGTCGTGTCTGACTCTGCGACCACATGAATCACAGCACGCCAGGCCTCCCTGTCCATCACCAACTCCTGGAGTTCACTCAAACTCATGTCCACAGAGTCGGTGATGCCATCCAGCCATCTCATTCTCAGTCGTCCCTTTCTCCTCCCGCCCCTAACCTTTCCTAGCATCAGAGTCTTTTTCAGTGAGTCAACTCGTCGCATGAGGTGGCCAAAGTATTACAGTTTCAGCTTCAGCATCAGTCCTTCCAATGAACACCCAGGATTGATCTCCTTTAGAATAGACTGGTTGGATCTCCTTGCAGTACAAGGGACTCTCAAAAAAGTTCAAAACTATAGACTGTGTCAGAATTGTTGTACTGATGTAACTAGAACTAAGTGTTCTTAATACACCTTCTAAAGTAGCAGCATAAACCTGTTAATTGTGCTAAGCATAATCAATTCACAAGCATCCCTCTTAACATTTAACTTTAAGTCACCTCAGGTGATAACTGACTCAATTATACTACTTCATAATCATTGCCCTAATATTTACTAAGGCCTAAGCTACTTAATTTTCCAAATAATAAAAATATCGATACACCAACAAAGCTACAGTTCAGTTCAGTTCAGTCGCTCAGTCGTGTCCAACTTTTTGCAACCCCATGAACCGCAACATGCCAGGCCTCCCTGTCCATCATCAACTCCCAGAGTTCACTCAAACTCATGTCCATTGGGTTGATGATGCCATTCAACTTCATTCAATCTCATCCTCTGTCGTCCCCTTCTCTTCCTGCCATCAATCTTTCCCAGCATCAGGGTCTTTTCAAATGAGTCAGCTCTTCGCACCAGCTGGCTAAAGTATTGCAGTTTCAACTTCAACATCAGTCCTTACAATGAACACTCAAGACTGATCTCCTTTAGGATGGACTGGTTGGATCTCCTTGCAGTCCAAGAGACTCTCAAGAGTCTTCTCCAATACCACAGTCCAAAAGCATCAATTCTTTGGCGTTCAGCTTTCTTTAGAGTCCAACTCTCACATCCATACATGACTACTGGAAAAACCATAGCTTTGACTAGACAGACCTTTGTTGGCAAAGTAATGTCTCTGTTTTTCAATATGCTGTCTAGGTTGGTCATTACTTTCTTTCCAAGGAGTAAGTGTCTTTTAATTTCATGGCTGCAATCACCATCGGCAGTGATTCTGGAACCCCCCAAAATAAAGTCAGCCACTGTTTCCACTGTTTCCCCATCTACTTGCCATGAAGTAATGGGACCGGATGCCATGATCATAGTTTTCTGAATGTTGAGCTTTAAGCCACTTCTTAATATCATCTGCTTCTGTTAGGTCCATACCATTTCTGTCCTTTATTGAGCCCATCTTTGCATGAAATGTTCCCTTGGTATCTCTAATTTTCTTGAGGAGATCTCTACTCTTTCCCATTCTACTGTTTTCCTCTATTTCTTTGCATTGCATTGATGGCCGAGGAAGTCTTTCTTATCTCTCCTTGATATTCTCTGGAACTCTGCATTCAGATGCTTATATCTTTCCTTTTCTCCTTTGCTTTTTGCTTCTCTTCTTTTCACAGCTATTTTTCAGGCCTCCTCAGACAGCCATTTTGCCTTTTTGCATTTCTTTTTCTTGGGGATGGTCTTGATCCCTGTCTCCCATACAATGTCTTAAACTTCCGTCCATAGTTCATCAGGCACTCTGTCTATCAGATCTAGTTCCTTAAATCCATTTCTCACTTCCACTGTATAAGGGATTTGATTTTGGCCATACCTGAATGGTCTAGTGGTTTTCCCCACTTTCTTCAATTTAAGTCTGAATTTGGCAATAAGGAGATACATTCAAATACAATTCAAATCAAATAGGCAAAACCTTGGAGTCATAGGAGAGAAAAAACAGTTTCTAATTCAGTAAGAAATACTACTAATTAAAAGAAGCCATCTTCTTTATCTAAAAATGCTCTAACACAACACTGTAAATCAACTATACTCCAATAAAAAAAATTAATAAAAAAAATAACGCTAGTTGTCTAGAGATAAAATGAAAATATACTAGCAAGCATTACCTTCTCTCTCTGTTGTTTTTATTTTTTAGGTCCACAAGCCATATAGAATACAAATCATCTCATTTTCACTTAAATGTCTGTATTTCAAAATCAAAAGTCAGATCTAAAATATGTAAGTAAGTAAGATGGCAGAGGAATAGGACTGAGAGACCACTTTCTCCCCCACAAATTCATTGAAAGGTCATTTGAACGCTGAACAAATACCACAAAACAACTTCTGAACACTGGCAGAGGACACCAAGCTCCCAGAAAGGTAGCACATTATCTGCAAAAGGAGGTAGGGCAAAATATAAAAGATAAAAAGAGAGACAAAAGATTTAGGGATGAAGACCCGTCCCAGGGAGAGAGTCATAAAAAGTTTGGAGAAGTTTCCAACACCAGGAAACCCTCTCACTGGCGGGCCTTTGGGGAGTTTTGGAATCTCAGAGAGCAACATAACTGGGAGGAAAAAATAAATAAATAAAACCCACAGATTATGTGCCTAACTGCAACTCCCAGGGGAGAAGTAGCCTGGACACTGGTGTCTGCCACCAGCAGGTGGGAGCTGAACAGGGAGGCCTGGGCTGCATTGTTTAGGGTAAGGACCAGTCCTGAATGCCCTGAGGGTAATCTGAGGGAGTTAATGTGAGATAGCAACCCAAACTGTGGGATAGCCAGAGAGAGAGAGAAAAAAAAGAAGAAGAAAGAGACGGGGGGTGGGGGGGAGAGGAAAGAGACAGAGAGAGAGAACTTTCCCGGGAAAAGCTCTAACCTAAGGCACTGCCAGGCCCACTCACAGAACAAATGACCGAGCAAATACCAGAGGAGAGCTAGCCGGCAATGGACCGGCCCGTCCCCTGCCAGAGGCAGGGAGGCAGGTGGGTGACAGCCAGAGCCAGAAGGCAAGGGGTAAACTCGGCCCCAGAGACGGCAGCCTCTACCAAACTGCGAGCAGGCTCCCGATTGCTAACCAAGTCTTCCTAGGATCATGGACGGTTGACATCCACCAGGAGGGTCACAGCCAGAGATCAGCTCCCCAGAGGAGACACATGGCACACCTGAAATAGCGCTCCCACTGTGCACCCAGGAAACCTAGCGGCTGGAACGGGGGAGGTGATAAGATGCACCGCCCCACCTGGGGAATGTGCGCTTGCCAAGCACCTGGTTGCCTGAGTTGCTCGGACCTGGGAAGGGCACAAAACACAGGCCCAACCAAATCTGTGCTGTTGTGGAGTACCCGAGAACCTGAACCTGAGCAGCTTAGACCTGGGCTGGGAAGTGCACGCAACCCAGGGCCCACCTTAGACAGTTCCCCTGCAGAGCAACCTGGAGCCTGAGCAGTGTAAACTGGGAAAGCACACAGGTCATGAGCAGGGGCAAACCCCATGTGGCCCAGACACTGCAAGCACTCCCCACACATGCCAGTGATATTTGTTTGCAGTGTTCCTCCCTTCCTGCAGCACAATTGAACAAGTGAGCCTAAATAAATGACCACCTTTGCCCCCTTGTGTCAGGGCGGAAGTTAGATACTGAAGAGACTTGCAAACAGAGGAAGCCAAAATAAACAAAGAAAAGGGAACTGCTTTGGAAGTGACAGGTGCAACAGATTAAAACCCTGTAGTTAGCATTGGCTACATTGGAAGGGACATATAGACCTTGAGAAGAAGTATAAGCTGGAACAAGGAACTATTTTAAACTGAACTGACCCCACACTGCCCTTAACAGCTCCAGAGCAATTCCTAGTTATATTTTCTATTATCATTTTTTAATTTTTTATTTTTAAGTTCTTTATTATCCCTTTAATTTTCATTTTTAAAACCTACTATTACCTTGTTAAAAAAAAGACCCTATTTTTAAAGAAAATTTCATATATATTTTTAATAACTTTTGTGATTTTCTTTTTTCAATATTGTATTTTTGAGAGTCTAACCTCTACTCTAGATTTTTAATCTTTGCTTTTTGGTATTTGTTATCAATTCTGTACCTCTAAGAATCCAATCTTCAGTACCAAGTTTTACTCAGGAGTGTGATTACTGGCTTGATTTCTCTCTCCCCTTTTGACTCTCCTTTTTCTCCCCCAGGTCACCGCTATCTCCTCCCTCCCCCTTCTCTTCTCTACTTAACTCTGTGAATCTCTTTGGGAGTTCTGGGCTGTGGAGAACTTACGGAACTGATCACAGGCTAGATTGGTCTCTCTCCTTTTGACTCCGCCTCCACTCCCCCTGTGGTTCAGATGGTAAAGCATCTGCCTTCAATGCGGGAGACCCAGGTTCAATCCCTGGATTGGGAAGATTCCCTGGAGAAGGAAATGGCAACCCACTCCAGTACTCTTGCCTGAAAAATTCCAAGGACTGTCGTCTGAGGAGCCTGGTAGCTGACAGTCCATGGAGTTGGAAAGAGTCAAACATGGCTGAGCGACTTCACTCACCTCTCCCCCTGGTTACCTCTGTCTCTTCCTCCCTCTTCTCTTCTCTGTGTAACTCTGTGAACCTCTCTGAGGGGTCAGACTGTGGAGAGCACGTAGGGAATTGATTACTGGCTAGATTGCTCTCTCCCCTTTTGACTCCCCCTCTTCTCCTCCTGGTCACTGCTATCTCCCTCCTCCCTCTTCTCTTCTCCATGTAATTCTGTGAACCTCTCTGGGTGTCACCCACTGTGGAGAATCTTTTCACCAATAACCTAGATGTTTTATCATTGGTGCTATATAGATGGAGAAGTCTTGAGGCTACTTAAGAATAAGACTGAAAGACAGAGGTAGGAGGCTCAAATCCAAAACTTGAGAACACCAGAAAACTCCTGACCAGGGAACATTAATCAACAAGAGTTCATCCAAAAGCCTCCATACCTACACTGAAACCAAGCTCCACCCAAGAGCCAACAAGTTTCAGAGCAAGACATACCAAGCTAATTCTCCAACAACACAGGAACATAACCCTGAGCACAAAAATACAGGTGGCCAAAAGTCACACCAAACCCACAGATACCTCAAAATTCACTACTGGACACTTCATTGCACTCCAGAGGGAAGAGATCCAGCTCCACTCACCAGAACACCAACACAAGCTTCCCTAACCAGGAAACCTTGTCCAACCCCACCCACAGGGAGGAACCACCACAATAAAGAGAAACCACAAACTTCCAGCATACAGAAAGGCCACCCCAAAACACAGCAACCTAAACAAGATGAAAAGGAAGAAAAATATTAAGCAGGTAAAAGAACATGATAAAGCCCACCAAACCAAACAAAAGAGGAGGAGATAGGGAGTCTACTTGAAAAATAATTCAGAATGATGATAGTAAAAATGATCCAAAATCTTGAAAAAAAAAAATGGAGTTACAGATATATAGTCTGGAGAAAAGGATTGAGAAGATGCAAAAAAAAGTTTAACAAGTACCTAGAAGAAATAAAAATGAGTCAATCAATAATGAATAATGTAATAACTGAGATCAAAAGCACTCTGGAGGGAACCAAAAGTAGAATAACTGAGCCAGAAGATAGGATATGTAAGGTGTAAGAATGGTGGAAATAAATGAAGCAGAGAGGAAAAAAGAATTAAAAGAAATGAGGACAACCTCAGAGACCTCTGGGAAATGTTAAATGCCCCAACATTCGAATCATAGGAGTCCCAGAAGAAGAAGACAAAAAAAAAAAAGAGAAAATACTTGAGGAGATAATAGTTGAAAACTTCCTTAAAATGGGAAAGGAAATAGCCACCCAAGTCCAAGAAACCCAGAGAGTCCCAAACAGGATTAACTCAAGGTGAAATATCCCAAGACACATATTAATCAAATTAATGAAGATCAGACACAAAGAACAAATATTAAAAGCAGCAAGGGAAAAACAACAAATAACTCACAAGGGGAACCCCATAAGGATAACAGCTGATCTTTCAATAGAAACTCTTCAAGCCAGAAGGGAATGGCAGGACACACTTAAAGTGATGAAAGAGAAAAACCTACAACCCAGATTACTTTACCGAGCAAGGATCTCATTCAAATATGAAGGAGAAATAAAAAGCTTTACAGACAAGCTAAAGCTGAGAGAATTCAGCACCACCAAACCAGCTCTTCAACAAATGCTAAAGGATCTTCTCAAGACAGGAAACACAGAAAAAGTTTATAAACTCGAACCCCAAACAACAAAGTAAATGGCAATGGGACCATACTTATTAATAATTACCTTAAAGGTAAATGGGTTGAATGGGCCCCAACCAAAAGACAAAGACTGACTGAATGGATACAAAAAAAAAAAAAAAAAGCCCTATATATGCTGTCTACAAGAGACCCACCTCAAACCTAGGGACACATATGGACTGAAAGTGAAAGACTGGAAAAAGATACTTCATGTAAACGGGGACCAAAAGAAAGCAGGAGTAGCAATACTCATACTAGATAAAATTGACTTTGAAATAAAGGCTGTGAAAAGAGGCAAAGAAGGACACTACATAATGATCAAAGGATCAATCCAAGAAGATATAACAATTATAAATATATATGCACCCAAAATAGGAGCACTGCAATATGTAAGGCAATTAATAGTGGGAGACTTTCATATCCCACTCACACCTATGGAACTAATAAAGATACGAACTATTAAAAATATGAACATATGGAGGCTAAAAAACATACTTCTGAATAACCAACAATTCACAGAAGAAATCAAAAAAGAAATCAAAATATGTATAGAAACAAATGAAAATGAAAACACAACAACCCGAAACCTATGGGATTCAGTAAAAGCAGTACTAAGGGGAAGGTTCCTAGCAATACAAATCTACCTCAAGAAACAGGAGAGACATCAAATAAATAAGCTAACTTTACACCTAAAGCAACTAGAAAAAGAAGAAATGAAGCGCCCCAAGGTTAGTAGAAGGAAAGAAATCATAAAAATTAGGGCAGATATAAATGCAAAAGAAACATAGTAGACCATAGCCAAAATCAACAAAGCTAAAAGCTGGTTCTTTGAGAAGATAAATAAAATAGACAAACCATTAGCCAGACTCATCAAGAAACAAAGGAAGAAGAATCAACTCAACAAACTTAGAAATGAAAATGGAGAAATCACAAGACAACACAGAAATACAAAGGATCATAAAAGACTACTATCAGCAACTATATGCCAATAAAATGGACAACTTGGAAGAAATGGAGAAATTCTTAGAAAAGTATACCTTTCCAAAACTGAACCAGGAAGAAATAGAAAATCTTAATAGACCTATCACAAGCACAGAAATCGAAACTGTAATCAGAAATCTTCCAACAAACAAAAGCCCAGGACCAGATGGCTTCACAGGTGAATTCTACCAAAAATTTAGAGAAGAGCTAACACCTATCCTACTCAAACTCTTCCAGAAAATTGCAGAGGAAGGTAAACTTCCAAACTCACTCTATGAGGCCACCATCACCCTAATACCAAAACCAGACAAAGCAAACAAAGAAAACTACAGGCCAATATCACTGATGAACATAGATGCAAAAATCCTTAACAAAATTCTAGCAAACAAAATCCAACAACATATTAAAAAGATCATACATCACGACCAAGTGGGCTTTATCCCAGGGATGCAAGGATTCTTCAGTATTTGCAAATCAATCAATGTGATACACCACATTAATAAATAGAAAGATAAAAACCATATGATTATCTCAATAGATGCAGAGAAAGCCTTTGACAAAATTCAACATCCATTTATGATAAAAACCCTCCAGAAAGCAGGCATAGAAGGAACATACCTCAACATAATAAAAGCCATATATGATAAACCCACAGCAAACATTATCCTCAATGGTGAAAAATTAAAAGCATTTCCCCTAAAGTCAGGAACAAGACCAGGATGCCCACTCTCACCACTACTATTAAACATAGCTTTGGAAGTTTTAGCCACAGCAATCAGAAAAGAAAAAGAAATAAAAGGAATCCAGATTGGAAAAGAAGAAGTAAAACTCTCCCTGTTTGCAGATGACATGATCCTCTACATAGAAAACCCTAAGGACTCCACCAGAAAATTACTAGATCTAATCAATGAATATAGTAAAGTTGCAGGATATGAAATTAACACACAGAAATCCCTTGCATTCCTATACACTAAAAATGAGAAAACAGAAAGAAAAATTAAGGAAACAATTCCATTCACCATTGCAATGAAAAGAATAAAATACTTAGAAATAAATCTACCCAAAGAAACAAAAGACCGATACATGGAAAACTATAAAACACTGATGAAAGAAAAAAAAGATGACATAAATAGATGGAGAAATATACCATGTTCATGGATTGGAAGAATCAATATAGTGAAAATGAGTATACTACCCAAATCATCTATAGATTCAATGCAATTCCTATCAAGCTACCAATGGTATTTTTCAGAGAACTTGAGCAAATAATTTCACAATTTGTATGGAAATACAAAAAACCTCAAATAGCCAAAGCAATCTTGAGAAAGAAGAATGGAACTGGAGGAATCAACCTGCCTGACTTCAGGCTATACTACAAATCAGCAGTCATCAAGACAGTATGGTACTGGCACAAAGGCAGAATTATAGATCAATGGAACAAAATAGAAAGCCCAGAGATAAATCCATGCACCTCTAGACACCTTATCTTTGACAAAGGAGGCAAGAATATACAATGGAGAAAAGACAATCTCTTTAACAAGTGGTGCTGGGAAAACTGGTCAGCCACTTGTAAAAGAATGAAACTAGAACACTTTCTAACACCGTACACAAAAATAAATTCAAAATGGATTAAAGATTTAAATATAAGACCAGAAACTATAAAACTCCTAGAGGAAAACATAGGCAAAACACTCTCTGACGTAAATCATAGCAGGATCCTCTATGACCCACCTCCCAGAGTAATGGAAATAAAAGCAAAAATAAACAAATGGGACCTAATTAAACTTAAAAGCTTTTGCACAATGAAGGAAACTATAAGCAAGGTGAAAAGACAGCTTTCAGAATGGGAGAAAATAATAGCAAATGAAGCAACTGACAAAGAATTAATATCAAAAATACACAAGCAACTCCTGAAGCTCAATTCCAGAAAAATAAGGGACCCAATCAAAAAATAAGCCAAAGAACTAAATATACATTTCTCCAAAGAAGACATACAAATGGCTAACAAACACATGAGAAGATGCCCAACATCACTCATTATCAGAGAAATGCAAATCAAAACCACAATGAGGTACCATCTCATGCCAGTCAGAATGGCTGCTATCAAAAAGTCTATAAACAATAAATGCTGGAGAGGGTGTAGAGAAAAAGGAACCCTCTTACAGTGTTGGTGGGAATGCAAACTAGTACAGCCACTATGGTAAACAGTGTGGTGATTCATTAACAAACTGGAAATAGAACTGCCATACGACCCAGCAATCCCACTGCTGGCATACACACCAAAGAAACCAGAATTGAAATAGACATGTGTACCCCAAAGTTCATCACAGTACTGTTTGCAATAGCCAGGACATGGAAGCAACCTAGATGTCCATCGGTAGACAAGTGGATAAGAAAGCTGTGGTACATATACACAATGGAATATTACTCAGCTATTAAAAATAATGCATTTGAATCAGTTCTAATGAGGTGGATGAAACTGGAGCCTATTATACAGAGAAAACTAAGTCAGAAAGAAAAACACCAATACAGTATATTAACGCATATATATGGAATTTAGAAAGATGGTAATGATGACCCTATATGCGAGACAGCAAAATAGACACATATGTAAAGAACAGACTTTTGGACTCTGTGGGAGAAGGTAAGGGTGGGATGATTTGAGACAATAGCATTGAAACATATATATTACCATATGTGAAATAGATTGCCAGTCCAAATTTGATGCATGAGACAAAGTGCTCAGGAATGGTGCACTGGGATGACCTTGAGGGATGGGATGGGGAGGGAGGTGGGGGGGAGGGTCAGGATGGGGAACACATGTACACCCATGGCTGATTCGTGTGAATGTATGGCAAAAACTACCACAATATTGTAAAGTAATTAGCCTCCAATTAAAATAAATTTTTTAAAAAATAAAAATAAATAAAAAGTCAAAGATGAAAACAAATTTAAGCAGAAAAATAAAGTAGCACTGGATTGTAATCCAATATATAGAACATATATCCATGAGTCTATAGCAATATAAATAAATGATTGAATCAATAAATAAATGGGGGAGAAAATACAAATCTCCAAGAAGATTTCTAAATAATCTATGTGGCTATTTTCTCTGCAAGGAGATGAAGCATATCTCCTCACTTCTGCCTTCTAAAGAGTAAGTATGGGAAGTGGACCAAAGAGAACTTGACAAGGGAGAAATCTGACAAGCACTACTTCTGCCAGGTCAGGTAATCAAGGTCAATATAAAGAATTGTTGTGCTGATAGTATGCCCTTTTGAGACAACGCTCTGAGAAATGATGTGTTGAGAATGGCACTTTACCTCTGTGGTCTTCTTCCTAAAAACCCGTAACTTCAGTCTAATCATGAGAACACCATTAGACAAATCCCAGTTAAGGGACAATCTATAAAATATCTGACCAGCACTCCTCAAAAATGTCAGGGTCATCAAAAACAAGGGAAGTCTGAGAAACAGTGACAGTCAAGAGGAACCTAAGGAGACAGGATGACTAAATGCAGGTAGTATAAGAGATGGGATTCTAGAGTGCAAAAATGACACTGGATAAAATCTGAGGGAATCTGATTAAAACATGGACTTCAGATTTAAAAAAAAAGAAAAGAAAATGACATGAATTCACAAGTCTCCTGAATCTTTTGAAATGAGTCTAAGAGAACCAGAAATAAAATACAGCATTTTCATTAATTGATTTTCCCTTTTCTAGCACAGATTTGTGGTTAAGTCAACACAAAAGCACTATCAATAACTAGAAGTAGCTATTGAGCAAAGCATCAGGGTTATCAGCACTGTATTCTCATAAGGTGTCTTCAACGTCTACTGATTTAAATAGCAATTTGTGAGTGATTTATTTGTAGCAACAAGAAAAAAAAAACCTCAGGAATCTTAACTATCCCCTAGGAATTGCTCTCCTCCTGTAGAACTCTTCCTAGTTTGAATCGTTTTGAATATTGGCAGACTTTTATTTAGCACTTCCTCTATGCTAGGGACCATTATAAATCCCTTTTAATTAATTCAAATCTCAGGTCATAATCATTATTATGTCCATTGTACTAATGAGGAAATTGAGGCACTGAGAAGTTAAATAACTCACCCAGTAACCAGATAAGTGATTTCATCTGACGAGCCAGTTTTTTAATCTATAAAGTCTGGTTCCAGAGCATGTACACGGGCTTTCTATATGGACTGCACAGCATCCTCACATTTTCTCCTGAGCCCTCTATCTGAGCTGCTGGAAGTCTGTCTTCACAGCATTCCTTGCCCCATGCTGAGTGCTCCCATTGTCAGCCACCGCCTCAGACTTTGAGAAAAACTTAACAGAATTTCTGAGTAGACAGGTCAATTTCTTGTCCTTGGCAGCTTAGTTCTCCAGGAAGCCTATTTGGAGACAGAGTTTAGTGTGCAGGATGTTTATTAAGGAGTGCCAGACAGTGAAGAAGGAAATTTCCTTGGAGAAGGAAATGGCAACCCACTCCAGTGTTCTTGCCTGGAGAATCCCAGGGACGGGGGAGCCTGGTGGGCTTCCATCTATGGGGTCACACAGAGTCGGACACGACTGAAGTGACTTAGCAGCAGTAGCAGACAGTGAAGGGACTGGTCAAAAGCACAAGTGGGTAGAGAGAGAAGTCAGCCTGTGACGCAGGGCTAACCAACCTCCATGGGGCCTCTGGGTCTTAAATGGCCCTTAGAGTTAAATACAGGTGGACCAAGATGGCCAGGCTTTCAGAAATTGTGTGATAAATTACCTAGTCACCCCACCTGAGATCCACCACAATCAGCACAGAAAAAGCCGACTCTGATTCCCTCAGTAGCTGTGCCTATTCTAGAGCATGTGTGCTGGGTTCCTCATGGGTAGGGCCCTCTGGAGTGTGATTTCATCTGACAGTTCTCTCCCTCTCTGCCTAAGTGTTCAGCATAAAGTTTGAAATTCCACCATTAGAAATTCATTCTTTTTCTATTTGAAGACTTTTGGTCATCAAAACTCTTTAACCATATTGCACATGCCCCTCTAAAAAGGCAATGTAAACCATTTTCAGCTAATCTTAGTGGCCCTCAACTGATTGGAGCTGAAAGCAGAAAAGAGAACACTTAGAAAGAGAAATGGGGCACTAAAAAGAGAAGTAAGAGGGTGCCAAGAATAAATACTATCTTATTCCATAGCTTTGCTGAGAGTTAACTCTGCCCCTGAGTTCTCACAAAGAGGCTATGCTCTTCTCTTTTCCTACATGTCATTTTAGTGCCCTCAGGCCTCTAGAAAACAACATAAAGACATTTCATGGAACATCGTATGTCTCATAATTGCACTGTAGTGTAAAATAGAGTCTATTTCTCTGAAACTGATCTCTTCCTAAATGGACAATGTTTATTCCCACTTGGATCTTGTTTTCTGTTGCATAATGCCAGAAATATCTTTGACACAAACTTCCTAGCAGATCGTGAGCTCCACAAATATGACTAAGGATTTAATATGTGCCCTTATATTTACAGATGTCAATGCAAGTTGAAGAAGATGTGAAAATTACTGAAAACCAATTTACAGCAGCTGAAGCAAATTAGGGCTTTAGGGCTCATTGCAAACTTTAAAAAAATAAAAAAGAAAGAAATGAAACAATCAGCTCTAGGCAAACCATATGTGCCATCCCAAATCTTTATTAATGGAATTATAGCTATATGTTAACGTGAATTTAATTTCACAGCAAAGATTCTAATAATGGCATGCACAGATTGTAACCCTTTATTCTCAATGTGAGTTCCCCAAAATTTATACAGTGATTTAGAGGTAGGTTCTATGTGGCCTTATACTCAATGTGCTTAAAAGATTCCTGCATTATTTGCTACTCTGCCCCAAAAAATCAATGTTCTTTTTGAAATTTGGGAAAATGACACATTTTATTTTGCCAGTTTTGGAAAACTTCACTACCTACAAAGAACAAAGTAGTTGGCCTATATGTCTTGACAACAACTGAGATTTTTAGCAATTACCGGAAAGATATCAAAGTTTAAAACATTGGTAACAGGACAAAAGCTTCCTTCTTCCAATATTAGTAATAATGTAATGGAGTCATAATTTTCATATATTATGAGACTGGGTAGAGAATGTGGCATCTCTGAACAAAAATGATGGCTAAAAGGAATTTTCTGCTCAGATGACACTAAAAATGACCCTTTGAATGAGCAAATCATGTACCAGCCCTCATCAGCATATAAGAGAAACAAAAGATTATCTGCAGGCATGTCATAAAGGTCTACTTAACCTCACCACATTCTAGTGAGTTGGATTGTGACTCATAAGCCTTGCTCAACTCTTAGAACTGATCCACCCATTTCAGACTTTCTCTGAAAGATTCTCAATCCCCAAATACTCACATTTTCAAAGTCAATTTAGTGCAAAAGATGAAACTATGGAAATACCACGGCGGGTGAGAACTGAGTCAAGACCTAATACATCGTATCCTCATCAGTATGATTTTCTTCTGATTGTCAGCCCCATTCATGTGCTTAATTTCCTCTGGTTAAACTTTTTAGCTTCCAAGTATTGTTTCATATGTGAAAACAAAGCCAGATTGCCAGATTTCTCTTCAGCTTACCTAGAAATCAACCACAGTTACATTTTCAAAAATATTATTAACAACTATAGCTCACTACTAACTTGAAGTACCATTTAAAATAACACTGAAAAAATATGTAGATTATCCAATAACAAAATTTTTTGTAAACTATCATGAGTATAAATTACATTATAATTCCTATAATACTACCCTGATTTTATCTACCATATTTGAAATGTACTTGATATTCTTATTGCTATCTATGATTTAGGATAAAACATTATCAGAGGTTGACCCTATAATTTGCTTTCTAAAGAAGAATCAGCTGCTCTTCGATTACGCCAACTGCTAGTGATCAAGATTGCTCTTAAACATTTGAAGGTACCAGCACAAAATCCACCAATCACTAATCATCCATATACGTGTCTCTCTGGAACACTCTATTACCAAAGCAATAAAAAATGATGGTGCTTTTGAGTACAGCATCAGTATTTATATACTGTAGATAGTTTTACAGTCGAACATGTTGTTATGTTTATGCCTAGCAGTTATAGCAATGTTCCCTGTTTAGTGATGACATACTAGAGCAGAGTACTCATAGTAAACTGGCTAGAAATAATTCACACACTATTATGAGATGGACAGTCTGACATTAAAAATCCTATTAGCTACAACATTTAATGATCCTTTGTACATTACTTACCCCAGTATTAAGATACTCCGAGGTCAACTAATTAAAAAATTAGATTACTTCACAATTATTCTAGTCCTATTTTCCTGTTAAAATATTGAATGTCCATGTGTGGTTTTAATTACTTTGCATCATTAAATACTCAACATGTATTTTATATAAATTATGATGGCCTCAGAAGTTTTGATCCATGAGATATACTGATCACATAATTGTCTATTCATGTGATTCCCTTAGTAGGGCTCTTCAAAGTTCTCTCAATTTCTTCATTTCTCTCCATATGTAGTGGTACAGAATTCTTTCAACTAATGGTATGCACCTATCAGAAGTTTCACTATTCTGTTTTATTAAAAGCATGGAGGGTGTGATTTCTAATCCTTTATAATTTCTGGATTTACTAATTAAATTGCTTCAATCGTGTCAAGGCACTTTCTATCACTTAGAATATTAAAATCAGCCCTTTTTGGAGAACAAAGTCAATCAGAAAAACTCTAAAAGCATGAAAAAGTGTTTCCTGTGTTCAGATGACTTAAAAGGAGCTCAAAGGAAATTCACCAAATTTAAATAAAAATTCATTATCCTAAAGAAAATAAGCCTGAAAATTAAAGCCACAGCAGCCAGCACCCCGAAAACAAGCCTAGGTAAAAGGCAGCACCACCCATCAGGAACACACTCTCCTACTGTTCTCATCATCATCTTTTCTCCAAGTCCTTAAATCTGTTTACATACATGGTAAATTCTTTATCTGACATGGTCAACAGATAGGGTGTTTTGATTAATGTATTGTACCAGGGAGACTGGAATTAAACACTTTCAAACAACTGTGAATAGAAAGCATGGTCCAATGTATTTTTATATCATTTAGTCCTCACCTCACTGTAAGGTAGGTATTGTTTACCCATTTTTCAGATACAAAGACCAAGAGTAAGTGATATTACATAACCCTTCTGAAATCACAGAGCTAGCAAATGAAGAGCAGTGACGTAAATTAAGGGGTTTGATTCCAAAGTCTCTAATTTTTCTTTTGATGTGTTGAACATATATATCACACCATATATAAATTACCACTTTCCTGAGAATTATCTATGATTAAGATAAATTTGGATCATGAGAAATACAGTTTATTCTCTGTGAAGATTCAAAAACATTTAAGAATTTTGTCATGCCTTGGTGTCAGTATTAGAAACACTAGTAATCCTTTCATTATCAATACATCAGAAGTGCCTATTAACAGAGATTTATGATGAATGGGATGACAAGGAATATATCTGTACATGCATATGCTTTCTGAAAAACATGATAAATTGCAGACTTCCAAGACTATCTGAGTAATCATGTCATTCACAATTGTATATTAAAGTATTATTTCTCATTAAGTATGATTGTATGGTGCAGAGTGCCCATTGCCCTCACATGAAGCCTTTAGAACTTACTCAATGCACAGAGCATGACATGCCCATCATCATATTTTCTCCTTTAAACTCGGTGGCACATTAGGTCCAAGTTCATCATCCAAATTCCCAGAGACCTACTGTTTTTCATCTTTAATTAGGGAATGATCTCAAGTAGCTGCTAACATTATCCAAAGAAAAAGATTGTTTCCTTTGTTTTTCAAATTTGTCAAACTAAAGATAACCTAAACAAAGTCACTTTCATCACACTACCATCCTAGGACAAATACTGCTCAGGTCCTCTAAGCAAAATTTGTTTCTTTTTTAAAGTTTTTAATGATTGAAAATTTTCTTGACATAAAACATAGATTC
This sequence comes from Moschus berezovskii, assembly GCF_049115385.1. NCBI lineage: Eukaryota > Metazoa > Chordata > Mammalia > Artiodactyla > Moschidae > Moschus > Moschus berezovskii. Next base: position 67,041,177 of record NC_142463.1, read on the forward strand.
TCCAGCAATAGTCTTTCTAGTCCTAACTGTGAGATGAGGAGCAATTTGGAAGACAAAGAGGCCTCCCTGGGCTTCCTCAGCTCTTCCTAGCACTTGGATGGCTGCTACTCTGCTAAGCTAAACCTGATTTCTCACACCCTAAAACTGAATCTCAGTGGACACTCAATCTCATGCCAAATACAAAGTTTCAATCGTTTCTGTTTCAGTATCTGAGTATTTCTGCATTTCTATGGAGTGTCAGAATGGGTAAGTTGATAAGGTAGAAAAAAAATAATGTGTAAATCTGCATATTCACAGTTCAAATCAATCTAGATTTATTGGTGTTTTCTTCCCAAGTTGCATTTTAAATGGTACTATGGGTACATGCCACAGGTGGAAATCTTCAGATGATACAGCTAAAACTAGGATAAATACTATTTTGATTTATAGGAGTTTTCTGAAAGATTTCCTATTTGATGTGTTGTGAAAACTAGGAAATATACAGCTGTTAATAACAGAGAAGGAGGTAGTCTGGAAAAAAATCACATGGTCAGATTTATGTGGTCTAAGAGGTGCAGAGGAAGCAAACAAACTTGAAGCTTTGCATATAATGTGAAGTTTAGGATGTATCTCAAACTTTCCAGGGCTAATGATATTTGGAAAGGAAGAGTGACAATTTAGAAAATTAAGGGAGTTGTATTAGCTTGCTAAGGTTGCCATAACAAAATATCACAAGCTGGATAACTTAAATAGCATAAAATTATTTTCTCACAATTCCGGAGGCTGCAAGTATGAGATCAAGCGTTGTTTTCTTCTGAGACCTCTCGCCTTAGCTTGTAGGTGTCCATTTTTTGACCTGTGTTTTCCCATGGTCTTCCATCAGTGTGTGTCCATGTCTGAATTTCCTCTTCCTTTAAGGATACTAGTCATATTGGATCTGGGTCCATCCCTAATGATCTCAGTTCAGTTCAGTCCCTCAGTCTTGTCCAACTCTTTTCAACCCCATGGACTGCAGCATGCCAGGCTTCCCTGTCCATCAGCAACTACCGGAGCTTACTCAAACTCATGTCCATTGAGTTGGTGATGCCATCCAACCATTTCATCCTCTGTCGTCCCCTTCTCCACCCACCTTCAGCCTTTCCCAGCATCAGAGTCTTTTCCAATGAGTCAGTTCTTCGCATCAGGTGGCCAAAGTATTGGAGTTTCAGCTTCAGCCTCAGTCCTTCCAATGAATATTCAGAATTGATTTCCTTTAGGATGGATCTTATTTGATCTCATTTGAACCTAATTACCTCTTTAAAGATGGGCTTCCCAGGTGGCACTAGTGGTAAAGAAACTGCCTGACAATGTATGAGATGTAAGAGTCGCAGTTTCAATCCCTGTGTCGGGAAGATGCCCTGGAGGAGAGTCAGGCAACCCACTCCAATATTCTTGCCTGAAGAAGCCCACGGACAGAGGAGCCTGGTGGGCTTCAGTCCACAGTATCACAAAGAGTCAGACACGACTGAATCTACTTAGCATATCCATACAGCACACATCTCTTTTAAGACCCTGTCTCCAAATACAGCCACATACTGAGGTCCCGGAGGTTAGGATTTCAACATATGGATTTCAGAAGTATGCAACTCAGCCTATAACAGAAAGGACATTAAAAATATAATCCCATCCCAAGACTGCCTGAGCCTTCAGATGATTTCCGTTATGAATGATGCAGAGGGAAGTGACCATTGTAGAAAGAGAGATAAGGACCTGAGGTATAGATTACCAAAGAGGTTGCCATAGCTACATGAAAAGGCAATATTAAAAGCAGCATGAGTAGATGGGGCAATAATTTAATCATGAAAACTTTTAATAAAGTATGAGGTTTAATGTAAATTTTACAGATTTTTAAAGAAAGCACATATGATCATCTATTCAAAATTTGGTTCACATGTTCAAGTAAACATTCCAGATACTTTCATTCATTCATTTATTCTGTCCATTTCTAATATTAAGAGCCTACTAAGTACTGTGCTGGAACCAAAGCCCAAATAATAGCCAGTGTTTTGTTTTCTGGTGAATGATACCTATTCAAAAGTGAGCTCTTTGGCAAGTCACTAGTATTAAACTAGTTTGCCTTTTGTTTTAATTGTTTAATTATTCTTAGGTCCTATCAAGACTTGACAACACAAATTTTAGCCAGTTTTTAAATGCAATATATGTAGGAAATAATTACACATACATATGTATGCCATCACCCTTTGTAGTTAAACATACCATGGCTAAAGCAAAGATTTCTCAGGTGCTTCTGTGTGCTTAGAATAATAATTATTAGTGGGTGCCCTTTTCTCAGGGGCAATATTTGTGTTAGCAAGAGTCACGATCAAGATCTGCAGTTTTCAATGGTACCATGAAATTTACATTCAGATTGTTCCCCTTAATGACTCAGAATTTATATCTGACTTTTCCCTTAGCTCTGTATTTGAATAGCATTTATAAGGAAAATAACAAAAGAATGTAAAGCAAGACATCTTCCTGAAGTATATCCTCATCCTAAAAAGTAGTAGTAAGCATATAGTCACAACTAAGAGAGGTCCTTTCAGGCTACCAAATGGCTGCTGAATACTCTGTGTCATAGGTTTTCAGGTAGTTAAATCCAGTGTTCAAAATAGCATCCTCAAACACCAACACTTCGTAGGAAAATTGCAAAACCCATAAAGGGAGAAATCACTATAATGCAGGTTGTCTCTGTTCATTCTAAATGGACTCCTATTACTTAAACAGACCAGGTGACTTGGAAAGTTTTTGTCTGCATTAAATTGGAGAGTGGTTTGAATATAGTGCAGATGCTGTGGAAAGCAAAGATGGACATTTTTTTCAAATTGAAAACATTTAATAGTTGCCTAGTGCAGAAATAAAATTTGGCTGATGAAGTAACTCAAACTGACTTGTAAAACTCTTGAAAACAAACAACATTTCATTACACATCTCATTTCTCATCTACAATCTTTGGCAGTGAGCATTCTTTTTCTGGAAAACTGGTCTGATGAGGAAACATTTTACTGCTACATTTCATGAAAACCATTGTTTGTGTTTTTTAGTTCAATGAAAAACCAAAATTAGCAAGAGAGCAGGAAGAGTTAGCATGTGAGAAGGCTTCAAAGATCCTCTAGAGATTATTAATCAGTTAGATGAGAGCATTGCCTGTTCTCCATGGAATTTTTTCTTATAAGTGAAGCAAGTCTGGCAGTGCCAGCAAATGTCAATGCCATGCAGAGAGAATCAGATAAATTTAGAGCAAATGATTTCCCAGTTAAATAGGGACCAACAGTGAGTTTATAATAAAACAATTTGCACACAGTTTGGAATATCACAATGGTAATTGTTCTTATGCTGAAAACAGCTTTTTTTCTAATGTGTGCTTGTGGCAGAACAGAGAATGTACTAATAGAGCTCTTCCCACATCTATAAACAGTACAAGGAAGGCCATTCAGTATTAGTAACACTTGGCCAGCCTACCAAAGAGGACAAACACATTGGGAGGCATGATTACACATAAGAGTTTGCAAACCTTTATTCTGAGCTAGAAATACAGCGTTCAATACTAAACCCTTGAAAGAAGAGAAAGAATGGAATGTTCTTTCCTTTTCAGCTGGTGGTTGATAGTCCTGCTATTTGAAACTTCCGAAGATGTTTTAGTTCTACCACAGCACTGCCTTTCACCCTAGCTGCACAAAGAAACCACCCGAGGAACTTTAATAAACTGATATCTGGAATTCACCCCCAGAGATTCTGATTTAAGTGATTTAGGGAGTGGCCAGGCACTGAAATTTTCAAAAACTCGCCAAGTGATTCTAAAGAACAGACAGGGCTCAGAAAGACTTCAAAAAAGGGGAGAGGGGAGAGAATTATCAGATGACATTTTATCATTTATAACTACAAAAGTTAAATCTACTTAAGTAATTCATACCCTATTTTTACTAGCAATATAACAATCACTCAAATCATCACAGAAAAATGTGAAATAAGAGAATATTTAAGTGAAAAACCAAGAGATCATTTAATACAGGGATTCTCCAACCAGGGGTTCTTGGGCTCCCAGGAAACTTTTAGGTAGCATATCAACCCCTTGAAATGGCAGGTATGCACATTTTTCTGAGAAGAGTATCCATAGATTCCATCAGTTTCTAGAAAGAGCTTCTGGCCTTAAAATGTTAAGAACTACTTACGTGGTGTAAATCCCTCTATTTGCAAACAAGAAACTGAAGACCAACAGGAAAACAGAAAAAAGTATATTCCTTACCACACCCTGTAGGACATCTCGGAACCAATTTCATGACGGCACATATGTTTTTGCATAAAACTGATTAAAATCCTAAACAAAAATGGAACCTCAAAACAGACTGACATTTTGACTGAATCAAAATCTCAACCAGGTATTTCAAGTATCCAGAACCACAGAAGTGGTATTCTTTTTTACTTCCCTAGACTTCACAGAGAACAGTCCCATAGAAGGAGCTGCTAAGAACTTTGTTCTCAAGAATTTGTCAGATTAAATATAAAGTCAGGAAGTGAGCAAACATTAACCAAGCCCAAACAGAGGTTATCTAGTGCTCCCAACATAGTACTGTAAACTTAATTTGATTTCTCCAAAGTTTGCAGCAAGTTTAATTTATACTGTTCCATGATTTCGGTAAAGTGTGGTGCCTACGCATCGGATGGGCCAAAAAGTTTGTTCAGGTTTTTCCTTTACATCTTACAGGAAAACCCAAACTAACTTTTTGACCAACCAACTGTATTCACTAATGATGACCTCATTGGGAGTTCACAGTCATTCATGGAAGAAAAAAAGATTCTCTAAGGTGGTCACTCACAGACCTCCCTAGCACTTAACATAGCACATTATGACTTTGGGTGGCAGAAATCAGAGGAAGAGAGTTGAGTCAAAGACTCAACTCCAGGCAGGGTAGAACTGTATATGACATTTATTTTCTTTTTGGCTCTTGATGAGACCATTGGGAATTATTCTAATGTATAATTTCTGCAATTTTCTGAGTCTGGCATATGCTAGCCGAATCTTTTAGGAGCTTCCTCTGGTAAGGTGTGCATATGTGGTCTGTCACTTCAATTGCGTCTGACTCTTTGCAACCCTATAGGCTGTAGCCTGTGGGCTCCTCTGTCTGTGATATTTCCCAGGCAAGAATACTAGATTGCCATTTCAGTCTCCAGGGTTGGTAAAGTATACAGAATATTAAATATCGATTATTAAAAGCTATTCTTCTTCACTCAGTATCCATATATAGAGAAATTCATCAGGCTAAACAGGTATATGTGGGTTTGGAAGGTTGGAGTAAACCTGTGTCAAGCTGATTCCCATGCAAATTATGATATAGTTCTGATTATATACTGAAAATATACTGTATATATTAAATACATAAAATAAGCATGGGTATTAGAATCAAGGGCTTCCCAGGTAGCTCAATGGTAAAGAATTCATCTGCAATGCAGGAGACATTGGTTTGATCCCTGGGTGGGGAAGATCCCCTGGAGAAGAAAATGTCAACCCACACCAGTATTCTTACCTAGGAAATCCCATGGATGGAGGAGCCTCGCAGGTTACAGTCCATGGGGTTGCAAAAGAGTCGGACACGACTTAGCAACTAAACAACAACAATTGGAATCAAACTTAGGTTTAGATTTCAATCCTGCTACTTATTAGCTGTGCAACCCTGGGCAAATGATTTAACCTCTACAAGCTTCAGTTTAACTTTTACTAAATAGGATTAATTCCATCTTCATCAGAGGGTTGATACACTGATGTAAAATACCTAATATAGTGCTTCTATACCACCGATATTCAAACGTGATTCACTTTCTCCCAAAACCTTCTAAAGCTTGTGTTCTTTGCACCAAACCAAAGTTACTTTCAGAACTTTTCCTCTACTGCTTTCTCACTTCAGCACTGCTAACCAAATTACTGTGTGTGTGTGCTAAGTCGCTTCAGTCATGCCCAACTCTTTGTGACACTATGGACTATAGCCTGCCAGGTTCATCTGTCCAGGGGATTCTCCACGCAAGAATACTTGAGTGGGTTGCCATGCCTTCCTCCAGGGGATCTTCCCCATCTAGGGATTGAACCCGCAGCACTTTACATCTTCTGCGTTGGCTGGCAGGTTCTTTGCCACTAGTGCTACCTGGGAAGCCCAACCAGGGTATCATGAGCATTTTTTAAAATTCTTAAATCATGGCAGAAACACTGAAAATGGTCTTTGATTTCTTGATTGTTTTTTTAGATAGAATTTATATTTATTCACTGAAGTTTTTAAAATCCAGTGCATCAAATATTGCATTAAATGAATAAAAGATGTTGAATACTTTCTTCTCATGTTTTTGGAATTCTTAATCAAATCACAATAATAGGTCAAAAATTAACATCATGGTTCAAAAAAAGGGATGGGGAAAGAAAAAAAAGAGTCAAATTTACAGAAAAATTAGGAGAAAATTAGAAGAAAGGTATTTTAGTGCCTATTTATGTTTCTGAGCTGAGGTTTGCTTTAAAAAATTATGGCCAGTTTATTCCCTGATTCACTAAATGTTCTCTGAACAAATTAACGTGCAATCAGAACTATGGTAGCCTGAGTATGGAGTAGAGTGTCTGACAAATATTTCACATGATACCATTTTGGCATCTGAGAGTTTTTGTTTTGTTTTTATCGGAGAGGACATAGATTATTCAGTACAAATGTAAGGACATGTGTGATTTTATTTAATGGTTGGACTTTCCTGGTGGCTTATCTGGTGGGGAATCTGCCTGCAGTGTGGGAGACCTGGGTTGGATCACTGGATTGGGAAGATCCCCTGGAGGAGGGCATGGTGACCCACTCCAGAATTCTTGCCTGGAGAATCCCCATGGACAGAGGAGCCTGGCAAACTGCAATCAGTGGGGTCACAGAGAGTCAGACATGACTGAAGCAACTAAGTACAGCAGAGCCCAGTTCAGTTCAGTTCAGTCACTCAGTCGTGCACAACTCTTTGCAACCCCATGGGCTGCAGCACACCAGGCTTCCCTTCAATCACCAACTCCTGGAGTTTGCTCAAACTCATGCCCACTGAGTCAGTGATGCATTTCATCCAACCATTTCATCCTCTGTCGTCCCTTTATCCTCCTGCCCCCAGTCCCTCCCAGCATCAGGGTCTTTTCCAATGAGGCAGTTCGCATCATGTGACCAAAGTATGGGAGTTTCAACTTCAGCGTCAGTCCTTCCAATGAATATTCAGGACTGATTTCCTTTAGGATTTACTGGTTGGATCTCCTTGCAGTCCAAGGGACTCTCAAGAGTCTTCTCCAACACCACAGTTCAAAAGCATCAATTCTTCAGTGCTCACCTTTCTTTATAGTCCAACTCTTATATCCATACATGACTACAGGAAAAATCCATAGCTTTGACTAGACAGACCTTTGTCGGCAAAAGAATGTCTCTGCTTTCTAATATGCTATCTAGGTTGGTCATAGCTTTTCTTCCAAGGAGTAAGCCTCTTTTAATTTCATGGCTGCAATCACCAGCTGCAGTGATTTAGGTGCCCAAGAAAATAGTCTGTCACTGTTTCCACTGTTTCCCCATCTATTTGCCATGAAGTGATAGGACCAGATGCCATGACGTTTGTCTGAATGTTGAGTTTTAAGCCAGCTTTTTCACTTTCCTCTTTCACTTTCATCAAGAGGCTCTTTGGTTCCTCTTTGCTTTCTGCCATAACGATGCTATTATCTGCATATCTGAGGTTATTGATGTTTCTCCTGGCAATCTTGATTCCAGTTTGCGGTTCATCCAGCCTGGCATTTCGCATGATGTACTCTGCATAGAAGTTAAATAAACAGGGTGACAATTCACAGCCTTGATGTACTGCTTTCCCGATTTGAAAACAGTCCATTTTTCTATGTCCAGTTCTAACTGTTGTTTCTTGACCTGCATTTCTCAAAGGCAGGTCAGGTGGTCTGGTATTCCCATCTCTTGAAGAATTTCCAGTTTGTTGTGATCCACACAGTCAAAGGCTTTGGCGTAGTCAATAAAACAAAAGTGGATGTCTCTCTCGAATGCTCTTGCTTTTTTGATGATCTAACGGATGTTGGCAATTTCATCTCTGCTTGCCTTTTCTAAATCCAGCTTGACCATCTGGAAGTTCTTGGTTTACATAATGCTGAAGCCTGGCTTGAAGACTTTTGAGGATTACGTTTTTAGCAAGTGAAATGAGTGCAATTGTGCGGTAGTTTAGCATTGCCTTTCTTTGGGATTGGAATGAAAACTGACCTTTTCTAGTCCTGTGGCCACTGCTCAGTTTTCCAAATTTGCTGGCATATTGAATGCAGCACTTTCACAGCATCATCTTTTAGGATTTGAAATAGCTCAACTGGAATTCTATCACCTCCACTAGCTTTGTTCCTAGTGATGCTTCCTAAGGCCCACTTGACTTTGCATTCCAGGATGTCTGGCTATAGGTGAGTGATCACACCATCGTGACTATCTGGGTAATGAAGATCTTTTTTGTTTAGTTCTTCTATATATTATTGCCATCTCTTCTCAATATCTTCTGCTTCTGCTAGGTCCATACCATTTCTGTCCTTTATTGTGGCCATCTTTGCATGAAATATCCTTGCTGTTGTTGCTGCTAAGTCACTTCAGTCGTGTCCGACTCTGTGTGACCCCATAGATGGAAGCCCACCAGGCTCCCCCTTCCCTGGGATTCTCCAGGCAAGAACACTGGAGTGGGTTGCCATTTCCCTCTCCAATGTGTGAAAATGAAAAGTGAAAGTGAAGTTGCTCAGTCGTGTACGACCCCCAGCGACTCCATGGACTGCAGCCTACCAGGTTCCTCCATCCATGGTATTTTCTAAGCAAGAGTACTGGAGTGGCTTGCCATTCCCTTCTCCAGAAATATCCTTAGTATCTCTTAATATATAAGAGATACTATATATAGTATTAAGAGATACTCTTAAATATCCCTTAGTATCTCTAATTTTCTTGAAGAGATCTCTAGTCTTTCCCACTCTATTGTTTTCCTCTGTTTCTTTGCATTGATCACTGATGAAGTCTTTCTTGTCTCTTTTTGCTATTCTTTGGAACTCTGCATTCAAATGGGTATATCTTTCCTTTCCTCCTTTTCCTTTCACTTCTCTTCCTTTCTTAGCTATTTGTAAGTCTTCCTCAGACAAACATTTTGCCTTTTTTCATTTCTTTTTCTTGGGGATAGTCTTGATCTCTGTCTCCTGTACAATGTCACGAACCTCCATCCATAGTTCTTCAGGCACTCTCTCTTCAGACTTAATCCCTTGAATCTATTTGTCACTTCCACTGCATGATCGTAAGGGATTCAATTTAGGTCATACCTGAATGATCTACTGGTTTCCCCTACTTTCTTCAATTTAAGTCTGAATTTGGCAATAAGGAGTTCATGATCTGAGCCACAGTCAGCTCGCAGTCTTATTTTTGCTGACTGAATAGAGCTTCTCCATCTTTGGCTGCAAAGAATATAATCAATCTGATTTGGGTATTGACCATCTGGTGATGTCCATGTGTAGAGTCTTCTCTTGTGTTGTGGAAGAGGGTGTTTGCTATGACCAGTGCATTCTCTTGGCAAAATGCTGTTAACCTTTGCCCTGCTTCATTCCATACTCCAAGGCCAAATTTGCCTGTTACTCCTGGTGTGTCTTGACTTCCTACTTTTGCATTCCAGTCCCCTACAATGAAAAGGACATCCTTTTGGGGTGCTAGTTCTAGAAGGTCTTGTAGGTCTTCACAGAACCGTTCAACTTCAGCTTCTTCAGCATTACTGGTCGGGGCATAGACTTGGATTACTGTAATATTCAACAGTTTGCCTTGGAAACGAACAGAGATCATTCTGTCATTTTGGAGATCTCATCCAAGTACTGTATTTCAGACTTTTTTGTTGACTATGATGGCTACTCCACTTCTTCTAAGAGATTCTTGCCTACAGTAGTAAATATAATAGTCATCAGAATTAAATTCTCCCATTCCAGTCCATTTTAGTTCATTGATTCCTAAAATGTCAATGTTCACTCTTACTGTCTCCTGGTTGGCCACTTCCAATTTACCTTGATTCATGGACCTAACATTCCAGGTTCCTATGCAATATTTTCTTTACAGCATTGGACTTTACTTCTATCACCAATCGCATCCACAACTGGGCGTTGTTTTCCCTTTGGCTCCATCTCTTCATTCTTTCTGGAACCGTTTTTCCACTCTTCTCCAGTAGCATACTGGGCAGTTACCGACCTGGGGAGTTCATCTTTCAGTGTCCTATCTTTTTGCCTTTTCATACTGTTCATGGGGTTCTCAAGTCAAATATACTGAAGTAGTTTGCATTCCCTTCTCCAGTGAGCCACATTTTGTCAGAACTCTCCACTATGACCTGTCCATTTTGGGAGGCTCTACACGGCATGACTGTGGCTCAGATCATGAACTCCTTATTGCCAAATTCAGACTTAAATTGAAGAAAGTAGGGAAAGCCACTAGACCATTCATATATGACCTAAATCAAATCCCTTATGATTATACAGTAGAAGAAATAGATTTAAGGGACTAGATCTGAAAGATAGAGTGCCTGATGAACTAGGGACAGAGGTTCATGACATTGTACAGGAGACAGGGATCAAGACCATCCCCACGGAAAAGAAATACAAAAAAGCAAATGGCTGTCTGGGGAGGCCTTATAAATAGCTGTGCAAAGAAGAGAAGCGAAAAGCAAAGGAGAAAAGGAAAGATATAAGCATCTGAATGCAGAGTTCCAAAGAATAGCAAGGAGAGATAAGAAAGCCTTCTTCAGTGATCAATGCAAAGAAATAGAGGAAAACAACAGAATAGGAAAGATTAGAGTTCTCTTCAAGAAAATTAGAGATTCCAAGGGAACATTTCATGCAAAGATGGGCTTGATAAAAGACAGAAATGGTATGGACCTAACAGAAGCAGAAGATATTAAGAAGAGGTGGCAAGAATACACAGAAGAACTGTACAAAAAAGATCTTCATGACCCAGATAATCACAATGGTGTGATCACTCACCTAGATCACTCACCAGACATCTTGGAATGTGAAGTCAAGTTGGCCTTAGAAAGCATCACTATGAACAAAGCTAGTGGAGGTGATGGAACTCCAGTTGAGCTATTTCAAATCCTGAAAGATGATGCTGTGAAAGTGCTGTACTCAATATGCCAGCAAATTTGGAAAACTCAGCAGTGGCCACAGGACTGGAAAAGGTCACTTTTCATTCCAATCCCAAAGAAAGGCAATGCCAAAGAATGTTCAAACTACCACACAATTGCACTCATCTCACACGCTAGTAGAGTCATGCTCAAAATTCTCCAAGCCAGGCTTCAGCAATACGTGAATCATGAACTCCCAGATGTTCAAGCTGGTTTTAGAAAAGGCAGAGGAACCAGAGATCAAATTGCCAACATCTGCTGGATCATGGAAAAAGCAAGAGAGTTTCAGAAAAACATCTATTTCTGCTTTATTGACTACACCAAAGCCTTTGACTTTGTGGATCACAATAAACTGTGGAAAATTCTGAAAGAGATGGGAATACCAGACCACCTGATCTGCCTCTTGAGAAACCTATATGCAGGTCAGGAAGCAACAGAACTGGACATGGAATAACAGACTGGTTCCAAATAGGAAATGGAGTCCGTCAAGGCTGTGTATTGTCACCCTGCTTATTTAACTTATATGCAGAGTACATCATGAGGAACGCTGGGCTGGAAGAAGCACAAGCTGGAATCAAGATTGCTGAGAGAAATATCAATAACCTCAGATATGCAGATGACACCACCCTTATGGCAGAAAGTGAAGAGGAATTCAAAGGCCTCTTGATGAAAGTGAAAGAGGAGAGTGAAAAAGTTGGCTTAAAGCTCAACATTCAGAAAACTAAGATCATGGCATCTGGTCCCATCACTTCATGGGAAATAGATGGGGAAACAGTGGAAACAGTGTCAGACTTTATTTTTGGGGGCTCCAAGTCACTGCAGATGCTGATTGCAGCCAGGAAATTAAAAGACGCTTACTCCTTGGAAGGAAAGTTATGACCAATCTAGATAGCATATTAAAAAGCAGAAACATTACTTTGCCAACCAAGGTCCATCTAGTCAAGGCTATGGTTTTTCCCGTGGTCATGTATGGATGTGAGAGTTGGACTGTGAAGAAAGCTGATCGCTGAAGAATTGAATCTTTTGAACTGTGGTGCTGGAGAAGACTCTTGAGAGTCCCTTGGACTGCAAGGAGATCCAACCAGTCCATCCTAAAGGAGATCAGTCCTGGGTGTTCATTGGAAGGACTGATGCTAAAGCTGAAACTCCAATACTGTGGCCACTTCATGTGACGAGTTGACTCACTGGAAAAGACTCTGATGCTGGGAGGGATTGGGGGCAGGAGGAGACGAGGACAGCAGAGAGTGAGATGGCTGGATGGCATCACCGACTCTATGGACATGAGTTTGAGTGAACTCCAGGAGTTGGTGATGGACAGGGAGGCCCGGCGTGCTGTGATTCATGGTGTTGCAAAGAGTCGGACACAACTGAGCGACTGAAATGAACTGAACACAGCATGGCTCATAGTTTCATTGAGTTAGACAAGGCTATGGTCCATATGATCAGTTTGATTAGTTTTCTGTGACTGTGGTTTTCATTTTGTCTGAACTTCTGATGGATAAGGATAAGAGACTTATGGAAGCTTCCTGATGGGAGAGACTGACTGTGGGGGAAACTGGGTCTTGTTCTGATGGGTGGGGCCATGCTCAGTAATTCTTTAATCCAATTTTCTCTTTATGTGCAGGGCTGTGTCCCTCCCTGTTGTTTGACCTGAGACCAAACTATGGGAGAGGTAATGAAGATTATGAAAATGAAAAGGTAATGAAATGCTGTAATTACTCATTAAAAAAAAAAAAGGAAGATTAAGCTGGGCTAGGGGCAATAGTCCTTGAAATGAGAACTTAATGACTGCAAATATTAATATAGGGGATACAAATTTTGGAGCAACTGGAGAAAGCAAATATTAAATGGAAGCCTACTGCCCAGAAGAAGTCAATGTTGAAGCAAAGTTAAAAAACTTTTCATGCAGGGGCATTAGTCCTAGGGTTGAGACTCATTCAGGGGGCATTAAAGAAACTAATCTCTGCCAGATGGTGCTTTGGAGTCCCAAGGGATAAAACAGTGAATGGATTTCAATGTCACAACCATGTTATGTGGCCTTAGACAGTTTCTAAGTCTAGTAAGTGTATTCAGTGACATGAGAAAGCAATAATTAATAGAAACAAAATTCTTCAGAACTTTTCTAAGAACCAAAATAAAATCTAAATAAAAATTTAGATAAATCAATCTAAGTAAGTCTAAATATGGCCCATTTTAGGTTTCTCTCATGTAAAATATGTAACCATTTCCCAATCATTTGTAAAATGCTTCAGAATTTCAAGTAAACCTGACTACACAAACAAGAGACAAGACTGTATTTCTGTTTGGTGATTCCAAGCTGGATATGTAATTACTGCTCAGCATTCAACTGTTAAAGTCACCTAAATATATTTGTGCCATTTTAAAATTTATCCATCATTTTTAAAGTAGCAGACTCAAAAGTGTTCGCCAAAGCACACAAGACTTTATTTTTATAATTTTACATTGTTCCACTTGGCAAAGGGAGAAACTGGTTATTGACCATATTATCTATAGTTCTTAAGGAACAGTCATACTTTCTCAGTGGTTCTTATCCATGAATTTCCTACACTAGTAATACTCTAGGCTGGAGATATGGCTCAGTCAGACCTCAGAAATCATGGTCAAGGGCTTACTTAAACTTAAATTATAAGACTTAATGTGAATGATTTCTGTGTTTGCAGAGAAAAAGGGACTAAACGTTGTCCTTTTCCTCTTGGCTTCAAGCTTAAGGTTGGTTGCCAAGGGAAACTGGCCCTACTCAGTTTCCCTTGGAACTCTATGTAAACAGCTTGAAACCATGGGAAATCAACTAATCCTAGCTAGTAAGATCAAGGGTTACATCCTTGCACTTGGAATGCTAGCCCACCCTGCTTATGATGGAACACAGAGGGATAGATCCAATATTATTATATGAATGTCTGCTTCTTTTTTGTAGGTGGGAAAAATCAGGGGAGCAGAAACAAAACAAAAAATATTTAAGTAAAGCAAGGGACTTTCCAGATGGTCCAGTGGTTAAGAATCCACCTTGCAATGCAGGGATCATGGGTTGGATCCCTGATCAGGGAAATAAAAAACACACGCAATGAAAGCAGCTAAGCCTTAGTGCCACAACCACTGAGCCCGAGCGCCACAACTAGAAAGTCTGTTCACTGCAATGAAGGATTCGCATGATGCAACAAAGATTCGCGTGCGGCAACCAAGACCCAAAGCAGCCAAATTAATAGGTAAATATTTTTCTAAAGCAAAGAAAGAGTAAATAAGTAGAAACAAAGTTAGATATGAAAGGAAGGAAGCTGGTCAGAAGGAGAGTAAATACGAGATGAAAACTTCATACGAATAGAAATAAAAAGAATGATGGAAATCCAGACAATGATGCTTCACTCAGTGTTAACACTACTTTTTTCTCCGACTTAAAACACCCCTGGCAGACTTCCCCAGTGTCCAGTGATTGAGAATCTGCCTTCCAATGCAGGGGACATGGGTTCGACCCCTAGTCCAGGAAGATGCCACAGCGCAACTAAGCCTATGTGCCACAACTACTGAACCCATGCTCTAGAGCCCATGCTCCACAAGAGAAACCACCGCAATGAGAACCCCATATACCGCAATTAGGGAAAGCTCATGCACAGCAGCAAAGACCCAGAGTAGCCAAATAAATAAATGAATAATAATTTTAAAAAACTCTTGGCACCTTTAGAAAAGTTGCCATCTCTTCCCAAAAAGTAGAGTGCAATTTATCGTAAAGGCATCTTACTGGTTAATATATCTTTACAATAAACTCTCTGCAAAGTGTAAAGAAGCAAAGAAATAAATTGAAGTGGCTTTTAGTGGTGGCTGGGGTTACCAGATTGACAGCTTTGGAAATGGATGGCTTCTTTTTCTCCCAAGAATAGATGCAGCCTGATAAACAGAAGTGTAAGATTGCCCCAGCTGCTTCACCAATATGCCTTCTCCCTGACAAAGTAATGGCTACAAGAAAGAAAGAACAAGTCACCTTTTCCAGCCAGTTCTCTGCTGACACTGCTCAAGAACTGCCATTTAGCACCAAGGTGATAGAAACATTTTCCTTACTACCAGCAAAACAGAGGCACAACTCACTTATTTCACTTGGAACTGTGAACAGTCAAATCAGATAGTAATAACTTTTGACTACCCTCAACTCCACTGGATTCAAGGTGCTGAACTTAAAGTGAAAACTAACTTGAGTTTCCCATTACAATTTCCCCTAGCCATCCAGTTCTCCACAGTCCCTAGCACTAAATCAGGCAATGCAGGCTAGTGTAGCTATTTTATCTGGTTCTCCCAAAGATATTTGAAATGAGTACGCTACCATCCATGAAATCAAATGAATTTCAGGGACATTTCTATTTATGCAGTGTGAGGGGGATCTTTCAAAAGAGAAAGGGAAAGCATTTAAAAAGGACATGGAAGGTTTCCAGGAGAACAAGTAATGTGCATTTTCCTTCCTGAAAGAAAAGCAGCAAATACGTATGAAAAATGGAGGGGTATAAGTTAAAGTGGAGTCTTAACATCGTTTATTTATGTACTGAACCACTAAAGTCATCTTCCTCACATAACCTTAAAATGAGCAGAGACCAATATAACAAGACTATCAGATTACAGTCAGTAGATGTTAGAAAACATATGCTTTGTTTATCCTATACTTTGCTAAACAATCATGCACAGCTTTCTTTTGTTCCAAGAGTCATTCAAGCATATAATAAGAGTTCCAGCAAGTTGAAACCTCTTATATCTGGTTATTTTCAGGGAATTGTAAACCTGCTGCCACCAAGTCAGTAGTTGTCAGCAAGGATATTAAAAAATGTCATCATTCCAGCTCTCATTAGCAAAAAGCTTCTCCATCTTCAGTCCCTTCCATTAACCTTCACTAACAGTTTGCATTTACTTTTAAAACAATTTTTAAACATCACTGATGCTTTCAAGTTAAAAACTCATCACAATGCAATCTGCAGTTCTCACTTATTTCTCCTTCAGTTTTCATAGTTTTTCACCCTGACTTTCCTCTCTTGCATCTGAGAGCAAATCTCCAGTCATCATCCTGTTGGATTCTCAACAGGTATTCCCATACATTTCAAACATTGTGTTGTCTTTGCTCATCTATTAGCTCATTCACTGTTTCTTTCTTTCACTTAACAGGCATTTACAAAGCATCTCCACAAGTATTTTCTTGTCCGGCATGCATGTTGAATCAAATCCAGGAGAAAATATTATGCAGTTGAAAAGACACTAGAACAGAAGCCCTGGATTCTAGCCTCAGCTCTGTCATCTGCGAAACATGTGACCTTGAGCAAGTCGCTTCCCCTATATATATTAAAACCTTTGTTAATAGGGTTGGACTATGCTACATCTAAGATCCTTTCCAGTTCTGAAATTCTACAATTTCATTGTCAATGCAGGAATCCAGTGCAAACAGACAGGCACATACCACAATGTTTAATAATTCTGAGATACCAATTTCAGGATATTTACATTTTCAGTGGTTGAATACAGAGATACTGTTAAAGGGAAGTAAGGAAATTCTAACTTTGGTACTTTGGGCACATTATTGGGCCAACAGAGGAGTACTTAAGAAGAAAGGTGTCAAATTCTGTGTAAGACCACCATTGGTTTTGACCACCAGTCTACTTCCTGTCTCCAATGTACTCCCTTTACCCACTCCCACAGACTACTCTCATCAAGCTCAGCAAATGACTTTCACAGAGTTAAATCTAAGTAAACTGTTACTCCTCATCTTACTTGACCAATCATTAGCACTGATTTATTTTATCACACTGCTTAACACTTTCTCCACAGGGCATCCACGACTCACCCATTTCTCCACCTACATCACCGGTCAGCCTCTCTCAGTGTTTTTCTTTTCTTCACCAGACCCCCTAATGCTGAGCCCCTCAAACATTGAGGTATTGGTCCTCTTTTCTTGGTGCACTCACTCCTCTGGTCATCTTATACAATCTCATAGCTTTAAATTCCATCTATATGCCAAAAAAAGAACAAATTTGTATCTTCAGCCAAGACCTGTTTCCTGAACTCGAAACTTGTATCTCCAGATGGCCAATAGACCTCTAAAAAATAAGAAAAAAATCCCTAATGTTCTTATCCAAACCTAATCCAACCATTTCAGCTTATAGAAGTTCCATCTGTTAAAAAAAAAAAAAAAGTCTTTGGGGCACTCTTGGCCCCTTTGTTTCTCTCACACCCTACTTCTAATCCTCTAGGACAGGGGTCTCCAACCTTGGGATTTAATGCCTGATGATCTGAGGTGGAGCTGATGTAACAATAACAGAAATAAAGTGCACAATAAATGCAGTGTGTTTGAATCATCCCCAAACCATCACTTCCTCCCCAGTCTGTGGAAAAAGTGCCTTCCACAAAAACCAGTCCCTGGTGCCAAAAAGGTTGGGGACTGCTGCTCTAGGATATTAGCTCTAGAATAAACATATGTCCGAATGGAACTACTTCTTATCTCGATGGCCATCTCTGACCTGGAACTGTAGTAACTTTCTAACAGCTCTCCCTGCTTCTATCCTTGCCACTTAGAATCTGTTCTCAATACAGAAGTCAGAGTGGCCTTTTAGAACACTAACTCAAGCTCTGCATTAGATCACTAAAGGTTTCACAATGGCCTACAGGCCTAACATGGTCTGGCTCCCCATACTCCTCTGAATTCATCTCCTACAACCTTCTCCCTTGCTCACTCCACTCCAGTCACACAAGCCTTCTTACCTCGAGCGTGACAGGTACAGTCTTGGTGCTGGTTCTTCTGCCTGCAGGTATCTGCATGGTCAGTTCCCTCACCTCCTTTAAGTCTTTGCTCAGCTCTCACCTGTTCAATGAATCCTCCCTTGACCATACTACTTGATCAAGCATTCCTGATCCCCCTTACCTGGATCTATCTTTTCTTTTTCCACAGCAGTTATCACCTTCCAATGTTCTATGTAATTTACCTAATATATTTGTGCTTATTTTCTGTCTTGCCATGCTAGAATGCAGACCATAGAAAAGTAGGAATCTTTTTCTGTTTGCTCATTGATGTATTTCAAGTACTTATTAAATGCATGATAAATCAATAGATCACTGGACGAATGAATAGGTAGGAATGTTCCTATAGCAATCAGGTTATAACCAACATCTTGGGAAGCTACACATGAAATAATAAGCCTAATACAGTCTCATTCTAATTATTCAATCAATGCTCAATCCTGCTGCCTCTTCTTGATCATTTGATGCCCCTGATGGATAGAGGGTCTCTGGAGTTCACGTCTTCCTGTTGTGGAGGCCCTTGACTGTAACCAATCAGAATCCTCAGAATAAATTACAATCTTGGGCTGAAGAGACATGAAGATTTCTGTACCCATGCTGAGTGACTTAAGATAAAGCCTATAAAGTAACTACCTCCCCTTTCTGCTGTAACAGCTATTTAAGCTTAACGATGTGGCAGACACTGTTCTAAGATATCACAGGCACAAATTCATTCCTTTTTTGCAACAATCCCTACCTCCCGACCTCACACCTCTCTCCCAATTATTGGATGTGATCCATCTAGACAACATTCAGAAAGCAAATGGGTCAGAAGAGAAGATACAAGACTGAAGAAGGAGACCATGGCCTTTAACATTTCTAAAGAAAACTATTATCTCTGTCAAGCACAGTTGCCATATCTCCATGAAGCCAGGCTGACAAAATATTTATGTTGACATATTAAAGGTCAAATATTCAAGGGCAATTAGATTTCTTCAAGATCATCACAGAGATGACCTAGTAAGAAATGGAAATAGAATTTTTGCTGTCCAGTCGTAAGTCAGCATTGACTTGCCAAGTACATTTAAACGCATTTCTAAGTACTTCTCAAAGTTGAATACCTTCAGTTAACTCAGATATTTTCATCAAAATTCATTTATTTGAATGTCTGTTGAATTGTAGTTACAGTGCTAAACACTAAGAAACACAATACACAGTCCTTTAGTCAGAGAACTTAGTCTAATAGAAAAGGAAAAATCAATTCACTAAAAGTTTTCCAACTTTTTTAACTTAAAAGTTTCATCAGAACCCTAGTGTCTGTAAAAAAAGGACTAGATAAATAAGACATTTAGGATTATTAAATGGAATGCTACAATTTAAATGAATAAACTAGATTTAAATGTGTTAATGGGGCTTCCCTGGTGGCTCAGAGGTTAAAGCGTCTGCCTCCAATGCGGAAGACCCCGATTCGATCCCTGGGTCGGGAAGATTCCCCTGGAGAAGGAAACGGTAACCCACTCCAGTATTCTTGCCTGGAGAATCCCATGGACGGAGAAGCCTGGTAGGCTACAGTCCACGGGGTCGCAAAGAGTCGGACACGACTGAGCGACGGAACGGAACGGAAATGTGTTAATGTGACAATTTTTAAAAAATATTGAGTTAAAAACACAGATTTTCAAAAGACATATGCATTCATCGGGCTTCCCAGGTGGCTCAGTGGTAAAAGAATCTGCCTGCCTGCACAGGAGCACAGGTCAAGAAGATCCCCTGGAGGAGAAAATGGCAACCCACTTCAGTATTCTTGCCTGGAGAATCCCATGGACAGAGAAGACCTGCGGGCTCCAGTTCATGGGGTCGCAAAGAGTCGGACACGACCAAGCACACACTCATGCAGTAATTACACTATGTTCTCTTACCAAAATATTACAAAATGGCATTATATATTGTTCACAAACATAAGAACATGTAACAAAAAAATAAAAAATCTAGACTTAGAGATTAGGTACCCAATTCAGATTAGTGGTTACCTCTGGAGAGGGAGGAGTTGAATAGGATTGGAAAATGGATAATGTAAACGGACAGGGAGGCCTGGCGTGCTGTGATTCATGGGGTCGCGGAGAGTCGGACACGACTGAGCGACTGAACTGAACTGAACTGAACTGAAACATCAATTTGATTGGTCAGGTGCTATTTCTTTATTTACAGAAGAGTATTTGAAGCCAGTATTTTTAAATGGTAAATTTTGCTAATTTGAGGTAGCAGAATACCTGGTATTTTTCCTGTGCTTTGTTTCCCAGTATCTTCTAAATTTATACAGGAGAGACAGAGAAGAGAGGGAGAAACATCACACTGACATGTGATTCACGATAGATGGGAGATAACAAAAGCCATGAGGATCACGCCAGCGATATGAGCAGGTGCCAAGCGAGCGGCATGGTAGGAAGGGCCAAGAGGTTACACTTCGGAGAGGCCAGTGGATGGGAATGTCCCTGGAGGTCTTCCTAAAAATACTAGACTGGAGTCGGGCCTAAAGAATGAGATTTCAAAACAAAAGTCACACAGACTGAGATAAGCAAGAAGGGTATTCATTCCCAAAAGAAACAGCTGAAGGAAAGACAAAGATGCAAGGAAAGAACGTGGAACTTTCAGACAAAGGAAAGAATATGGAGCATTCAGCAGAGACACAGCCTCAGGGGACACTCTTGAGTCTGAATTTTAACTCTGTCTTTACTAACCTAGTGACCTTGGGAAAGTCATTTAATCTCTCTGCAATTCTTTCTTCACATTGAACATAGTATAACATCTTCCAGACCAAATTATTGTATAGGCTAGAAAAGATGCCCCACATGTAGTAAGATGATAATTGCTCACAAATGAAGATTATAATTAATAATTATTTCCTGGGACTAAAACTCAGGTCTCCTGACTTCCTGAGGCAGTGATCTTTTCGTATACTTAACTGTTGATTTTGTAACATAGCATGATCCTAACTTCATATGTCCAAAAATTTACAATAATAAAGCAAGAGAACTTACTGGAGTCCTGGGCAACTCACTAATTCTGAATTCACAGATTCACCCACTTGTGTCATGTGCAACAGCTCCACACTATACTCTGTGCTGTTGGTTCTTCTTTGAGGCCTGATATTTCTGATTATTGCTATTCCTTGAAATAAAGCTGGAATTTCTGGAAAACTGGCTTCTCAGTTGTTGAATCCGTGGCTGGCTAAATCTTTGAATACCAAAGTTGTCTCAGCCAGGAATTTAAAACAGAAGGGTTTTAATGCCTTGAAGTATTCATAACTGGCCTTCAATGTTTACAAAAAACCTAAGTGCACATGACTTTGGTCACATTGCTGTTATTTATAAAGCATTCACAAACCTCCTCAACAGACTCTAACATATTTTCCATTTTATGCAGGTTGTAATGAAAGGAAGTTTAAATAGCATTTAAAAAAAAGAAAAAAAAAAATTCATGAGAGTTACACAGTGCTGTGTTATGTGAATGGTATACTTCCTCTGAAAGACCCAAGGACTCTTTCATCATATCCAGTATCAGTAAAGGGAGGCCACATCCACACGATTCCCAAGTATGATACTTCTCTCCAAAGCAGACTGATGGTCCCTTGCCACTCTTCTGAGCCAGCCACAACATGATCTAAGCCCAAATTTGGGCGTTGGAATTATCTTTCTCAGTGAGGTTTTAGGAACCATTATCACGATCCCAGGAAATTGTTCATTCTTGGAGATAAACTGCCATAGGAAACTCTGTTTTCTCTTATAGTGAATCTTTCCAAATTTCATTTCTCTGCATGGAGGGGAAGAAGCATATGTTGCTTCTCAACAGCACTCACTTCACATAACAGAATCACAGGGTTATTGAGGCCCTAGGATCAGTGGATGCACACAACCCAAAAATCTTTTGTGTGACAGGCTCAGCTAAAAATGCCACAAACTTGCACTCTAACTAACATGCTCTTTTTTTCCTTCATCAACCCACTGCCACCAACCCTTCAAAACAGTATCAGGCATGGAATTTAGAAAAACGGTACTGACGAACCTATTTGCAGGACAGGAATAGAGATACAAACGTAGAAAACAGACTTGTGGACACAGCAGAGGAAGGAGAGAGGACAAATTGAGAGAGTAGCATTGGCACGTGCCAAATAGATAACTAGTTGGTAGCTGCATTGTATAGCACAGGGACCTCAGCTTGCTGTTCCGTGATGACCTAGAGGGGTGGAGGGGAGGATATATGAATACAAATAGTTGATTCATGTAGTTGTACAATAGAAACTAACAAAACATTGTAAAGCAATTATACTCCAAATTAAAAAAAATTATTTAAAAAGAAAGCAGTAACAAGACTCTCAAATATTCTCAGCAATCTCCCACCCCTCTCCTATACCTTTTCTTTTGCTTCCCAAACAACAAAGAGACTGATGACTTTACCAGGTTTAAGTAATGATATTTATTAAAGGCACTAACTTTATCAGATTGTTTTTGGTTTGCAGTAGTTTTGTCATGGAGAGTATTTGAAATGAACTAAGATGACATCTTAGCCCTTGAGGAAAAACCTGTGCAACCACTGGTTCTAGTGGTAGACATTTAGGTCTATACTCTAGACAAGATAGCCAGATAGGGGATAGGCCAAGAATCATCACCCTTTTAATCCAGTGTCCTTCTAAAATGAAGGGTAGCAGAACATGCCACCCCAAAATATGTCTCTGTGGCATGAGAGCCATTTTGAGCAGAAAGCAATTTAGAAAAAACAGATATTAGAAGAGCTCTCTGCCTGTCCATTTGCCTAAAACCTGATGTAAATTTGTTTGTGTCTCCTCTCCCCTCTCTACCAGGAAGAACAGACTTTACCAAAGATACCTTTAGAATCCTTCTCAGCCCAGAAAAAGCATCAGAGGAATCCACATAACAAACTTCACTAACTAGCCTTATCTTCTATTAATTCCCCTACAATTTGCCACCCTAGAAACTCAAAGCCCTTCTAACCATAAGCTATCACTTCTCTAAAAATGTCTTGTTCTTTTATTAAGATGCAGTATAAGCCCACGTACTTGCCACCCTTTTGAGTTACTCATCACTGTTCTATGTGAAGGCATGATATACATGCTAATAAGGCCTTCCCTGGTGACTCAGTGGTAAAGAATCCATGTGCCAATGTAGGAGACATGGGTTCAATCCCCGGGTCAGGAAGATCCCCTGGAGAAGGAAATGGCAACCCACTCCAGAGTGCTTGCCTAGGAAATCCCATCGACAGAGGAACCTGGCAAGCTACAGTCCATGGGGTCACAAAAGAGTCTGACATGACTAAGCAACTAAACAGTAACATACTAATGAACCTGCACATTTTTCTCTTACTAATCTGTCTTTTGTCAGTCTAATTTATAGGACCCCAGCCAAAGAACCTAAGACAGGTAGAAGGAAAAAGAGGTATTTTTCTTTCCTACAAAACACACTAGAGAACAAGGGGTGTAAATTGCTTTTCTCTATCTGCTCTAATCAGAGACGTTACCCATCTCTGAGATTGTTGGTCTAGTGTCTTTTATTGCTACAAACCTCCCAACAGTTATAGATAAGGTATAAATGAAGAAGGGACAAATGAAGATAGGAAAAGCCATGTTTTTCTTTTCATTTTCTAATTTTGAAACAAATCCTAAAATTAAAGGAATCTTTTCTCTTTCTTTAAAAGGAGAAGAGACCAATAGTCACAGTACATCTAATGATGCATTAAAGGTAGCATTTTGGAGTTCATTCCCAAAGATAAGCTAGCCAACAGCAGAGAAATCTATGGGACTTCGATTAGCCATCACAGTTTTTCATTTTATTTTTTGATTAACTTTTCTCATGCATTGTTGAGAAACACTAAACAGAATGAAAGGCAAGTTTTGTAATTAGACTAGATTGCCCAAAGCAAGAGAAAAAGAAAGACAAGCAAATCCTGTAATTCAGCTCCTAAGTAACATCCTCCACATGACAGAGTTTCTTCATACATTTTTAAATCAGGTGTTAAAGTTTTGCATGTATGCATTAAAGAATGTTTCTGTTGGGAAAATATATTATTTTGCATTTTATTTTAAATACACTTTTCCCCCATATTTTAAAACAGGTAGTACATGGAAATATTTGGAGGCAAAAAAGAAAGGAAAAATATCATGAGGGAGAAATAGATGATAAAACTTACATGTGCACATAAAGTTTTTTCATTAATGCATACATTAAACTAAAGTATGAGTCAAACCATAGCCTCTGGAATAACAAATTAAAAGCTAATTGTTGTATGCTTACTATACGGGAAACAATTCAACTCATGTAGAAAAACATCTGATTTAAAACAAAATACACTTTAATTTGCAAAGCTTTTCATGTTATCTTTATGGTCAAAATGGAAAAATGTGGACTACATGATAGAACAGTTGAACAAATGTACCCAAGAAACATTGATGAGTGGATGGATATCATCCTGAAGCAAGGTTTCTCACAGATGACACAGCTTTCCATCTTTGACTACCAGCACTTCTCATCAATAAATTATATGAAAGAATATGCTTAGCATAGTAGTAACAAGTACACAAACTGAAAGGAATAGTTAAAATGATAAATAACCATATTAAGAATCCAGAAGGACTCAACAGGCTAGAAGTATAGGCCAAAACTAACTGGATATAATTTCATAATAATAGACTATAGTTCTACATCAGGATCAGAAACTCAGGTACAAAATTAGAAAATGGTGGGAAACCAGGAGCTAGAATCCTTATTTTAAAAAATTGCAGACACAATTAGAGCACATCTGTGATTTCCATTATTTTAAATATCATATCTCTCTCTGTTTTCTGATCTAAAATCTGGACAAAACAGTGTCTACCTCTCAGCCTTCTTGAGCATTTTTAATGAAATAATGAATGAGATAGAGTCTTACAGCAGTCTATGTGGACTGGGGCTTGTAAGCCCACATACAATGTCAGCATCAGATCAAGCAGTGTGATGTGTTTGCTGAAGCTGAAGTGTGTTCTCAGTCACATCCAACTCTTTGGAATCCCATGGACTGTAGGCTGCCAGGCTCCCCTGTGCATGGAATTCTCCAGCGAGAATACGGGAGTGGGTTGCCAATGCCTCCTGCAGGGGAGCTTCCCAGCCCAGTCACACCCACATCACCTGACTTGGCAGCTGGATTCTTTACCACTGCACCATCTGGGAATGAGGTTTAGGGGCCTCATTTTCAGAGGAATGGAGGAAAGTCAGAAAGCATTTATTGAATATCCACTTATGTGTCTGCTCCAGGAATACTCAGGCAATGCCATGGTCTCAGCCCTCAAGAAGGTCTCAATCTAGAAACAAACAATAGGATAGTTTACCCAGAAGAAGGTGACATGTATATTGACAGTTCTATAAGCAAAGTCAATAAGAAATAGTTCTCTGAATCACCCTTACATGATCCATTGCATCTAACCCAATGTTTGCTCATGTAGCTATTCAGTAAACATTTTTTTGAATGAATGAATGATGTAAGTTTTGCCTGAAAAAAAGAGATTTAGGGAGAAAAAAAATATTCCCTTTAATATTTTTGAATTCTAAATTAACAGGGGTGGACACATACTTGTAGCTCTAGAACTGAGGCAAGAGGGTGTGGGAGCAAGGAGACAGAATTTGAGTTTTCTATGGAAAAATGTTCTAAGTAGAGCCACTGAAACAAAAAATGCTAGAAAGAACTTGTGAGTGCCCGGTCACTGAGACCATTCAATAAGAGGCTATATAGGATGATCATACCACAGTAGAAGGCATTCTTACCCTGGGCTATTGGAAGCTGGACTATATGAGAAAAAAAAAGCTTTTCAGAGACGCTGATCTGAGGCCCAGGTGGTACAGTGGTAAGGAATCTGCCTGCCAATGCAGGAGACATGAGCTCGACCCCTGGGTAGGGAAAGATCCCTTGGAGGAGGAAATGGGAACCCAATCCATTATTCTTGTCTGGAAAATCCCTTGGACTGAGGAGCCTGGTGGGTTGAAGTCCGTGGGTCAGAAAGAGTTGGACAGGACTGAGTACCATGACTGGTCCTGATACTCAGTGCTGGCGCTGTAAAGCCTATCACACCAGCTGCTGGGAAATTAAACTGGACAACAGTGTTTAGTATAAACAATTAAAAAAAAAACGGAAGATGACAGTTTAAAAGTTAGTTCAGGTTATAACAAGGGTGCCACTAAATGCACAGCATCGACCTCTAGTACGTAGAGCTGTACAGATTTGCCTTCATGCCATTTGATGGAAACTTTTCCAAAGTCCTTGGCTCCACCATGGAAGACTGAATTGGAGCAACCATTCCACAGCTGATCAAGTATATAAAAGGAATTCTTACCACTCAGCTCACAGAAGAGTTGTCCTTGCTTCATATGGAATGAGAGTATGGAACAATTCCCATATTCAGATGCAGGCCCACTCAGACCACAGCTTCCCCCAAGCCTTGAATAAAATGAAGCAACTCCTGTTAACTCTGCTGCTGCTGCTGCTGCTGAGTCGCTTCAGTCGTGTCCAACTCTGTGCGACCCCATAGACAGAAGCGCACCAGGCTCCCCCGTCCCTGGGACTCTCCAGGCAAGAACACTGGAGTGGGTTGCCATTTCCTTAGAATAAAAAGTGTAACCATGTCCTCTCTGTGGGCTGCCCTCCGAGCCCCGGTATGTGGACCCTCCATTCTGAATCAGTCTAAAGAAAATTACTGTTAACAGCACTGCTAGTACTAAGTCACGGCAAATACCAGAAACGTGCAATAATAAACATTGTTCTATAACAACAAAGATATCTATTTCTGTAAGATTAATTAAGATTATTCTATCTTTTTCTATATCTTCAAACTCTAAAGCTTGACCTCTTTTGTGTACCTCTATTCAAAGATCACAAGCCATGGTGTCTTCTGGTGAGACATTTGCCTCCATAACTAGGACAAACTCTCTAAGACCTTAAAGAAAGATCTGAATAGTAGATCTGAATAATCTTTCAGGGAATGTGTGTGCTTATCCTTCTCTAAAAGTTATATTTCTTTGCTTTAAAGAAAATCCATTTAGGATATTAAAAAAAGGAAGAAGCTTGATCTTTTTCTTAGTAGGCCAGTTAATTGAGATCTGGGTTCGTGAACATCTGACAATCTGCAGAAGCCTTTGCCCAGTACCCTGCCCTTTCATGTTTGTTATGATACCAAGGAACACTGATTATATCATAAAACAAATATATTTATTTATGGTTCTTAATGGCTGTATCCATTGTTGCTTCGCCTGGGCCAATTAACTAGAATCAAAGTAAAAAGCACAATCTCAAGTTTTCTATCAATTGCATTTAGAGGTAAAACCAAAGGCTTAAGACAAAAGAGAAGTAAAACTGTGAAAAGTCCATTTCCAAAATTAACAAATAGAGATAGCCTGAAAACCACATACCCCAGGGCTCCATTTCATCTTTAAGAAAAACCAGGATCTAACTTTTCACTCAAAAGTTTCCAACCCAGGCCACTTCAGCAGCACAACATTTCAATTCTATTATTTAAGGCACGGTTTGAAATATTCCCCAGTTCAGTTTAACACCTCCCAGAGTACACTTCCAGTGTGTAAGTGCACTGCCAAACAGCCAGCAAACACAGGTAAAGAGACACCAGGCAGACAGAAGAGGTTCCATTTGTGTGGCAACTCCCTGCAGGCTATTAGAGTGGAGCCTGCAAGATGCTAAAACAAAAAGTGCTCCTCGACGTTTGCAGTAAACTAAGCAAAAGAGCAAAGAGCTCAGCCCAGGGTCTAGAGCAAATGACAAAGCAGGAGCAGTGATGTTCTCCTGGCCCCACAGCTGTAACCTGAAGCTGTGGCAGCTTCTGAGAGAACACCACATCCCAGCCCCGCAGGCCACAAACACGGACTTCATCCACCTCTCCGTCCAGCACTCAATTGTTTCAGTAAGCACAGTGAGAGATAAATGAGGTTGTACTTCAGCTGTCAACGGCCTCACCACCTTACCTCTACAGAGGACTCTCAGCTAGTTGGCTCCACCCTCCTGCTCCCTTCATTTGTCACAAGTTGTTACATCAGCTTCAGGTTCAAAAACGCTTAGGCTGTAATCCACAAGCCATCTTTCATTTAACTTCTAAACATTAAGATAAATAGAAACCTCATCAGTAAACATTGTGACAGCTATCTTTTTAACTGTCATTTCTATAAACTTGCACACATCCTTTTCTAAATCATGCTCAGATGTATCAGTTGTTCAAATATAAACATGTTTAGCAGAATTCTGTCATTTCCTCACATGTATATTCATTTGTGAATGACTCACTTCATACATCTTCATAAATCTGAGAAACAACCATTTGACTTGTTCACAGATTCAGGCAGTGATGTAGGCAGCGTCCAAGGTTGACAAGGTCTACAGGGTCAGCTGTGGAGAGACAGTAGCCAGAAGTCATGGCTCTGGGATTGTTCTAATCTGTCTTCGGGTACGAGAAATGTTACAGAGGTTCACCCAAAATTAAATTATCCCTTTCTCTTGGCTTGTGTTGTACCACCTTATCCTCCAACTCTTGATTAAACATTACCTTTCCCATCTGCTCTAGGGAATGTTCACTACCTTGTGGACCACCTCCAGGCTGATTGGTTTTTATGGGCAACCTGATCACAGTTTTATGCACATACTTAGGATTATCTCCAGGACAAAGAGGATAAGCAATCTATTAACTATAATAAGCAACCACACATCTCATGGTAGTCCCAGCATATATTTGATTTCCAAAGAAAAGGCTGAATTAAAATATGTCTGTCCAAAAATGTCTCACCTCCAACACACAGAAATAGCATTTTCTGTTCTTCATGCTCTGGTGAGCAGTATTACTAGAAATCACATCTCGGCCCCACTCAATCAGACTTCCCAGCCCTTAAATCTTATTTTAAGATCTGACACTAGAGCAAGAAAAAGATCCTCTTGAAAGACCACTCCGTGATGATCTGTAGGCAAAGCATGCAGAGTGTACACACACACACATTTTTTTTTGAAGGAAATGCATCACTATTGCTTTGTGTAGACAACTCATTTCCTTAGTTACCTTGCAATTATACTCATCCCATTGCTTAAATTTATAAAACATCAATCTTAAAAATTTAGTCAAATACACAGAGTTCTCTGAGAAAGTCAATTTATGTAGCTAACCAGTGCTAATTACAGACATTAGAAAATCACTGTTATTATTTATGTCAATATTTAATTCAATGCAGAGTAATTTCCCAGGACCTCATTTGCCCACTTCCTCATTTAAGTTGAACATTATTATAAAAGTCTTTGCTCACTTGATTTTCAGAAGAATTCGTTATAAATTCTCATCTTTCTCTTCACCCCTTTTTTATTGATGAGCTCAGTCTGGTTTTTTGTTTTTTTTTTGGCTGACCTTTCAAACAAAGGTACTTGCTTTTTCTGTTACTCTGAAGCCTTACGATCCTGTAATAATGACAATTATGATGGCATCTGATCACACTGTATATATTAATGACCAGTCATATCTAGCCACATGTCTTCACAGCTGACTGAGCACATCAGTGAGACCTGTCAGGCTGCCTCCTTGCAACTTGTATCTCAAGGTAATTAAAAACTAGCTTTTTTAGCAGTTTGAACTTTGTTTTGCAGTGAATTGGAAATATCACATGCTGTGGAAAGAGAGAATGTACCAGTCACCTGCTCAGCTTTGTGCAACAAAAGATGTGAAAAACAGGTACAGGAGTTAATCATGTACCCATAGTGAGGGCTTGCAAGCTCTCGCATATGTTTCTTTATTCATTACTTTGCTTAAGCAGAGAATGAGAAAGTGAAGAGCTGAGTGTCAACTTCAAATTGCAATTTAGGCCCTGACTTAACAGGTCCAAGTCAAGGTCAAGCCAAGGGGAAGAAGAAGACAAGCATGCTTAAATGGGCACAGCTGCCCACAAGAATGCACAAGCCAGTTGTGGTGGCCTCTGGGGACAGAAGAGGAGCGGTGACGGTGACAGGGAGAGTTACTCTTCACCGCGTTCTCTTTTGTTCCATTTGAACATTGTACCTGGTGCTCATATTACTTCCCTGGTGGCTCAGATGGTAAAAACGTCTGCCTACAATACGGGAGACCTGGGTTTGATCCCTGGGTTGGAAAGATCCCCTGGAGAAGGAAATGGCAACCCACTCCACTACTCTTGCCTGGAAAATCCCACAGCCGGAGGAGCCTGATGGGCTACAGTCTCTGGGGTCACAAAGAGTCAGACATGACTGAACAAATTCACTTTCACTTTTCATATTACATTAAAGAGTATTTGGCAAATGACTATGTAATATTTGCCCCCTTTAAGCACTGTGACAACCCACACTGATCCCTAAAATCCACACTACTGAAATGACACAGGAGCCAGGGTCGCCCTCCAGGGGCCCAGCCCCTCACTCCCTTCCCTCCTGATTCCTCTTCCTGCCCACACCCACCATGTCCTTAGATTTTTACCCCATCAAAGATAGTTTCCAAGACACCATCTGATTTATTGAATACAAATGAATGATAGCAATTTTTCTTTCCTACATGTGCATGAGAGCCAAGTTCGACAGAAAGGAACCGTTCAAATCTTTATTTCGAGAACACTGGAAACTAATTCCCCTAGATTCAGCTGCTGAGGAAGCTGTCTGTGTGTGTTCTGCTTTGGAATGAAGAGGGATATCTCCACAGGGAAGGGAAGAGGGGCTGAGATCATAAGCAGAAGGATTAGCAACTGTATGGGCTGCTGTGTTGGAGAACAGCCTCCAGCCAGGCTAACTGACCACACCTCTGGGCAGAATGCTTGCACTCAACCTTTCTGGAATCTACCAGAGCCCTCGGACATTGATACTCATAAAACACCACTGTTGGGTGTATTCAAAGTGGTGCATCACTTCCATCTAGCAGGACCCTGGATGGTGAAAATATGTTCTATGGGCTTCTTTGAATGCTCTCCATGAGATGGCCCTAACCTTCCTTAGGTGCCTGACTTTGCTACTTTCTGCCGTTTCAATGCCCCACTTTGATAATGCCTCAAATCCAAGCTATGGCAAACCTATAACAAGCTATGACAAACATAGACAGCATATTAAAAAGCAGAGACATCACTTTGCCCACAAAGGTACATTTAGTAAAAGCTATGGTTTTTCCAGTAGTTGTGTATGGATGTGAGAGTTGGACCATAAAGAAAGCTGAGCACTAAAGAACTGACGCTTTCAAACTGTGGTACTGGAGAAGATACTTGAGAGTCCTTTGGATAGCAAGGGAATCAAACCAGTCAATTCCAAAGGAAATCAACCCTGAATATTCATTGGAAAGACTGATGCTGAAGCTAACGCTCCAATAATTTGTCCACCTGATGTGTCGAGCCAACTTACTGGAAAAGACCCTGATGCTGGGAAAACTTGAGGGCAAGAGGAGAAGGGGGCAGCAGAGGATGAAATGGTTAGATAGCATCACTAACTCAATGGACATAAATTTGAGCAAACTTAGGGAAATAGTAAAGGAGATCAGTCCTGGGTGTTCATTGGAAGGACTGATGGTAAAGTTGAAACTCCAATACTTTGGCCACCTCATGCGAAGAGTTGACTCACTGGAAAAGACTCTGATGCTGGGAAGGATTGGGGGCAGGAGGAGAAGGGGACGACAGAGAAAGAGATGGCTGGATGGCATCACCGACTCGATGGACATGAGTTTGAGTGAACTCCGGGAGTTGGTGATGGACAGGGAGGCCTGGCGTGCTGTGATTCATGGGGTCACAAAGAGTCAGAGACGACTGAACGACTGAAATGAATGAACTGAAGTGAAAGGACAGGGAAGCCTGTGTGCTATAATTCATGGGGTTTCAGAGTTGGACATAACTTAGTGACTGAAAAAAACAAATCCAAAGTTTCTCCTTCTATTCACTTAAGCAGGTAAGACAAAAGATTGCCTACTTGAGAATTAAACATCTCACCTTTAAGTAGTTACTAAGGCCAAACTCAATAATCTTCTATTTGCTGTTTACTGCAGTATAATTATGTGGCACCAAGAAGAGAAATTTCGGGTTAAAGGCTTGTGCAATGATTCTGAGGCTGCCCTGCATTGCCCATGTATTTCTGTAGAGAAGTTGACTTGGGAATACCAGCTCCTGTAACTGAATAATCCATGTTCAGTTCAATTCAGTTCAGTTGCTCAGTCGTGTCCGACTCTCTACGACCCCATGAATCACAGCACGCCAGGCCTCCTTGTCTATCACCAACTCCCGGAGTTCACTCAAACTCATGTCCACAGAGTCGGTGATGCCATCCAGCCATCTTATTCTCTGTCGTCCCCTTCTCCTCCCGTCCCCAACCTTTCCCAGCATCAGAGTCTTTTCCAGTGAGTCAACTCGTCGCATGAGGTGGCCAAAGTATTGCAGTTTCAGCTTTAGCATCAGTCCTTCCAATGAACACCCAGGACTGATCTCCTTTAGGATGGACTGCTTGGATCTCCTTGCAGTACAAGGGACTCTCAAGAGTCTTCTCCAACACCACAGTTCAAAAGTATCAATTCTTCAGTGAACAGCTTTCTTCACAGTCCAACTCTCACATCCATACATGACCACGGGAAAAACCATAGCCTTGACTAGACGGACCTTTGTTGGCAAAGTAATGTCTCTGCTTTTTAATATGCTATCTCAGTTGGTCATAACTTTCCCTCCAAGGAGTAAGCGTCTTTTAATTTCATGGCTGTAATCAGCATCTGCAGTGATTTTGGAGCCCAAAAAAATAAAGTCTGACACTGTTTCCACTGTTTCCCCATCTATTTCCTATGAAGTGATGGGACCAGATGCCATGATCTTTGTTTTCTGAATGTTGAGCTTCAAGCCAACCTTTTCACTCTCCTCTTTCACTTTCATCAAGAGGCTTTTGAGTTCCTCTTCACTTTCTGCCATAAGGGTGGTGTCATCTGCATATCTGAGGTTATTGATATTTCTCCGGCAATCTTGATTCAAGCTTGTGCTTCTTCCAGCCCAGCATTCCTCATGATGTACTCTGCATATAAGTTAAATAAGCAGGGTGACAATACAGCCTTGATGGATTCCTTTTCCTATCTGGAACCAGTCTGTTGTTCCATGTCCAGTTCTGACTGTTGCTTCCTGACCTGCATACAGGTTTCTCAAGAGGCAGGTCAAGTGGTCTGGGAGTCCCATCTCTTTCAGAATGTTCCACAGTCTATTGTGATCTACACAGTCAAAGGCTTTGGCATAGTCAATGAAGCAGAAATAGATGTTTTTCTGGAACTCTCTTGCTTTCTCCATGATCCAGAGGATGTTGGCAATTTGATCTCTGGTGCCTCTGCCTTTTCTAAAACCTGCTTGAACATCTGGGAGTTCACGGTTCACATATTGCTGAAACCTGACTTGGAGAATTTTGAGCATGACTTTACTAGCGTGTGAGATGAGTGCAATTGTGTGGTAGTTTGAGCATTCTTTGGCATTCCCTTTCTTTGGGATTGGAATGAAGACTGACCTTTTCCAGTCCTGTGGCCACTGCTGAGTTTTCCAAATTTGCTGGCATATTGAGTGCAGCACTTTCACAGCATCATCTTTCAGGATTTGAAATAGCTCAACTGGAATTCCATCACCTCCACTAGCTTTGTGTGTAGTGATGCTTTCTAAGGCCCACTTGACTTCACATTCCAAGATGTCTGGCTCTAGGTCAGTGATCACATTATCATGACTATCTTGGTCGTGAAGATCTTTTTTGTACAGTTCTTCTGTGTATTCCTGCCACCTCTTCTTAATATCTTCTGCTTCTGTTAGGTCCATACCATTTCTGCCCTTTATCGAGCCCATCTTTGCATGAAATGTTCCCTTGGAATCTCTAATTTTCTTGAAGAGATCTCTTGTTTTTCCTATTCTGTTGTTTTCCTCTATTTCTTTGCATTGATCACTGAGGAAGGCTTTCTTATCTCTCCTTGCTATTCTTTGGAACTCTGCATTCAGATGCTTATATCTTTCCTTTTCTCCTTTGCTTTTCACTTCTCTTCTTTTCACAGCTATTTGTAAGGCCTCCTCAGACAGCCATTTTGCTTTTTTGCATTTCTTTTCCATGGGGATGGTCTTGGTCCCTGTCTCCTGTACAATGTCACGAACCTCCGTCCAGAGTTCATCAGGCACTCTATCTATCAGATCTAGTCCCTTAAATCCATTTCTCACTTCCACTGTATAATCATAAGGGATTTAGGTCATATCTGAATGGTCTAGTGGTTTTCCCTACTTTCTTCAATTTAAGTCTGAATTTGGCAATAAGGAGTTCATGATCTGAGCCACAGTCAGCTCCTGGTCTTGTTTTTGCTAACTGTATACAGCTTCTCCATCTTTGGCTGCAAAGAATATAATCAATCTGATTTCGGTGTTGACCATCTGGTGATGTCCATGTGTAGAGTCTTCTCTTGTGTTGTTGGAAGAGGGTGTTTGCTATGACCAGTGCGTTCTCTTGGCAAAACTCTATTAGCCTTTGCCCTGCTTCATTCCGTGCTCCAAGGCCAAATTTGCCTGTTATTCCAGGTGTTTCTTGACTTCCTACTTTTGCATTCCAGTCCCCTATAATGAAAAGGACATCTTTTTTGGGTGTTAGTTCTAAAAGGTCTTGTAGGTCTTCATAGAACCGTTCAACTTCGGTTTCTTCAGCGTTACTGGTTGGGGCATAGGCCTGGATTACTGTAATATTGAATGGTTTACCTTAGAAACGAACAGAAATCATTCTGTCGTTTTTAAGATTGCATCCAAGTACTGCATTTCGGACTTTTGTTGACCATGATGGCTACTCCATTTCTTCTAAGGGATTCCTGCCCACAGTAGTAGATATAATGGTCATCTGAGTGAAATTCACCCATTCCAGTCCATTTTAATTCACTGATTCCTAGAATGTCTATGTTCACTCTTGCCATCTCCTGTTTCACCACTTCCAATTTGCCTTGATTCATGGACCTAACATTCCAGGTTCCTATGCAATATTGCTCTTTACAGCATCGGACCTTGCTTCTATCACCGGTCACATCCACAACTGGGTATTGGTTTTGCTTTTGCTCCATCCCTTCATTCCTTCTAGAGTTATTTCTCCACTGAGCTCCAGTAGCATACTGGGCACCTACCGACCTGGGGAATTCCTCATTCAGTGTCCTATCATTTTGCCCTTTGTTACTGTTCATGGGGTTCTCAAGGCAAGTATACTGAAGTGGTTTGCCATTCCCTTCTCCAGTGGACCACATTCGGCTGTGGTCCATGTGATCAGATCGACTAGTTTCCTGTGATTATGATTTCAGTGTGTCTGCCCTCTGATGCCCCCTTGCAATACCTACCATCTTATTGGGGTTTCTCTTACCTTGGGCATGGAATAATCCATGTAAGATCTCTTAAAAGACATCTGCTTTTTTGTCAGTATGAGAAATTATGACATTAACATAAAACATCACTGACTTTTTTTTCCCCACGATGGAAACATTTTTGTGGCTTTTTCTGATTTTAAAGTAAATTAATACTTATTTTACAAGATCTTTACCCTAGAGAACAGTACAAAATTGTAAATGAAAGACCTTATCATAATCTTCCCTGACTGGGATATCCACCGTTATCAGTTTGGTGTTTATCTCTAGAGATATCTGTTTAGAAACACAGACACTAATGAAAGCAATTTGTACCTGCTATGTCAGAACCCTGTTGTAAGTGACAAAAGCAAATTAATGCTAGCTTGAGCATAAAAAGTCTCACAGGTTTAAAAACTCCAGCTAGTTTCAGGCAGAGCTTGATCCAGGGACTCAAATGTTATCACCAGGACTTGGTTTCTAACCAGCCCTCACCCTTGCTATGCTTCATGTTAGTATTAACTCTCAAACTCCAGATGCTGCCTACCAGTAGCTCCAGGTTCACCTGACCTCGAGGTAAATTCTAGCAACAAAAGGCAGATCATTTCCTCCTGCTTTTTCTTTCACAAGTCCTATGTTTTGTATGGGTCAACATGATTCAAATGTTCATCTCTAAACCACTTAATATGACCAAGAAGAGGAAATATTCTGATTGAGCAAGCTTGAGTCTCACATGTACCTCTGAAACCACCTATGAAATCAGTTGCTTCCTAAACACATGAACTGTATGTGTGTGAGCGGGAAGAGGGTTCCAGAAAATGAGGGACTATTGACAAAAGAGCCAATGAATGCTGATAAACAAAAGTAACAGCTGCCCCCAATACATTTACTTCTTTCACCATTGGAATCAGGGCCTAATTTGTGAGGCTCAGCTCAAAGTGAAAATATCAGGCTCCTTCTTCAAAAAGTAATTTTAAAAAAATAATGGCATTATATTAAAATATAAAATTGTTTTTGCTCTTCAGCAATTTCTCCTTCAACCTGTCATGGTATTTGGGTTTTACTCTATAAGGTTGTTCTAAGAAAAATTAAAAACTCACATTACTACTGTGAATATTATCACTCATACATATATTTTCTCTACATCAGTTTTAAATACAAATATAAAGCTTTTAGCTCATATATGAATCAACAAAATTACACAGTTTGTATTTTGTAGCTCACACCTAAGTATATATTTCATTCTTATCAGAACAATGAAAATGAACTCAACCATTTTAATTCCCCCTCTTGAATGTGCACCCTGTACAACATTATCTACCTTCAGCTTACCAAGGAGCTAGGAAAGGTTGACAGGACAAGTCAATATGTGTTGCTCTTCTTTCCCTTTGCTTCTGTATCATTATTTGTAGCATAAGTGGCTGCAAGCACACAGAAGTAACAGAAGCATGAAAGGATACGACAGGATGTTGGTCATTTGTGTTTCTTGGAATACCACTGCCTGCTCTCTGCATTCAGAGCAAGTTCTGGTTGAGTGGAAAGCATGGCCTTTGGAGGGCTGTCAGGGACCCTCTCTCCCAGCTATAGTTGGAACTTCCTTCCCTTGCATTTACTGAGTCTCACCGACTCCCACATATGTTGGGCTCACTGGAATTCAGCGCTCAGGACATCAAGAATGCTATGTGCAGATGGGGCAGCAGAGAATGCAGACACATATTTCACTCACAAAAAGCAAGTACAAAACAAGTTCTTAAAAATTCCAAGAAAGCAACAGCGGAGTATTAAACTGCGTTCAGGGCCCTTCAGAGTGCAGGCTTTTGCAATGGCACAGGTCACAGGCCCGTGAAGTTAGCCTTGAGTCTCAACAAACAGTGACTGGAAGTTCTGCAAAAAGAGTGAGAAGTGCCTGAGGGAACCCACTGCTCAGAAAGAGAGGTTCCACAGAGGAACAGTTATTGGGGGGAAAAAAGGAAACATCTCAAGCATCTGCCCTGCAATCTATCAATATGACTCCTTAATCAAACCTATTACATATGCATAATTCATTCATTTTTAATGGTTTTGTAGTATTCCACTGTATGATCGCACTATATTTTAACAGTCCCATATTAACATTTAGCTTCTTTCTAATTTTTCAGGAGAACTTTTAGGAATATTCTTGAAAACACAGATAAATTTCCAGGAGTGGAATTTCTGAGTCAAACAAGATATGTTTTAAATTTTTTATAAACATCTTCAGGCTGCCTGTCAAAATGATATACCAGTTTATACCAGTAAAGCAATGTCGGAGAAAGCCTGTTTCCTCATACCCAACACTGGATATTATCGTTCTTCAAAAAAATCTTTGGCAATCTGACTTGATATCTGGAAACTGATATCATTGTACATTTCTTAAATCATGACTGAAGATGAACATCATTTCATGCTTATTATTAAATTGTACTTTAACATTTCTGAGCATTCAAATTCTATTTGAAACCACTGTCTCACTCTCCATTAAGAATGAATTGAAGCAATATGCTATTATTTCCTACCAAAATAGGAAGTAGTAGTTGCAGCAGCCAATCATTTTGCTTCCTACATACCAATCATTTTATATACATCATCTCTTTAAGTCCTCACAATCTTACTGAATCTTAAAGATCAGGCCTGTTATTATCCCCATTTTACAGAGAAGAAAACAGAGGCTTGGAAAGTTTATGTGACAGTTAAGTGGGAAAATAGGTACTCTGTTAGAGCATGTCTATCAGAAACCAAAGTCCGTGCTCTGAAAACCATGCTATACCACTATATGTTCCTAAACTCAATTTGATGTTCCTAACTTTCATATTAATATGGCAAACAGTCCTGCATCTAATTGAATTAGAGCATAAGATAATCCCTAACCACAGAATGGCATTGTCTAATATCTAGCAAATTCTGAGGATGTTAACCAAAAGGAAGAATGTTACCTAAACTTTATCTGTCTGGCCAGGAGCTGAAAGGCAAACTGTGTGCATCACTCATCTTGAAGCCTCATAAAAGAAGGGAAATTGTATTTGCAAGTCCAATGTCTGAATGTTGGAGGAAGCCTCACAGGAACACTGCAGTGAGGAGTTAAAATGAGGGCCTGGAGAGGGGATGTGGATAATATAGTGCATGGAGCTCTCTACTGCAGGGTATGTAAATACTTTATACACTAATTCAATTACATTTTTAGATTATGCAGAGAGACTGATTTAAGCAACAGCCTGCACTGCTGTCCCATCACCCATGCATACATGCAGGAGAACAGAGTTAAGAGAGCTGGGCCGATCTTAACTCTGGATTTCTTGACTTTTATGGGCTTAAGTTGGAACTTTAATGTTTTATTAATGTCAGGTTTTTGGAGATGGTATTCAAAATGCTTCAAGCAGAGATATGATGGGTCTCAAAGACCTGGAATCTGATCACATTGGCAGATAGGGGAAAAAAAAAATATATATATATATATATATACACAGTTTTAGACAAATTATCAACCACCCAAAGAACCCAGTGAGATTATTCTTGCATAAATTATTAACCTTGCAAAAAGTAAAAATATTTATCTTGCAATTATTGATAAGTGCATGGTAATGTATGTAATTATGAATTTTGTCCCTATTACAATATATAACTAGATACATTCTTAAATTGATCATCTTCAGAAAAAGGGAAATAAGAAACCATAAAAATAAAGAGACTTGCTCCAAGCACAAAAGAAATGAGCTAACTTGTAAGTACCTCAAAGAGTCAAGAAATTCTAGATTGTCTTTCATATTATTTATATCTTACACTGATTTATGCAAGACCTTCCAAAACCTTAAGGCCCTGGTTGTATGTGTGACTTTTCTAGTAGGAAATTCCAAAGTTGACCCAATTTCCAAAAATAAAAGCTTTTTTATCAGACTGGTTCTCTTCCATTTCAAAAGGTTTGGCCTTAGGGGGAAAGGTGAGATTTATGTAATATGATACTGAGGGAAAAGGAAAGAGTTGCATTAAGGGTTAATTTCAACTTCATTTTTTGCATCTGAATAAATAAATGTATTGATAGTCTATATTTTCCTTGAAAATATTATTTAACAACACATTTCTCTTTTGAAAGATCAAGGATCAATGTGCTATAAAAATTTTAATCAGATTGCTACCATTAATGAGTGTTAACACTTTTTCTCAGTGTTACTTCTGTTTTTGCCACCATTAACATGACTTTCTTTACCTCTTTCCCAGTTCATTTGCAATACTCACAGATTTTATGGGGGGGATTTTTATTTTTCCAGAAACTGAAGATCCTGAGTTACATGTTTCCATATTCATAAATGTCTTGACTCTGAAGAATAAAGTGAAAAGAGATTTAAACTGGGCAAAATGCTGCTTATAAAACAGTCAGGAATAATCATCTCAACTAAGGCAATTGTTTGTGCAAAGACAAAAGGGGCCAAATTTTGTCCTTGGATGTGCACACACAGCTCCTATTAGCTTTCGAAAACAGCTACGTGAGTGTAGCCAAGAACAGCGTTTAGCCCAATTTGGTCTAATTTATCCAGACCACTACAGCCATGAAAGATAAAGACAGATTATGAGACATTTTGCATGTCAGTACAGTAGCATGCTTTGTGTTTTTCCAGTCCCCAGGGCTTCCTTCATCAGGCCAGACGTC
The DNA here is from genome assembly GCF_049115385.1 of Moschus berezovskii. Classification (NCBI taxonomy): domain Eukaryota; kingdom Metazoa; phylum Chordata; class Mammalia; order Artiodactyla; family Moschidae; genus Moschus; species Moschus berezovskii. Next base: position 67,081,127 of record NC_142463.1, read on the forward strand.
AGGGATCACATCTGAGAAGTTTGAAAAGTCTATAGATCAAATTTATTTGCAATGCTACTTGCCGTAGCTGGCAGTCCTATCTCAGAGGATGCCATTCTTTCTGTGCTGGGTGCCAAACTCTAGCAAATTAAATTTACTGAGAAGAAACAGTCTTAGTCATATGCAAATGAAATTAAATGCTGAGACAAGAATAAAAGGACATTGGTTTTAAACAGTCTTTTTTTTTTAAATACCAATTGAGAGATATTGAATTAATATGCTTTAGACAGTCTCAATGCCCTAGTTTATAAGATACATCCCAAGGAGAGTTTTTATAGTTTACTAAATTAAATTTCCATCAGAAATGCTTGTACCTATATACATGGTAATCTACATGGTTATTTACTCCAAAACGGGGCCACAAGTCACAGGACTGGCTTTGTCTAAGTCAGTGCTGAGTAGGTGTGTGATTTCCCTGCCAAATGGCTGCCTCTGGGTACTACACATATCTTGAATATCAGAAGACCCATCCCTACTGTATGAGATTATACAATTATCCAATAATGGGGCTACCAGCCCCCCCTTTTTTCTCTCATTGATATTTTATACAGAAACAGGAAAAATTTGGCAACCTATTTTGCAAACCCATGTCAAAGACCACACTGCTGACTACACTCTGTATATTGCAGCTGAAGGGTAACCAGCCGTGTTTGTTCTCAAAGTGGACACTTACTTGACACTTTCATTTCCTGGCACTTCTAGAATGTTTCTTGTCTGCTCTTCCTGTCTGGGGTCCTGATCCAGGACATTTTCCAAGAGTAAAATTCCTTTGTTGTTGTTTTTGTTGTTGACTCTTTGTTTTGTTCTGACTCTTTGCAACCCCGTGGACTGCAGCGCCCCAGGCTTCCCTGTCCTTCACTATCTCCCAGAGTTTGCTCAGATTCATGTCCATTGAGTTGGTGATGCCATCTAACCATCTCATCCTCTGTCGACCCCTTCTCCTCCTGCCCTCAATCTTTCCCAGCTTCAGGCTTTTTTCCAATAAGTCATCTCTTCGCATCAGGTGGCCAAAGTTTTGGAGGTTCAGCTTCAGCATCAGTCCTTCCAATGAATATCCAAGGTTGATTTCCTTTGGATGGACTGGTTTGATCTGCTTGCAGTCCAAAGGACTCTCAAGAGTCTTCTCCAACACCACAATTAGAAGGCATCAGTTCTTCAGTGCTGTCTTCTTTAGGGTTCAACTCTCACATCCGTTTATGACTTCTGATGTCAACAAGATGCTTGACATGAATGTAAGATCCATCACTAAGGTCATCAGAACTTCTCAGGATGTTTTAAGTACACATTAAGAGAGGAGAGACTTCTCAGTAATTTGTCAAGTTTTACAAAACATGAGTTGATATGTTTTACAAACGTCCTACCAGTTTCTGAAGGAAACAAAAAGTCTAATACCATGAATGTGTCACAGCTACACTACGTGCTCACACCTGTATGGTTTATTTTACAGCGGAACTTGGTGCAACTGGCTCAGTAAGATATTTTTCAAAAAGTTGAATTTTTCAGCTGAAATAAAGCAACTGAATGTGGTTTTCAGTTATCCATACTATACTTAGTCTTTTCTGAAGATAACAAAGAGTTCAACTGTCAAACACCAGCTGACAGTGGAGTAATAATGATGGTAGAATGAAGGAGAGGTTCAATAAGAGTATCAACCTATACCCTTCTACTCCCTTGAGAGAAGTAGCATCAAGAGCCTCCATTGTTCTTTTATTTTTCCTTCCACCTGAATTTGCAAGTTAGATGAAAAAGTCTGCTCCCAATATTTAAGGCTGAAATTGGACATCTGGATCATGAGTAAGTAGAAGATAATGGACTGTGAGATCCACATCTTGTGAAACAGGAACCAAGACCTGTGCTGGTTATACACCAAGAACTTCAGATTTCAAAGGCACAGGGAATCAGACAGCTTCAGGGAGGAAAGAGTTAACAATACAAAGTCAAACCAAGGGAGGCTGGGAGTCCAAGAAATTGGGCTATGAAGATGTGACGTGTTTGCTCTTGTGAGATATTAGCTTCACCAAAGGGTAGTTTTTTCTCTGCTCTCTTCTGCCCTTTGCTGAGCACGGATAGTCCTGGAACCACATGTGAGTCCAGGACTCACACGGATAGTGCTGGTGAGTAAAAGGACTCTTCTGCTTGGTACAAAGACAGATGTGCTAACTTTATCAGAAAGTTTCACAGATGCCATGATATAAACTGAACAGTTTCAGAGCTCCGAGGCAGTCCCCTCAAGGTCATCATCACATAGGCGACAGACTAGGTCTCAACGGGCAAATCACATAGGAAGAGATTTGGACACCTGGGATTTTCTTTATGAATCATGTGACTTGGGATCAGTGTTGCATGTTTTTGCCAATTTCTCAATCTGTGCATCAACATTAATAATAAATGTACTAATATGTCTTGAGCTTTCAGAGGAGCGTTTGAGAAGTTAATAGGAGTGCTATTTTGTACAAAAATAATAATAGCAGTAATAGTTTTCATTCTCTGAACACAGACCACGTTCCAAGGTCCACATAATATTTTTGTGTGTGCTTGTTCACTCAGTCATGTCTGACTCTTGGTGGCCCCATGGAGTGTAGCCAGTCAGGGTTGTCTGAACATGGAATTTTCCAGGGAAGAATACTGGAGTGGTTTTCCATTCCCTAGTCCAGGATATCTTCCTGACCCAAGGACCAAATCCATGTCTCTTGTATCTTCTCCACTGGCAGGTGGATTCTTTACCACTTTCAAACACCATACGCAATATACTAGGTATTTAATACATCATTTTATATGTGCAACAATTCAAAGAAGTGTGTTTATTACTGCAGTCATGTAATTTTTTTAAAAAAAAATTAAGGATTCAGAGAGGGTAAGAAACTAACGCAAATTCACACATAAGCTATTGAAGGCAAAAGTGGCAGAGCTGCTCCTCCTGCATAAAAACTGGTCTCCAGATTCACGCTTACATGATGTGGGAGTAATATGCACCCAAGGTTAAATACTCATCAAGAAGCATGCTATATTTGCTTATATGTCTATTGTTTCTTACAGTCACCAGAAAGATTCCTGGTTCCATAAATATGAACTTATCCATTTCTTTTTCTCAATATCTTCATGGATATAACTGTTTTCTGTTCCCTGTAGCATTAGGTGTTGTAGATTTCTTTGTGCTTCTGTGTTTTTTAAAAGAAAAGCAAGATAAGAAGGAAAAAAGAAATCAAGAAATACTCATAACATGTTTGTATCTACAAATAAAGCTGAATTGAGTTGGTAATAAATGGCCTCTCAAGCACTGTTTTCATTTGTTACTGCTACACCTAATGACTAACAATTTCCTCATCTTTATTCTCAAACAAGCTCAATGGCATTGGTGTTCTTTGCATTGTGTGAAAGAAAGACAAAGTCAGAAATTTGCTTTATTTGATTGTCAAACTGATTTTTCAAGATTGGCAATTTGTATTCATGCCTTGATGTTCTTTGGGAACTCATCAGGGGCCTCAGTTACACCAAACAGAGTGATAACACAAAAGCAAAGAACTATTAATGGCTTATTTGGTACTAGATATGTCCCCAACATGCCACACAACAAACTGGAGCTTTGCCAGTTGAATTTTTAAAGTCATCCTTGAAACTTTCTCCTTAGACTTATTGTTTGTAATGTCTCCCTTTCTTTATGTCAACCTTCTGAAAAAAAATTCATCAGTGTTTAATCAGAATAATTTTACAACCCTATCTGTGGGGCTCTGTTTCTTCTGAGTCAAATTGGTCAAGGCCATCAGTCCTTTGAGTGTCTCCTTGAGCCCTCCAGAAATCAAGGCTGCTTTTCAGGTAGAAAGGAAAATGGATATGGACATCTCTCTGGGCATTTTGGTCCATATAAGTAGAGGTGATGACATCCTGTCTTTCCTCTGTCTTCCTTTATTCACCAAAGTACAGGGCAGTAAGAAGAAGGTCTGAGAAGACAGGAATATAGCATGCCTTATATAACTTCTTATTTCTGGTGCATGATAGTGCCCGAGAACCTGGTGAATGCTCAGGAATACTTATTGAATAAATGAAAAGTCATATCTGAATACGGTGGTTATCAGGAAATTTTGATATCCAAAAAGTTGTCACTCCTGCTCCTCAAGATAACAATATCACTAATTAATCTGATTACATCAGGCTCACACCATCTCCCTTCTGTTTACCCATAGCTAAAACCGTCCTTATAAATGTTTCAGGTCACAAAATCAGATTTTCTATAACACTGAGATATTACTATCCAGGCATCTTGGTGTTGACTAAAATATAAAATGCACAAGGTAAGAGCTGTAAGTTTCAGTTTTATTGGGGAACTTACTGAAGACAATAGCCTGAGAGATAGCCTCTTGAGTAGCTTTGAGGAAGTGCTCTAAAGCAGTAAAGGAAGAGGTCCGTATACACGGGATTTTAGAGAAGGGACACGTGCAATCGAACATACATCTTGAAAGGATGTTGGTGATAGTCAAGGCATCGATAGCTTGTGGCTGCTGTTCAGTCCTCCTGACTCTTTGTGACTCCATGGACTGCGGAAAGCCAGGCTTCCTTGTCCTTCACTATCTCCCAGAGCTTGCTCAGATTCATGTCCTTTGAGTCAATGATGCCATCCAATCATCTCATGCTCTGTCGCCCCCTTCTCCTCCTGCCCTCAATCTTTCCCAGTATCAGAGTCTTTTCCAGTGAGCCTGCTCTGCCCATTATGTGGCCAAAGTATTGGAGCTTCAGCTTCAGCATCACTCTTTCCAATGAATATTCAGGGTTGATTTCCTTTAGGATTGACTGATTTGACCTCCTTGCTGTCCAAGGGACTCTCAAGAGTCTTCTCCAGCGCAACAACTAGAAAGCATCAATTCCTCAGTGCCCAGCCTTCTTTATAGTCCAAGTCTCACATTTGTACATGGCTTTTGGAAAAATCATAGCTTTTACTATATGGACCTTTGTTGGCAAAGTGATATCTCTGCTTTTTAATACACTGTCTAGATCTGTTATAGCTTTCCTTCCAAAGAGTAAGTGTCTTTTAATTTCAAGGCTGCAGTCACCATCTGAAGTGGTTTTGGAGAACAAGAAAATAAAGTCTGTCATTGTTTCCTTTGTTTCCCCACCTATTTGCATGAAGTGATGGGACCAGAAGTCACGATCTTAGTTTTATGAATGTTGAACCTTAAGCCAACTTTTTCAGTTTCCTCTTTCACTCTCATCAAGAGGCTCTTTAATTCCTCTTCACTTTCAGCCATTAGAGTGGTATCATCTGCATACCTGAGGTTGTTGATATTTCTCCCAGCAATCATGATTCCAGCTTCTGATTCATCCAGCCCAGCATTTTGCATGATGTGCCCTGCGTATAAGTTAAATAAGCAGGGTGACAATATACCCTTGAAGTACTTCCTTCCTAAGTCCATTGTTTCATGTCTGGTTCTAACTGTTGCTTCTTGACCTGTATACAGGTTTCTCAGGAGGCAAGTAAGGTGGTCTGGTATTCCCATCTCTTGAAGAATTTTCCACAGTTTGTTGTGATCCACACAGTTATATCTTAATAATTTTAGTGCTTCTCTAAGTATGGGATGATGCAATAAATTAGGTTTATATAGTTTTCTCCTAAAAATATCAATCTGAAAGCTGGTTCTGACAGTTTTTCCTGAGCACAAAGTGCATCATTCCTGCGCTCCACCCTGAATTCCCTTCAGGGCATTTTGAAGGTTAGTGATTGCATTGGCTAATGACTTAGTCCTTGGAAAGCCAGGTGGCAAGTGACATTCTTTAGCTGGCCTTGACTGCTGAAGACCTGATCCTTTTCCCATTTCGCAGAGTAGTTTAAACAAACTACTAGTTTCCCCAGTGCCTCAGATGGTAAAGCATCTGGCTACAATGTGGGAGACCCAGGTTCTACCCCTGTGCTGGGAAGATCCCCTGGAGAAGGAAATGGCAACCCACTCCAGAACTCTTGCCTGGAAAATTCCATGGATAGAGGAGCTTGGTAGGCTATGGTCTATGGGGTTGCAGAGAGTTGGACACAACTGAATGACTTCACTTTCTTTCTTTCTTTTTCTTTTCTTAAAACTACTAGGTATGTAGGTTAAACAACAAGTAAATCTAAAATGTTCAGTAAATGACAATGAAATATATTGTTGTTGTTCAGTCACCCAGTCATGTTCAACTCTTTGCAACCCCATGGACTGCAGCAAATCAGGCCTCCCTGGCCCTCACCATCTCCCGAAGTTTGCCCAAGTTCATGTTCCTTGAATTGGTGGTGCCATCCAGCCATCTCATTCTCTGATGCCCAAATAAATGGGACACTTACTCAGAAAAAATTATGCCCAACACTATTTATTAGTTCACAATATGATATTATAAAGATTCCTATTTATTATATAATTTTTTCCAATTTAAAATAAGATGTTGTAGACAGAATTTCTAAAATGGAATTCCAAAGGTGTCTCATCCTAATTTCCAGACTGTGAATATGGTGAAATATCACACCCATGAATGTTATTATTACATAGCAAAAGGGCCTCTGCAGATATAAGTAAGGTTACTATGCTGATGAATTTAAAATAAGGAGATTATCCTGAATTATTCAGGTTGACCCATTGTAATCACATGAGTCCTAAAAAGCTGACAGCAGAATTAGAAGAGGAAGTCAGAGAAATTCAAGGCATGAAAAGGATTTGACCAGGTTTGGAAACAACCTCAATGTCCACTGATGGATGAATAAATGAACAGAATGTGGGATGTAGATACAATGGAATATTACTCAGCCTCTAAAAAAAGATCAAAATCCTGTCACTTACAACAACGTAGATGAACCTAGCAGGCATTAAGCTAACTGAAATAAGTCAGACAGGAAAAAGACAAATACTATATAGCATCACTTAGGTGTGGAATCTAAAAAAAAAAAAAAAAAAAAGCAGAACTCATAGAAACAAAAAATAGAAAAGTGGTTGGGCATAAACTTTCAGCCAAAGATGAATAAAGCCTGATGATCTAAAGTAAAACATGGTGATTACAGTTGATAAAAGAGTAGAACTTACATGTTCTCACCCTCCCCCCCAAAAAAAGTAAGGTGATAAATGTATTAATTAACTCAAGGGGGGATCCCTTTACAATATATTTATAGCAAATCATCATATTGTACACTTTAAATATCTTACAATTTTTGTCAATTATATCTCAAGAAAGTTAAAAAAAGGGAAGAGGGGTTGACTCACCCTTGCTGATATTGCTGGTTTGAAGATGAAGGGGCCGCGTGAAAAGGAGTGCAGGTGGCTTTCGCTGCTGATAGCAGCTGCTGGCTGACATCCAAAAGGGAAACCAAGCTGTCAGTCCTCCAGCTACAAAGAACTGAACTGACCAACAACCCAAATGAGTTTGAAAGCATATTCTCCCCAGAGTGTACATGTAAGCTCTTCCAAGAGCATGGAACCCCATTAGGCCTGCCTGACTACCAATGTACAGAAATCGTGAGATGATACATTTGTATTGTTTAAGGCTCTGTGTTTGTGGCAATTTTTACAGCAGCAATAGAAAGGTAATAAAAAGACAATAAAGCATTTGCCTTCATGTTATTAAAAATAATATTTATGGGCTTCCCTTGTGACTCAGCGGTAAAGAATCTGCCTGCCAATGCAGGAGACAGGTTCAATCCTTGATCTGGGAAAATCCCACATCCCTTGAAAAAACTAAGCCCGTGTGCCACAACTATTGAGCCTGTGCTCTAAAGCCTAGGAGCTGCAACTACTGAGCCCACGTTCTGTAACTACTAGAAGCCCACATGCCCTAGAGCCTGTGCTCCTCAACAAGAGAAATCACTGCAAAGAGAAGCCGGCCCTTAGAGAACAGCCCCTGCTCTCTGCACCTAGAGAAAGCCTGTGCAGCAACAAAGACCCAGCACTTCCAAAAATAAGAAACCAATTAAATTATTTTAAAAATATTTATAAAAGGTTTCAACACAAAAAAATTTGTTTTGCAACTTTGTTTTCAACAGGTGAAGCAGCTCTCTGTGGTGGTATAATGTGTGGGCAGGTGACAAGGGGTGGGGATGATAATCTGGCAGAGACTATGCTGAAAACTAACAGTCAACATTACCCAAGGAAGTTGAATCACTCAGTCAACCAACACTTATTATCTGCTATCCACAAGGCATTATGCTGAGCAATGGAGATGGAGATTAATCAGACAGGGTCCTAGTAATAGAGCCTGTAAGTAAGAGAAAACTAAGATGTGAGAAATGCTCTAATTTCTATAGGTAAGAATGCCATGATAAGATAGCAAGCAACTGAAGACAGTTACGGTTCAATAAATTACCGAATCTTTTCCATTATTCCTCCTTAGTACCACTAAAATCTATCACTTCTTTTCACATTTTTCTATCCACATTACCTTTCCCCCATATTGACCCAGGACCACCAGGCCTAGATTTTTGCCACAGTCTTTTAACCAATCTCCCTGCCACCACTCATGTATATGAAGTAGCTCAGTCGTGTCCGACTCTTTGTGACCCCGTGGACTGTAGCCTACCAGGCTCCTCCCTCCATGGGATTCTCCAGGCAAGAATACTGGAGTGGGTTGCCATTTCCTTCTCCAGGGTATCTTCCTGACCCAGGGATTGAACCCGGGTCTCCTGTATTACAGGTAGACGCTTTAACCTCTGAGCCACCAGGGACTCTTACCATCACCCAATTCATCATCTACTCAGCAACCAGGGCAATATTTCTAAATTAGATTTTGATCATGTCACTCCACTGTATAGTATTTTTCAGCAGCTTCTCATTGTCTTTACATAATTTCCAAACTCTTTAAAATGGCTCATGTAGCCTTCCAAGATCCGACCCTTGCTCTCTTCAGCTCCATTTATCATAATACACATACTAAATCCTCTGTTCCAACCACACTGAACTCTTGAAGCTATCTGGACATTCGTGTTCACTCTCCTCTGTACCTTAGTGTGTAACAATCCTTCTTCCTGGAACTCTCACCCATGGCACCATCCAATAGAAAGAAGTCAAGTCCTCTTTGGCCCTATGGGTACAGAAATGAGTAACCTTTTATGTGTAGACTTTATTTCCTGACTTGTACTTGCCTACTTATTTGTCTTTCTTCTCCCCTACATTGTGATATACTTGGAGGCAGAAAACATGCATTGCTCCTTTTTTATCTCAAATATCAAAGCAATTGGTGTTCAGTAAAGATGTGTATATTAATTGGTGTCTAGAAGCCAATGGAGGAAAAGCATCAAAAAGTCAAAAAAGTCAACAATGTTAAAAGTTGAGAAACATTGAAAATTTGAAATGCACCATTGGATCTAGCAATTAGGAAGTCATCAGTGACCTTAGCAAGACCAGGTAGTTCAATGGGATAAGAGGTGACTGGAAGCTGAGGAAGTAAAAATAAGTTTCAAAATGCTTCATAGTTCAGGAAAATATCTGACACCCCTTTTCCTGGTGGAAAGGGCCAAATTTTGGCCCACCAGGTCAGATTAGGATAAATAGGGAAGTTGATGAAAGTTACAACAGGAGAAACACACGACACCAAAAGCTGAGGACCCAGAAACAGCTCTCTTAAGGTGGGGTAGTAATAAGGAAAGAGGGAACAAGGACAATGAGGTAGAAAAATGAGTAAGTGGCAAGAGCTCCCAGGTGATTGCCTGGAATAGGTATGGTCTACATGTCCTAATACCCAATACACAGTGAATGAGGTACTGGGGGTTGCAGGTAGAAAAGAGAGTTGGCTGTACCCAGAGGGCCAAGAGTAGATAAGATAAGAAGGTAGGTTGGGGTGGGAGGGTGGTTTAAGGTTATAGCAGATGGTGAAGGCCAGACTTGTTCATGCCTGCAGGTTGAGAGGGAGCCAAAGGAGAGGTAAAGAAAGACGTGTCTAGAGGAGAGGACAGAGGAGACAGAATCCAAGGCTTGCAGAAGGCTAGTCTTAGAATGAAGGCAAAACTTTCTCCCTTCAAGACTGAGAGAGAAAGAAGTTAAAATCTGTGTGCTTCTGTAGATGAGCCTGAAGGTAGAAGCAAGGAAAATCCAGTGAAACTGCTCAGAAACTGTTATGTATTGTCTGTACATTACAAAACAGGATTAAAGGCCGACAATGAGGGGGATGAGAAGAATGACACAGGTTTAAAGGTTTGGAACACGGTTTCCCTGGTGGCTCAGCAGTAAAGAATCCACCTGCAATGCAGGAGACACGGATTGGATCCCTGAATTGGGAAGATCCCCTAGAGGAGGAAATGTCAACCCATTCCAGTATTCTTGCCTGGAAAATCCCGTGGACAGAGGAGCCTGGAGGTCTACAGTCCATGAGGTTGCAAAGAGTTGGACATGACTGAGCTACTGAGCAAAGGTTTGGAACAGATGACTCATGAGAAATTCCAGAGGAAGACAAACAAGGACAAGTAAGAGGATTGCCAGGCTTCATTGAGAGCCCCACTGAAGTCAGATAACTAAAGAATAATGATATTTTCCTGAATTTTAATGTCTATACATATACAGAAAATATTATCCTGCTTGCATATGTTCCTACTTCCACAAGAGAAAAAAATTAAGTTTGAAAGAAAGAAAACCTGATTGAATTTTTTATTAATTCCAGTATTAAAATGATTTTATAGGTATCAGTGATTGAATTATAAAATATTGGAAAGGCAAGCATTTTTATAAATCACAACCTTGTGTATTTTCTGCTTTTATGTGTGTGTTTCTACCTTTTCACATTTGGTTAAAAAAAATTACAGGTGGAGGGAAGAGCATCAACCAACAGGGTTTTGTGGATCACACAGCCCCATGCAATTAAGGAGCCATTGTTAATTTTCAAATTGTCATAATCCATTTGAGAATTTAAGACAATTCAAAAAACAATTATGACTGAATGAAAAGTGAATTGGGCAATCAACTGAGATGAAATTCAGCCCAGAGAAACAAAACATTGAGAAACAAAACCCTAGAATAAGGCAAGAATGAAAGGCATATGGAATTGACTGATTGTACCAGGACAGTCTTTAAAGACCAAGGTTACTTGACAAGAAGGTGGTAGGAGTTTGTTTTGTACTTAATGAGATTTAGCTATTTTGCTAAGGCAGCGGATCGGGCTTTTTCATATTTAGGTTGCATAATAAAAATGTTGAAGCCTACCCAGATGCACATAGATAGAGCTATATGTTGTTTACCTAAGACTGTTGTATAGCAGCAAATAAACAAAACCAGTCCCCACAGACATTCTGGAGCAGCTTGCAGCAAAACAAAATTTCGACTGTTTATCCTGATTTTATGAAGGGAGATTAATTTGTGATGCATCTAAATGAATTATTTTACCCTAGATCAGCAAGCTCATCATCATATCCTGTTTCTTTTATTTTTTGAATCTGAAATAAATGTAGGTAGCCAGATCATCTTCATCATCAAACAACCTCAACAGAACACCCTGGAAAAACCTTGCAGGAAGCTATACTAATGTAATCTGTACGGATTTTTTTTTTAATTCTTACTCTCTAAAATCTTACCTTCCACCCGAGCCAATAGAAAGTCCACATAGAAGAGTCAAATAGTATTGCATTATGTGCTGTGCTTAGTCACTCAGTCATGTCCAACTTTATGCAACCCAATAGACTGTAGTCTGCCAGGATCCTCTGTCCATGGGGATTCTCCAGAAAAGAATACTTAAGTGGGTTGCCACGCCCACCTCCAGGAGATCTTCCCCACCCAGGGATCAAACCCAGATCTCCCACATTGCAGGCACAATCTTTACCAAAGCCACCAGGAAAGCCCATTGTTGTATTATGGTTTCTGTTATTTTCAATTCTTCTTGTTATACCTTTATTCTCCTCCAAGGCACTTCCTCCTGTTTCAGGTTTTAGTCTATGTCTTTTTTAAAGGCATTAGCCAAGATTCATCTCTAGTCTGACGCTTTCCTAAGTAAATCACACCCCATCACGATCTTTGTCATGGTTTAAATTCCCTCTGAACTCATTCATTAATTCACTCACTCACTCATGCATCATTGTGCATCTAACATATGAGACACCCACAGCATCAAGTTCAGTGTTCTCCTTGCAATCAAAGAACATTTATTCTATGCCTCCTTAGGGCCCCAGAACTATACTAGGTGCCATAAAATTTTCAGAAAGAAGCATATGTAATTATCTGTTTCCTTCAAAAAGATTTAAAGCAACTAGCTCTTTAAGGCAAATTACAGTACAGTAACAGTCCACAAAATAAAAGAAAATATCAAGTAATAAAGGAAAAGGAGAAAATTATATCAAAAAAATTCCCCTGAGTTTCTAGCAACTAAAAGGGAAATTAAATGGATCATAAAGCTCTCATTCTCTAATGAAAGGAATGCTACTACTGAAAAAAGATTCTAAGTTGAGCAAAGATAACAGCAACATGGTTGTGTTGGGATTGTTAATGACACAACCTCAGAATCCTTCTTTACATAGCCTTCTAGTGAACAACCATGAATTCATCAGAGATGCTACTTAGAATAAATCTTCATGATCTCTTGTATAAATGGTGTTCTTTTACCTCAAGAAATTTGTCATTTAAAAATAATAAAGCATGCATATCTGTAAAAATGGAAGAACGTTTAGTGCTAAACCACAAGATGCTAATTGATTAATTCATACTTCTTTGTATCCCCCATGGTACTGGGTGTAGTCTTTGCCCATAATAAGTACATAAAACCTTTGCTTGATTGACTTATAATGCAATATGAATTCAGAGAAGAAAGAGCATGGTAGTGAGAAATTTTTCTTGAAGAGGAGGAACTGAAACTGAGCATGGACTATAGCCGCAGGCCCTCTGTCCATGAGATTTCCCAAGCAAGAATACTGGAGTGGGTAGTCATTCCCTTCTCCAGGGGATCTTCCTGAGCCAGGAATAGAAACCGGGTTTCTCCTTCATTTCAGCCAGACACTCTATCATCTGCGCCACCAAGGAAACCCTTGAAAGATGAATGTTTGTTAAATGAATGAATGCAGATTTTTAGGGCTTCCTTGGTGGCTCAGCTGATAAAGAATACACCTGCAGTGTGGGAGAACTGGGTTCAATCCCTAGAGAAGGGAATGACTACCCACTCCAGTATTCTGACCTGGAGAATTCTGTGGACTATACAGTACATGGGGTCGCAACGAGTTGGATGAGTGAGCAACTTTCACTTTCACAGGTGGCACTAATGGGAAAGAACCTCCCTGTCAATGCAGGAGACACAAGAGATGTGGATCAGGAAGATCCCCTGGAGGAGGGCACATCAACCCACTCCAGTATTCTTGCCTGGAGAATCCCCTAGACAGAGGGGCCTGGCAGGCTGCAGTCCATAGAGTCACACAGAGTCAGACATGACTGAAGCAACTTAGCATACAGGCAGAATTTGAATCAGTTAACCATTTGGACAGACTTTTTAAAAATTATAAGTAAACTTAATGAATCTGTTTTCTTGATTAGTAACTTCTCCTTCAAAACTGAATTTTCTCAATAATCCTTATTCATCTCATACTGAACCTGACATTCTTCTTTCAGACTGCAGTACATTAAAAGTTCATAGTTCACAACTTGGTTTATTAGCCTGTATTAGCCACCAACTCAAGAAGTTGGAGGAGCTTTTTGATGTTCTCAACTTTATCTTTCTGAGATTCAAACAGGTTTGTGTCATCTAAGAAAGTTGAGGTTCCTTGTAAAGTTAAAACTTCGAGGAGTAAAATGGCCATTGATTGCATCAATAATCCACTAGACAGCATCTTTAGATTTGTCTGTTGGATCATCCTTTCAGTTTTCACCAAAAAGGAACACATTCTCATTTCCCTCCTGTTGCTACTGGAGGTTTCAATATGCAAAAACCTATATGCTCTAGCCCTCAAATCAGTAAGTACTCAAAACTGTGTGCAAAATATGAATAAAATATTGATTTCATTAAAAATGTTAAGGACTACTTAATTCAGAAACATTTTATATGTTTGCATATTTATTTCTAAATTTGCATATTTGTTTGCATATAACTCGTAAAGATGAATGTTAATTATACTTTAAAATCATTTATAAATTGTAACTAAGAATGTTGTATGAATTTTTAAAACTGCCAAATTCTCAAGTACCACTAATTATAAAGTGTCATGTAAAGTACACTGGAGCAGACCTCATATTGAAAAAATATTGAGATCTTGACAAATGGAAAAGCAGAATTATCAACTGTGCTTGATGATTAAATGATTCCTGAGGCAAGTGAAACTTAAGTGACACTCTGTGCTTTTCCAAAGCATCCATTTACCTCCACAGTATTAAGATGAGAAACTCATGTCCCCAAGCACACAAATATTTCCCCTGATGCCTCCACAGTAACCCACAGTAACTCCACAGTAACTTAGCATGTGAGCTTCTGAGTATCATTCCATATTTTAGCTGTGTGCATTCATTTTCTGAAAGTGATAAAGAGAAAGTAAATAAGAATCACAATAAGCAATAAGGCCACCTCACCAGCGCCCTGTGTCAGCTGAGGTGAGCTGAGAAAATTTGACTGTGCATGCACTAATTGGATTTGTAAAATGTTTCAGAGTAATTTAAAAAACATTTTCACAAGGTCAGATATGAACTGGTTTCCAAAAAGAACCACAGAGAAGAATGAAACATCCGAGTAATTACACTGGACATGTAGATCTAACGTTCTATTAAATTGGGCATGAAATTGGACTTTTTTTTTTTTATGAAATTGGACTCTTTAAAAGTATAGTAGGTTTTACACTATAAATCTCTAGACAGTTTTCTATATTTTTGATAAAATGTTTAATAACTGTAAGCACAGATATGCCAGAGATAGGAGCTATTGCTCATGTATCATTTTTCGCAAATCAGCAACTGCTGTAAGTGAATTTCTTTTCAGAAATTTTTAAAGCATTGCAGCATATTAAAAACTGACTAACTAGATTCAGCTTATTCCAACATCTACAGTCTTGCCAATAGAAAGCAACATATTGTTACCAATTTTTTCTTCTCCTCCACCACCTTACCCCTTATCTCTATTAGTTTAGGGTTGACTTGTAAACATCTTACTACAGGAAATAATTATGCTAAATTATTCCATGTTGTTATATTATCAGTGTCCTATCTGAATCCATACTAATATAATTAGAGATAAAGTCGACACTGAAATAACAAGAGCTCTTAAAGTTCCATGCATGTTAAGTAGCATTTGCTGTGCTGGCAGAACAGAACTTAGATCTTGAAAATAATTTGATATTAAAAGACAAAAGTAAACAAATTAGATTGTAAGTTTGTTTTTTTCCCTTGTGTATTAATCAGCCCTAGTAAACCTTGTATTATACTCTTCAAACCTGTGCTAATCAGAATTTAGGTTTTGAAAGGCAAAGGAAAAAAATTGTCTCCCTCTGGTGGGGAATATAACAAGTTTTTCTTTCTGAATTGTTTTTTCCTATAGTCAGTGTCAGATAAGTTTCATGATGCTCTAAAAAAGTACTCTTGAGTAACCAGATTTTATCATGTTTTGAACACATTTTACTATCTTTTGAACATGACCAACACTCAGAAAATTCAGACTAAGAAATGACATTTACTATTTTCACTTTTTTTTTTCAGAAGAAAATAAAAGGATAAAGAAAGAAAATATAAAACCAAGAACGCTGGAGTGGGTCACCACTTTCTTCTCCAAAAGGAACTATAGAGCGAAAGAAGGTGAAGTCACTCAGTCACATCCAACTCTGCAATCCCATGGACTGTAGCCAACTAGGCTCCTTCATCCATGGAATTCTCCAGGCAAGAGTACTGGAGTGGGTTGCCAGGATGAGCTTAGGTTTTGTTTTTTAATAAAGACTACAGCTAACTAGAGATTTTAAGGCAGGAAAAAGCTTATAGGCAAAACTTTAGGACTAACTAGATATGTGATCTTATAGCAGTCACTTCACATTTTGGGCTACATCAGTAAAATGAACAGGCTGGACTGTGATGACCTCTAAGCTCCCTTATAGCTTGAACCACTTAGGATTGCTTGAATTTCACGATTCCACTTCCTCTTGTTATCTTTCCTATCCTTTCCTTTCCTTTCCTTCCTCTTGTTATCTTCAATGGCATGAGTGCAAATTGAATGGTATAAATTAGGGCCTGCTTCAATTTTCTGAGAGTTGACAGTCCCAAAGTAAGGAAAAAGTGAAACTTGGAAACTGTCCTGATCTCATCCATGGAGTTTGGAGCAAAATCTCTGGCCTGTGGATGAAAGCCAATTAGGAGACCTGCTTCATGTCACACATAACCTGACACCTCTTTATAGAAAATGATTTGATTAAAATCATCCCAAATACATCGTTTACTCCCTTTGAAGAGTTACCAGAGTTTTTTCCATTTTTAAAACAACTCTTTACAAGTCACATTTTAGGGTTCATGAAAAAAAGTTTAAATTACATGGATCATCTTTTTCTTGCAACTAACACACATCAGCACTTTATTGTGACAGTCACAAGTGATGTGCACAAAATTAAATTATTATTCCCATCCCAACTGATTCATTGGGTGGGAACAAGTTCACATACGGGCTGATCCACATGACTGAACCACTGAAAAAAAAACATAAAATAGCATAGTATTTATGTACCAATTGACTAAAAACTGATAGACTTCTCTCTTTTTCATCTTTTTGCTTGTTTTCATGTAGACTAATTTATACCTGGAATTTTATACATCATGTCAGGAAGCGGTGGTAGAATAATAAACATTTGTCAGCCCGAATATTATTCATTCACTCATCATTCATCAGTATTGACCTACTAAATGCCAGGTACCAATGTTTGTGCATTTAATGGTAAAGATTAGCCAGTACTAGTCTTCATGGAGTTAATCCATCTAGTGGGAGCTACCACCACCAGATGTCACTAACTTCACCCCTCACAACATCTGTGAGAACAGGAATGCCTGTCTAACACTAGAAAGCTTCATATTCACTTGCATTTATTAAAAAATAAGTGCATTTTAGTATCTGTTCATTGCAAGTACGTAAAATGATACAAGTTACTATGAATTTAGTAATTCTTTTAATAAATGTGTATGTATCCATCAAAGTCTTTACATACATTTGAAAGGAAATATTGCATCCATTTGGAAGACATACTGCTTTGCCCATCAACAGTACATTTTATACAGGTAGAAACGTGGTCCTCTTGCCTTGGAGCTTAACCCCGTTTCCAGCAGGTTTCAGATACCAAGAGCCTCTGCTAAAGCCTGTGATGAAATAAAGCCAGACAGTGATCTCTGCAGTTCTGATATACTTGCTGAATTATGGCATTAGAATAATACTGTGTCCACACAGTGTTGTATCTCAGTTCCAAGTAACACTACTTTCTTATCCCAAAAATCTCAAGGAGAGTTTGTATGAAAACCATTTTCAGATATTTTAGTTACAGTTTCTTCTACATCCCACCACTGTCTGCCTCAGGCTCAACTAGATGAGGGCTGGAGGAATGCTGAGCTCATAAAGGAAACCTATCCTCCTACTACAAAAGTAATGTTATTCTGCACAAAGGATATGTTTCTGATTTTTTATTTACCCAACCTTATCCCTTGTTCCTGAGACTTCTCCAACTCTTATATAAATGGACTCCTAAAAGACCATCTTACTAGTATGACCCATATGCTCAGAAATGTCCAAATCCCAAAGGAAAACACACTTTGATTTGCCAATAGGATACACCCCTAAGCTTGACAGTAATTAACAAGTACCAAAGAGTTGTATGACCAATGTGCTGGCAGAAAAGTGAAAAGGTGGTACTAATTCTGATGGTGGAGTATTCCCAGAAAGTGAGTTGGCCTGAACCTGATAAAATAAGTAGACTTTGAACACTTGGGGAAGAGAGAAGGATCATCCAGGCTATGAAAGAAATGGGACAAGAAGGGATCTGGAGCACAGAACGTGGCCTAGAGACTAAGGTTTCTTATTAGCTACACTCATTGGCTTAAGCAAGTTATGATG
Source organism: Moschus berezovskii (assembly GCF_049115385.1). Classification (NCBI taxonomy): domain Eukaryota; kingdom Metazoa; phylum Chordata; class Mammalia; order Artiodactyla; family Moschidae; genus Moschus; species Moschus berezovskii. The sequence continues at coordinate 67,099,127 of NC_142463.1, forward strand.
TCAATGGCGACTCTTGCTTCTGGAGACAGAGGGCAAGCCAGTTGGGAAAAAAACATCCCCAAAGGAGCAGATGGAAGAAGAGATAAATGGCAGAAGTAATCTTTTCCTCATTCATACCCTTTGGTGTGCTTCATTCTACACATATGATACTTACCAGAGATTACCTTGCTGTCCATCCTTGGTGTTCTTCTCTCTTGGACTGTAATTAAATTCACACAGTGGGGCAGCAATGTGATAGAGTAAAAATAGCCAAGAATGTGTATCTGAACAACTAGTTACATCCAATCACTAGCATTTCCATGTTGTGCTGTTGTTTAGTCGTTAAGTTGTGTCTGACTATTTTGATACCCCATGGACAGGGCCCACCAAGCTCCTCTGTCCATGGGATTTTCTAGGCAAGAATACTGAAGTGGGTTGCCATTTCCCTCTGCAGGGGTTCTTCCCGACCCAGGGATAAAACTCGCATGTCCTGCATTGACAGGCGGATTCTTTACCACTAAGCCACGAGGGAAGCCCATGTATGTAAGCCCAGACAAGCACTTCCATGTATGTGACCTCAAACAAGTCTCCCAACCTCTTTTAGACTTCTGTTCTTTATCAAATATTGATGGCAATGCCTACTTCTTCAGTTCAGTTCAGTTCAGTCGCTCAGTTGTGTCCAACTCTCCGCGACCCCATGAATCACAGCACGCCAGGCCTCCCTGTCCATCACCAACTCCCAGAGTTCACTAAAACTCATGTCCACAGAGTCGGCGATGCCATCCAGCCATTTCATTCTCTGTTGTCCCCGTCTCCTCCTGCCCCCAACCTTTCCCAGCATCAGAGTCTTTTCCAGTCAGTCAACTCGTCGCATGAGGTGGCCAAAGTATTGCAGTTTCAGCTTTAGCTTCAGTCCTTCCAATGAACACCCAGGATTGATTTCCTTTAGAATGGACTGGTTGGATCTCCTTGCAGTCCAAGGGACTCTCAAGAGTCTTCTCCAACACCACAGTTCAAAAGCATCAATTTGGCGATCAGTTTTCTTCACAGTCCAACTCTCACATCCATACATGACCACTACAAAAACCATAGCCTTGACTAGACGGACCTTGGTTGGCAGAGTGATGTCTCTGCTTTTTAATATACTATCTAGGTTGGTCATAACTTTCCTTCCAAGGAGTAAGCGTCTTTTAATATCATGGCTGCAATCAGCATCTGCAGTGATTTTGGAGCTCAAAAAAATAAAGTCTGACACTGTTTCCATTGTTTTTCCATCTATGTCCCATGAAGTGATGGGACCAGATGCCATGATCTTTGTTTTCTGAATGTTGAGCTTCAAGCCAACCTTTTCACTCTCCTCTTTCACTTTCATCAAGAGGCTTTTGAGTTCCTCTTCACTTTCTGCCATAAGGGTGGTGTCATCTGCATATCTGAGGTTATTAATATTTCTCCCAGCATTCTTGATTCCAGCTTGTGCTTCTTCAAGCCCAGAGTTCCTCGTGATGTACTCTGCATACAAGTTAAATAAGCAAGGTGACAATATACAGTCTTGACGTACTCCTTTTCCTATCTGGAACCAGTCTGTTGTTCCATGTACAGTTCTGACTGTTGCTTCCTGACCTGCATACAGGTTTCTCAAGAGGCAGGTCAGGTGGTCTGGTATTCCCATCTCTTTCAGAATGTTCCACAGTTTATTGTGATCCACACAGTCAAAGGCTTTGGCATAGTCAATGAAGCAGAAATAGATGTTTTTCTGGAACTCTCTTGCTTTCTCCAAGATCCAGAGGATGTTGGCAATTTGATCTCTGGTGCCTCTGCCTTTTCTAAAACCTGCTTGAACATCTGGGAGTTCACGGTTCACATATTGCTGAAGCCTGGCTTGGAGAATTTTGAGCATGACTTTACTAGCGTGTGAGATGAGTGCAACTGTGCAGTAGTTTGAGCATTCTTTGGCATTCCCTTTCTTTGGGATTGGAATGAAGACTGACCTTTTCCAGTCCTGTGGCCACTGCTGAGTTTTCCAAATTTGCTGGCATATTGAGTGCAGCACTTTCATGGCATCATCTTTCAAGATTTGAAATAGCTCAACTGGAATTCCATCACCTCCACTAGCTTTGTGCGTAGTGATGCTTTCTAAGGCCCACTTGACTTCACATTCCAAGATGTCTGGCTCTAGGTCAGTGATCATGTTGTCGTGACTATCTTGGTCGTGAAGATCTTTTTTGTACAGTTCTTCTGTGTATTCTTGCCACCTCTTCTTAATATCTTCTGCTTCTGTTAGGTCCATACCATTTCTGTCTTTTATCAAGCCCATCTTTGCATGAAATGTTCCCTTGGAATCTCTAATTTTCTTGAAGAGCTCTCTTGTCTTTCCCATTCTGTTGTTTTCCTCTATTTCTTTGCATTGATCACTGAGGAAGGTTTTCTTATCTCTCCTTGCTATTCTTTGGAACTCTGCATTCAGATGCTTATATCTTTCCTTTTCTCCTTTGCTTTTTGCTTCTCTTCTTTGCACAGCTATTTATAAGGCCTCCCCAGACAGCCATTTACTTTTTTGTATTTCTTTTCCGTGGGGATGGTCTTGATCCCTGTCTCCTGTACAATGTCATGAACCTCTGTCCCTAGTTCATCAGGCACTCTATCTTTCAGATCTAGTCCCTTAAATCTATTTCTTCTACTGTATAATCATAAGGGATTTGATTTAGGTCATATCTGAATGGTCTAGTGGTTTTCCCTACTTTCTTCAATTTAAGTCTGAATTTGGCAATAAGGAGTTCATGATCTGAGTCATAGTCAGCTCCTGTGACTACTTCTAAGTCTTGTTTTTGCTAACTGTATAGAGCTTCTCCATCTTTGGCTGCAAAGAATATAATCAATCTGATTTTGATGTTGACCATCTGGTGATGTCCATGTGTAGAGTCTTCTCTTGTGTTGTTGGAAGAGGGTGTTTGCTATGACCAGTGCGTTCTCTTGGAAAAACTCTATTAGCCTTTGCCCTGCTTCATTCCGTGCTCCAAGGCCAAATTTGCCTGTTACTCCAGGTGTTTCTTGACTTCCTACTTTTGCATTCCAGTCCCCTATAATTAAAAGGACATCTTTTTTGGGTGTTAGTTCTAAAAGGTCTTGTAGGTCTTCATAGAACCATTCAACTTCAGCTTCTTCAGCGTTACTGGTTGGGGCATAGGCCTGGATTACTATAATATTGAATGGTTTGCCTTGGAAACGAACAGAAATCATTCTGTCGTTTTTAAGATTGCATCCAAGTACTGCATTTCGGACTCTTTTGTTGACCATGATGGCTACTCCATTTCTTCTAAGGGATTCCTGCCCACAGTAGTAGATATAATGGTCATCTGAGTTAAATTCACCCATTCCAGTCCATTTTAATTCACTGATTCCTAGAATGTCGACGTTCACTCTTGCCATCTCCTGTTTCACCACTTCCAATTTGCCTTGATTTATGGACCTAACATTCCAGGTTTCTATGCAATATTGCTCTTTACAGCACCGGACCTTGCTTCTATCACTGGTCACATCCACAACTGGGTATTGGTTTTGCTTTTGCTCCATCCCTTCATTCCTTCTAGAGTTATTTCTCCACTGATCTCCAGTAGCATACTGGGCACCTACCGACCTGGGGAATTCCTCATTCAGTGTTCTATCATTTTGCCCTTTGATACTGTTCATGGGGTTCTCAAGGCAAGTATACTGAAGTGGTTTGCCATTCCCCTCTCCAGTGGACCACATTCGGCTGTGATCCATGTGATCAGATCGACTAGTTTCCTGTGATTATGATTTCAGTGTGTCTGCCCTCTGATGCCCCCTCGCAATACCTACCGTCTTATTCTGGTTTCTCTTACCTTGGTCGTGGGATATCTCTTCACAGCTGCTCCAAGAAAGCGCAGCCTACTTCTTAGGGTTACCTTAAATAGTAAGTGAATTAAGTAAGGCATATGAATTCTAATATACAATAGACACATAACAAATATGTTTCTTTCCCAATCCCAGTTGCATGTCATATCCTTAATATTTATCTTCATGTCTTTCCTATAGTTCAGTTATGGGTTCATTATGAGCTAAGTACAAAGCAGTTGCATTGCATTCTAGATCACCCCAGATAATACTGCTTCAGACAGTTTGGCTTGGTTTGCAGTCTATATAAACTCTATTCCAAAAATCATTCATTAATCACCTTCAATGTCTGGCACTGCTAAGGCCTAGGACCATAAATGTATGTTCGTCATGAGCCCTGGTCTTAAGGAGTTCAAGTGTAGTGAGTTATTCCTTTGATGACTCATCCTTATGGAAGGACTTTTAAGGAAATAAGCCAATGGTATGCTGAATGAAGCCATTAAACCTGAGTCATCCAAGAACATATTTTTAGAGCCAGGTAACTCCTTCATGAGAACATTCTGTTAATGTTATAAGGGCCTTAGACTAAAACTAATGCCATAGTTAAAATCAAGGTCTGTAGCAGAAAAGAACTCTGGGGAGAAAAGATTTTATCCTATACTAACAAAATTATGTTAGATCTTATTGGTGAATTTGCCTTTAAGTGTAAGATGGATAAATAAATTTAAAACTGGCTCAAGGATGTGATAAAATACATGTTTGCATATTTTATATAACCTCAACAGCTAGAAAATAACAGCCCCAGGTGATCTGAGATGAAATAACTTTATGTAAGGTAGCACCCAGCAAGCTAGAAGCTTAGAGAAAAGAGGCCCAGTGACAGACATGTCAAGCTGTGGCCATAGTCATGTCCTGAGGACAGACTTTCCACCATCCTAGAAACAGCAGCACTAAGTGGGATGGTAATTATGGACAAACACAGCAACCTGAAAAGGTAGAACAGCAGGAAGAGAAATGAAAATACAAGTGCCTTAGAAAATCAAAACTAAGAGACTGTAATTAAAACTGAAGTGGCTCAAAAAGAAATTTTAGGGACCTCCAGAGCAGTCCAGTGCTTCGAATGCAGATGGTGTGGGTTCAATCCCTCATGTCGGTCACTAAGATCCAAAAAAAAAAATTTAACTAAAATAAAGGAAACTGTAAATTAGTAAAATTAGAGAGAAACCCTCTCCCTCACACTATCACTAAACTCCTCTCTTTCTACTTTTCTTTACTCCCTAGAATCCTGATCATTCCTTTTTCTTCTTCTACATCTGTGCATAGAGCTATATAGGCCAGGTACTATGAAAGGCATTTTACACATGGTGTCATCTTCATTTTGCAAATAGCCTAGGAATTAAGAGTTGATATTAGTCCCACTATGCAGATGAGGAAAGTAAGGCTTAGAAAAAGTCTTTGGATTCACATACAACTCAGTTTAAGAGCCAGGATATGAACTCAGGTCTTTCTGAGGATAAAGTCTAGGCTTCTTAGACTGTTCAAGTTTAATATGTTACCCTTCAAACAGATAACAACATTTTATAAATTTATCAGTGTTTCTTCAACTTCAATTTATCAGATACTCTTGAAAATGAAAATTCCATTTAGAACAAAAAGAATAATGATGAGATTTCAGCTGAAGTCCTGGAATAACTAGAGGTCAGAGAGGTTAAGATGGGCAATAGGAAACCATTCTCAGGGAACTCAAATTTTACCCCATAGGTGGTTAATAGAGTCAAGTCGCAGGGCTAGACAAGAGTGAGAAAGAGAATGTTTATGAACTTGGAACAGAGTCTCAAAGCGGTAAAGTTAAAGGAGAATGATAAGGTCAGGCAAAAGTGTCTCCAATTTAACCTCAGAAAAGGGGAAAAAGGTGGGAATATGCTTCAGAATAGGGATAAGAACTGGATATATTGTACTGAGTTTCCGTCCTCCCTAAAATACATCCCATGGTTGTACTATTCATGAGTATAAATGTTGTCTAGGTTATTCCCAGTTTAAAAAAAAAGCAATTGACCATCTCCTTTTCACCATTTTAATGTTGAGCTATTATAATCTCACATTCCAGTGGCCTTCTAACTGCATGGTTATAGTCTCCTTACACTTACTCTGAAATTGTTTTTCCATTGTTATCCTACATTATAGTCGCATCGTAATGTCATGTTTAAAGGTTCCCCATACACTTGTAATGAAATCGTTTTGCAGTTCAGAATGGCATCATATTGGCACTTTAAGCAGGGTATCCATCACCCTGTATTGATAGTTTTCACAACAAAACACCCTATTTTAGTGACTGTGAAAGTAAATAGCTGTTGCCAGTGATCTGTTCTTCCATTTCAAACTTAAATGGTCTCATCTGTTTTATTTTACCTTGCAATTTTCACACCCACTGTGGTATGGGCCAAATTTATACTGTATGCTTTCAATGAGGACTATCATTCCACTGGCTCATAAATGTTTATATGACAAGCCACTTATCTGTTTTGGTGTGGCCTTTGTGTCATAGATAATTCCTTGCACTCTGATAATATAGTTTGGCCACTCCATTTGCAATGCTAATATAGGCAAGTCTTCTGCTAATTGAAATCTAGAGGCAAATTATTTGGTAAATGTTTTTGAGCCAAACTAACTGCATATCTAAAAATAATGCTTGTGATTATGTTATTACACAATAACAGCAAAAAAAAAAAAAAGGATTCTATTTCCAAAATCCACATGTGAAAATTTTGAGTAGTGTTTAAAGCAAAGGCTTAAAGACAGGAAATTTGAAAAGAGTAAATGTTGTATTATTATGATTATTACGGAGAATCAGGCATTTAACCCCTGGGTGGTTAAATTTTGAGAGGTGAGCAATTTGATTCAAATCTTCCCTTCAGAATTAAATGTTACCCAATCCAGGTGTAATCCAAACTAACTCAAACTTGGAAGTTGGCCAGGGCAGGCTCAAGTCTCCCAACAATAGGCTTCACTTTGAGATCTTTCTATTCTCTGCTGTTAAAAGAGCCATTACTGCCCATGACACAACACTATAGCTGGTTTGATGTTTCTTTACAGGTCCAGCTAGAAGTCAGGAACAAAAAGAGAACAAAAGTGATACAATTTTACAACAACAAAAAAAGATTTCTGCTAGCATTTTCATACTCAAAAACAATATGGCATTCAGTTGGAGCTGGAGTAAACTTCAGATAAACCCTTATTTGTTTCTATAAAACCACTTCTCTCTTTTTAGGAGCTGATTACAAGGATGACGCAGCCAGCAAGTCAGCAGGGCCCAAGTGTGAAATACTGCAAATCCCCTTGTTTTAGGTGTTTGTGCCTGAGCTAATGCATGAATGTATTTTCTGCCGGAAACAAATGGCAATGCCTGCAGTAATGATTTTGGTTCTTGGAAAATCCAAGGTGCCCAAGAAGTGGTAATAAATTCTTTAAAATATCACCCCCAAATTCGAATTTGCTTTATTTAAAAACCAAATGTATGTCCTCCACAGGAGAATATGGTGTGAATTGGAAAACCAAATACATGAGACAGGGCTAAGGATCACTCCACAGTGTCCAGCCCAAACGTCACCATCTCAGTGTGAAGGTCTCCCAGTCCTTTCAAAATTGCCTTTGGAATGAATCAAAGAGGAAACTGTGTACTTGAGTGACCACACATGAAAAACTTGACTGTGGATTTAAGATACTAGCTAAGTATTGCCCCCCAGAAATCTCATATGACTTTGCAGAAGGGCACCCCACACGGTCATGGTCTCTGAATTTCTCTGCCCTCTAGCTCTGTTAGGCAATTTATCTGCTTATAATCAGCTCCCTCTCCCACTCCTGGAAGTAACCGCTAATTCCAGAGTCCTCCAGTCTCCTCAAGGGCTCAATCCTGCACCTCTCCCTCACAGCAGCTGACACTGCCTCCCTCCTCACTGGGAAAACTGAATTCATAGTTGTGACCTCATCCTCTAGGTTTCCATTCCACTGTAGCCACCACAGTCTATTAATATGAGTGTGTCTATGGCCGCCCACATTGACCCTTTTCCTCTGGACTCAGAGAATGAAACAACTTTTCCTTGAAGACTCCTCTCCCTCTTCTGGGACTTCATTAATCAGTTGAATGCTCTCTCACTTATATCTCAAGTTAATCTCAAATTAATGTCCTCCCTCCTTACTGTCTCCTCGTCAGCCTATAAACAATGTCAAGTTGTTCCCATCATATGAAAAAAAATAAAAAGTTCCCCTGATTGCATACCTCAGTTCAGTTCAGTTCAGTTCAGTCGCTCAGTTGTGTCCAACTCTTTGTGACCCCATGAATCACAGCACGCCAGTCCTCTCTGTCCTTCACCAAATCCCGGAGTTCACTCAAACTCATGTCCATCGAGTCGGTGATGCCATCCAGCCATCTCATTCTCTGTCGTTCCCTTCTCCTCCTGCCCCCAATCCCTCCCAGCATCAGAGTCTTTTCCAGTGAGTCAACTCTTCCCATGAGGTGGCCAAAGTATTGGAGTTTTAGCTTTAGCACCAGTCCTTCCAATGAACACCCAGGACTGATCCCCTTTAGGATGGACTGGTTGGATCGATCTCCTTGCAGTCCAAGGGACTCTCAAGAGTCTTCTTCAACACCACAGTTCAAAAGCATCAATTCTTCAGTGATCAGCTTTCTTCACAGTCCAACTCTCACATCCATACGTGACCACTGGAAAAACCATAGCCTTGACCTTGGTTGGCAAAGTAATGTCTCTGCTTTTCCATATGCTATCTAGGTTGGTCATAACTTTCCTTCCCTCAACTGTATCCCAGCCTCTCTCTTCCCTCATCATATCTCCTCCAAAACTTTTCAAAAAAAGCAGTATTCATTCATTTTCGCTCACAGCTCCACTATAACGTCTCCTTAACCCTGGGTTCAATAGTCACATTTCTGTGTTTCACTGCCATATTGAATTAGGTTGAAGAATTACTTTCTTCTCAGCAAAACTCTATCCTCCCTTGACTTTCATTTCACCATCTTCTCTTGATTTTCTTCGTTTCACTCTGACTAGCCCTTCATCCCCTTTGACGTGGGCTCCTCTTCTTCTGCCTCCTCTTTCAGGGGTGTTTCTTGACCAGCTGATACTAGTCCTCCTCAGCGCTTACATAATCTCTTCCACCCTTCGGACTTCAGCTGTCACATAAAGGTGAGTGTGTTCTCCACCCCTACCCTGACTCCCCCATAGACTTCACTTAATACATATAACTGCTTCCTGAACAACTCTACTTGGATGTCCTGTCGACATCATAAACTGCATATCCAAAACGGCATTTCTCATCTTCCCCCAAATCCATCTCTTCCAGCTGTATTCACTTTCAACAATTACATCACCCCAATCCCTTGAGGCACTCAGATTAGAAATTTGGGGATCATCATAGACTACCCCTTTCATTTTCTGCATTAATCAGATATTTCAGACTGAGCCAAATAAAATTGTATTGAACACCATAGCCTCTTTTCCATTTCTCCAGCTGCTCACTTATTTGAAGCCCTGGTGATCAGAAGTCAATCTACTTAACAGTCTCTATCTCTGTCTCCCTTTAGTTTAAACCATCTGCCTAAAAAAATCCACCCATATCTTCCCCTTCTTAAAATCCCTCTAAGGGCTCCGCAGCCATAAGATATTGTCCAAGCTCCTCCACATTTTGCAGTTTGCTTCCATGAGCTTGTCTTACTGACCTCTCCAGCTCATCTCCCACTTCTCCATGACTCATATCTTATGGTCTAGAAATACCAAATCTTTCACAGTTTCTCCAAATACCACACTGCTTCACATATCCATGACTAGGACCCTAGAGGAAATATCTAGGGTTCTTTCCCTAAGTTACCTTGATCTACAGATCAAACAACATTATTCACTGGGCTTTTTCAGATGACACACTAAGATTACTTCCCCTAAAGGGAATTTGTTGTAATATAAATGGGGAAGTAAAAGACAGGTTCATATAAAGACATCATAGAGCCAGGCCTGCAAGAGAAATGGAAATCATTCTAGACACAGGAAGCAGGGAATCCTTCAGTGCTACTCATAGAGTCTCCCGTCCAAAAGACATGTCTATTGCTCGTGACTCAATTGGCCTACATTATTGTGGCCCGACTATTCATAGAAGTTCTGCTTTCCCACTTTGGGCACAAATTATTTGTTTACTGTCACCATATTATTGCTTCTTTCTACTCTTCTTTCTAACCCATGATGCTTATTGCCTTTTCGCTGTACATCGTTCTGCTTTTACCACCATCCTGCCTTATTTCCTCAAAAAAAATTAACTATTTAATTACGTTTTGCTCGCACTGGGTCTTCGCTGCTCCATGTGGACTTTCTCTAGTTGTGGCAAGCAGGGGCTACTCTTCCTTGCAGCACAGGGGCTTCTCATTATGGTAGCTCCCCTTGTTGCAGAGCACAGGCTCTAGGCAAGTGGGCTTCAATAGTTGCAGCACATGGGCTTAGTTGCTCTGCAACATGTAGAATCTTCCCAAACCATGGTTTGCAAACCCAGGATCGAATCCATGTCCTCAGCATTAGCAGGCAGATTCCTATCCATTGCACCACCAGGGAAGCCCTTTTATTTTCCATATGACTAGAATTTAAACTTCTGATTGGTTGGCCAGATGCCATCTGTATAGATGCCATACATACTTCTTTGGACAGCCCATTTTGAGTGACATGTCCTTTCCTGAGTGTAAGGGTCATGAAGAAAACTTGTGAAGATTTCTGAAGAAGTCACCGCCAAGAAAACTGAGAATGTAAGTGCACCCTGAGACCTCTCAACAGAAGGTAATACAACCGGAAGAGACTCTCCATGACTTATAAGTTCACTTTCTAAATGCTTACAAACACATCATCATAATAACACTCACCATTTATTGAGCAACTATTATGTACCAAATGCTTTACATCCATTGTTTTTAATTCTTACCTAAAAACACTGAAATACAGTAACCACTAACACCTTGCTGAGAATCAGCAAAGATAATTAGCATGTTCAAGTTTGCACAAATAACGTAATATATGGTAAAAACAATTTGAAACCAAAAATGAGTGGCTCCAAGGCTAATGTCATTTCCTCTGTACGTGGCTTTATCTAGACTGTACTCCTCCAGTCTCACCTCTAATTTATTACGGATCACTCTGTAATACTGTGGTTGTTCAGTCACTCAATAGTGTCTGACCCTTTGTGACCCCTTGGACTGCAGCCTGCCAGGCTTCCCTGTCCTTCACCATCTCCCAGAGCTTGCTCAGACTCAAGTCCATTGAGTCGGTGATGCCATCCAACCATCTCATCTTCTGTCATCCCCTTCTCCTCCTGCCTTCTATCTTTCCCATCATCTTTTATTATAGATGCTGGAGAAGACACTATATTATTATTAGATCCCAACATCTAATTTATTACAGATCACTCTATAATACTAGCCACTTTACAGCTGTTCTTATTCCTCAGCCATGTCTTTGAACAATATGAGAATAAAGTTGCATCTTTTGACACGTGATAATTCGGTCTCATTGTCTAATGGATGTCAGAACTCCCTCTCCAAAATTCTGTCTGGTATCATGCTCAATCAAAAATTGATCAAAGTTGAAAACTGACAGTATGATGTCCTCATTAGTCCAGTTCTTCTCTCATTGAGAAATTGGCTTCAGTGTAGAAATTGTCCAGTAGCATTTTTCTTTAGAATGTGGCTGTACATTAAATATACAAATATGTAACATCTAAGTCTCTTAAAAAGGGAAAAATGAGTGTCAAGAATTAAATTCTGTTGGCTCAGTAAGGAGGATGGAAGAGTTTATATTTTTAATAAATGTATATAAAATAGAAATGCACATTTGAACAGAGCAACAAAAAAATTGTACTATAGTAGAAATGCAAATATTCCCTTCTTTTTTTCTATGTGGAGTTGTTAAAACTGAAAAGTGAAAGACCATGAACACACACCCAGGCTTAGCCCAGTTTAAATACCATTCAGAGGTGCTGAGCGGAAAGGAACCCATCCTGAAATCAGAAGGCTATACAACCAAACATGATTGCCAACATTTTATTTCCACTTTTCAAATTGTGTTTATTTCCACAGCTGCTTCCTTCTATTAGAGGTAAGGGCAATCACATCTCTGCTTTTAAAGCGATATTACAAAAGAAAAATGGTCAAAGTTTGCAAATTCCTTTTGGAATTCTCAATGGAAACCTCTTCTATTTACCTTGTCGCATAGCTGGCATCCCCCGAATTACTACCCGGGAATAGTAGCTTACAAATCTTTACATTAAGTAACTGTAAAGCATTAGAACTAAAGCAAAGTACCACTATTTTGACATACTCTAATTTGAAAAGGGTAAATCAATTTAAACCATTTTTGTTTAAAATCAGCTCCTTAGGCTGTATACTCATAGTGGTTGCCAAGTTTCAACCCAATGTGAATGTTAAGGTCTATGTTATTAACCCTTGAAAAATGAGCTCTATCATGGAAACAATGACAGACCTGGGGACTACCAGGTGCAGAGGCTGAAGCTGACAGTCAGTCAAGTTAAGAGTAATGCCTGGTTCCTTCATATGCAAATCACATAATATGTGCTTACCTTTAAAGGGCAATGTCAGATTATTGTGAAAGTGTTTAGATATAAATACCTTTTTTAAAGAAATTTAAATTCATTTATATTGAACTCTCTATGGCTGACATACCATGATAAATCACCTCATTACTCAGGAAGCCACAAATATGGTTATTGAGGATGAGTGTGAGACCGCTGGAATTCTATTGTGGCTTGCAATGACCCTCCGTAGAAAGATACCTTTAGGTCACAGCAATAGTTTCCCTTGGAATTATCTTGAAATAGTGAGCACCTTGTACCCCACACTCACAAAGTTATCCAAACAGGTTTTCTAGGGCTTGGCTTTTGCTTCTTAAAATGAAGCTATTGGGATATATTTTTCTGAGCAGTATCTCTGAATTAAACAACTATAAGCCTCTTTTAAACATGTTGCAAAAGATTAAGAAATACAAATTGATGAATGTATATGCTGAGAGGGGTCACAAAGTAGTCTTCTGGGATGTTAAGGATATTCTAAATTTTTATCTAATGGTCATAACAAGGAGTGTGTGTGTGTGTGTGTGTGTATAGAGCTGTACACCTCAGATTTGTACACTTTATTTTATATAAATTATTTCACAATTTTCAAAAAGTTAAAAATCAAAGGAAAATACATTCTGACATCACTAAATCATTTTTAAGGGATTGCCTAAAATGAAAATTGCTAATGCAAACTCTAAGCACATGTGCGTGCATGAGTGCTTGCTCAGTCGTGTCCTACTCATTGCAACCCTAGGGACAGTAGCCTGTCCATCAAATTCTCCAGGCAAGAATACCGGAGTAGGTTGCCATTTCCTCCACCAGGGGATATTCCCAACCCAGGGATCGAACCTGCAACTCTTCTGTCTCCTGCATTGGCCAGTGGATTCTTCACCAATGAGCCACCTGGAAACTCTAAGTACCATTTCCCAAAATGGAAATCCATGTCCAGCTTTCTAGCCCTTGCCTCCCAAGTCTTTTCTTATATTCTTCAAACATAAAAATGTCAAGGTAAAATTCTTTCTGGTGTGGAGTTACTATTCAACTCTAAAAATAGTCATGTTAAAGTGAGATTTCAAAAAATTAGAATATAGTGTCTTTATAGGGAGGAAGTAAGATGAGAAGTTGCTCAAACAGTTGGCTAAAAATAAAGGACAGAAAGAAGGGGGAAAGCAAAATGTTCCGAAGGGAATAGAGAGCAGGCGATCAAACATCCCTGGCTTTTCTGGTCTCAGGAGTCCCCACAGCCTTCTTGAGCCTCAGTTCATCATCTGCCACTATTCATAACGTTATAACCTGTGCTTCTCCTGTCTACCTCACCCCTTCTCAGCTGCTCCATGACCAGGTGTAGGACAAAAGGCACTGAGGGGCCCCCAGCTGTGCTACTTGCCCGGGGATATGGGTGTGTAACAATAGCTCAGATTCATGTTTAAAAAAATCAAATCATCCATTTATTTTCAGTTTATTTTCAAGTTAGAAAACTTTCTGGCCCTAAGTAAAAAAAACCCAAAGTATTTTCAATATCTGTATTTATGCATCATGTAGACACCTGAGTATATGGTAAATGTAGTTTCAATAGCACACGTCATTCCTTATTTAATTCATCTAGCCTGACAGAGTTGGTAAGAATGAACGCAACAATAATAATATTTCATTTAGTTCCACTGGCATTTCTCACGATGTACATTAAAAAGATGTAATATATATTATGAATGTGAGAGCAGGTAGATACACAGACATGCATTTTACTCCAAGAAACATTAATAGAATGATAAATTCCACGTATTAAATCTACAAGAACCAAAATACTCTGAGTTAAGACATCTGTACAGAATAAGGTGCCAAATGAAATGTCAAAATCAAATAAAACATCCCTTTATGAGAATCAAAAGCTTTTTTTAGAGCTAAAAGGAACCTTTGAAATCATCCAAGTAAAACTTACTCATTGACAGACATCATACCTGAGCTTAAGAAAGATTAAATGACTTAAATAAGGTCACACCTAGCTAGTGGAAAAGCCAAGACTAGAAACTTTCTTCTCCAGGTACAATGCTCCTTCCATTAGCAGTAACTTCTCATGAAACAAAAATATGCAAGGGCTCACCATTCATGTGTTCACTTCAGTGTGTTCATGGATGTTCTTTGTGACCCATGCTCACATTGTATCACACTGTAGCTAACTCAGTCAACCTCCTCTCTTCTCAAAGAGTGAGTCTGGAAAAAAACTGCATTCTTCGTAGTACAAACCCAGGGAGCCTATGGGCATGCGGATGTTGGTGATGGACCCAAATATTGGCCATTGGACTTCCCTGGTGGCTCAGACGGTAAAGCATCTGCTTACAAAGGAGGAGACCTGGGTTCAATCCCTGGGTCGGGAAGAGCTGGAGAAGGAAATGGCAACCCACTCCAGTATTCTTGACTGGAAAATCCCATGGACGGAGAAGCCTGGTAGGCTACAGTCCACGGGGTCACAAAGAGTCGGACACAACTAAGCAACTTCACTTTCACTTTCATATTCTATATGGATAATCACACAGCACCCACTTCAAACAGACAAAATCAAAATAAAATCTATTTAATATAGTACCTCTGTCCTAACTAGACCAAACTAACCTGAAAGCTAAAAGAGAAATACCACAGATCAGGATGTCTCAACTCAGAGCACAAGACCAGGGCAGACAGATGCCTGGTCAGTGAGGACTATGAGGGAGGGACCGTTTCAAGTTTCCAAAGCACATGGGTGAACCCCCATCAAGCTATGGTCACAAAAAGAGCTCCAAACTGAATCATGGGTTTAAAAGTTCTTTGAAGTCTAATCTCTGAAAAGAATATGAGTATCAAAACTGCAATATTTCAGCAAGTGTCTGACATGAGATTACCAAAGACTCATGCTGAAGGCCAGGGAGAACATTAAAATAAACATTCTGCATCACTCCTGCCCAATTTGCTGTTGAGAAATTGAGTCACGCAAACCCCATTTGACCTTCTGTCCAGCAGCTCAAAAGTCAGAATATGTGCCTGTATCTCTGCTGAAATGTCGTTTGAGCTGAAGTGCAAGGGAGCAAACTCCAGCTTAGACAATGCATTCTTGAAGCAGTTCTTCTCACAAGGATAGTGAAATCCAACAGTAGGAGCAGGTTGCTAGCTAATACACATGATTATAGGATTTAGCATAAATGATTGAGTTTAGAAGATTATCAAGGAACAAAAAAAGACCATACACAAGGCTAACACAGGACAGGTTGCATTTTGTTCTTTTGTAAAAATGTATAGCTGGAAACCACTAGCAACACTGCCTTGGATACTAGTAAAATTCCTGGAGAGTGTTTTATAAAGGTAATGAACTTGTATGTGCCTCACTGAACAGGCCTGCTAGTAAATCTTCCCTAGAACATGGGACGAGATTACTGGGGTGTTTTGTGAGTGATCTGAGCTTTCTCTGTAGCAGAGTCAGGAATTTTAATTGCTGGCCCCTAAAATTATTATTCTCACTAGGTAAAATAGAAAGCAACCCAGTACATATTCCACATCATCAATTTTTAATCTACCTTATTTTTAAAAGATTTCCCTTGTTAGAAGTAGATTTGGGGGAAAGGAGTAAAGAAGAACTCTCAAATGACAAATGTCCAGCCATGACAACCCAATCAGAAACAAATTAAATGTCCATCTCTGTCACAGCTGGCAACCCCAGCCTGGCCTGGGGGAAATCCTCCATGTAGTTCAGAACAAATGTATTGGAGGTTAATCAAAATTTAATGAATCCCTCAGGAAAATAGCTTCCTTTGTCCACATCTATAAGAGTTATACTCAGTTTGAGGGAGGTATCTACCAGTTGTTTTCTGGTATAGAAACTGTTTCGTAAATAACAGAACTGGATGCCACCAGGATGATACTTTGGCCAAGTCTATTATTCAAATCTATGTCTTCATTCACCAAAGTGTCAAGGTGATGCATTTGTTGATCTATCTCACAATTTATTTTATTACCGACATGTAGAGATTGAGACAACCAGAGGAGGAAGTTGGACAGAGCAAAGGAAAGAGAAGTGATTTTTGACTTCCAGACAAATCCTGTCTGTGACTAGTTGGTCTGATTAGCACTGCCAGTTTCTTTTGTCTAAATGGATGAAAGGAAAAAACAAAAGAGAGGGTCTGATAAGAGTGAGTCTGGGACATTAATTTAACCCAAGGAAAGCCAGGGACATGAGAAGGGCAAAGAAAGAAGAAAAATGCACTGAAAGTTATCATCACCATGAACCAGGTTTGTCCTGAATCCTGATACTTTTCAGAACCTTTCACTGCTGGAACAGTGGGTGTTAGTCGCTCAGTCGTGTCAGACTCTGCAACCCCATGGACTGTACCCTGCCAGGCTCCTCTGTCCATGGAATTTTCCAGGCAAGACTACTTGACCGTGTTGCCATTTCCTTCTCCAGGGATCTTTCCAACCCAGGGATCGAACCTGGGTCTCCCACATTGCAGACAGATCCTTTACCCCCTGCTTCACTGCTGGAAAACAAGCTCTTTCAATCACAATAAAAACCATCATAATAGTATCAGGTATTTCACACATGCCTCCTAAACACCAGACACTTGACACAAATTTAAATCTCATGATCAGCTGGCAAGGAAGAAGGTATTATCCCATTTTGTAAATGAGGAAACTGAGCTTCAGAGAGGTTCCAAGCTTGCTGACAGCCAACTACAGAGCTGTTAAGTCACAAACCAAAACTCAAACTCAAAGCCTGAGCTGTTCTGCTTTCCCATGCTAGAATCCATTCCTCTTCTCTCTCACTGGTCTACTTGATAGTTTTCTCTCTCAAGAAAATCCTATTGCTTGTTGCTTCATATTTAAGGTAAATGAAAAAGCTACCTCAAACCAAAAGCAGTCCTACTCCAAACCATGTAATCAGCAAGATAGGTAAAAATAGCTTTCTTACTTTGCAGATTATATAATTCATCAAAGCGAATTAGTCCAAGGCATGTGGAAGCAAAGAGTAGTGTAGGGCTACACTCCTCTCATGTATATTCAACCTTTGCCCCAAGACTTATTGTTCTCACCTTTCTTAGCAGATGCTGGGTTCCATCATCACTTTAAGGTTTACAGTCCCTGGAAGGGCTCAGATAAAAATGCAGCAGCATCCATATGGTTCCGTTTTGTTTTTTTTTTTAAACAAAGCGTACTACACACGTCTAATTAAAGTATATACATTATCACTGGAATGGCAATTAAAGGACTTTACACACCTAGGGTCCTCTGACAACATGTTCATTCACACTACCATTTAAAACTTTGATTTGTTCCCATGGGAATTTACAATTTAAATGACATTTTATGGTCTATTCCAAACACATATTTCAAAGAGGTTTGAGATGTCTTGAAAAAACCTAGAAATCAAATTTTGCTTTGAAATGACGAATTTTTTTTAAAATGCCTGTGAACTGTGTTGGACTTCGCTTGTGGCTCAGCTTGTAAAGAATCCGCCTGCAATGTGGGGAAACCTGGGTTAGATCCCTGGGGGTTGGAAGATCCCCTGGAGAAGGGAAAGGCTACTCACTCCAGTATTCTGGCCTGCAGAATTCTATGGACTGTATAGTCCATGGGGTTGCAAAGAGTCAGAAGCGACTGAATGACTTTCATTTTCACTTGAACTGTATCAGTAATCTTCGTTAAAAGTCATTTTGGTGCCTACATTTCAGCTTCCTTGGGGACAATGTGATGTCACTGAGTTTCGGGGAAGCATGGGAACCACAGCCTGGAAGCTGGTGTCAGATATAGAACAGCTTCAAATTCTAGCTTCTCTTCTTACTGGCTGTTAACATAGGGCACATTATTTAAATTCCATGAGTCTCAATTTCCTCCTGTGTAAAGTGAGATCAATGTATGTTTCACAGGGTGGTTTTAAGGATTGAATAAGGTCAAGCCCATAAAATCCCACAGAATACCTTGGCACATAGCAGGGTCAAAAGCCTTTCCAGTCTGTATTTTCTTCTCTAGATCTAGTAACAGATTCGCTCAGTCAGTGTTTCAACCAATGCTTTTTGCACTTAGCCTAGCTAACAAGGCACAATTCTAAGACTCTAAGTGCTAAAATAAATAAATCATTGTCTTTTCTTATTCTTAAAGAGCTGGCATACTATTGGAGGAACTTTTTACGTATTAGCTACACATATAGAGAAACGTTTCTCTCAGACATTGTGTGGTAAGTAAAACTAATGGCTAATATCTAATGAATACTTTCATTGTGCTAAATACTGCACTTTATACTGCTTAATTTCTACAATCTTTATGCTATAGGAGATAGAAGTAAAGTGCTATAAAAGCTTGTTGTTGTTTAGTTGCTTGGTTGGTCCAACTCTGGGATTTTCGGGGCAAGAATACTGGAGTGGGTTGTCATTTCCTCCTCCAGGAGATCTTCCTGACCCAGGGATCGAACCCATTTCTCTGCACCTCATCCATTGCAGGTGGATTCTTTACCAACTGTGCCACCAGGGAAGCCCAGGTGGCATTGTGGTAAAGAATCTACCTGCCAGGGCAGGAGGCACAAGAAATGTGGGTTCAATTCTTGGGTCAGGAAAATACCCTGAGGGAGGAAATACCACTCACTCCAATATTCTTGCCTGGAAAATTCCATGGACAGAGGAGCCTGGCAGGCTACAGTCCATCAGGGTCACAAAGAGCTGGACATGATTAAGGGACTGAGCACACACACATACTCACACACACATACACACACAGAAAAAAGGCTTAGAGAAAGAAATGACTAATACCAAGAAAGGAAATCACAAAGGCTCTTCCAAAATACTTGCAGTATTTAAGTCAGGTCCTGAAGGATGAATAAATGTTAACAGGCTGACATGTTTAACAACCTATGAGGATAAGACTATTCCAAGTGAAGGCAACAGCAAAAGTAAACACAAAGCACTCATGGGAGTGCTCAGTGTGTTCAGAAAACCCAGAGTGGCCACCAGACAAGGAGATGAAGCTGGAAAGATCGACTGTAAGGAGCCTAGAGTAGAGGCCACACTAAGGACTTCAGATTGTTCCCCACTTGTGAACTGCCCAATCAAATCTAAGTTTGTTTGCTTGTTTTTTACATTTTTTTTTCCTTTGAATTTTTTATTTTGTATTGGGGTAAAGTCAATTAACAATGTGGCGATAGATTCAGGTGAACAGTGAAGGGACTCAGCCATACATATACCTGTATCCATTCTCCCCCAAACTCCCCTCCCATCCAGGCTGGCACATAACACTGAGTAGGGTTCCCTGTGCTATACAGTGAGTCCTTGTTGGTTACCCATTTTAACTATAGCAGTGTGTACATGACCTTCCCAAGGAAGGAACAAGATGGCAGAGGAATAGGACGGCAAGACCACTCTCTCCCCCACAAATTCATCAAAAGAACATTTGAACGTGGAGTAAAGTCCACAAAACAACTTCTAAATGCTGGCAGAGGACATCAGGCACCCAGAAAAGCAGCCCATTGTCTTCGAAAGGAGGTAGGAAAAAAACATAACCTTCCCAAAATCCCTAACTGTCCCTACCCCCCCCCCCCAAGCAATCCTAAGCTCCTTCTCCTAAGTCTGTGAGTCCCTTTCTGTTTTGTAAGTTCATTTGTGTCATTTCTTTTCAGATTCCAAGTACAGGGGATGCCTTGTGATATATCTCAGATCTAAGTTTTAAGAAGACTATAGCAGTGGATAGGGCAGATTAGAGAAAAGACTAACTGGAAGTAGGGAGCCCCACTCTGAACCTACAAGTAATGATCAATGTTACGCTCAGTGCTATCCTTGCCAAAGAATAGGGGTAAACATAGTACTTTCTAGTGGTATTGGTCTGTAGAGGGGGAAATAAATGATTCAAGCTAAATTTGTGTCTGTAATTGTCTTCCAGAAAAGTCAGACTCCTAACAGCACAAACCTTGGGTCTAAAGGGGCCTCCTGTAAATCTGAGAGGCAAATAAGAGCTTGTTTAAAATAAAAAGAAGGAGAGAGCAGATATGAATCAAATGTAGGTCTCTGGAAGACTTGTATTGATATTTTTTTTATATATCTGGGCCTTTATTAGCTACACATCACACTAATAAAAAGCCGCCAGCAAAGCATCATCCCTTAAAGACTTCATAAACTTTTCTCTTTTTTACAGTGAATAGAAGTGTAGGTATTGTTCAATACCCCTCAGCTTCTCAAGGGAAGGTTCTATTTATTCTCATCCTTATTCCCCCAGCCCCTACACAGGACATGGGACACAGAAGATGCAGCATAACTCAGCAAACATTTAATTATTTAATCAATAAGTTCAAGGCAGGAGATCATAAGAGGCTAAACCAGACTTCAGCTGGTTCCAGCTGTGTGGGAACCATCTCCTTAGAATTTCAAACAAGAAGTGGGACTCAATAAGGAGTTGAAGTCCATGTCTAGACAATCCCCGCATCTCTTAAAAGAGGATTCATAACAGAAGGCTGTTTCCTCCTCCCCTGACCCCATGATCTGTATAAGACCCCATCTTTCACATATAAGACACTACCAAGTACAACAGAATCTTTGCTCCTGAACAGACATTTTTCCACTCCTGTAGATTTTCTGTGCATGGAGTATTGGCATTTATGTAAATTGGTCTTCTTTTGAACTGTGGTGTTGGAGAAGACTCTTGAGTCCCTTGGACTGCAAAGAGATCCAACCAGTCCATTCTAAACGAGATCAGTCCTGAGTGTTCACTGGAAGCACTGATGCTAAACCTGAATTTCCAATACTTTGGCCACCTCATGTGAAGAGTTGACTCACTGGAAAAGAGTCTGATGCTGGGAGGGATTGGGGGCAGGAGGAGAAGGGGACGACAGAGAATGAGATGGCTGGATGGCATCACCAACTCGATGGACGTGAGTTTGAGTGAACTCCGGGAGTTGGTGATGGACTGGGAGGCCTGGCGTGCTGTGATTCATGGGGTCGCAAAGAGTCGGACACGACTGATCGACTGAACTGAACTGAACTGAAACAGGTAAATGAACATGCTAATAATTATGTGTCTTTTTAGATAGGCCCATATATGAAGTCCAGAAGTTGTTGAAAAACTCATTTTCCTGCTCGAATCTCCTTATCATTCAGTAACTGAGCCCCTCCTCTCTGGTGTCTCTCTGTCTTCACTTTTCATTTATTCCTGATCCCTCTGCACAGTGTCCCAGCTCTTTACCCTTGACCTTGGACACAGAATTTCAGTCACTGGTTCTAACTAGCTTTCTCCCCACTGGAGCTACATGTGGTTCTTCACATTCCAGGGTAACTGAGAAGATGAAGGAAAATAATCTTTCCTAGTCCAAGCTCAGAATTAAATATTGAAAAGAGATAGTTTGTTTGATCATATATTGAATTAGAACTCTGTTGTTAGGCTGATAGTCTTTCTAATCTGGTTATTTTTTCAAATCTCTTCTGTCATCCTTAGAAGGTATGAACCAGGACTTCCCTAGTGGTCCAGTAGGTGAGAATCTGCCTGCCAGTGCAAGGGACAGAGGTTCAGTCCCTGGTCCAGGAAGATTCCACACGCCAATGGGCAACTAAGCCCATGCACCACAGCTTCTGAACCTTCACTCTGGAGCCTGTGCTCCACAACAAGAGGAGCCACCCCAATGAGGAGGCTGCACAGAACAAGAGAGTATCACCCACGGACCACAAGTAGAGAAAACCCATGCACAGCAACAAAGACCCAACACAGCCAAAAATAAATAAATACTTTAAGGTATGAGCCAGGGCTCAAGAAAATATGAGTAGAACCTCACTCGGCCCAAGAAAGAAGTGGAGAAAATTCTGTCTGCATACAATATTATAAAGATATAAAGTAACACAATTAACAATTTTCATGATTTCATGATGGGATTTTTCATGTTTAAAAATTACTCAACTATTTAACAAATACTGCTCAACACATTTAACAAATATGGCTCTACTATGAAACTAAGCTTAACCAGCTGGGACGTATCATGAACAGTGCTGACATGCTTCAGTTGCAAACATAAGCTCGGACATGGCCTTAATTTCCATGAAAGGACACAAATTATTAGGAATATAATCTACAGACCCAAAAAACAAAGTCTGGGGCACAGAGGACTTTGGATGAATTATGCTCCATGAACATGACATTACTTTTAACTTTGCCCTTATTGGCTACTTTGTAAGCCATTTTTTTTTAAAACAAAGGATGATTGCTGAATCATCTCCAATTTTAAAAGAACAAAACCAGAGAAAGTGGAGTTAAATTTCAGCAGAAGAGACTTGGGCTAAGCATAAGGCAGAGTGTCATGGTAGAATCTGAGGGTCCTTGCTTAAAGATTAAGATGAAGAGAAGGGCTAGTCACAGACAGATAGGACTTCAAGTCTTGTAAACATTCGAATATTGTTGCCTGATACGAGTAGGGGATTGATCATAAGAATCAATGGCAGGAAGGCGGTTTCTTGAACACACCAAGCTTCTGGACATCCCATTCCCGCTACTTAAAATGACTTTCCCCACTTGGCAAACTACTACTCATTCCTCAAAACCCAGGTCAGATGTCACCTTCCCAGAAGCCTTCCTTGTCCATCTCCCTAGCTGTAGTTAATCACTCCCTTCTCTGTGTCACCCGTCTCCTGTGTGCATACTTCTGATTCAGCATTTTCCCTAAACTGCATTTGTTTGTTTGCAGGTTGGCTTCCCGACTAGAAATATTAATTCCTTGAAAGTGGGCCAACGTCTTACTGATCTTTGAAAAAGTAAAATATCTGAGACAGAGCAAGCACATTTTTCACTTTGCGGCACTGAGGAAACAAAAGACTAAATGTGCAACCTTCCTAAGCAGTTCTTGGAGCATATTTTGCAAAGCCTGAGAAGTCACACAGATTCCATCTTTAGCACCCTGGCTCTTTTCTGGAAATTTTTTTTACCTCCCTTGATTTCAGTTGTTTCTCTTTTGATTGCCAAATCTACATCTCCAGCCCTGAACTCTAGTCCAAGCTCTAGACTCACGTCTCCAACTTCCACTGAAGATTTTCACATGAATAGCCCACGAAGTCCTCAAAATTTCAGCATACCCCCAAAGAATTTATAATTCCTTTGTGACAAAGTTACCCATTTCACTGTGTTCTCTGTTTCAGTTCACTTTCCCTGTGTGACATCTTCCCTGTGTCACAAGGCGAACATTTAGTCAGCTTCCGCCCCTCTCCTCCGTCATCTCCCATGTTCAGTATCTACCAGTCAGTCACTGGGTCCCTTTATTCTGCCCATTCACTGTCCCTGGCTTAGGTCTTCTCTTTTCCACTTCTACTGAATTATTTTAAGCTCTCAATATATTCCTCCTGACCAAATGCAATAAACTACTAAAAGACTTCCTGCTTCCAGCCCTTGTAACCCAACTCCCATTATGCTGCAAATTACTTTCCTAAAACAAAGATATATTTGTGTCAGTTCTCTGCTCAAAAACATCACTGATGGCTCCCCACTGATACAATTCCTTTTCCTACCATGTCAAACCCTTCACAATTGCTTCTCTTCTCATGCATTCATCTTCTCATTCTGCTCCACACAATGCATTCTACACACATACACACTCAGACACACACTCATAAAGGTCTTAGCCACACCGATCCACTCCTCAAATATGCAGGGCCCAAAGGAAAAATTAAGGGGATTTGTGAACTTCAATTAAAGAAAATTGCATCTTGATTTTCACTAACTTCTGACTGAAGGGTAGCCTTTCCTTCTATTATGAACCTATAGACAACAAACTATAGATATATTGGAAGTACATGTGACTCCGTCACAAATAGAAATCAGATATAGCCATATCCCATTACAGTCACTGCAAATATCATCAATTATCACTTGAGTTCATCACTACTTTGATATTACAAGCGCTATTAGATTTGCAACTGGAATTTTTAAATTAGTTCCATAATAAAGAAGTGTACTTTTTATGATTTCACAACTTTTTGATATTTCAATAGCTGTGGTTCAATTGAATTGGATTTTATTATCTTTTGTGCTTTATTTTACATATAATAAAATAAACATAATATTATATATAATATAATATATATATTTCATATATTTCAAAACCTTGTTCTGAGACTGGGTCAATAAGTACAAAAAATATCAAGGATGCCTCTCAGAGTTTATCCCAAACTACCTCTTTAAGAAGTTTTCCCAGAAGTCTCCATACTGCACCACACACTTTAAATTAATATTTCCTCCCACTATGAACTCATCAACTGGCTGAAACTCCCTCTGAAGCACACATCACCTTCCCATCCTTTGCAGTTACTTATTAGTCTTTTACTAGGTTTTGAGATCCTGAGGATAGGAATATTTAATTCCCATTTTTTAGTATCATGGAGTCTGTGTTTATGGTAGGTGATGAACCTAAGCTCTGCTAAACATATTCCTATTTCAAGGAATGTTTTAGGTTAAAGGAATTCAAATAGAGAAAATACACATGATGCTGATGTATTTCTATAGTTGAGGTGAGCTTGCCTACTTGAACCTGAACTAAACAGGCTCTGTCCTGATACCTGATTTCAGAACAAGACAGGGATAGATGAGCAGGACAGAAAAGGTGACTCTAGAAATTTTCCTTTAGGAATCCAGATACATGGCAATGAATGATTTGAAATACACACACACACACACGTGGTTTTATAGTGCTTGTTTACTTGTTAAGTCTGTCTGACTCTTGCGACCCCATGGACTGTAGCCCACCAGGCTCCTCTGTCTATGAGATTTCCCAGGCAAGAATACTGGAGTGGGTTGCCATTTCCTTCTGCAGGGGATTTTCCCAACCCAGGGATCAAACCTGGATGTCCTGCACTGCAGATAAATTCTTAACAACTGAGCCACCAGTGAAACTCCATCACAACTAACAGTTAAAACAAGTTGAATTTGAACAATCACAAGATAATAAAAAAGCATTTGGAATACTGACCATTCAATGACCATTTATGTTGCAGTGTCAAAGAAGTATTTTTGGAACAGTGACTTTTACTGTTACTTGCAATTGCATGGCATAAGGTCTTTGTGTGAGGATATAAAACAGTTCTTCCCCAATGAATGTGTTTTATGTTCAGTTCAGTTCAGTCACTCAGTCGTGTCCAATTCTTTGAGACCCCATGAACCGCAGCACGCCAGGCCTTCCTGTCCATCACCAACTCCCGGAGTCTATCTAAACCCGTGTCCATTGAGTTGGTGATGCCATCCAACCATCTCATCCTCTGTCGTTCCCTTCTCCTCCTGCCCTCAACCTTTCCCAGCATCAGGGTCTTTTCAAATGAGTTAGCTTTTCTCATCAGGTGGCCAAAGTATTGGAGTTTCAGCTTTAGCATCAGTCCTACCAATGAACACCCAGGACCGATCTCCTTTAGGATGGCCTGCTTGGATCTCCTTGCAGTCCAAGGGACTCTCAAGAGTCTTCTCCAACACCACAGTTCAAAAGCATCAATTCTTCAGCGCTCAGCTTTCTTTATAGTCCAACTCTCACATCCATACACGACTACTGGAAAAACCATAGCCTTGACTAAACAGACCTTTGTCAGCAAAGTAATGTCTCTGCTTTTTAATATGCTGTCTAGGTTGGTCATAACTTTCCTTCCAAGGAGTAAGTGCTTTTTATTTCATGGCTGCAGTCAGCATCCGCAGTGATTTTGGAGCCCCAAAAAATAAAGTCAGCCACTGTTTACACTGGTTCCCCATCTATTTTATGTTCTGCTGCTGCTGCTGCTGCTGCTGCTAAGTCACTTCAGTCGTGTCCGACTCTGTGTGACCCCATAGACGGAAGCCCACCAGGCTCCCCCGTCCCTGGGATTCTCCAGGCAAGAACACTGGAGTGGGTTGCCATTTCCTTCCCCAATGTGTGAAAGTGAAGTCGCTCAGTCATGTCCGACCCTTAGCGACCCCACGGACTACAGCCTACCAGGCTCCTCCATCCATGGGATTTTCTAGGCAATAGTACTGGAGTGGCTTGCCATTGCCTTCTCCGATTTTATGTTCAGTTATACCTAAATCCATAACCTTAATATAGTGTGCTTTAGAGAAATAATGTACCATAACATAGGCATAGGACACTCATTTCTGAACAATTAACTGAGACTGATAAAAATCAACCCCAGATAAACACTCTTTTGACAGTGGGCCTCATTATATGATGCTTGAGAAAAACGGAAATAGTGAATGATAAAGAAAGTACAAAAACAAATGCTACATACATTTCCAATTTATTACAGAAATAAACATTACAAGCTATACCTGGGTTGGATCCCTGGTTTGGGGAGATCCTCTGGAGAAGGAAATGGCAACCCACTCCAGTACTCTTGCCTGAAAAATCCCATGGATGGAGGAGCCTGGTAGGCTATAGTCCATGGAGTCACAAAGAGTCAGACACGACTGAGTGACTTCTCTTTCTTCTTTATACATTTAACCAAATAATCAGGAACTTTGTCATTCTATGATTTTATCCCTAGTACAGAGCCTAAGATACAACAAATGGCTCCTAAACCATCTGTAAGAATAGACATCTGCATGCTGATTTTTTTTATAATTCATAATTTTTAGTTACTTGGACAAGCTCCTTGCTCTTTTTCTTCTTCCACTTTTAGCCATTTCAGTGTTCCCTGACACAATCCTGCTTCTTATGACTGGCAACAGAACTACTGATGTTTGTAATAATGATAATAATAATAAATATCCCCATGCCCCATGTCCGCATAATGTTTTATAGCTGTTAATATTTTAGCTATCCATTTAGCTCTCAAAATTACATGTGAGGAAGATAGAACAGTTATTATACAATAATATACAAATAAAAACAAATATTTGTATATACAAATATGCAAATGAAATATACAATAATATACAAATAAAAGGACCAAAGTTCATGGAGGTTAAGTGGTTTGCCCCAGTTCCAAATCTCTTGAACAACATAGTCAAGGCATGCAGCCAGGTCTACTGAGTCCAAATTCAGTTCTCTTCCCATGTTTCCATTCTACAAAGGGAAGAGTCAAAAATCAAATAATTACATTTTGGTGATTTCTGAATCTAATTTCAATTTTTCATTAATCACTGTAGTTAAAGGCATAATTGACCACAGATAGAGAGTAGGCATTTAATCATTTATTCATTTATTTACACAACAAATAATTCTTTAGCACCTCACATTTGTCAAGCATATAAAATCAGTTGGCAGATCCAATTGTTCTTAAGCACATAGGGCATTTACATTACAAGGAAACAACTTGGACTGGTACATCTTTAACCTTTCCGGAGAATTCCCAGGAGGGAGTCATCTGCTTCATGCTTATGCCCACCCTGATTGTTAAAGGTAAAGAGTGGAGAAGGACACTGCAGGTGCAATGAAAGGTGGTAATGAATGCACTAATGCACCCCCAGCTGCTGAAGCCCCTTCACTGATCCACATGCTGGGAATATGGTGGCAAATAGCTTGGACCTGAGTGCCTCTCCATACGTTGCCTTCAGCTGAATGAAGAGAGTCACCTCACCCAAAGCCATGCTCCTTCCCTCAGTGGCAGCCTACATCCAATAGCTGGTCGATGCTCCATAGTTACTATCAGGTCAATTGTGCAGAAGATCCCCTCCCCTGCCACAGAATGGCAGCCCATCCCTGCTTCCTCCTGTCATGAATGTTAGTCTCATCATACAAGAAAGAAGACTTATACATGAGATGGAGGGACTGAATTTATCCATTAGCTCACTGGCATTGAGGGTCTCCTCACAGGTAGTAGATGGAGCATGAATAGCCCATGATATGTGTTACTGTGATATTGTTAAAACTTCTACTACTGGAAAACTGAAATGATAACCAAGTGGAAGGGGATATCCTGGAAGGTGCAATAGCTCCTATGCTGGAGAAACATGGGAGAAATAGTATATATAAAGATAATAGAATTAGGCTGTTTCTGGGAAATAATCAGGGCTTTTAGAAAAAAGATAAAAAATCTGAGGATGATTAATCAGAAATTAACTATCAAAGCCAGATTCCCTCATTGCAGCATAGAAGGAGACACATCTCCCACAGCCAAAAGACAGGTAAGGTCAAGGACCTCAATCAGGATTTACTATACAAGCAGTAGAAGTCCAGAAAAGGCTGAATTCTTGGCCACAGCAAGTCTGCTTTGTCAAGGACAGGACTCTGATTGGGAAGAAGTGAGACCTTAAAATATGAAATGGCAAATCTTCAAACACAATGAATTACCATGTTCTCTGGACTCTCTGGAATCACAGAAATGTCCCACTTCTCCCAGGTAGGATCTTCCCCTCCTGCATACTTGAAGATGCTGTAGAGGCCTCTGCCTTTCAAAACAACATGCATCCCCTCAGAATATTCCCCAACCTCTCTTCCTGGTTATATAGCCATAATCTAATATTAAGTCACAACAAAACCTACTTGAAGTTAAGTTCAGCCTGCTAAGAAAAAAGAGATTATACCTGGAAGGAGCTACAGGATCTAGAAAGCAGTTACCTTTAGAAGACAAGAAAGTTCATTTGGGATAGATTCTGAGTGTGCCAGACCAAAAAGGTGGTATATTAATTTGGATTAAGAAGAACTTATTGATTTGGGAGCCCAACTCAGGATTACATATTCAGGCAAGTATCCTAAAAAATCATGCTAACACTCTACTAGAATGACCCTTTGTTTGGAGAAAACAATGGTACCTACTAAGTCTAATAGAAATGCCACAATTGTCCTGGCAGATCATAGAAGAGGAATCAAAAGACTTAGAATGCTAGAGCACAAACTCTAACTCGAAAAGCCACCAGCTGATTACAGCCTTCTAGAAGGCCCAGAGGACATTCAGTTACCAAAGCAATAAGAAATGTACTGCCTGAGAGACACCAGCATCACTGAGAAACTGAGTAGTGACTGTCCTTTTTTGGTCAGAGCTGACAGTAAGAGATTTCAGACCACTTGAAAGCAGATGGGATGATAAGACCCCCCAAATAATAGAAGTCAGGTAGTAAAAGATAACCATTAAAGTGAACACAGCAGCAAGATTGGAATGTCAGCCTGTAGGGTCTGACCCACAAAGAGCTACAGAGGTGATTAATAGGATGTGGTGCCCACAGGGCAAGATATATGGGCAACTAAGAAGGGTACTGCTCAATCTGTACAATCAAAAAAAAATCAAATATAGATAATCGAGAAGCTGAAAGTAAAAAGAGTTGCAATCCGTTGCCCTTTTTCTGGACCTGAGCCAGTTGTCAGAGCCAAACTAATTGACTGAAAACTTCACTGTGTCCCCAGGAGAAAGGCTCCTGAAACACTATGCAGGCATGCATGGTAATGACTCCCTGGTCCCTCTCAAAGGGACCAACAGCCATTTGCTTAGGTAACCATACACTCCAGACAGGGTAATACCAAATATCTGTAAGATTTATTGAATCCAGTGTCCATATTGACATACTAAAAGAACTGAAGTATCATCCATAACTGCTTATTAGAACAGGGGTATGTGGAAACCAGGAAATTTTCAAAAGTGCAGCTCACAAACGATCCAGTGGGTCCTCTAACCAGAAGAGACCTTCTTGGTAGCTGGTGCAACTCCAAAATGGGCTTGGCCAACTGAGATTGCAAATCAAAAACAATACCAGAACCTGTGGGAACTGGCAGAAGTTGGTGCCGTCCTTAAAGATCTAAAGACTTAGGGGTGGTGATCACCATAATTTCTTCATTTAATTTCGCTAGTCTGATCCCTGAAAAATCAGTTAAGTTCTGAAGGATTAAGAGTAAACTAGGGGCTTCCCAGACGGCTCAGTGGTAAAGAATCCACATGCCAATGCAGGAGATGGGACTTCAATCCCTGGGTCAGGAAGATCCCCTGGAGGAGAAAATGGTAATCCATTCCAGCATTCTTGTCTGGAAAATCCCATGGACAAAGAAGCCTGGAGGGTTACAGTCCATGGGGTTGCAGAGCAGACACAACTTAGCGACTAAGCATGATCATGAGCACCACAGCCTCAACCAAGCAGAATCCTTGTTTACAACTACTGTACTAGGTGTGCAACTTCGCTGGAGCAGATTAGCACAGACTCGGGTATATGGTATGCGGCCATTGACCAGGTTTATGCATTTCTTTCCATTTCTATCAGAAACAGTTCTCACAACCGTGTATATTCAGTCTTGCCTCAAGGCTATGCTAACTCTCACGTTATATCATCAAATGGTCTAAAAGGAACTGGGTCATCTGGGCACACTGCAGAATATCACATTTGTTCTGCCATATCAATGATAAGTAAATGGGGCCAAAATATCAAGAAGCAGCAAGTATGCTGGAAGGTTTAGTAATAAACATAACACTCTGGTGGGAAGGGATAAACCCTACAAAGATTAAGAGGTCTGCAACATCAGTAAAATGTTGGAGGTCCAGTGGTCTGGGAGCATGCCAGAACCACCTCTCAAAATAAAGAAGAAAATATTGCATCTCCTACCTCCTACCTCAAAGAAGAAAGCAGAATGTCTGACAGGCCTTTCAGAGGGCCTAGAAAAAGCATATTCCACACTTGGACTATTATTCCGACCCGTATACCAGGAAACAGGAAAGGTGGCCAGCTTTGGATGCACCCAGAGCTGTTAAAGTCCAGGTCATGTTATAGGTAGCCTTGCCACTTGGGCCAGAAAACACAGCAGACCTGATGGGTGTTCAGGTATCTGTGGAAGGGAAAGACACAGTGTGGAGTTTATGGCAAACTCTAATATGAAATGGAGAAGGAAATGGCAATTCACTCCAGTATTCTTGCCTGGAAAATTCCATGGACAGGGGAGCCTGGTGGGCTTCTTCATAGGGTTGCAAAGAGTTGGACACAACTAGGTACACAGTACTAATAAGAAAATCACAATGAAGAATCCCAGAATTCTGTAGTAAATCCCAGCAGTGGAAAATTAGACACCTATCAAAAACACACAGCTCTTGACATGCTACTGGGCCTCAGTAAAACTGCAGTACCCAACTATAGGACAGCAGTAACCCATACTTTCAGTACTGTCCACCATGGGCTGGATTCTGCCCAGCCTCAAAACCAGCTGCAACCGTGGGGGCTGTAATTCATCCTATTAACCTTCCTCTTGAAAATTTTCCCCCAGGTAAAGAGGTTCATCAAAACCCCAAAGGAGCGGTCCCTAGAACTGGTACAAGGCAAGTGGATTTCAATGGCACAAGGAAGTGATTTTGGTAGACATTTAAGTATGCTGTCCAGCTCATTCTTTTCACTTCAGTCCTGAAGCACTTGTTCCCCCAGCTGCCCAGAGTATCAGCTAACGAGAGGCTTCTCTTTCCACGTCATGTTACCTTCGCAGGGTAACTTGCATCCAATGACTGGTCAGTATAGAATAGAAAGGCTCAGTGCCACTTTAGCTCCAGAGCTCCTGATGGGTCAGCTGAGGTCTTCATTGCGATGACATCAGCTCTTTCCTCTGCACCATCCTGCATTCTTCACTGACCTATAGGTATTGACACAAGAATGGATGGTAAACTTTCTGCATGCTAATCTCCTCAGAATTTTCTTCCCAGGGAATCTAACTTGTAATAGCTGTACTTAGAGTGGGCAGCCTTCCCTTGACATACGCCCTTTCACAAAAAATGCTTTTCCAAGAGTTTTGAAAAAGAGAACTAATGGTCCATCCACAATTCAACAGTGTTTTCATTTTTGTTCTTGGGTACACTGCAAGATATGAGGGATCTTAGTTCCCAGAACAGGAATTGAACCCATGCTCCCTACAGGACATGGAATCCTGTGGAAGTATGAATTCTTAACACTGTACTGCTAGGGAAGTCCCCACAATTCAAGAGTTTAATCTTTCCAATTGCCTCTGAAAAACCAAAGTTAAAATTAAGAAGCCACATATCTCTTTATTGAAACAGTTGTTTCATTACTCTATAAATATATTTCCCATTCTATGAAATTAACATTATTGCTACATTTTCAAACATCTTTCATAAAAAGATAAAATCATTGCCTTTTATTTCATTCAAACTTTAAATCTGTCTACTAAGAAATAACTATAAATTCCTAAAACTCTAGTTGCCAATATTGCTGATTACTAGAGCTGAAACTCCAATACTTTGGCCACCTCATGCAACAAGTTGACTCACTGGGAAAGACTCTGATGCTGGGAGGGATTGGGGGCGGGAGGAGAAGGGGACAACAGAGAATGAGATGGCTTAATGGCATCACCGACTCGATGGACATGAGTTTGAATGACCTACGAGAGCTGGTGATGGACAGGGAGGCCTGGTGTGCTGTGATTCATGGGGTTGCAAACAGTCGGACACGACTGAGCGACTAAACTGAACTGAACTGAACTGAATGGTGAAAGCAAACAGCAAACAAATAACAACATAAATGATCATTTGAATAACAATTGTGATAAGTGATCTGAAGGAAAAACCAGTGTGTTCTTTGCTCATAAAACAGAAGACCCTAACACAGGGGCGCTTGGGCTTCCTAGAAGCTGTGGTATTTATGCTGAGAGCCAAAGAATGAATGAAATTAGCAAGATGGAAGAGGGGGAAAGGGATGTGCAGAGTAGGCAAGAAAATAAGATGTGATAAACTTTTAAGAAGGATGGAGGAGATGGCTATCTTCCTTGGTACTTCTTTCTTAGCCCTTCACAGTATGTTTCAAAATACTGAACACTTCGTTTCAGGAGCCTCATAAAAATAGTGAAAGAGTACTCTTTGGTCTTTGGTCCCATGAGCAAAATGGCATGAGTCATTATTCCTTTTGAAACACAGGAAATGTTCCCATCTTGTTGGGCTTTAGAATATCACTGCCACAGACCCATTTTAACCATGCTACATTTTTGCAAGCACAGGCTTTAATTGCTTAAGAGAAGAGCCTATTGCCTATATTCTAGTAGTTTGAAAGCAAAAGAACATTATACATATAGAGATGTTCCCTCACATTTGCTTCTCCACTTCAGGAGAACATTTTCTCCCACCTCTTGTACACACTATATTTCTTAAGGACAAGAATCATACAAGAACCAGGTCTTACCCAGCCCTGCATTCTCAGCATTCAGCACAGTCTCTGATACATAGCAGATGCTACATTTAAATCAAACTTTAATAATCATTTGAATTGAATCATACATTCAGATAATAAAAGTGATAGATAACAGGACAAGATTTTATCAAGTTCAAAATTTAAAGAATCTTTGAAACATTTTTTTAAACAGTCAAGCTTAATTTACAATTTTTAAAAATCTTCCATGCAATCATTTATGAATAAGTTTTACCTGAGAGTACAAGTAGGAAGTACAGGCAAACAGCCAATGCTTTCTCCTGGAATTAATCTCCTGAAATGAATCTAAGCTAGGGTAGTGCATCCTGTTGATTCCTTAGCAGAGATTTTAGTAAAGATCTCCTGACTAACATTCAGGAACTCATAAAATTTCAGCATCAAGTGATGCAAGGGGAGGCCTAGCGTACCTGGGTGATGCTTCTGCTCCTCACTGCCTATCCCTCACTCCACCATAAGATGACAGGTGCTTGTCTTCTCAAAGTGCCACCACACCTTTATGCCAGCTCTTTCTCATTTTTGTTAAAGTATGGAAACAATTGCTATATGACTTCAACCATCGTCTCGTCATCACATTCTCAGCAAGCTATTTGGGGGCCCAAGTGGCATTTTGTACTTCTATATATATTTCGGCAATGTGTGATTCTCCTTTTTAGTGACTGTGCAACATAAAAAAGTTATCACAGAAGAGATCACTATGACATTTTGAAAAAAGAAGTTTTTAAGAGAGAAGAGAAAAATCATTGCAAATGTGAATGCAAATTTCCTTGAGAACAAAACAAAAAAGTAATTATGACAATGACAGCATTGTACATTGAAGATTACATCAGGCAGTACAGCTTCACAAAGTAAATATTCTATGTCAAGTATAAACTCTAAATATCCATCTCCTTCAAGTTAATTATTAACTACAAATCTATATAGCAAGAAATGTCAAGTTATTGCTCTTATTCTATTACTGATAGATTGTGAAACATCTTAAAAATTATGCTCTAGGGGCATCCCTGGTGGCTCACCGTAAAGACGCCACCTTCTATGCGGGAGACCAGAGTTCGATCCCTGGGTTGGGAAGATCCCCTGGAGGAGGGCATGACAACTCACTCCAGTATTCTTGCCTGGAGAATCCCCATGGACAGAGGAACCTGGTGGGCTATAGTCCATGGGGTCGCAAAGAGTCAGACATGACTGAGAGACAAAGAACACACACACACACACAGGGCTTCTCTGGTGGCTCAGTGGTAGAGTCTGCTTGCCAAAGCGGAAACATGGGTTTGATCCCTGATCCGGAAAGCTCCCACGTGCCATGAATCAAGTAAACCTGTGGGCCATAACTATTGAGCCTGTGCTCTAGGGCCCAGGAGCCACAACTGCTGAGCTCTTGTGCTGCAGCTACCGAAGCTGAGAGCCATGCATCACAAGGAAGAGCAGCCCCCACCACTCTCCACCACCACAGAGAAGCCTGCACAGCCATGAAGACCCAGCACAGCCATATTATATCAATAAGTAAATGTTTTAAATATAATAATGTCCTAAGCCATAATTCTATGAGTGTGTACTAGCATTAAAATCATGGACAGAAAAATGCAAGAATAGAAGTGATCAGGGATGATCTATGCCATAGTTACCAAAACAACTAATAAATAATATTTCTCTCTCATTCTAACAAATATGTAGCAATAAGCATAATGTATTATAAATATATGTGTTTAATATATACTGATTTAATAATAGATGCACAACTTGAAAGCATTCTGAAAGTTCATTTAGGGTCTTCTGTTTTAAAACTTTAAAATAACATCCTTTTAAGACTGGGGAACTTACTGTCACACAGGAACACTTAATGAAACACATTTTTAACACCAGGTTAGAGCAGACAACTTCGATTAGGAAACCTAGAGGATATTTCATTTGATTGTTCTAAAGATGAAAAGGCAAGAAAGAAAAAGGATGAAACAATTTCAGATGCTTTCAATGCATTTGTCAAATCAGAATGAACTGCTTTTGACTATGGGTGCAATAAGTCAGAAGGCATTCACTAAACCAAAAAGCAAGAACTTTTATTCCACCATGACTAATTCAACTTAATGAAATTATTTAAAAAAATAAAAACTACACATATGAGATATAAGAAAAAAAGGGAAGATAGAAAGGCAAGCAACAGCTGGTATATTTCATGAAAAGACAATGGCCACAATTTTGAAACGATTAATTTTAGAATTTCTGCCTGACCTTGAATTTGACAAAATTCAATATGAAGACCAAGCTTATAAAAGGCCTTCAATTATAAGAGGTTATCTAAAGAGCACTTAAACTGGTTTTCAAGATGAAATACTAACTGAAGTTTGTATTTATTTCGTAAACAACCATGTTAACCTTGCTATTTGCACTGCCAATGACATCTTCCCAAGACTACAGAATCCCTCTGCTATAAATCTTTATAGATAAGCAGCTCATTCCTTGTTTGTCAAACTATGGTAGGAAGTTGTACCAGGAAAATAATATAGAAATGAATCAAATGCAATACTGTATATTACAGAAACAAAATATATTATAGAACATGCCATATACTTCATAATAATCTTTTCTCCCCTAGAAACAAGATTGACATTACAGTAACCAACATTTGTACCTCAGAGAAAGGCCTTAAGAGCTATAAAATATAATAATAGTATTAATAACCCCTTGCATGTGTTTATTGCTTTATGGTTTACAAACCTCTTTTGTCAGTATTCTATCAGTTGATCTTTATAAGAGTCCTATAAGACAGGTAAGGCTTGTCTTAGAGAGGGGACTTGATTTGTCCAAGGTCATATGGCTAATGAGAGGAAACTTAGAATTCAAATACAATCTAATTTTTCTTTGCAACTATTTCTCTGAAGTTACTGTGTTTGGTCAGGGATAGAAGATAGGAAAAAAGAAAATATTGCAATGTCAACACTCATAAAATTTTATTTGATCTATTATAAAAAACAGAAACCCAAAATTATTTCACCGTTTAATATTTCTTTAAATATCTTCCACAGATTTAAAATTTTAATCAAGCAATACTGCACAGAATTTCTTAAATAGTAGAAACCTTATCAAATGTAATCAGGGCCAGTATTAGGGTGCTAATTGAAGAAATAAGTGGAAGTATGAAATCATTGAAAGATAATAAATATTTAAAATATTTTATTTTGTTAAAAAATAAATGTTTAAATATTTTATATTAGATGTTATATAAAATATTGATTCACAAATTTTTTATAGGTGCAAAGATTTTTATTTGAGAATGGGCCCAGTGATTTTCATCCTAAATGTCTATCTTACAGCAGTCCTATATATAACTTATCATGTACAATTTTCAGTTTCAGTTTATTCAGTTTGAAGCAAGAACTTAACTACTTGTGTGGAAACTGGATTTGCCTAATGTCAAACTATCTCCTCCATGAAATATATTGACTAGAAAGGGAAAAATGCAATCACTACCTTAACCAAGTGATAACATAACCAGTAGTGAAATGTATCAACATCATGAACCTTTTGATATCAAGCACTGAGAATGGCAGAATACCACTTCTATAGTATTTTTGCCCAGAATGTATACACTTTCTGTATTCCAATTATAAGGAAACATGAAACAAACACAAACTGAGGGTATTCTACAAAATAATTGCTCAGTTCTCTTTAAAAGTGTCATGGTCACAAAAAGCAATAAAAGA
Source organism: Moschus berezovskii (assembly GCF_049115385.1). NCBI lineage: Eukaryota > Metazoa > Chordata > Mammalia > Artiodactyla > Moschidae > Moschus > Moschus berezovskii. Next base: position 67,136,314 of record NC_142463.1, read on the forward strand.
TTGTGGGACAGTTACAAATTAGAGAAGAGTAAGGAGAAATAACAGCTAATTGCAATGTGAGATCCTGGGTTGCATGCTGGAATAGAAAAAAGGAAATTAGTGGGAAAACTGATAAAATTCAAACAAGATCTGTTAGTCATTAGTCATCATGCTCAGTTCAGTTCAGTCACTCAGTTGTGCCCGACCCTTTGTGACCACATGAAGTGCAGCACGCCAGGCTTCCCAGTCCATCACCAACTCCCGGAGCTTACTAATACTCATGTCTCTCACATCGATGATGCCATCCAACCATCTCATTGTCTTTCATCCCCTTCTCTTCCTGCCTTCAATCTTTTCCAGCATCACAGTCCTTTCCAGTGAGCCAGTTCTTCACATCAGGTGGCCAAAGTATTGGAGATTCAACTTCAACATCAGTCTTTCCAATAAATATTCAGGACTGATTTCCTTTAGGATTGACTGGTTGGATCTCCTCACAGCCCAAGGGACTCTCAAGAGTCTTCTTCAACACAACAATTCAAAAGCATCAATTCTTTGGCACTCAGCTTTCTTTATAGTCCAACTCTCACATCCATACATGACTACTGGAAAAACCATAGCTTTGACTAGCAGACCTTTGTCGGCAAAGTATTGTCTCTGCTTTTTAATGTGCTATCTAGGTTGGTCATAGCTTTTCTTCCAAAGAGCAAGCACCTTTTACTTTCATGGCTGCAGTCACCATCTGCAGTTATTTTGGAGCCCAAGAAAATAAAGTCTGTCATTTTTTCTATTGTTTCCCATCTGTTTGCCATGAAGTAATGGGACCGGAGGCCATGATCTTAGTTTTCTGAATGTTGCGTTTTAAGCCAGCTTTTTCACTCTCCTCTTTCACTTTCATCAAGAGGCTCTTCAGTTCCTCTTTGCTTTCTGCCATAAGGGTATCTGCATCTACATACCTGAGGTTATTGATATTTCTCCTGGCAATCTTGATTCCAGCTTGTGCTTCATCCAGCCCAGCATTTCTCATGATGTACTTTGCATATAAGTTAAATAAGCAGGGTGATAATATATATCCTTGACATATTCCTTTCCCAATTTGGAACCAGTCTGTTGTTCCATGTCCAATCTAGCTGTTGCTTCTTGACCTGCATACAGATTTCTCAGGAGGCAGGTCAGGTGGTCTGGTATTCCCATCTCTTGAAGAATTTGCCAGTTTATTGTGATCCACAGAGTCAAAGTCTTTGGCATAGTCAATAAAACAGAGGTCGATATTTTTCTGGAACTCACTTGCTTTTTTGATGATCAAATGGACATTGGCAATTTCATCTCTGGTTCCTCTTCCTTTTCCAGTTTGAACATCTGGAAGTTCTCGGTTCACATACTGTTGAAATCTCACTTGGAGAATTTTGAGCATTTCTTTACTAGCATGTGCAATTGTGCAGTAGTTTGAGCATTCTCTGGCATTGACTTTCTTTGGGATTGGAATGAAAACTGACCTTTTCCAGTCCTGTGGCCACTGCTGAGTTTTCCAAATTTACTGGCACTTTCACAGCATCATCTTTCATAACTTGAAATAACTTAGCTGGAATTCCATCACCTCCACTAGCTTTGTTCGTAGTGATGCTTCCAAAGGCCCACTTGACTTCCCACTCCAGGATGTATGGCTCTAGGTGAGTGATCACACCATCTTGGTTATCTGGGTCATTAAGATCTTTTTTTGTATGGTTCTTCTGTGTATTCTTGCCACCTTTTCTTAATATTGTCTGCTCTGTTAGGTCCATACTGTTCATGTCCTTTATTGTGCCCATCTTTGCATGAAATGTTCTCTTTGTATCTCTAATTTTCTTGAAAAGATCTCTAGTCTTTCCCATTCTATTGTTTTCTTCTATTTCTTTGCATTGATCACTGAGGAATGCTTTCTCATCTCACCTTGCCATTCTTTGGAACTCTGTATTCAGATGGGTATTCATTTTTTTTCTCCTTTGCCTTTAGGTCTCTTCTTTTCTCAGCATTTTAAGGCCTCCTCAGACAACCATGGCCAACTCTTTGTGACTCCATGGACTGTAGCCCACCAGGTTCCTCTGTCCATGGGATTTTCCAGGCATGAATACAGGAGTAGATTGCCATTTGCTTCTGCAGGGAATCTTCCTGACCCAGAGATCAAACCTGATATCCTGCATTGGCAAGTGGATTCTTTCCCACTCTGCCACCTGGGAAGCCCAGTTAATTTAGTAGCATTATGCTAATATCAGTATCCTGGTTTTGTTGATTGTGCTTTGGTTATAAGATTAACACATTAGAGGAAGTTGGGTAAAGAACTCCATGTACTGTTTTTATAAATGTATAAGTCCAAACAAACTCAGTTCAAAATATAGAGTTAAAAACAACAAATACACGAAACATTTGGCAAAGCAATCTGACTGCAAATGAGTAGGAATGCAGCCAAACCCCAATAGTTAAAATAAACAAAGGGGAGTAAAGCAAGTTGTAAAAGAAAAGGAACCAAATGGCCAGCATTAATCAAAGAGAAAAAGGATTCTAACTTCATAGATAAAGAAATGTAAGTTAAAATCTTTGCCTTCAAACTGACACATTGGTTTTACATATAAAATTCAGTGTTTTATTGCATACAATTCAGTGTGTGAAGATACAGGGAGAAAGACATTCATAACCACTACAGGTGGGAATGTAAATTGGTATAAACATCTTTGAGAAAAATTTTTTAAATTTAAATGTCCATATCCTTAGCACCAGCATTTCCATTCTTTAAACAATTATTTTGAAGAAATAAATGTCAGGAATACAAAAGACATTTATTGCATGAAAAATTTTAAACAACCTAAATGTTGATCAATAGGGAAAAGAAATTATTATGATGTACTCATGAAATATGCAATAATTTAAAAATATAATCTAGAGTTATATTAGTTGACATAAATATACATGAATTATTATTATGCAAAATATGGATAGACAAGAACATGTACGGCAATTATCAATTATAGTACAATTCATAATATAAAACATTTATAGTATGCCTGTTTATACTATATATACATAAATATATTTGATTTTCTTTTTTCATATTTTGATCTTCTGTTTCTTCTACAACTAACATATATGACTTTCACAATAAAACTTTAAATTCATGACCCACTCAAACTTTATTTACTTTTCAAGGATCTCCGTGTGAGGAGGGTCACTAACTCCGTTCAGCTAACGGATGGGAAACCAACTGCGGCACAGGCCTGCACTTTTAGAAACTGCCACTAGGTGGTACACTGCTTCTCTAGCAGATACGCAAGACATTTTCATGTGTTTGCCATACACGCTTTGTGCCATGACCCAAAGACAAAAATCCAGCCCCATACAGCCACACCTCGGAGACACTGTGAGCTCGGTTCCAAACCACTGCAATAAAGCAAGTCTTGAGAATTTTTTTATTTCCCAGTGAACAACAAAAAATGTATGGGGACTTGCCAGGTGGTCCAGTGGTTTAAGACTTCACACTGCCAATGCAATACTGTAGTAGTCCATTAAGTGTACAAAAGCATTATGTCTAAAAAAAAAAAAAAGACTTTATGTAAAAATTACTTTATTCCTAAAATTGCTAACTATCATTTGAACCTTCAGTGAGTCATAATCTTTTTGCTTATGGAGAGTCCTGCTTTGATGTTGATGACTGCTGATTGATCAGGGTGGTGGTTGCTGAAGGATGGGGTGGCTGTGACAATTTCTGTTGGGTTTTTTTTAATTTATTTATTTTTTAAAAATTTATTTATTTTAATTGGAGGCTTATTACTTTACATTATTGTATTGGTTTTGCCATATATTGACATGAATCTGCCCCAGTTTGCTGCACTGGTGGACTTTTCCTTTCATGAACGATTTTTCTGTAGTATGCAATGCTGTTGTATGGCATGTTACCCACAGTAGAACTTCTTTCAAAACTGGAGTTAATCCTCTCAAATCCTGTTGCTGCTTTATCAACTTAGTTTATGCAATATTCTAAATCCTTTGCTGTCACTTCAACAACCTTCACAGCATCTTCATCAGGATCAGATTCCATCTCAAGAAACAGCTTTCTTTGCTCATCCATAAAAAGCAACTCCTCACCTATTGGAATAGTATCATGAGATTGCAGTAATTCAGTCACATCTTCAGGTTCCACTTCTAGTTCCCTTGAAATTCCTCCTTGATCCATGTGTTGCAGAACGGATGTTGTGTGAGCAGGCATGAAAACTACCTTAATCCTATTGTACATCTTCATCAGAGATCGTCAGTGAGCAGGTGTATTGTCAATCAGCAGTAATACTCTGAAAGGAATGTTTTTGCTGAAAAGTATAAACCACATTGTAAACAGATGTCCTGGCATCCAGGCTTTGCTGCTTGCATTTGTAGAGCACAGGCAGAACAGAGTTAGCATAATTCTTAAGGACCCTAGGATTTTCAAAATGATAATTGAGCATTGGCCTCAACTTCAGGTCATCATCTGCATTGGTGCTGCTAAGTCACTTCAGTCGTGTCCGACTCTGTGTGACCCCATAGACGGAAGCCCACCAGGCTCCCCCGTCCCTGGGATTCTCCAGGCAAGAACACTGGAGTGGGTTGCCATTTCCTTCTCCAATGTGTGAAAGTGAAGTCGCTCAGTCATGTCCGACCCTTAGCGACCCCATGGACTGCAGCCTACCAGGCTCCTCCATCCATGGGATTTTCTAGGCAAGAGTACTGGAGTGGCTTGCCATTGCCTTCTCCAATGCCTTCACCTGCATTAGCCCCTATCAAAAGAGTCAGGCCATCCTTTGAAAGCTTGAATTCAAGCATTGACTTCTCCTCTCTAGTTATAAAGTCCTCTATGCCATCTCCTTCCAGTAAAAGGCTATTAGATGAAACTAGACAAAGTTAAAAATCTGCTATTCAGTGTAGCCACTTTCATTAATGATCTTAGCTAAATCTTCTGGTTAACTTGCTGTAGCTTCTATGTCAGCACCTGCTGCTTCACCTTGAACTTATATTTTGGAGATGGTTTCTTTATTTAAACCTCATGAACCAACCTCTGCTAACTTCAGCCTTTCCTTCTACATCTTCCTCAACTCTCCCAGCCTTCATAGAACCGAAGACAGTGAGGCCCTTACTCTGGATTAGGCTTTGGTTTAAAGAAAAGTTTTGACTGGTTTGATCTTCTGTTCAGACCATTAAAACTATCACCATATCCGCAATAAGGCTATTTCACTTTCTTATCATTCGTGTGTTCACTGGAGAAGCACTTTTAACTTCCTTCAAGAATTTGTCCTTTGTATTCACAACTTGGCTAACTGTTTGACACAAAAGTAAATTAAAAGACACTTACTCCTTGGAAGGAAAGTTATGACCAACCTAGATAGCATATTAAAAAGCAGAGGCATTACTTTATCAACAAAGGTCCGTCTAGTCAAGGCTATGGTTTTTTCCGTGGTCATGTATGGATGTGAGAGTTGGACTGTGAAGAAAGCTGATCGCCGAAGAATTGATGCTTTTGAACTGTGTTGCTGGAGAAGACTCTTGAGAGTCCCTTGGACTGCAAGGAGATCCAACCAGTCCATTCTAAAGGAGATCAATCCTGGGTGTTCATTGGAAGGACTGATGCTAAAGCTGAAACTCCAATACTTTGGCCACCTCATGCGACGAGTTGACTCACTGGAAAAGACTCTGATGCTGGGAGGGATTGGGGGCAGGAGGAGAAGGGGACGACAGAGAATGAGATGGCTGGATGTTACCACCGACTCGATGGACATGATGAACTCCGGGATTTGGTGATTGTCAGGGAAACCTGGCATGCTGTGATTCATGAGGTCACAAAGAGTCGGACACGACTGAGCGACTGAACTGAACAGCCTTTGATATTCCTTCCTCAGTAAGCATAGTCATTTCTTGGTTTTGATTTAAAGTTAGAAAAATGCAACTTTCTTTCACTGGAACATTTATAGGCTAATAAATGGCAACCCACTCCAGTATTCTTGCCTGGAGAATCCCATGGAGGGAGGAGCCTGGTGGGCTACAGTCCACAGGGTCGCAAAGAGTCGGACACAACTGAGCTACTTCACTATAGGGTTATTAATTGGCTTAATTTCAATACTGTTGTCTCAAGGAATTACAAGGCCAGGGAAGAGGAAGAGAGGTGGGAGAATGGCCAGTCAAAACACACAACGTTTATCTGTTAAGTTTGCCATCTCATATGGGCACAGTTTGTGGTGCCCCCAAACAATTACAATAGTAGCTTCAGAAATATCTGATCACAGATCACCATAACAAACATTTGTTGTTGTTCAGTCACTAAGTGACGTCTGACTCTTCGCGAACCCATGTACTGCAGCACGTCAGGCTTCTCTGCCCTCCACTGTCTCCCAGAGTTTGCTCAAATTATGTCCATTGAGTTGTAGAGGCCATCTAACCATCTCATCCTCTTCTGTCCCCTTCTCCTCCTGCCCTCAATCTTCCCCAGCATCAAGGTCTTTTCCAGTGAATCAGCTCTTCACATCAGGTGGCCAAAGTATTGGAGCTTCTGCATCAGTCTTTCCAGTGAATATTCAGCTTTGATTTCCTTTAGGATTGATTGGTATGATCGCCTTGCAGTCCAGGGACTGTTAAGAGTCTTCTCCAGCACAATTCGAAAGCATCAATTCTTTGGCGATCAGCCTTCTTTATGGTCCAACTCTCATATCTGCACATGATTACTGGAAAAATTATAGCTTTGACTATATGGAACTTGGTCAGCAAAGTGATGTCTCTGCTTTTTAATAATATGTTTAACAACAAACATAATAATAATGAAAATTTTGAAATAGTCCAAGAATTTCCAACATGTGACACATGGACACAAAGTGAGCAAATGCTGTTGGAAAAATGGTGCCAATAGATTTGCTTGATGCAGAGTTGCTACAAAACTTCAATTTGTAAACAATGCAATATCTGAAAAGCACGATAAAACAAGTTATGCCCTTTTTCGTTTATCTAAAAATGATTTTACCTTCTCCCAAATCACTGTTAATTTAATAGTCAGTTGCTCCATTGCCTTACGGTAGGCATTCAAGAACTCACTGTTGGGCAAAAAGACATAATTAAAAACAGAAACAACAGATGCATTAAAAACTGAACAGTTTCTTCACATCATTTTGCTGTCTTTGTAAACGAAATTGAACTGGTTTCATAGGGGCCTTTAATATGATATTCTGCATTGTTGATCTACATTAGAGGAAAAGATCATCATTTCTCAAATGTATTTCAATTCCCTTTTTTTGTATAAAGTATCTTGGAAGGAATGACATTCCAAGGAACATGACTTGGGAAACCCGCCCTCAACACTTGTCCATCTTGTTTAATGAAATCACCCTAGCATCAGTCCAGCTGAAATTTCCATTGTCCTCACTTCTTGTTGTTGACTTCATCTTGACTCCACTCATATTCCCCACCGCTATCATATCCCATCTTTTCATTTGCTATAAATTGCCCACAGGTGCTGAAGTCTGTCAAATACAAATCCTCTGTACTTAAAGCACTTCTTTCTGAGTGTTACCTGTCTCATCACAGGTGTTGATTAAGCAGATCCCTTTCCTATTCACACCTGATTCCAGTCTGAACTAAACTCAGTTCTAAGGCAGGAACATGCCAGCTCACCAGCCTCTAGTTCATATGATATAATAGAATCTCATGTCCCTGAAATGCCTATGAAATAGAGTTAAGTTGATTTACCACTCATCAAGGCAAACTTTGACAAGGTCCCCAATATGTAAAGAAAAGAAAAAACTCAACCAGAAAGACAAGCATCCTTTATTGATACATAGTAGTGATAGTCTCATCACCAAGAAATGGTTTACAGGAGCAATTATTATTGTCTAGATACTTGTTTGTCTCTCCTACTAGACTATGAGCTCATTGAAAATAGTAAATATGTATAGCTCATCTCAGTACCCCCTAATAACGAGCATGGTATCTATAACATTGTCAGTCTTATTATATATTTGAAGAATAGATACATTAAATAAGTAAATGAGTGAATAGGGTGATACATTTGTCAATCAAGACTAAAAGGAGCAGCTCAGGTCTAATAATACAAAAACATAAAACTTGCATTAAATATACTAACATTAAAATGGCTTCCTCATTCATTCAGTCAATCAAAAAATGTTAAGTACATTGCAGACATTATGCTAAGTATACAAAAGTCAACAAAAAATAATTCAGCCTTCAAGAAGTACAAAGTGTAGTATATAAAAATTTGCTTAATGCTTCTTCAAATATTTTCATGTCTGATATTCACAATACTCTAACAAGACATATTTTCCATATCTACATTTTAAATCTTTTAAGAAGTCATTTGTAGCTACAAAAGAACCTTATAAAATTGTGGAGGATATAAAGTAGAATGACTAAACAAGCTTCTGTGTAGGCACAACCCAATTTAAAAAGCAAAGACATTCAGATCCTCCATCTCCCCTTTTTATTTCCCCCAAGAGAAAATGCAAAATTGAATTTTCTCTTTACCTATTTTTTCCACCTTCAATTCAGTTCAGTTCAGTCGCTCAGTCGTGTCCGACTCTTTGCGACCCCGTGAATCACAGCATGCCAGGCCTCTCTGTCCATCACCAAATCCCGGAGTTCACTCAAACTCATGTCCATCAAGTCAGTGATGCCATCCAGCCATCTCATTCTCTGTCGTCCCCTTCTCCTCCTGCCCCAATCCTTCCCAGCATCAGACACTTTTCCAGTAAGTCAGTTCGTCACATGAGGTGGCCAAAGTATTGGAGTTTCAGCTTTAGCATCAGTCCTTCCAATGAACACCCAGGATTGATCTCCTCCAGAATGGATTGGTTGGATCTCCTTGCAGTCCAAGGAACTCTCAAGAGTCTTCTCCAGCACCACAGTTCAAAAGCATCAATTCTTTGGCGCTCAGTTTTCTTCACAGTCCAACTCTCACATCCATACATGACCACGGGAAAAACCATAGTCTTGACTAGACGGACCTTGGTTGGCAAAGTAATGTCTCTGCTTTTTAATATACTATCTAGGTTGGTCATAACTTTCCTTCCAAGGAGTAAGCGTCTTTTAATTTCATGGCTGCAATCAGCATCTGCAGTGATTTTGGAGCCCAAAAAAATAAAATCTGACACTGTTTCCACTGTTACCCCATCTATTCCCACCTTATATTTAACCATATTGGATTAATTAAGCAATATACTACATACTTTACCATGTTTGGACTACATGTGGAAACATACTGGAAACTTGCTCTTTCTACTGAACATTGCAGTTTTGGCTTGTTCATGTAAGTCTTAATCCATGTGGATTTCATTTTTCTATACGTGGTATGAGACAGATTTCCAAAGTCATTTTTTCACATTCAGATTACCAGTTGTTCCCATAGCATTTATTGAAAACTTTATCTTCTCCTAACCAATGTGCAGTGTCAATGTCATCTCAGTCAAAGGTCAAATTTCCATTTTTGGTATAGGTCTGTATCTGAGCTCTCTTTTTTATTTTGTTGGTCACTGTGTATACCCCTGCACCTAATCTCAGACCATCTGAAAAAACAGAAATGCATAGTAAATTGTTAATTTCTGATTTAAAAAAAAAAACAACAGTCCTTTCACTTTGTACTTCTTCTTTAGGAATGTCTCTTTTATTCTTAATCATTTGCTCTTGCATATACATTTAAAACTCATTTTGCCATTTCTCCTTTCACATGTAACTGAGTTGTACCTCAAAGTGATTCACAATGAATTATGGTGAAGCCAAATATTGAACCCATTCCAGGGCTTCTTCCATGTAATACCAAGCATTACAGAGGAGATCTTCTCACATATTCCAATAAAAGACAAACTTAGAAAGCTACTTCAGAATGTATCATGAAACAAACTTATCAGGAGATTCTTCAAAATGTAAAATGTTCTTTAAAATAAAGGGTCCCTAGGCCCATACTAAGGTTTTTCCACAGATATTTGGGAGATGAGGGCAAAGTGCCCAGCTAATAAAAGCTAAATTCCCGAGCCTCCATTGTAGACAGACATACGCACGAACAGAGGTATCCACGTGTCCAGTTCTGGCCTAGGAGATGGCAGTAGGTGGGTGAGGCAGGAAACTAAACACACCTGTGGGAGGTGGGGGCAGACTCTGCCAGCCTGCCCGTTCTACACTTTGTGTCCTTTGTTCTCTCACCTTTCTGCATCCTCAAGTGCAGACACGATGGCAGGTGCTCCCGCAGCCACTTGCATTTGACCACAAAGGAAAAGCTAGCAAGTCCTCAGAGAACTGATATCCTTGGGTTTCTTACCATGCCTGCCTTCCTGCATATTTTTTGTGTCATGAAATAAAATTAAAATGTTGTCTAATTCAAGCCACTATTATTGATATTCGGGTGTTTTACTACACACAGCCAAATTTAAGCCATACTTGATAAAAGAGTAATTGAACTGCACATTTGTAAAGTTATATCTGCTTACAGTTATCTCTCCCATAGTATATAGCACAGACCCTTAGGGCTTCAAGCAGCCATGAAGTCAAAGCTCTTTGCCAGAGCACAAAAAGAGGCTCCACCTATAGGTATGCCTACCACTCAAGTTGATGCTCAGTTAGCCACCAATATGCACCATATAAACTTTAATTTCCCTCATTCCAATTTCCCTCCTTCCAATTTCCCTCATTCTTGGGTTTGATATAAATGATGCTATTGTAATAAGATGATATCAACACTTCAAATACTTTTCAAAAGAGTCATAAGCCCTTTGAAAGTGAAAGTGAAAGTCGCTCAGTCGTGTCTGACTCTTTGCAACCCCATGGACTATACAGTCCATGGAATTCTCCAGACTACAATAACTGGAGTGGGCAGCCTTTCCCTCCTCCAGGGAATCTCCCTAACCCAGGAATCAAACCCAGGTATCCCACATTGCAGAGGATTCTTTACCAGCTGACCCACAGGGGAAGCATAATCCCTTAAAGGCAGGCAGAATGGTAGGATTTAGTCCAATATCCCTTGCAGATCTCTGTCCTTCTAGACACTGATCATCTGGCAAGGCATCAAGCTAAAAGTTGTCAGGGAATCAGACACTTAAGATATAACCTTTGTCCTGAAAGAGTTTATAATGTAATAAAGAAAACAGACTCATCTGATGATTCAGCCTTCTGAGGTTGGGACTCAAATAGCTGAGATATGAGATTGAGTGAAAGGTCAAAGGGAACCTGTTCATTTCTACAGTTCATTTTTCTGCCATGGACCCAGAAAAAAAAAAAAAGAATTGTGGCAACATTTCGCTTATCTGAATGGTAAATATTGGCTCTAAGACTCATTAGCTATGTGATTCTGAGCAGGTCATGTAACTTCTCTTAACACCACGCCTCTCCCCACAGCCTGAGAGTAAAACCCCTTACCATAAGGAGTTCTTATGAGGCTCAAATGATAAAAACAGGAATTGAGCAAAAAAAAAAAAAAAAAGCAATGCATTGCAAATCTATCATAAACAAGCACTATTCAAAACAGTGAATGCAAAAAGACACTTCCTGCTCACATGTACTTACAGTATAGCATGTGAAAAAAGACATATATAATAGTATCAATAGTGAAAGTGTTAACAGGAAAAATAAAGCAGGCTATGTAATTATCATTATAGTTGAAAATAAGGCACTATTGGGGGAAGTACCTTTTTTGGTATACTCAACAAAGAGGAGCATCATTTGAGCAGAGTCCTAAATGAAGTGAGACAGACTATGCAGGTATCTGGAGAAAAACAGTTTCAAAGAGACAAAAAAGCAAAGGCCTAGAAGCTGGCCTGGCCAGCAGTTATCTAGTTACCAGGACAGAATAGTTCCTTTGCAGCTCTGGGAGTTCCAGCTGACTGTTTGCAATGAAACTGCACCACTGCTTTATCTCCTTCGCTCTGGACTCTGTACCATGACACAAGCTCTTCTAGATTCCAATAACATGAGCATTCTCTCTCTTCTTTTACTTTTAGCTTAAGTCTAGATTCTCACCATAGATACTTAAAGTGTTCTCTTTTTTAAAGTTAACACACATTGAGAGCTAAATATATGTCGAGCGCTTTACTTACTCAGCAGTTTGTGTATCTTAAGTTATTTGATCCTCACAAAAATCCTAGAATGTAGCTATATCGTGTTCCACAAATGGAAATAGCTTTGAGAGGTTAATGTGGTCACGTTCACACAGCTAATCAGAGCTTGAGTTGGAACTTGAACCTAAGCCATCTCATGTTTATGACGAACAGATTAACCACTATCCTACGCTGCTTGCTTGCCAGGTGAAGAAGGATCCTGCAAGCCCACTGATGAATAGATTTGACATAGTCTGTTTCAGAGAAAATCCATTTTCGTAATGAAATGATTCCCAGCTCTAGCCTTTCAGAACTTCTAGGGTATTTGCATTCATGCATACAACATTTCGTGAGCAAAAATTATGTGTAAGGAACTATGCCGGGTTCTTGGGACACAGTAAGCTGCTATGAGTTGTCTCTGTCCTAACAAGACAAAGGTATAGAAAAACCATAAAATTAAATTCATTTTCTTCCTTTAAGAGCATGATGTCACACGAATAGAATAACAAAATAATTATAAATAAACCTTTACTAATAAACTCCAATACTTTGGCCACCTCATGCGACGAGTTGACTTACTAGAAAAGACTCTGATGCTGGGAGGGATTGGGGGCGGGAGGAGAAGGGGACGACAAAGAATGAGATGGCTGGATGGCATCACCAACTCTATGGACATGAGTTTGAGTGAACTCCGGGAGTTGGTGATGGACAGGGAGGCCTGGCGTGCTGTGATTCATGGGGTCGCAAAGTCAGACACGACTGAGCGACTGAACTGAACTGAGCTGAACTGAATCTCAACTGCAAAGAAAAGTTGACAATCACCTCTCTAAAGAAGAGGCAGAGTCTTAAGTAATCTGCCCTGTCATAATCAGGTCCCATTTACCATCCTCAAGGGACTTCTCTGTATGATAGATTTTAAAATATCCCATTATAAGAATTAGACAGCATTAGGTCCAAACATGTTCTTTATTGTTTGAGGGTCTCCATCTATGTGCATTTTTACTACTTAGGGTTTGACAGGCTACAAACTAAATTTCAAAAACCATAAAATCTTAAAATGCTATTAACTCTCAGTGAACTTATTCTTTCATTTCCTGCCTCCTTCACCCTTACTAGAATTTCACCTTTTCTCTTTCTTCTGTGAATTCCAGGCTCTGTGTGCCTATGCGGCTGAGTGGCGAGCAAGACCCAAGACTATATTGATTCTGTTCTTATGCTCCACAGAAGATTAAGTCCTGTCCTTCAACTACAGACTACAAGCCGGTGGAGCAGAGGAGCAATCGAATAGCACACTCTGTTAGGCAGCGATGAATTTTATGATGTTTAAATGATCCCTAATGACTTTGGGGGAGAAAATCCAAGCTAACACCATCAGCACTGTAGAAGATCATTTTCTGGGATGACAGAAACAGTCTGTGTGTCCAGTTCAATACAATAGCCACTAACAATGGTGACAGAGTATTTGCAATGTGGCCAGCATGACAGAGGAATTGAATTTTTAATTTCATTTCATTTTAGTAAATTAAAATTTTAAACCCCATATTTGGCTGCTGGCTACCATATTGGTCAGCACAAACACATAAGGGAAAGATTTCCCTTGATTTTTAAATATTCCTAATGGCATGAAGACTGCTACAATTCTTAAACCTACTTCTATCATAAAACAATCATTTCATAATCTTAGGGCCTGTACTGCTAATAAAAATTGGCAATAACCTGATTTGTAAAATTACATTTTCTTCTCGAGTGGCAACTGCAGATGTTATAGTTTGTTCATTAATGCCACAGAGCTAAATGTGCTACTTTAAAGAGATAACATTTACTAGAGCAAGATTTGGGGCATATTCAAAATGAGACTCTACCTAAAAGGCCAAACAAAGCTTTTCAGTCATCAATGAAAGAACTGGCAAAATGTGGTTTACACGTAAAGTAGAATATGATTTAGCCTTAAAAAGGAAGAGATTCTGACACAATCTACAACGTGGATGAACCTTAAAGACGTTATGTTAAGTGAAATAAGGTGGGCACATAAGGACATGATTCCACTTACGCAACTTCCTAGAGTCATCAAAATCAGAGACATACTGTAGAAGTGTGGTTGCCGGGGACCAGAGAAAAGGGGTAATGGGAGTTATTGTTTAATGAGTGGAGACTTCCAGTTGAAGAAGAGGAAAAGTTCTAGTAATGGATAGTGGTGAGGATTGCACAATAACATGAATGTAGATAATGCCATAGAACTACAAACTTTAAAACGGTTAAAATGAAAAATGCTATGCTATATATATTTTACCACAATAAAATATTTTTAATAACTAATTCTTAAAAAAGCACTTCACATGATGAGTTCTTACAGAGCAAATCACACACTACAATGAAGCTAGCCCTCAGTCTAAGCAAAGTTCATAAAGGAAAAGTACAGCTCAGATTCAGCAAATAGTTCAGTTCAATTCAGTCGCTCAGTTGTGTCCAACTCTTTGTGACCCCATGGACTGTAGCACGCCAGGCTTCCCTGTCCATCACTAACACGCAGAGCTTGCTCAAACTCATGTCCATTGAGTCAGTGATGCCATCCAGCCATCTCATCCTCTGTCATCCCTTTCTCCTCCTGCCTTCAATCTTTCCCAGCATCACAGTCTTTTCAAATGAGTCAGTTGTTTGCATCAGGTGGCCAAAGTACTGTAGTTTCAGCTTCAGCATCAGTCCTTCCAATGAATAGTCAGGAGTGATTTCCTTCAGGATTGACTGATTGGATCTCCTAACAGTCCGAGGGATTCTCAAGAGTCTTCTCCAGCACCACAGTTCAAAAGCATCAATTATCTGGCACTCTGCTTTCTTTACAGTCCAACTCTCACATCCATACATGACTACTGGAAAAACCATAGCTTTGACTAGAGACTTTTGTCAGCAAAGTAATGTCTCTGCTTTTTAATGTGCTGTCTAGATTGGTCATAGCTTTTCTTCCAAGGAGCAAGTGTCTTTTAATTTCATGGCTCAAATTCCTAATAACTCAGACACTCTGCTTAACTTGAGAATGTGTGACTGGGTGATTTTTACTTTTTGTCTTGGGATCAACTCATCAGTAAGGTTGGCCTATGGAAATATTGAATTGTCCTAGTGGGCACTACTGACAGAAAATGGTAGCAGTGAAATTCTGACCTAACTTAACTCCCAATGAGAGAATGCACTGAGCACATAAACCACAGACTGACAGTGTGAAGGAGGAGCGAGCTGTTAGACTAGATAGGCCAAGGTCATGTCAGTGGTGCTCACAGCTGCAGATTTAAGACTCAGAATATGCCTTTATACAGTAGACATTTAGTAAATGTGCTGATTGTTTTCAGTAAAACAATGAATTAATTAATCAATAGGAAATATTTCTGCTTTGAGCTTAACCTGAATCTCCACATGTTGGGCTGGTCAGGAAAATATATGGTATGTTATACCTGAATTCTATTCACTTGTGGGATTAAGAAATAATTAGGAGAAATAATTCTTCTAAGAGTCAAGCATGTAAGCTTGACTCAATAACAATGTTTCAGCTATATAGAGAATATAAGAAAGATTTTGAGAACATCGAGGTTTGAGTTACTCAGAATTGTCTTCCATCCCAACACCTAGTCTTGCTGTGAGCCCTAAGGAGAGAAGAAGCCATGCAGAAAAGCTCGATTCACTAAAATGTCTACGGCATCTTGGAAGCCCTCATCAGTATTTCATCAAGACCAAAGATGGGGGTGAGAAGTGATTTAAAGTGTAGCAGGATGGGTAGTGGCTTGAGTTGATACCACTGGTTTTAGCAGAAATGGCAAGAATAACATTCTGTATCAACAGCTTTGGAGAGAAAGCTTTGAGAGAGACTAGAAATTACAACTGATACAGACTTCAGTGCCCTCAAAATGGGCACAATGAAAACATCATTTGGATCTCCAAGTTTCCCACAGTTGAAATTAAAAGGATGTTTACAAATATGAAATGCATCACGAAGAGTTTCAGAAATATTTGAGGATAGTTTTGTAGAATCCTAGAGGTGGATGAAGCAAAATTTCAATAATTATTATCTGTTATCATCATTGTGTTACCAGGTTGATGTTAACAACTGAACACTGTGACTGAGACGATTACTTGGCTCATTCTTGAGGGCACAAAGCCATCAAGAAAAAAAGAAAATGATCACACTCCCCAGTCTCCTTTGTAGCTGTGAATGACCACACGACTCAGTTCGAGCCAAAGAATGTGTGCAGAAATAAAATATGCCCCCCTAGCAGACATTTCCCCAGAGTAGGAAATTGTAACACACTCCAGTATTCTTGCCTGGAAAATTTCATCTCTTATCAACTTGCAACCCTTTCTTCTTTTATGTGCCAGTTTCATCTTCGGGTTGTTTCTTTAATCAGGCAAGATGGTAGAAACATTTCTAAGCTTCATATCTTCATCTTCAAAATCCAATGGAGAACTTGGAAAGAGGAGCCTGGCAGGCTACAGTGCAAAGACTCACAAAGAGTTGAACACAACTGAGTGATTGAGCTTAGTGGATATTTGGCAGGCCTGGAGTTACTTTCACTGATGCAACCGGGGTAAGGGGGATGCTACCAGCATCTAGTGGATAGAGGCCAGGGATGCTGTTAAACATCCTACAATATACAGAACGTCCTTCATTAATAAAAAATAATCTGGCCCAAAATGTCGATAGTGCTAACGTTGAGAAACTGATTTAAAGAAAAGAGACACATCCTTCTCTTCTTTGCCCCTTCCATTGGAATTGGGACACAGTCATGACCCATGTTTGACCATGGAGATGAAAGCAACACCTTGGAGAAGATGGAGCAACACCCTGGTCCTTTACGGTTTTACACCACAGAGCTACTGTACCATAGCAGATTTTAAATGAATGTGAAATACACTTCTATCTTATATAATAAACTGTTATTCTGAGTCTTTATTTCATGCACCTGAAATTATTCCAACCCATACAAAAACTAAAAAAATTTTAAGCAACTCATTTGTTTGTTGGTTTGCTTGTTCTTTACTTTTTGGCTGCACTGGTTCTTCATTGCCAGATGAAACTGGCACATAAAAGGAGAAAGGGTTGCAAGGTAATAAGAAATCATTTGACCCCCCAGATCAAACTGCACCTATGACAAGACCTACCTCTGGCCCTTTTATTTGAGCCAATAAATGTTTTGTTACACAAATTTGAGTTAATTACTTGGTCACCTACAACCAAAGATTTCCAAGAGATACAGAAAGTTTTGTGGTAGAAAAAAAGTTCTGATAAGAGAAGGTTCACATGTGGGATCTTTTCATTTTACTCAAGAGTTAGGACATCATCTGCAAAGTTTCCTGTATCAGGAAAACAATTGCAACAGAAATTTTGCCACTGCCTGTGTACTAGGGAACTGGGTGTAAAGAGATTTGAATCACTAATGTTTCTTGGTGTGACATATGCCTCTTAGACTTCAGTCTACTACCTTCATGTATGACACACCTGTTTCTCTTCCCCCTACTTAACTTTACCCAGGTATCCAAACAATCAGACTGGAGAGGAACTCTATTTTCTTTCATGTTGTTATTCTTGTGTGTTTCATGTTGTTAGTCAAGGCTAGAGATGTTTAGCAATCATTCTGAGTATGTTTGATTGCTCAATTTCCCTAGGAATCAGAAACTGTCAGCCCTAAGTAAATAGACCCAAATTTGTACTTGGGTTTTGTAAACTTCCGCTTCATTTGCCTTTTTCTTATTCCTCAGTTCCAGGTTCCCATTTTTATTAAACATTGCTTAGGAATTTATTTTCTGCTCAACCAGCTATCAACTTTAAGAGAACTTTGGGAGAAAATTCTTGTTTCCAAGATTTAATTGTTCTAATAATAGGATGTTACGAGGGTGCCATGGCAGGTGATATTGTGGATGCTTTCAGACTAGAAGACTTGATCACTCAGATCAGACAGTTAATATGCTTGTGTCCATGATAAAAGTTTTAGTTCCCTTGTTGTCCTGTTTTGTTGCAGTTAGTGGTCAGCCTCTTGTGGTTGCTCTTGATCTTCATATATTACAGTGGTCATGCTGCTCTCGATTCTAATATGTGAAGAACATTGTTGCCCCAAGTCTAGCCTATACTCAATATAATAGCCATAATTTAATGGCTCTGTAACCTAGGAAAAGCAGAGACATTACTTTGCCAACAAAGGTCCGTCTAGTCAAGGCTATGGTTTTTCCCATGGTCATGTATGGATGTGAGAGTTGGACTGTGAAGAAAGCTGATCGCCGAAGAATTGATGCTTTTGAACTGTGGTGTTGGAGAAGACTCTTGAGAGTCCCTTGGACTGCAAGGAGATCCAACCAGTCCATTCTAAGGGAGATCAATCCTGGGTGTTCATTGGAAGGACTGATGCTAAAGCTGAAACTCCAATACTTTGGCCACCTCATGCGACGAGTTGACTCACTGGAAAAGACTCTGATGCTGGGAAAGGTTGGGGACGGGAGGAGAAGGGGATGACAGAGAATGAGATGGCTGGATGGCATCACTGACTCTGTGGACATGAGTTTGAGTGAACTCCAGGAGTTGGTGATGGACAGGGAGGCCTGGCGTGCTGTGATTCATGGGGTCGCAGAGAGTCGGACACGACTGAGCGACTGAACTGAACTGAACTGAACCTTGGAAAAGGTATCTAAGTGTGCCAAGACTCAAATGAGAAGAGATGGGATCCCAAATGAGAAGAGTGGTATCAGGTACCACTGATAATTACAGTGTTTCAATTCAAAGAGTCATATCCTACAACCAAAAGCTTTGGAATCTTAGCAATCCACTGCCAGGGATTTATTTTAAAATAATAAAAGACCTAGAGAGCTGTCAGGGATGTTACACTTCAATCTAAGACTTGAGGTCAAAGAAGAGTTGCAAATGGATAAACTCCACACCTTTCACACATCATCAATGGAACTAACTACTACATTGGGCTTCCCTGATGGCTCAGTGGTAAAGAATCCACCTGCCAATGCAGGAGACACAGATTCAATCCCTGAGTTGGGAAGATCTCTTCGAGAAAGAAATGGCAACTCACTCCAGTATTCTTGCCTGGGAAATCCTATGGATAGAGGAGACTGACAGGAGTCAGTCCATGGAGTCGAAAAGAGTTGTATACAACTTAGCAACTAAAAACAACAACAACTACTACATTGTTCATAAACAATTCAAGAGACGATTACCTGGCAGAGCAGCTACATTGACATGCTTGTTAAACTACACTGACTCGCCTAGGGCCTTGGCATACAATGTTCTCTCTACTTGGAAGAGTTTCTCTCCTCTCTTTGCCCTGCTGTTACCTGTACTTCCCATGAGACCTCAAGATAGCTCATATTTTCCCATGAGAGCTGAAAGATTGGCTCTCACCCTAGACATCACTTTTTGTGGAAAACCTTCCCTACCTACTCTAACCATCCCACAGTTTCCAAACTATGGTCTTTATAAAACTTAACATAAAACTGAACTTAAATTGTCTATTTATTACTTACACAAGAGTATAACCTCCATGAGGACAGAGATATCTGTTATACACAAATACTAAGTGTTCAATAAATACTTGTTGAAACAGCAGATTGATGGATAGCTGAATAATAGGAAGGATGAACAGATTGGCACAGTGCATTTTCTCATGGTTGCACACTGTAAATCTGAAAAATGACAGGCCCAAATACAATTGCAAAGCATTTTTAACTTTCAAAGTGTTTTATTTACCTTACTTCCCTGAGTGAGAAAGAAAACAAAGGACAATCTATCTTTTTATTTATTTATTTTTATTGGAGGCTAATTACTTTACAATATTATATTGGTTGGTTTTGCCATACATTGACATGAATCCACCCCAAGTGTACATGTATTCCCCTTCTTGAACCCGACAATCTATCTTTTAAAATATGTGTGTAAAGATGGCTTAAAAGATAAGAAAGTACCAAGAGTTTTAAATGACTTAAGAAAACATAACTGTATGGAAATCTGGATTTCTGAACTCTAACTCTGTATTTGTTTTATTTATCCATATTCCTCTCCAGGATTTGGAGCAAGGGCTTGAGTATTGAAAAGGCCATAGAAACCCAAATAGTGTGACTCTTCATACACAATAAGATGTTATTCTACTGCCATCTTAGTATCATCAATCATTTGCACTAGTTAAAATGAAGATATACTCAATGATGTTATCAAGAAAATGAATGAGGTTAATTGAATATGACCAAACTGTAAACGTATATGATTGCTTTGACTATACACAATGGCCATGTGTTTTGCATATTGTTGTTTTCTAAGGGGCTGGAGATTACAGTTTTGATTAATTCTACTAATTCTGGGACTTAGAATCAAACTAAGAGGTATGCAATTCTTAGGCTCTTTCATGTCCTTTATAAACCTTCCTTGGAGGTCTTGAAAATGACTTTCAAAAACTGAAATTAGTTTTCTTTCTAATCCCCTAGAGATCAATGAAGTGAATTTCATCATGCCATGATGATTAAAAATGCTGAAATGAGTCATGATATAATTAGGAATTTCTTTGTCCAAGTCAAGTCCCATGAACTATATCTCACACTGATTCAATTTATAAAAACCAGTCTGTTCTTCCTGATGCAGGAGATGAATTTTGGCAAGGAGACTTAAAAATCTCATAACTTTAAATATATTTATTTAATCAGTCAGTTTTTTTAAATGATACTAAAGTGCCTCAGGATTTTCCAGGTGGCTCAGCAGTAAAAAAATCCACCTGCAATGCAGGAGACACAGGTTCTATCCCTGGATCAGGATCCCCTGGAGTAGGAAATGGCAACCCAGTCCAGTATTCTTGCCTGGAAACTTCCATGAACAAAGGAGCCTGGCTGGCTACAGTCCATGGGGCTACAAAGAGTCGTAAACAACCGAGCAACTGAACTCACAAAATATCTCAGTAAGTTGGCAGCTTATGCAAAGACATAGAGAGAACAAGGAACACTACGAAAACTTCAGGAAAGTCAGTACAGCACATGTAACATGAAGTGCGTGTAACGAAATGAAGGAAATATTTTCTCTTAGCCACCGGTAGAATAATTCCTCTAGGAGCTTAATTAACATCATATTTTTATTAATAAATAAAAAGTTAAATATGCTACTTGGGATGAGAGGTGAGACTACAAGGAACACATTTAAACTAAAAATAATGGCACTAAACAAGAATGGAATCTAGAAATAGAAGGGCACTTTGTTTTGTTGAGCCCTTGGATGGAGTTGTGTTTATAAACAGGGGTTAGAACAAAGCCAAATTGCTCAGCATAATAAAGGGATGAGTGTAAAGAGTTGGGGAGTGGTGCAGGCATGAGTGGATCCAAGAAGACTATATACCTTGGGGAGAAAGTAGAGACAAAGGGAAAAAAATTCTAGGAATTTCACAGAAGAAAAGAAACTTTGGGGGGGAAAAATGTCAAATGGTAAATTGGGATTGTTACTCTACCACATGTGATGGGATATTCCCTTCCTATCCCCTGTGAATTCTGAGTGCTTCCCACTAAGACTTTTGTAAATGTGAATTTGGAAAGAGAATGTGAAGACATGCAAGTGTTCTATGTCCATGTGGGTGTAAAGTAAAAACAAGGCCTGCTTTTATAGAGGAGACAGCTGGCCCCTGGGCGTCTATACATTGTAAGAAGACAGTGAGAAGGTATGAGTCTGGAAGGATAAGCAGGGTAATTTTATGAGAGATCATGTGAGCCGTCTAAAAATGTGTGCATCTTATCTCAGGGCTAACAGAGAGCAGTTAAAGATTGAAGGAGAAGAATGACATCATCAGGTTTGTACTTTAAAAAAAATTACTCTAGCAACAACTCAGAGAATGGGTTAGAAGAAGCAGTGATAGAGGCAAAGAAAAGTTACAAAGCTTTGCAGCAGTCTAGACGAGAAATGGGAAAGCCTTGTACTGATTGCAACAGCAGTGGAGATGGAGAGAACTGACAGCTGGACAAACTAAAAAGCTGAGTCAGTGGGTCTTGATGACTGACTGGAGGAGGGGAAAGGGTGACCAGCCTCCCTAGTTTGCCCAAGATGGAAGGGTTCCCAAGATGTGACTTCCAGCTTTAAAATGGGGACAGTTCCAGGCAAGTCACTCCAGGTTCCATAGATGTAGGAAATTTTATGCTAAAACCCAGAAAGTCCTGGGAAAACTGAGATGAGTTAATTATCTTAAATGGGAGTTGAAGTTGTGGATGAGTGAGTATGATATCTAATTTCTGGCTTGAGAATGGAAGTACCAGCCACTGAGACAAGGAAGACAGGAATAGGAACAAATTCAGGTGGGGAAAAAATATATCATTTCATTTTTTGACATGTTTCAGAAGCCTATAGAACATGAAAGAGGAAATATCTAGGAGAAAATTAGAATCTTTAAAGAATCTGGTATTGGGGGAAAGAATGAAGGGAAGAGATAATTGGGGACTTTGGGATCAACATGTACATACTCCTATATTTAAAATGGATAACCAACAAGGACTTACTGTATCACACACCAAACTCGGCTCAATGTTATGTAGCAGCCTGGATGGGAGAGAAGTTTTGGGGAGCGTGGATCCATGTATACATATGGCTGATTCCCTTTGCTGTCCACCTGAAACTATCACATTGTTAATTGGCTATACTTCAGTGTGAAATAATAAGTTTTAAAAAGATTAAAAAAAAAAGAATCTGGCACTCAGGCTATCTTTCTTAAGAAAGGAAATTGAATTTTAAGTATAGAGTTGGGAGTTATTGGCATATAGTTGGCACTTGAAGCTATGCGAACGAATAATATTGCCCAGGGATAGTTTATAACTGAGAAGAAGAGTGGAAGAAAGGAAGAGGAGGGAAGAGAAGGGATAGGAGGGGAGGGGGCTGAGGACAGATCCCTGGGAAACATCAAGACATATTCACAAGACATAAAAGGTGACTGAGATGGAGCAGCTATAATGGCAAGATAAAAACTAAGAATGCACTGTCTAGAATTCAGGACAAGACAATGTTGGAAGGAGGTGAGGTCAGTGTCAAGTGCTTCAGGCAGATCAAGTAAGAGAAAGACTGAAAGTTATCCTTTGGATCTAAGCACAACAGATCATTATTGATCTTGGTGAAAGTACTTTTAGAGAAATGGTAGAGAGATGCTAGACTGAGGGATGAATGGCAGATAAGAGAACAGAGATAAAGAGTGAAAAAAAAAGTCAATTTCAAAAAGTTTCAGAGGAAGAGACATAGAAGTAGAATATATAGAGGAAGATGTGGGGTTGAGGAAAATTGTTTTATAATCGGTATCTTTAACCCAAGTCCTCTAGGAAATGGAGCCTGAAGTAAAGATCAAAACACTCCTGTTTGTGAAAAGTGAGTCCAGGGATGTAGGGGTAAGGAAAAGGGGAAATAAGGCAAGGAGAGGTGCAAAGCAGTGTGATGAGCTGCTTGGGGCACTGACTGCCACTTTATAATGATGCACAAAGAAACAGAAATCTGCAGGCCTTTTTGAAAAGCTGTCAGAAGCAATCACACCTCAGCAGAGCCCGCAGAGGGGAAAGGTTGAGGAATTTATTTTTTCCCTTCCTACTCTTGAATTTCACTGGTCATTTCATCCCATAGGGCACTGACTCCTCCCCATTCTAGGCTATATCATCTGGCCTTAGCACTCATCGGGACGTCAAATTCCATGCCTGTCATGTAGTTTTTAATCCAATATGAATGGAACATTAAGGGCACCTTGGAACAGAGGATTCAACGTGTGGATAAGGAGGGTCAGGCAGGCCCAAGGCTCCAACTCAGACTGCAGCTTGTTCAGAGAATTCAGTAAAGGAGTATCCAGGTGCTACTGACGGCCATGGTTAATAGCCCAGACCAGGGACCAGCAGTGTCTTTGTAAAGAAAGTAACCAGGATAGTCTCAGGTGGACAACCAAGGGACAATCACAACACTGTTTATCAGATATAATCCAATATAAAATAAAAAGTTCTTTAAAAAAATAACCAGGAAAATCTGAGAAGGTGCCCAAAGTTTGTGTTTCAATTACTGGAAAAGACTTAACAAATTTAGTCACTGGGGTGGAGTCAATAGAGAAAAAGTTGAAGGCACAGGAGAAAAGGAATCTCTTTGACTGAGAGGTTTGGGTATTTAAAAAAAAAAAAGGTGGAGACAGAAGTCATTTCACAGGAAAGGTGAAAGGAGATTGTCAATTCCCCACTTAAACTCTATTAAATTTCCTCAGTCATTGAACATATTTATTTAGTGCTCACCTCCCTGATACTATTTGAGCTGGGCACCAAGAAAAGTCAACACTATAGTCCACCAACCTTAATCTAATCTTCCTCTGACTTCAGAAATCGTATGTAAATTTCTGTACTCTTTGGGGGCAGAGATAAAGATATAGGGTAGAATAAGATATTATAGGGCTTCCCTGGTGATTCTGATGGTAAAGAATCTGTCTGTAGTGCAAGAGACCTGGGTTCGATCCCTGGGTTGAGAAGATCCCCTAGAGGAGGAAATGGCAGCCCACTCCAGTATTCTTGCCTGGGACTTTCCATGGACAGAGAAGCCAGATGGGCTACAGTCAATGGGGCTGCAAAGAGCAGGACATGACTGAGCAATTAACACTTTCACTTTCTGGTGGCTCAGTGGTAAACAATCTGCCTGCAAGGCAGGAAACCCACATTTGACCCTGGATTGAGAAGATCTCCTAAAGGAGGAAATGGAAACCCACACCAGTATTCTCGCCTGGGAAAATCCCATGGACAGAGGAACAGAGGAACCTGGTGAGCTATAGCCTACAGGGCTGCAAAGAGTAGGTCATGACTCAGCAAGCGACTGAGCACACGTGGAAGCTATTATAACAAAATATTGTCAGGAAAGTAACAACACAGATAATATCATCAAGGAATAAGGAATGGCACACTGCAATTTTCTGGGAAGGCCCCTTGGGCAAAGATTGGAGAGACTGGCAGTGAGCCACCATCTAGGCTTTTAGCATTTCTGTAAGACCTGGGTGCTGATCTCATTTTGTCGTTTACTGATTTTATCTGCCAAAATTACTTAAGCTTTTTAAGTCTTAGTTTCCTTTTTTGCAAAATGGAGATGATAATAATTGTTCCTAACACATTGAGTTTCTGTATTAGATAATATATGACAGGAAAACACTTTGCATAGCACCTGGAACATGCTAGGCATTGTTTTTTTATGGAACCGAAAGCTGTGCTAAGTGTTGAGGATTACCATGATGAAAAAGTCACAGATCCCTAAACTGGATAACCTTGCCAAAGAGGTAAAAAGGTTCATACACAGAAACAGATCATGGATGGGGAAACCTCTGAACTCCCTGCTTCTGCCCCACTCATGACACCTCTGCCCTGGCTCTAAACACATAGAAATTCTGGACACAAGTTAACAACAATGGCATGCACAGCTAAATTGTGAACAAGAAAGAAAAACTATCTAGTTGTTAGAAATAAAGACAGAATTCAAAGTGAGAGCCATGAGCAGAAACTGCAGCCAAAATTTTACAAGGTCATTCAAAAAAAAATAGAGGCCCGGAAAATTTAATACCTACTTGAGGGACTGGGGAGTCTAGACCTCAGACACCTGATCTCTGGGACCTGGAACTGAGCTACCTGAATAAGCCTAGGAGCAAGGAAGGCTGCTCACTATGTGACATGGACCTGAAATAGGTTCACCTAGGCTAGAACTGCTTAATAGTATAGTACAGCAGATTAAAAACTTCTAAAAAAAATTAAACCTGTGGGCTAAGTTGCACAGGGGCATGTGGTCTGAATTCAGACTACCTGTAAGTGAGGAAACCTAAGCTAGGAAATTGACATAAACCTGGGCCAGAACAGATGGAACTTTTAAAAGTAAAAGCAAGCTGGACACTGTTCATAGGAATATTTCCAGGACCTAGGACTCCCATGAAAAACAACTTACAGGAAGAAGCAATGCACATTAAAAAAAAAAAAAAGAATTTTTATCTTTAAGAATAAGAAGAAAAGAAAAATCTGAAATAAACTTCAAGATAAAGGGAAGTGTTCAAAATTATAAAAGAAGAATCTAATAAGGCAGTAAAAGAACAGTGCTTCTGTAAAACACAGATCAAATTTGAAAAATTCTGAAAATTAAAAATACAAGCACTAAAATTAAATATACAATGGATAGGTTGAAATGTAAAGTAGACACAGCTGAAGAGAGAATTGATTAATTAAAACACAAAATCTAGAAAAATCACTCAAAATGCAACCTAGAGAAAATAAGAGAGGAAATATGTGAAAGCAGAATTAAGAGAAACAAAGGATAGTGTAGGAAATTCCAATAGATGGTCAATAGGAATTTCAAAAGAGTAAGAATCAGAAAGATGTAATATTGGAAGACAAAATGGCAGGAAATGTTTTAAAACTGAAGAAAGACCCATGTATAGAATATGAATGGTATATATACCATTTTAGGATGCACAGCACATATACCATTTTAGTGTGTTTGACTCTTATCTGTCTCAGTCTACTGTCTCTTTGAGCTACTACTGCAGTGATTGACTTCATTCAGGCAAAACACTTACCTCATCCTCATGCTGCATACTTATCCCTTGTTACCTTGGCACTTCTGCATTGATATCAAGGTCCAGGCACTACAGTGCCCATATACGCATACCCTATGAATGAAAGGGAAACAACACTCCACGGGGTGAATCTCTGACATCAGCTAAGTTGTGTGCTTATCACAAATCAATCGGTGGTGTTTTCATTAATCTAATTCTTTACTGAAATAAAATTTTGGAAACTGATGAAGTATGTGTGAGAAAAAAGAATATTTGTATGAAATTTAAGTAGAATACTTTGATAAGACTAGATGAAAGCAGTTGCTAAAAAAAATTACTGTCAAAGTTTTCTAGAATGACTAATTGTGTAACATTTGTATTATGTGATCAATTGAAAAACTAATAAATATTTTCTCCATGAAAAAAAAATTACTGTCAAAGTAAATGTAGTTGAGACAAGTGTAAGAAATTGGGGAAAAAGTTAAAATCTCAAGGGATACAACACTAAGATTGCTTTGCAGGTATCTTTAAACTTTTGTTTGGCTTTCAGGAAATGAAAATTGGAAAACATAGGCAATGCATTATGATCATGATTAAAGAGGAAAAATAAAACTTTAGAACAAGTTTACATTTTAAAAACAAGTCCTTAACCTAACATCAAAATATTGATGAATTAAGACATCCCTGGTGGTCTAGTGGATAAGAATTTGCCTGCCAATTCAGGGGACATGGGTTCAGTACTCTGGGCCAGAAAAAGCCCACGTGCCATGGAGCAAATGCACCATAACTACTGAGGCCTGTGCCCTAGAGCCCATGCTCTGCAACAAGAGAAGCCACCACAGTGGCCCAAGCACCACAATAAATTAGCCTCCACTCACCACAACAAGAGAAAGCCCACAGGCAGCAACAAAGACCAAACACAGGAAAAAATAAAAATAAATAAATACATTAAAATTTTTTAAATAATGGTGTATATATGTACATCTTTGGGATTTAATACAATATAAAGTAAAATGTTCATGGCATTCTCAGTAGCCTTCCATTACACACCACTTCCATGCTTATCTTCCAAATGCTGTGTTTGTTTCCCAGATTCAACCAATAAACTAAATCCAATGGTTTAACCAATTCTACATAATTTTACCTAGCTTAATTTTCCAATTTTATTTTCTAATCATATACCTTAACTTTAGCTCAATTAGACCTGTAATTCTCTGAATACAGGCTCTAATTTTAAGCTCATGCTAGTCTCTTTAACTGGAAGAAAAGGAAGGAGAGAGGGAGACAGAAAGGGAAGAAGGGAAGGAGGAAGAAAGGAGATGAAGGAAACAGGAAGAGAGGAAGGCAAGGAGGGGAGGAGACAGGGAGGGAAGGAAGCAAAAAGGATTAGCTGGAGGAGCTAATTTCATCCCATCACCAGTGCCCCCAGGACATCGGTCCTCCCACTCAGCTCAAACTACCCCGTTTATTGGTAGTCTCACTCAGTCGCATCTGACTCTTTGCAACCCCATGGACTGTAGCCTGCCAGGCCCCTCTGTCCATGGGATTTTCCAGGCAAGAATATTGGAATGCGTAGCAATTCCCTTTTCCAGGGGATCGAACCCAGGTCTCCTTCACTGCAGGTAGATTCTTTACTGTCTGAGCCATCAGTGAACCCCACTTATTACATATATTAAAATCTATGGATTCACAGTAATGGGTTATTAAATGGGGAAAGCATAGGGAATGTGGGCTTCCCAGGTGGCTCAGTGGTAAAGAATCTGTCTGCCAGTACAGGGAACTGCAAGAGACACGAGTCTAATCCCAGGTTCAGGAAGATCTCCCGGAGGAGGAAATGGCAACCCACTCCAGTATTGCCTGGAAAATTCCATAAACAGAGGAGCCTGGTGGGCTACAGTCCAAGGGGGTCTCAAAGAGTCTGACACACTGAGCACACACACAGTTACATAGGGAATACACCAATCCATGAAAGAGTATAAATGAAGCCAACCCTGTGGAAGAGAGCAGAATTTAAAAATTTTGTAAGTAAAATGTGCGTAGCTAAATTTTAAAAGGACAGATATAAATTCTGAGTGATATAAAGAGCTAATATTCATTTGACTGCTTTATTCTGTAAATTTGCTTCAGTTCACAATCAAAAGAAATTTGTCAATATATACAAAATCTTCTACAAGATGAGATTAGTTGTGAAGTCAATTAGGGGAAACTAAAGTACTCTGGATTGGAAAGGAAAAGACAGGACCCTCTGTTGGTTAACAATCAGTTAAGCCCCAACAAGGGAGTTCTAAAACAACTGACTTTGTGATTTCAAAATAATTTGTAACTTAACAAATATTGAAGCTTTTGAATCTCTTCACTTCTTTCTCATTCCTGACCCGAGAGTTAATAATTTTGTTAGTTTCCCATTTTTTTTGCATTACATTTCTGCCTGTAATTTTATTTTTCCATTGATTCAATAAAGTTTTTCTTAAAAGTGACAGAATTATAAAAACTCTAAGTTAGAAAAGACCTTGGGCTATTATCTTCCATTTCGCTATTTTCAGACAGCATCATAATAAAGCTATCGCAGGCAGATGAAGAACTATGTTGTTTTATAAACCTCCAGAGAAGGTTCTACAATCTGCCAACACTGACAACTCACACTGTCAGAAAATTCTTCCATATAAAATCTAAGTCTCTCATGCTGCTGTTCAAATCAGTTTCCACTCGGCAGAGCTGAGTCAATATTGAGAACAGCTGGTCTTCAGCCTCTATGTAGAAATTCTTCATTTGCTGTCACTGTAATGTAATAAGATTGAATTTTTTGTATACCTTTGATTTAGTCCTTAGCTTATATCCTTCTCCAAGCTGATTAACCCCTGTTCCCCAACCTACCTGGAGAGTTCATTCAAACTCTGATCTGTACTCCCACTTCACTTTGTAAGCTTCTCTACCAGAACATTATTCCAATTAAGTGTGATCATATGTATACAGGACTATCTCCCCACACCTCCTCCTGCCTTATTTGTGTGCCTGTCTCTGTGATTAACATACAAGAGGTCCTCAATAAATGACTACTGAATGAATCAGTGAATTAATAAAATGGCATCCAGATAAACAATTTTCTTCCAATGTTTCAGGCATGGTTGTGGCCATCTTCTGTTAGCTAAGTTTCCTTGTATAACACGTAATATAAACCAACTCTACCGGTAAGAGCAAAAACAGGAAAGCGAAAGCAAGACTATCTTACAGAATCCAAGAACTAAACCAAGGCTCAGAAAGGACAGGATCTAGGGCAACTCCATGTATTTCTTCTGCAGGAAGTTGTGGGCCTTCCTTTCAGAGCACTACAATGTGTCTCAGCTACCAACAACTTACAATAACACTGATGCTCTTCTAGCAACATTTCCATTTCATGGGAGAAACAAGCCCATTGTCTCACTTTAGGTGAGATGACAGACTGGAATCAACAAGCCATGGTCCAGGGAACTCTTTCCTAACAGTGAGATGGCTGTCGAGACAGGGGCAAAGAGAGCCCCTCTCTGTGTATCTTGGCAGCTCCTCAGAGAAGCAGAACCCTAGACTGTGGAGTCACCACCAGAGGTGCCCACTCATGCTCGTTGTCACCACTGAATTCTTGGGAGGATGTCACAGCTAAATAAATAAGGTAATTCAACCTTCAGTTCAGTTCAGTCGCTCAGTCGTGTCTGAGTCTTTGCGACCCCAAGAATCGCAGAACGCCAGGCCTACCTGTCCATCACCAGCTGCTGGAGTTCACTCAAACTCATGTCCATCGAGTCGGTGATGCCATCCAGCCATCTCATTCTCTGTCATCCCCTTCTCCTCCTGCCCCCAATCCCTCCCAGCATCAGAGTCTTTTCCAGTGAGTCAACTCTTCACATGAGGTGGCCAAAGTATTGGAGTTTCAGCTTTAGCATCAGTCCTTCCAATGAACACCCAGGACTGATCTCCTTTAGAATGGACTGGTTGGATCTCCTTGAAGTCCAAGGAATTCTCAAGAGTCTTCTCCAACACCACAGTTCAAAAGCATCAATTCTTCGGCGATCAGCTTTCTTCATAGTCCAACTCTCACATCCATACATGACCACTGGAAAAACCATAGCCTTGACTGGACGGACCTTTATTGGCAAAGTAATGTCTCTGCTTTTTAATATGCTATCTAGATTGGTCATAACTTTCCTTCCAAGGAGCAAGTGTCTTTTAATTTCATGGCTGCAATCACCATCTGCAGTGATTTGGGAGCCCAGAAAAATTAAGTCTGACACTGTTTCCACTGTTTCCCCATCTATTTCCCATGAAGTGATAGGACCAGATGCCATGATCTTTGTTTTCTGAATGTTGAGCTTTAAGCCAACTTTTTCACATTAACCTTTTTAAAACTATTTTCTTTAGGCCTTCCATTACCAAGACTTAAGAAGATAAAAAATTTATCTTACTGTGTTGCAGTGTAAATTTCCTTTGAATTACGGATCAGTACTTGAGTTAACAACAAATATTATTACAAGGTTTACGGCACACAGGAAAATCTCCCTTTCTGAAATTCGATGCAATTTATGTATCACTGAATTGGTAGCAGACTTATATGTGAAATACTGATTAGCAAGAAACAAATAGTGGCCAAGGCCACAAACATGCCGCAATTGGCTCAGGATCCCTGCAGTATCTGGTCTTGAACTTCCTCAAAAGCATACCTGCCAAAAAGACCCTGGAAAAGAAGGGGAGGAACAATGGACCAGCTATATGGCAGTAACACTGCAGTGATTCATGAGTATTCCATTTAAGTCAGATTCTTTCAAATCGCTTAGCCCATTTTGTAATTGACTTAAATATTTAGAGAGGTGAAAATAAGCCACTAAGTCTTTCTATCCCCTCTCACAAAAAGTAGGCAGCTTCTCCATTCCCTAAATAGGGGATGGCCTTGAGACTGGGGCTAACTGAATGAGGAGGAGGTGACTGTGTGAATTACAAGGTTAGGCCTCAAGAGACCTTATGAACAAGCCAGATAAGAGGATAAGAAACCACGTCGAAACTCCCATATTTGGGAGGGTGGGGGATTGCAGAAATAGATAACATACATTACAAAAACTCACAGCTAATTTCAGACCATAATAAGAAAATAGGGATCCAATAAGGCATTTACATTAAATATATATTTCAGTTTAGTTCAGTTGTTCAGCTGTGTCTGATTCTCTATGACCACATGGACTGCAGCATGCCAGGCCTCCCTGTCCATCACCAACTCAGAGCTTGCTCAAACTCATGTCCATAAAGTCAGTGATGCCATCCAACCATCTCATCCTCTGTCGTCCCCATTCTCCTCCTGCCCTCAATCTTTCCCAGTATTAGGGTCTTTTCCAATGAGTCAGTTCTTCACATCAGGTGGTCAAAGTAGTGTAGCTTCAGCTTTAGCATCAGACCTTCTGATGAATATTCAGGACTGATTTCCTTTAGGATGGACTGGTTGGATCTCCTTGCAGTCCAAAGGACTCTCAAGAGTCTTCTCCAACACCATAGTTCAAAAGTATCAATTCTTCAATACTCAGTTATCCTTATAGGTGAACTCTAGCATCCATACAGGACTATTGGAAAAACCATAGCTTTGACTAGACATACCTTTGTCAGCAAAGTAACGTCTCTGCTTTTTAATATGCTATCTAGGTTGATCATAACTTTCCTTCCAAGGAGTAAGCGACTTTTAATTTCATGGCTGGAATCACCATCTGCAGTGATTTTGGAGCCCAAAAAAAGTCTGTCACTGTTCCCATTGTTTCCCGATCTATTTGCCATGAAGTGATGGGACCAGATGCCATGATCTTTGTTTTCTGAATGTTGAGTTTTAAGCCAACTTTTTCACTCTCCTCTTTCACTTTCATCAAGAGGCTTTTTAGTTTTTCTCTCCTTTCTGCCATAAGGGTGGTATCATCTGCATATCTGACGTTATTGTTATTTCTCCTGGCAATCTTGATTCCAGCTTGTGCTTCACCCAGCCCAGTATCTCACATGATGTACTCTGCATAGAAGTTAAATAAGCAGGGTGACAATATTCAGCCTTAACGTACTCCTTTTCCGATCTGGAATCAGTCTGTTGTTCCATGTCCAATTCTAACTGTTGCTTCCTGACCTGTATACAGATTTCTCAAGAGGAAGGTCAGGAGGTCTGGTATTCCCATCTCTTTAAGAATTTTACACAGTTTGTTGTGACTCACACAGTCAAAGGCTTTGGCATAGTTCATAAAGAAGAATTAGAGGCATTTCTGGAATTCTCTTGCTTTTTTGATGATCCAGCAGATGTTGGCAATTTGATCTCTGGTTCCTCTGCCTTTTCTAAATCCACGTTGAACACCTGGAACTTCATGGTTCATGTACTGCTGAAGCCTGGCTTGGAGAATTTTGAGCATTTCTTTACTAGCATGTGAGATGAGTGCAATTGTGCAGTAGTTTGAGCATTTCCTGGCATTGACTTTCTTTGGGATTGGAATGAAAACTGACCTTTTCCAGTCCTGTGGCCTCTGCTGAGTTTTCCCAATTTGCTGGCATATTGAGTGCAGCACTTTCACAGTATCATCTTTTAAGACTTGAAATAGCTCAACTGGAATTCCATCACCTCCACTAGCTTTGTTCGTAATGATGCTTTCTAAGGCCCAGTTGACTTCACATTCCAGGATGTCTGACTCTAGGTGAGTGATCATACCATCATGATTATCTGGGTCATGAGATCTTTTTTGTATTGTTCTTCTGTGTATTCTTGCCACCTCTTCTTAATATCTTCTGCTTCTGTTAGGTCCCTACCATTTCTGTCCTTTATCGAGCCCATCTTTGCATGAAATATGTGAACTGTGAACTTCCAGATGTTCAAGCAGGTTTTAGAAAAGGCAGAGGCACCAGAGATCAAATTGCCAACATCCGCTGGATCATGGAGAAAGCAAGAGAGTTCCAGAAAAACATCTATTTCTGTTTCATTGACTATGCCAAAGCCTTTGACTGTGTGGATCACAATAAACTGTGGAACATTCTGAAAGAGATGGGAATACCAGACCACCTGACCTGCCTCTTGAGAAACCTGTATGCAGGTCAGGAAGCAACAGTTAGAACTGGACATGGAACAACAGACTGGTTCCAAATAGGAAAAGGAGTACATCAAGGTTGTATATTGTCACCCTGCTTATTTAACTTATATGCAGAGTACATCATGAGGAACACTGGGCTGGAAGAAGCACAAGCTGGAATCAAGATTGCCGGGAGAAATATCAATAACCTCAGATATGCAGATGACACCACCCTTAAGGCAGAAAGTGAAGAGGAACTCAAAGCCTCTTGATGAAAGTAAAAGAGGAGAGTGAAAAGGTTGGCTTGAAGCTCAACATTCAGAAAACAAAGATCATGGCATCTGGTCCCATCACCTTCTTGGGAAATAGATGGGGAAACAGTGGAAACAGTGTCAGACTTTATTTTTTTGGGCTCCAAAATCACTGTGGATGCCGATTGCAGCCATGAAATTTAAAGACACTTACTCCTTGGAAGGAAAGTTGTGACCAACATAGATAGTATATTAAAAAGTAGAGACATTATTTTGCCAACAAAGGTCCATCCAGTCAAGGCTATTGTTTTTCCAGTGGTCATGTATGGATGTGAGAGTTGGACTGTGAAGAAAGCTGATCACCGAAGAATTGATGCTTTTGAACTGTGGTGTTGGAGAAGACTCTTGAGAGTCCCTTGGACTGCAAGGAGATCCAACCAGTCCATTCTAGAGGAGATCAATCCTGGGTGTTCATTGGAAGGACTGACGCTAAAACTGAAACTCCAATACTTTGGCCACCTCATGTGAAGAGTTGACTCACTGGAAAAGACTCTGATGCTGGGAAGGATTGGGGGCGGGAGGAGAAGTGGACGACAGAGAATGAGATGGCTGGATGGCATCACCAACTTAATGAACATGAGTTTGTGTGAACTCCGGGAGTTGGTGATGGACAGGGAGGCCTGGCATGCTGTGATTCATGGGGTCGCAAAGAGTCGGACACGACTGAGCAACTGAAGTGAACTGAACTTGCATGAAATATTCCCTTGCTATCTCCAATTTTCTTGAAGAAATCTCTAGTCTTTATCATTCTATTATTTTCCTCTTCTTTGCATTGATCACTGAGGAAGGCTTCCTTATCTCTCCTTGCTATTCTTTGGAACTCTGCATTCAAATGGGTATATCTTTTCTTTTCTCCTTTGCTTTTCACTTCTCTTCTTTTCACAGCTATTTTTAAGGCCTCCTCAGACAGCCATTTTGCTTTTTTGCATTTCTTTTCTATGGGGATGGTCTTGATCCCTGTCTCCTGTACAATGCCATGAACCACCATCCATAGTTCTTCAGACACTTTGTCTATCAGACCTAATCCCTTGAATCTATTTGTCACTTCCACTGTACGATAGTAAGGGATTTGATTTAGATCATACCTGAATGATCTCGTAGTTTCCCCTACTTTCTTCAGTTTAGATGCTTCAGGATGATGTTTCCATAAGCCTCTTATCGTTCTCCATCAGAGAGCAGACAGACTGAAACCTTTGGAACTTGCAAGGTCATAATGGCTGAAGTCTTACCTACAAGAAACGGGGGACATAAAGGCCTTTGTGCCTAGAAGCCCCACAGGGCCCTGCTCGGTTTAAGTACCTCTTGCTTTTTATTTGTGCTAAGTTGCTTCATTTGTGTCCAACCCTTTGGGACCCTATGGACTGGAGCCCACCAAGTTCCTCTGTTCATGAGATTCTCCAGGCAAGAATACTGGAGTGGGTTGCCATTGCTGTCCCAGGATATCTTCCTGACCCAGTGATAGAACCTGTATCTCCTGCATTGGCAGGCAGATTCTTTACCACTGCGCCACCTGGGAAGTCTTTTATTTGATATGACACAAATCATAGTCTTCCTTCAGAAATTTTTGATATATGTTTTTCTTTACCATAAAATTAATAAGTAAGTTCAGCTTAGTTTCCTAACATTTTCAAATGATGTTCATACTTAAAATGTGGTTAATTCATGATCATTCTTCTCTAGGTTATTTAAGATATTCAGACAGCCCATAAAATCTTTTTCCAAATGTAAGACCATTTTCAAAATTCTTGCCTCTCTTTTTGCATCATTTACTGAGAGATTAAACTTATGTTTTATACGCTTCCAGTTCTGTTCTCCTGAGTGAATTATCTGAAAGTTAACTGGGTAGTTGAAATCTATGGTCCATCTCCCTGGATGTTGAGATTTGGCTTTGTTCCACTTCATCTTCCCTGACTTCCTAATTTGGAGATCTGTCATAAGCCCCTGCTGTGAGAGCTTCTTTATTCTATTTTCCTTATCTTTACCCAGAGACTTTCAAGAACTCTTTGTTCCTCCTATTTCCATAGTTACTTTGGTATTTGAATATCTTCCTAGGTCTCACCCTGTTAGAGAGAGAAGTTTATGGATGCTTAGCCTGAATATGGAATGAGAGCTGGGATACTTCGTAATTAGCACAGAAGCCACCCTAGGAATTCCCATAGCTGGTCATATCATATACCCTTCTGTACTCATTATTTTTACTATGTTCTTTGATAATATTCTGCTTCTCAAAGACTAAATGAGTCAGTTTCTTGCCCTGAAAAAAAAAATCTTATTCATTTTGTATGGCTCCACCTTTTATTCATTTTAAATCTAATATCTTTATTGTCCTTATTTCCAGTTTCTGATTTTCTCTTCTCCCATAATGATTATTGGGTTTTCTTCCCAGGTGGCTCAGTGGTAAAGAATCTGCCTGCCAATGCAGAAGATCCCTGGGACAGGATGATCGCCTGGAGAAGGAAATGGCAAAACCACTCCAGTATTTTTGCCTGGGAAATCCCATGGACAGAGGAGCTTGGAGGGCTACAGTCAATGGGATCACAGAAGAGTCGGACACAACTTAGCCACTAAACAACAACAAAATACCTCACTTACTCTAAATAGAGTCTCTTTTTTTACCTCAGAAAAGAGATAGTAATCACTCTGATAAACAAGAGACTAGAAAAACTAAATTCTATAGAATAGGAGTTGGAACATTATTTTGGGAGATTCCTGCCTTCTTACTATTTCTCCAGGCGTCGGTATTCACATCACCACTTGTTCTCCAAAAGAAATAATGCTTTTCTGGAAGGTTGGGGAGAGGGTGGGAGGGTACTCCATGAGAAGACCAAGACACTGTTGCCTGAAAACATCAAAAATAAATTACAATCCTTTTTATTTGGAGTTTACATTAGGGCGAGGAGAGAGAAAGCAAAACTTTGAGCTCTTTCTTCAAAAAGCACTTATTGACCACCTTGGCTATACAGTTTACATCTGCATGCCTCAGTTTCCAAAGTGCTTCATGTAAATTATATGTGAGATAAGTAGGCAGATAATGAGTTATTGCACATGAAACACTTTAATGATAATACACTATATACATGCAAGAAATATTTCCACTTTACATGTTAAGCAAATGGGGGTCTCAAAGAAACTGTGAAACCTGCCTAATCTGATATGCCAGGTCTCCTGACCACTGGGAACCTCTGCATCACACCTCTCTGCAGATCTCTGACTTGAAAGAGTTTACAAGTCTGTTATGGGGAAATGCTGCACACAAAAAAGAACAAATACCACCACCACCACCACCACTATCATCATCATCATTTAGTGCTTACTTTCTGCCAGGCATTGTTTTACCTGCAATGATTCATTTAATTCTCTCAGCAATCTTGTTAGATAGGCATTATTTTTATTTTCAGTGTAGCATAGAAATAATTAAGATGCAGAGAGGTTTAGCAACTTGACTGAGATCACCAGGAATAGTGAGTGGTAGCACCAGGACTTGAAACCAGTTGCCTGGCTCCAGAGTCTATATGCCACAGACCACTATACTTCACTGCCTTTCTACAAAACAGTATATGGAATTCCATATTCAGTATATGAGTGTGGTAGAGCATCAGGGAAATGAATGTTGAGGAAAAGAAAGAAAAACAAAGAGAGATGGATAGAAGGAGAAAGAAGGGAATGGAGAGGAAGGGAGGAAGACAAGAATTTGTCTCCCCAAAAAACTAGTATAGAACAGAAATTTAAATTAAGATTTACTTAACTGGAAAAAGCTAAGAAAATATCATAAGCAAAAAAGAAAAAGAGAGTCTGTGCTTGGTATTTTCAGGAACTACCAATGAAACCATCTGATTAAAACCGGGGATTTAGGTAAGGGCATAATGGAAATTTATACTGGAGTGTTAGGTATGAATAAGTTGTGACTGGTCTATAATAAAAAGCTAACTTTAGGACTCAGTAATAAACAATAGGAGGCTTCCCTGGTGGCTCAGAGGTTAAAGTGTCTGCCTCCAAAGAGGGAGACCAGGTTCGATCCCTGGGTCGGGAAGATCCCCTGGAGAAGGAAGTGGCAACCAACTCCAGTATTCTTGCCTGGAGAATCCCATGGACGGAGGAGTCTGGTAGGCTACAGTCCATGGGGTCGCAAAGAGTCAGACACGACTGAGCAACTTCACTAATCAATAGGAGACCAAAATGGCTTCTTAGCTAAAACCTTCAAAAATCTGTTTTTCTGTGATAAACAGAATAGATTAGGGAGGGGAAGACACAAGACCTGTGGGGATGAGTTAAGCAACTCTTGCACTAGCCCCTGGAGGTCACAAGGGCTTGAACTAGAGCAATGCGAAGAGGAAGGGAAGACAGAGAAGCCCAGTGGACATCATTCACAGAAGATTCATAGGTTCTGGTGACTGACAGGGTGGAGAAAATGGGGATTGCAGAGCTGACTCGACACTTCCAAGCCTGTGAGAATGAGAAAACAATAAATGCCATTCATGGGAACAGGTGTTCATCAGGGAACTGAGTTGGAGACACATTCTATTTGGACATAGTAGATTTGGGGTGACAGGGTGACATCGAAGGGGAAACATCAAGGAGTCAATCAGCAAGTATCTGTTGAGCCCCTACTTCGTGTTAAGGCCATGTGCTGGTGCCTGGGGCTACTGCTGTGACAAGACAGACAAGGTCTCTGTGCTTGTGGAGCTTGGGGTAGAACCTGGACAGACAGAAGACTAGGCAGACTTGAAGAAAAGTCAGGGTCAGAGATCAAGATTTTAAAACTCCCTATCCAAAGTGGTGACTGGAACCAAGATGCTGTCCTATACTCTTTCTCTCTCTGGCTCTTTTTCTCTCTCTCTCTTTTTTTTTTTTAACATTCTAAGAGATTCTTAGAAAAGACCCTGATGCTGAGAAAGACTGAAGGCAAAAGGAGAAGGGGGCAGCAAAGGATGAGATGGTTAGATAGCATCACTGACTCAATGGACATAAATATGAATCTGAAAAAATTCTGGGGGATAGTGGAGGAGAGAGGAGTCTGGCATGCTACAGTAGTCCATGAGAATGCAAAGAGCTGGACACGATTCAGCAACTGAACAACAAAAGAGACTCAGTTATTACTATTTACGTTCTCACCCCATCAATTGAATTACTGTTAAGAGTTGTTTTTCTTCACAGAGAATTAAATTTTTTAAATGCTTACTTAGGAACCCAAAGAGGCAACGAGGTATTCCAGGTCAAGAACTTGCTTGAGTTTGCTGCATCCTACAAATAGGGATGATCAAGCTCCCGTCACAGCCAGTATCAAACAAGAAGAGAAGAATAAAAAGAAATGTAAAAGAGACAATTTATTTTTAAATTCTACATATCAATCTATTTGCTGATAAATGAGCTATGGCCCCTAATATTGGCCACGCAGTCCCCAGGCCAGTGATGACTGTGCATATCATTAGACCTTGTGCTTTCTTAATTACAGAGCAGAGAAACCAAGATCTTGACCATTTTTGATGTATAAGTCAAAGGTTGAAAATGGTGCCCAAGGGTTAGATTGGCCTGTAGGCCTGTTTTGTTTGGCCTGCACAGTGTTTGCTATCTAAGTTTGGGTCAATATTTAAAATTCAGGTTTTGAATTTAGAGGTTATACACAAAACTCAGGGTTTCCAGATGCTCTTGAAAGATCAGAGTACCTGTCAACACTGGGTTAGCTTTTCTGACTAACAATATTGGAATAGAATTAAGTCAGATCTGTTCTTTTGAACACAGCTCATACCTTCACACAAGAAATACAACCTCTCAAACATGTAGATCTCTGGGGAAGTTCAGCAAAGGCCCCTGTCTGCAGGAGATAGTAGATCAGAGGACTGTGACCCCATCCTAAACTGATATATTAGGAGGAATAAAAATGAAGGAGTTAACCAATAACCAATAGGGGGCTCTTTCAGGAGAAAGGGGCTTTGGTCATTAACAGTGAGACCTTGAGCAAGAAATTTATATTTTCTAAAACTTAGGTTTCTAACTTGTAAAATGAAATTCATAGAATTTATCCCCCAAAATTATTGATTCCATTTAATGAGGTCATGTTTCATAAAACCCTTAGTACAGTGCTTAGCTTCAGGTGCAAATACAAGCTGGTTTTTCTATATATTTTATTCACGCATGTTTATTATGAAACTCTTGGGGTGCCGCCCACCCAGAGAGTGAAGAAGCTGGCTTAAAACTCAACATTCAAAAAACTAACATCATTGCATCCAGTCCCATCACTTCATGGCAAATAGATGGAGAAACAATGGAAACTGTGACAGACTTCATTTTCTTGGGCTCCAAAGTCACTGCAGATGGTGACTGCAGCCATGAAATTAAAAGACGCTTACTCCTTGGAAGAAAAGCTATGACAAACCTAGACAGCATATTTAAAAAGCAGAGACATTACTTTGCTGACAAAGGTCTGTCTAGTCAACGCTATGGTTTTTCCAGTAGTCATGTATGGATATGAGAGTTGGACTATAAAGAAAGCTGAGCGCCAAAGAACTGATGCTTTTGAACTGTGGTGTTGGAGAAGACTCTTGACAGCCTCTTGGGCTGCAAGGAGATCCAACCAGTCCATCCTAAAGGAGATCAGTCCTGAATATTCATTGGAAGGACTGATGCTAAAACTGAAACTCCAATACTTTGGCCACCTCAGGTGAAAAGTTGACTCACTGGAAAAGACTCTGATGCTGCGAGTGATTGGGGGAGGGAGGAG
This sequence comes from Moschus berezovskii, assembly GCF_049115385.1. Classification (NCBI taxonomy): domain Eukaryota; kingdom Metazoa; phylum Chordata; class Mammalia; order Artiodactyla; family Moschidae; genus Moschus; species Moschus berezovskii. The sequence continues at coordinate 67,176,973 of NC_142463.1, forward strand.
ACGGGGATGACAGAGAATGAGATGGCTGGATGGCATCACTGACTTGATGGACACGAGTTTGAGTGAACTCCGGAAGTTGGTGATGGACAGGGAGGCCTGGCATGCTGCAATTCATGGGGTCGCAGAGAGTCGGACATGACTGAGCGACTGAACTGAACTGAAACATTGTTCATGTCCTTGGGGAATTCCCTAGTAAGAAGTCAAAGAGTTCAAGAAAAAAGGATTAACAAGAAAAAAGAGTTTCTGAAGTGGACAAAACCATCTAAGATGAAAAATCAGAAATAAGCTACTGTAAAGAAGCAAAAGAGGCTCAAGACCAGAGTCAAGAAGATGGTATATGGGAAAATATCACAAAAGGTGAAAGCGAAAGAATATTTTAGATTATGTTGAATTGGGGATTTCTAGAAAGAAAGAATGTTTTAGATCACGTTAAATTTGAAATTTCTAGAAAGAAACAATATTCTGCTTCACAAAATATTATCTTCAAACAATGACTCTGTGACAACTATAGCACTTGCTACATACCAATCACCATTCTTAGTGCTTTATATTTATATATACATATATATATATATTAGTTTATTTACTTTGCAGAACCACTTTTCAGATAGGTTCTATGATTTACCTTTTACAAATGAATAAGTAACAGCCCACAGAGGTCAATAGTTTGTCCAAGGTTATTCTACTATTAAATGGTGGATCTAAAATTTATAATAAAACTAGGCATGTCCATAATTGATGCTCCTAAGAGAAACTGGAAGTAGATCCTGGAAGAAGGGAGGCATTTTCATAGTGGAAACGCTTCCAAGGGAGAAAGAAAATGTGATCTAACACATCAACCCAAAGTGCTGTTCTCCTGGGATACGTAAGCAGGTAAATTCATGGAATTTGTCCTTACACTTTTTCTGATCAACTTTGCTATCAGGAAAGCTTGGCTTTAGTGCCAAACCATGCTTTTGAAGGTCTGAGGAAGAATGAAGGGAAGAAGATCTGACTTGGGGCATGTCCAGGAGCAAGCACACCATCTCTGCTTTCCAGCTGAGTGCTAAAATTTTAGGAGAGAAAGCTGGATTTGGAAAGTGAATGACTGACCATATAAATAATGTGATAGGATGGGATTTTGGTTGCTATCACACTGAAGATACTGCAATGAACAGACCTTCTCAGAGTAGGAACACGTTACTAGCTCAGGGAGGATTCCCAATGGCTTTCCAAATGGATCCTGAATACGTGTCATGATTCAGTTACATACCAAATCAATACCAGGAAATCCACAAACACACAAAAGTCAATAATAATACTAGGAAACTTTATTGAGTACTTAGTCTGCGTTAGATATAGTCCCAAGTGCTTTCCATGCAGTGAGTAATTTAACGTCACAACTCTTTGAGAGGGGCAGTATTATTTTCATTTTATGGAGGAAGAAACTGAGACACAAATGCCTCCGCAGCTAATAAGGTCTGATATTAGAGTTTGAACCAATTAGCCTGACCTGAAGCCCATATTAACCATAATTTATTACAGGTACACATGTAATCTTGATTTCTAAATACCTTTTAACTAGCCTAATATTTTTTAGTCAACTCACAGCACATATCAGGCCTTATTAAGGCCTGAGCCAAGCTTGTTGTCTTAACCTCAGACGGGCTCCTAGCATTTCTCTCCTGCTAATCCCAGCTAGCCCTAAATTTTCTTTTATTTTCAGAATAATATACGGATTTTAAAAGTAGGTATAGGGTTTCCCTGGTGGTTCAGTGGTAAAGAATCCACCTGCCAAAGCAGGAGTCATGGATTTGATCCCTGGTCCAGGAAGAACCCACATGCCGCAGAGTAACTTAGCCTGTGGGCCACAACTACTGAGCCTGTGCTCTGGAGCCCAGGAGCTGCAAACTACTGAACCTATGTGCTGCAGCTACTGAAGCCCGTGCTCCCCAGAGCCCATGCTCTGCAACAAAAGAAACCGCTGCAATGAGAAGCCCACGCACCACAAGTACAGAGTAGCCCTTGCTCACCACAACCAGAGAAAAGCCCACGCAGCAATGAAAACCCATACTAGCCAATAAAATAAAATATATATTAAAAATTTTAAATAAAATGTAGGTACAGACATAGATAGCAATGCAATGCTAGTTCCTAGACTTATTGAGAATGAAATAAGTATTTGAAGTTTGACTTGGTGAGCAACTACATCCTTAAGTCTATAAAGATTAAGTAGTGATGTTTTCTTTTTATGTGGAGTAATTCTCTGTCAATTAAGTAGCATAATAAGATAGTGAGTCTATTAAATACTTACCGGATCAAAGTTGAATAAAATCTTACCCATGAAAAGCTAAAATCTCTTCACTAAAGTCATATAATGGTTCACCACTAGATGGAGCAACTAAATTTTATATTTTTTCACTAATGGCAAACCTTCAAGCTTGTTTTGAATTCAGTCCTGATTTTAGGTTACTTATTAACCGTGCTTTTTTTCCTTATCAGATGTTTTGATATTTATTATAGTCTCTAGTAAAGAAAATTTAATAAAACAGCATTGCTATTTAGTGCATCTGATGCTTGTAAACTTAAAGCTTTGTGAGAAAAAATTGGTCAGAGACAAAAGTTCATAATTTCAAGGAAAATACATAAGAAATTCAACTTAAACAGATTTTAATATGCTTAACAACTACCTTAGCTGCCCTCATATCTTTAATCTGCTACCAAACAATGTGCCTCATCCAGTCAAACCAAGCAAAAACTACCTCTGACCCACTAGAACAAATTTCACAGAGGTGGCTTATGGATGGCTTCATGTACTGATGGTTTTGTATGTGCATTAAACAATGTAAGTCCTGGCTGGAAGAGCCAGGATGCTGTTTGATAGTGGGCATAGGAAACACAACAGTTTAGGGGTAATGATTTCTGTGTAATTGAAGGGCATTCTCCTAGATAATGTGTATTATACTTTTCCCACTGAAAGCCAGAGCAATCATCATTCATTTAATAGACATTGAGAGACTTCTAGGTGCTAGGCATCATAATCTCTATGACTTTCATCTCAGAGACAGAACCTTATCTCAGAATTGGGCTGAGGCTGACTGTGCGCTGGAAATTTCAGCATTCATGGGTTTGTTCTGGAAAAACAAGGAGAGATAACCAGAATCGATGAAACAAAACTGCTAAATCTTGTGAAAACCAGGATTGATAGGACAAAGACATTTCTTCATCCACATCCATGACTAAGGATGTTACCATTTCCTGAACAGAGAATATTAGATATCAACATCAAAACCCCACAGAACATTATTCTGAGCATCATTGTCAAGATAGCTATTCATAATATATGTGCTCATATTTCAGGCTGAGCCATTTTCACATAATTTTGTGTTGTCATTATAAATACCTGAATTAGAGAATGCTTTTGTATATAACATTAAAATTCTCTCTGGACCAACTATAAGGGTCAAGATTCTGTTGATCAGAAAAAGCAGGTCAGGTAAGCAGCCCCTCTTAACAGAGTGATACCTCATTAAAGCTTTTTCCTGCCTGAATAGGCCAGCTGCACTAATGCTGGCTTTCCTCACAAGCTAGTCGGGTTAGGCATTCACTCAGAGACTGTTTCATTTTATCTTATTTAGAGTTTGAATAAGCCTGATTATCTGGTTTCCTAGTCCTTAGCAGATTTGAAACAACAAACAAGAAAGAGAATGGCAATAACAAACATCTATTGAGTATCCATTATTTTCCAGGCATTGTTCTAAGCAGTTTTATTTCACTTAATCTTCACGACAACCTCATGAGGTAGGTGCTATTATTATCTGCCACTTCATTCATGAGGAAACTGAAGAGCAGAAAGGTTAAGTTAACTTGCCCAGGGTTTCCTGCTCTTACAAGGCACATCTGAAGTTTCTACCCAAACAACCTGGCTCCACACTCACTCTCAAGCCCACTACCTTTACTGTGAAGAAGGGCTATTAGCTGGCAGGCCTTAGCAGCAAGAAATGGCTTGACAGAAAGGGAAGAGAGGACATTTGAAAGGCAGCTGAACTGATTTAAAATTCACAGTAACCTTGGATCATTTAAAACACCAGAAAACTGCTCTTTAATCACATGTTTTCTGGATTTTTTTTCAGGACACTTCATATTTTAAGTATTTATTTCCATAATCTCCATAGTGACACTCAAAATTTTCCCACTGTTTTTCCTAATTTTCAATTAAGAAAATAGTTACTACACCCAAAACGTTCTTAGCAGTAAGTGCAATCAATGATGTAGCTCGGAGGTCATGAGAGTCAGTGTCTGAATGCGCCTGTGTCCTGGAGGAAACATCACTGATCCAAGTTCTCTGAAAGTTATTTGTGTTCCGAGTACTAGAGACCATGAGTAGGGGCCAGGATTTCTATAAATGGGGGCCTGGGGTGTATGCAGATCACCTCTGCTAAGGGGAAAACTTAGAGAGAAGCCACTACAAATCTTATTCAGGTGGCAGGGCATGTGCCCCACCCCACTTGCAGAGCTAGTTACTGGACATGCAAGTGTGCATACTAAGAAACCAGTTCTCACAGCCAGTCCTGTGACTCAGCCTAGTTGATATATCTCAGAGGAGAAGACAGGAAAGCTGTGATAATACAGACCCCCATCCATAAGACAAGCGAACACAAGGGAACACTGGGGTACTACTGCATGCTTCCCCTGGAATCAACATCCCGAGCTAACTTTTCAGGGTATGTCTCCCTTTTTTCCAAGAAAGGAAAAACTAGAAAACCTTTGGGGGTATTCTGTCAACCTCCTATTGTTGTTTAGTCAGCAAGTCATGTCTGACTCTATTTATGACCTCATGGACTGGAGCCCTCAAGGCTCCTCTGTCCATAGGATTTCCCAGGCAAGAATACTAGAGTGGGTTGCCATTTCCTTCTCCAGGGGATCTTTCCATCCCAGGGACTGAACCTGCATCTCCTTCACTGGCAGGTGGATTCTTTACCACTGAGCCACCAGGGAAGCCTGTCAACTTCCTATAGGAAGACAAAAACAGTATAAAATAAAAAGCTCAGTGTATAAATTATGCTAAGAAAGTGGGGTGGGTACAAGGATGGGTCCACATTTTATGATGCCTAATGCTAGCACAATTTGGGAGTATCTTTTAAGAAAAGGAATAAAAACTTATGAATTTAAAACAGGGTCAAAAATGAATTTACATACAGAATAAGAATAGAAATTACAATAAATTACAAATTTTGAAAAGCTGAAAAATATCACAAGCATCCCTAAATCCAGAAAAATAATATTTTACTAATTAATTTTATGACAATGTAGAAAAGTTTTCTATATTTTTTTGACTGTGTATTCTCTGATAACATCTTTACATTTTAATGATTTTATAAAATTATCTATAAAAGAAATTAAAAGATAATTCGTCTTTCCTCTAGAATGACTGATCAAAGATTTTTAGTTCCCTGACCAGGGATCAAACCTGTGCTCCCTGCTTAGGGAGTGCAGAGTCTTAAACACTGGACTACCAAGGAAGTCCCCAAAGTTTTTTTATCATTATATTATTACCAATAGATTAGAAAAGTTTCTTCCAGGTTCTCAGTTCACTATTCCCAACGTCATTTTTAGGACTGCTGTCAAACTCTGAGAATATCAAATTTTTATTATAAATCAACTACAAGATTTAGGGCAATTCAAGTTTTTTTGGCAGGAACTATGTTGAGAAACTCCTTGAATTCACAACATTCAATTGGCCAGGTTACTGGGGTCTTGGAATCAGCCCAGGCAGGTGGTGGGCCCTGAAGCTTAAGCTTCAATGACTTCATGATAAACCCACTTCTGGATGAGCAGACAATTTCCAGCTGAGATTTGGGAACCAGTAGAAAGCTCAGTGGACGTCTGTGGCAGCAATGGCAGCTAGCATAGTGGAACACTCCCACAAGTGGCTATCTGAAGACTGGGAACCACTTCCAATCTTAACAACTAAGTCACACAGCATCAGCAACAACACAGAGGCTAAATCTCTGCAAGCAAAATAAGGAAGCATTGCATGAATTTGGACCATGTCAGTCAATACTAAGAGTGGCCAGAGCTATCATACATTATTGATCAAAGGGAAAACATACTCCTTCTATGTCCTTTCTCAAGGCCTGACTCCTTTAGAGGAGGTTTAATAAAAATGCAGAGGCAAAAGGAAGAGTGAATCATAATAGGTGGTTTTCAAAGATTAATACTTAACTTCATTTTAGAGGAGACCTAGAAAATATGGTATTGCAATTGATGTTTGGAGGTCACTCCTGAAAAAACAGTGTATTGGCTTTGGAAGTACATGGACTTAACTTCAGATTTCATCATCCAGTTTAAATTATTTTAATATTGATTGATTAATTGATTTGTCTGTGTCAGGTCTTTAATGAGGCACGCGGGATCTTTACTGCATCATGATCTTTCACTGTAGCGAACAAATTCTCTAGTTGCGGTGCTTGGACTTCAGTAGTTGCAGCCTGGGAGCTTAGTTCCTCTGTAGCATGGGGAGTTAGTTCCCTGACCAGGGATCAAACCTGAGTTCTCTGCATTGCAAGGTGGATTCTTAACCACTGGACCACCAGGGAAGTCCTCAGTATCAAAATGTATTAACTCATGCTAACCTGGTTTCTCCTATACCCAACCCACACCCCATCTCCTTCATCTCCAAGCAACTGTAAAAACAAATTCCAGGAATCATAACTGCTCATTGGCAAATATTCTAGAATGCATTTCTGAAAGAAAGGGCTTGTTTTGTTCAGCTTGGGCCACTCTAACAAAATACCATAAGCTGGGTAGCTTATAAGCGACAGAAATTTCTCACCATTCTGGAGGCTGAAAGTCAGAGATCAGTACGCCAGCACATCAGGTTTTGGCCCTCCTCCAGGCTGCAGACAGCTGACTTCCAGTTGTAACTTTCACACGGCAGAGCCAAGAAAGGAAGCAAGCTCTCTCCTGCCTGTTATAAGGGCATCAATTCCATTCATGAAGGCTCCACCCTCATGCCCTCATCTGACCCTAATCTCCCAAAGGCCCCATCTCCTAATACCGCCAATTGGGGGAAGGGGTCAACATATGAACTTTGGGGGACACAAATATTCAATCCATAATAGGACTCTAACAACTCATAATAATCATAATATCACTATCATATCTTCGAAACTAATAGTAATTCTATAATACCAAGAAATAGCTAGTCATATCTTCCTTTACCAATGTAAAAAACCAAAAACTTAAAAAATGAAGAACAAAAATTTTAAAAGAACAATGAACTGACAGTGAAAAAAAAAGAATGTTTAAATCAGTTTTTTCCAGTATGCATACATGGCAAATTCTGGACTTTGATTCATCCTTATAAAATGAAGACAATTCCTATCCCACGTAATTCTCATTCTCTCATCATTATTACAAACAGCAAGTTACACTTCTCAGAGCTTTAGTACCTCATCTATAAAATGGGAATAATAAATAACCATCTTATAAAGTTGCTATGAATATTGGAGGAGATGAAACATTTGAAATATCTGGCACATACCACCATTGAGAAAAAGAGATTAGTTCTCTTTCACTTTTGAATCCCAAATTCAACTTCAAACAATACTGCTACATTTCATAGTATACAATCCTTGCTCTGATTTTCTCTCTCAAGTATTCACAACAATCTGGAAAAGTAAATAGCTCAGGTTGTGTGTAATCTAGGGATCAGAGCGATTGACTTGCCCAAAGTGCGCAGCTGTTAAACGATGGAACCAAGATGTGCATAGAAAAAGCTCCTTAATCTTCTGTGTTCTTTTGAACCTGTGCCTTCAAGTGAAAGCTAAGTTTTCTGAATATTAGTTCACAAAGGCACATATATATATATATATATATATATATATATATATATATATATAGTAGTCTTAAGGAAAACTTCCATCTAAAATGGTTATATATTTAAAGTTTTTCAAGCTAATTTATCTCAGAAATTTGTTTCTTAGATGTTCAGGACAAGAGGTTTCAGTTTTATCTATGCCAAAAAGACCTATGTAAAGGCTTTTAAAAGCTTAAATACATTGACACTCAAATGTCCAATTTGTACATATTTCAAGTGCAGTTTTTTAAAGTTGAATGTCTATTAGCTTTAAATAATCACATTTTAAATCTGTTCATGATAGTTCATAATGATTTTTAATTTCTTAACAAACATGCCTATATTTTCTGGTAAAATAAAACCAGAAACCATTCCTGCAAGAAATACCACAACCTGACCAAATGCTCATTGTAATTAGAATGTTTATTGCAATTTGGGTTGCAGGTGGCCCAAAATCCTAAATTTCCTTGATTTGGTGTACTTAGAAAGTAACAAGTCACAAAGTGTGTAGCTTTCCACCACAGCTCCTCCGCTAGAAACAACAGCAGGCGTTCACCTAACTCACTTCACCCCTGGGTGAATACTAAGTCTTTCTCAGCTACAAACCTGTGGGAAAAGTTATCTTACAGCTCAATAGTCCTGTATTATCTTTACATGAGCCTCACATGATTCTTCTTAAGGTCATTTCTAGGTATTTTATATAGATTGCTGCTATTGTAGGTGAAATTCCCCTAGAGGGATTTTTTTTTCACTGATGTTTGCTATGCCTGCAGGCTTAGTCGCTTCAGTAAGTGTCCAACTCTTTGCGACCCTCTGGACCGTAGCCCACCAGGCTCCTCTGTCCATGGGATTCTTCAGGCAAAAATACTGGAGTTGGTTGCCATGCCCTCCTCCAGGGGATCTTCCCAAACCAGGGATCAAGCCCTTGTCCCTTAAGTTTCCTGCATTGGCGAGTGGGTTCTTTACCAGTAGCGCCACCTGGGAAGCCTGATATTTGCTGATACATAAGTAAATGATCAGGCTTCCCTAGTGGCTCAGTGGAAAAGAATCCGCCTGCCAATGAGGAAGACTCAGGTTCAATCCCTGGGTTGGGAAGATCCCCTGTAGAAGGAATAGAAATATCAACCCAATCCGATACTCTTGCCTGGGAAATCCCATGGACAGAGGAGCCTGGTGGGCTACAGTCCATGGGGTCACAAAAGAGTAGGACATGACTTAGCAACTCAGCAACAACAAGCAAATTGTTGCAAACCTGGGTGACAGAAGCTCCTAAGTATTTCTGGTAATGGATACCCATTAGCTAAAAGGTTGCACCAGAATTCAAAATGACCTTGGAACATTAGCAAAATGTTAGAAACAAAGAATACAGTATTTAGCAGAGCAGGCACAACACAAAACGACAACCACCCATTTTTCAAGAAGAAAGGGATTCTGGCTATACAAAAGACTGTCAGCAAAACATGTAGGGTCAAAGTGAATAAGTAGCTGACCATGAATGAGCAATGAAGCCCTACATTTTTTTCTTATCTGGAATCTGGTATGTGAGAACCGTCAGTCCACCTCCCTGGTGTGTTCAGGGCTAGTGGAACCTCTATCGTGAAACACACACTAATGCTGACAGCCACCTCTTTAAGAGCAGTGCAGAGATCTTAGAACCAAAGTTGACATGACAACGCTGAGGATACCTATACATTTTTTAAAAAATTAGAAGATGGAATTACCAAAATGATAAAGGAAAGGTCCTCTAATAATAAGACAGAGACCAACAGTAGCCATGTACACTGATGACAAAAGATAAACCAGGCTTAACCTACAACTTGAAGTCTTGCCATAAATGGCAATGTTTTTGGATAGCAGGTTTATTAGTCACTAAAATGGATTAACACGTGCGATTGTCAAATTTCCTGTTCTGGAAATGTAATTTATTAAAGTTCTCTACTGTGTTTCTCAATTCTAAGAATACTGACAACTCCAGTGGCCTCAGGCTGTTTTTGAAGATGCTAGTGGCTAAGATATCCACAGCTAAGAAAATAAATAATTCACCTTGCTCCTGAATACAAACAAAAGGACTTCACAGTCCAGCTAGTGAGTGACTGGGAAAGAACAGAATGTTTATCTTACAGTGCTTAGTGGAAGAGGAACATGGCGTGTTTGTTATACCCAGCAACCATCCAGGTCTAGTCTGTGGTGTCTGCTGTGTTTCACAAGAAAAGACAAGGAGAAGCAACTTGGAAATAAGGTAGGATCTTGTTGGATCAAATACAAAACTACCTCCTAACCAGTTCAGAGAACAGGCAAAAAGAGACTCCCAGCATCTGAGAAACAATCCCTAATCTAGAGGGACAAATTCATTTAAAGAGGTTTTCGGCCAAGGTACGAGAGTTTAAGGTTGGTATGACCTCTTAGAGAAAAACGTTAAGAACTGATAGGGAAACATAAGAGCAGTGCTAAAGATTATAGCACAGGTGAAGAATTACTCCATGCTTCATTTAAAAATAAAAAGGAGTATATCTTTTTTTTTCATGGTATATTCAGGATTATTTGAGATACGGCCTCTTGAACTGCCCCAAGTCTGTACTGATGTTTTTATTCACCTCTTTCTGCAGCCCCATGAAGGTCACTATTCATTTTTTTTTTTTGTACATACCAGTATATTTTCCTTTCCCATAATCCTATGTTCTTTCTTTTGTAATATGCCCTTTTCTTACTTAAAACTTATTCTACAATTCATTACATTTGTGCTAATGACTGTTTCCTATTGTCTTAAACTTAACCTCATGAAAATGTGCAGATAGATCTGTAATGCAAACTGACTCTCCCTAAATTGGCTATCTTACAGTTTGCCCCCTGTATTTATGTCATTTCCTGACCTGTAATTCACTACACTAGCAGTACAGAGCAATGACACTGAGTAAGGCTAGATGGGAAACTGGAAATACATGTGGAAGAGTCCGTCTACTACTTACAAAAGAAAACTATATTTAGAATACCTATAGTACAGAGACTTGAGTTGGCATAGGTTAGAACAGAACATATGGAGAAGGCAATGGCAAGCCACTCCAGTACTCTTGCCTAGAAAATCCCATGGATGGAGGAGCCTGGTAGGCTGCAGTCCGTGGGGTCGCTAAGGGTCGGACACAACTGAGTGACTTCACTTTCACTTTCCACTTTCACACATTGGAGAAGGAAATGGCAACCCACTCCAGTGTTCTTGCCTGGAGAATCCCAGGGACGGGGGAGCCTGGTGGGCTTCCGTCTATGGGGTCACACAGAGTCGGACACGACTGAAGTGACTTAGCAGCAGCAGCAGCAGCAGAACAGAACATGTGCTCCCATTTTGAACAGGGAAGTAATACTTTTTCCCTTTGATTTTCTTTCTCAAAATTTTCAGATGTCCTTAGATTATCAGATTAATGCTGACCTGAGACAGCAGAGAAAGGATTTCAGTTCTTACTCTGCTGACAACAGATCTTTACACATGGCTAGATTATAGGATAAGTCAACTATTTTTTAGAGGCACACTTTTGTTCACAAGGAATCCTTGGTTTGGTCCAAGTTAGGCTTTAACTGTTTCCAGAACATTTTACTAAAGCTCCAAATTTTATAATTAATACACACTAATAAAATATTATTTGGGGGTCATTAAAACTGATGAAAATAATACAGTATTTGATAGCTCAGTGAAATCTAAATTTGCATTTTTATCATTTGAGATTTTGCAGAAATAGCAATAGAATATTACGCTGAACCAATGTAAATCACAAGGGGCCTTGTATGACATACAAATGGATAGGATTTTAACTGAGAAGTAATGGGGAGCCACCTTAGAAGGAGCAGCAAAATCTGATTTGCATTTTAGAAATGCATCTCCAGTGGAAGTAAAAAGATGTATTACAGAGAAAGTGAGGCTAGAGAAGGGGAAGGCTTTTAGAAGGCGATTGCAGAAGCCCAGAGGAGATAACAAGCATCTGAGGGAGGATACTAAGGCAATGGCCATAAGGATGATGAGAAGAAGATTAATCTGAGATACATTTAAACAGTAGGTTTGACATGACTAGTATTAGATAAGAGATGAAACACAGAACTGAGGAGGCCTTACAAATAGCTGTGAAAAGAAGAGACGTGAAAAGCAAAGGAGAAAAGGAAAGATATACCCATTTGAATGCAGAGTTCCAAAGAATAGCAAAAAGAGATAAGAAAGCCTTCCTCAGCGATCAGTGCAAAGAAATAGAGGAAAACAACAGAATGGGAAAGACTAGAGATCTTGTCAAGAAAATTAGAGATACCAAGGGAACATTTCATGCAAAGATGGGCTTGATAAAGGACAGAAATGGTATGGACATAACAGAAGCAGAAGATATTAAGAAGAGGTGGCAAGAATACACAGAAGTGTACAAAAAAGATCTTCATGACCAAGATAATCATAATGGTGTGATCACTCACACTCACCTAGAACCAGACATCCTGAAATGTGAAGTCAAGTGGGCCTTAGGAAGCATCACTACGAACAAAGCTAGTGGAGGTGATGGAATTCCAGTTCAGTTATTTCAAATCCTGAAAGATGATGCTGTGAAAGTGCTGCACTCAATGTGTCAGCAAATTGGGAAAACTCAGCAGTGGCCACAGGACTGGAAAAAGCCAGTTTTCATTCTAATCCCAAAGAAAGTCAATGCCAAAGAATGCTCAAACTACCGCACAATTGCACTCATCTCACATACTAGTAAACTAATGCTCAAAATTCTCCAAGCCCAGCTTCAGCAATACGTGAACTGTGAACTTCCAGATGTTCAAGCTGGTTTTAGAAAAGGCAGAGGAACCAGAGATCAAATTGCCAACATCCACTGGATCATCGAAAAAACAAGAGAGTTTCAGAAAAACATCTATTTCTGCTTTATTGATTACGTCAAAGCCTTTGACTGTGTGGATCAAAACAAACTGTGGAAGATTCTGAAGGAGATGGGAATACCAGACCACCTGACCTGCCTCTTGAGAAATCTGTATGCAGGTCAGGAAGCAACAGTTAGAACTGGACATGGAACAACAGACTGGTTCCAAATAGGAAAAGGAGCACGTCAAGGCTGTATATATTGTCACCCTGCTTATCTAACTTACATGCAGAATACATCATGAGAAACGCTGGGCTGGAAGAAGCACAAGCTGGACTCAAGATTGCCAGGAGAAATATGAATAACCTCAGATATGCAGATGACACAACCCTTATGGCAGAAAGTGAAGAAGAACTAAAGAGCCTCTTGATGAAAGTGAACGAGGAGAGTGAAAAGGTTGGCTTAAAGATCAACATTCAGAAAACTAAGATCATGGTATCTGGTCCCATCACTTCATGGCAAATAGATGGGGAAACAGTGGAAACAGTGGCCGACTTTTTATTTTTCTGGGCTCCAAAATCACTGCAGATGGTGACTGCAGCCATGAAATTAAAAGATGCTTACTCCTTGGAAGAAAAGCTATGACCAAGCTAGACAGTGTACTGAAAAGCAGAAACATTACTTTGCTGACAAAGGTCCGTCTAATCAAAGCTATGGTTTTTCCAGTAGTTATGTATGGATGTGAGAGTTGGACTATAAAGAAAGCTGAGCGCTTAAGAATTGATGCTTTTGAACTGTGGTGTTGGAGAAGACTATTGAGAGTTCCTTGGGCTGCAAGGTGATCCAACCAGTCCATCCTAAAGATCAGTCCTGGGTGTTCATCGGAAGGACTGATGTTGAAGCTGAAACTCCAATACTTTGGCCACCTGATGTGAAGAGCTGACTCATTTGAAAAGACCCAGATGCTTGGAAAGAGTGAGAGCAGGAGGAGAAGGGGATGACAGAGGATGAGATGGTTGGATGGTATCACCAACTCAATAAACATGGGTTTGGGTATACTCCAGCAGTTGGTGATGGATAGGGAGGCCCTGTGTGCTGCAGTTCATGGGCTCACAAAGAGTCAGACAGGACTGAGCGACTGAACAGCACTGAACTGAGGATGATTCTAAGTTTTCTGGCTTGACCAATTAGGTGGCTAGTCATGCTATTAACTAAAGTAAATAATATAGAAGGAAAAGTAGATTTGAACAAAAACAATAAAATGAGCTTGGTTGAACATAAATGGGGTTTGCCGTACAACTACTTGGTTGTTCCTTAGAAATATTGTGATTAGGACAAAGATAGGAGCAGGATACACATATGCATAAGTCAGTTCAGTTCAGTTCAGTCGCTCAGTCATGTCCGACTCTCTGCGACCCCATGAATTACAGCACGCCAGGCCTCCCTGTCCATCACCAACTCCCATAGTTCACTCAAACGCATGTCCACAGAGTTGATGATGCCATCCAGCCATCTCATTCTCTGTCATCCCCTTCTTCTCCCACCCCCAACCTTTCACAGCATAAGAGTCTTTTCCAGTGAGTCAACTCGTCGCATGAGGTGGCCAAAGTATTTCAGTTTCAGCTTTAGCATCAGTCCTTCCAATGAACACCCAGGATTGATCTCCTTTAGAATGGCATAAGAAAGTAAGTAAGTGTTATTTGCTCAGTCGTGCCCGACCATTTGCGACCCCATGGACTGCAGCCCACCAGGCTCCTCTGTCCATGAGATTTTCCAGGCAAGGATACTGGAGTGGGTTGCCATTTCCTTCTCCAGGGGATCTTCCCAACCCAGGGATCGAACCTGGGTCTCTTGCACAGCAAGCAGATTTTTTATCGACTGAGCTACAAGGGAAGCCTAATAATGCATAAGTGATAACCTAATTAACAGGAGTTGAGTTGGCTCAGGTGTGAAACACTGATTCCTAGCCATTTCCCAGGCCAACATACCTGCCTGATATATCGCAGCCCCATCGGTGACTGTGGCAATAATGGCTTTATAGGTACGTGATCTTAGCACTCTCTCCTTTGAGTGTTGAGAAAGAAAGTGACAGAATCCTTAAGAATGGGTATACTTAAAGCACTACTGCTTAAACTCAGTGTGTACAGATCACCCAGTAAGCCTGCTAGAAGGAAGATGCCTAGACTCACCCCCAGAGACTTGGATTCAGGGTGTAAGACTCAGGACTACACTTGTTTAAAAAGTAACTTCTACTATGTTGTATACACACTGAAGTTTGAGAAGTTCTAATAAAAAGAAAGAAGAAAAGGTAGTCAGAAGTTTGCATATGTGAATTTTACCTTTAAAATGACCATGTGTTTTACTTGAATCCGATTATTCTTTTTGTTCGTTTTAAAGTTCATGGTTTTAGTCAAAATCTAGAGACTATTTTTCCTAGAAAAGTTTGTAACAAACAAAATTTCCTGCTTTGAATCATAGCAGCATGATTTCCAAGACTTAACATGGAAAAAAGCCTAAAGTTAAAAACAAAACAAGCAGTGAAAAGCAACTGGTTTATAAAATCTGGAAATTTCTAATTTAAAATATTGGACTCATTATGCTTAATGGAAAGGGTGTGGGACTGAAATTCAGAAAACCTGCATTATTTGGTATAGGTACTAACCTTGAACAAGTCCTTGGAAGTTTCTAGGCCTTCATTTTCCCATTTACCACAAGAAAGCCTTGGGTTGGGAAAGTCTCATAAGATTCTAGATAAAGATGAAGTGTGATCTTTTAACTTGTATAGTAGGTTGAGTCAGTGAAAATGATTAGTATTCATTTAGTATTTAACCATTCGACCTATAAAAAAATGGCAATTTCGTATGTTTCAACATATCTAGGATCAAGCTGGAGGAGGGCATGGAAACCTACTCCAGTGTTCTTGCCTCGAGATTTCCCATGGACAGAGGAGTCTGGCAGGCTACAGTCCACGGGGTGGCAAGGAGTCAGACACGACCGAGCAACTAAGCACAGCACAGCACAGCACAGCACAGGATTGAGCTGACCCACTAGGCATGAGAAGCCCAGGGGCTCTATATCACTCCATCTCACAGTCACAGTTTGCTTTATGTTCTCCAGCTACAAGGAATCTTTCTCTACAGCCACAAGCAGACACCTATTTCCATCCTTCAGGTTCTGTGATTTCAAATTGAATACTCCTGAAGAAGGATTCAGGTTATCATGGCTTGGATCATACCTTCACCTCGGCCAAATGCTGCAGTCAGAGTACTATTTCTGGATGGAAATGGGTCACTTTCCTGTCCTAGTGACCAGAGGTATAGAATATCATGAATGGCTGTTGTTAGTCCCCTCAAAGAGGTGTGGTACTGAACAGACAAAAACTATATATCCTCTACATGTCTGTATGTCTCTGGGTGTGTCATGACTTAAACCATACTTTATTCATTGAAAGTAGACATTATGAACAAATCAGCCAGAAGGAAAATGATTTGGATTCTTTATGACTTGGGAAGTTATCTCCTTCTTTTGAATCTATTTTCTCATCTGAAAAAAATTTATTATAAATACCTCAAAGGTTTATTATGGGATTATATGACAGCATGTATATGAAAATTTTCATGTGTATGACATTATAAAACACTATAGAACGTAAAGAATCTTTCATTCAATAAACTACTGAGTACCTACTAAGAGCTGTGAACCTTGTTAGGTGTTGGGAATATAAAGATGAATACAATATGATATTTTTGCCCTCTGTAACATCACAATAGATTAGTTTAACATCCAGCATGTAAATTACCTCAGTGCATCTTTTAAAATATTTTAAATAGATCAAGTGCTTGACAGTTGAGTCAAAGAAAGAGTACAGTAGTTTAACAAATGCATGCTCAGTCACTTCAGTCATGTCCGACTCTTTACAACCCTATGGACTGTAGCCCACCAGACTCCTCTGTCTGTGGGATTCTCCAAGCAAGAATACTGGAGTGGGTCGTCATTCCCTCCTCCAGGGGAACTTCCCGACCCAGGGATTGAACCTGCATCTCTTGTCTCCTCCATTGGCATGTGGGTTCTTTACCACCAGCGCCACCTAGGAAGACCTTAACAAATGCAGGGATAG
Source organism: Moschus berezovskii (assembly GCF_049115385.1). Classification (NCBI taxonomy): domain Eukaryota; kingdom Metazoa; phylum Chordata; class Mammalia; order Artiodactyla; family Moschidae; genus Moschus; species Moschus berezovskii. The sequence continues at coordinate 67,193,756 of NC_142463.1, forward strand.
GCAATGTATTACAGAATAGAGATATTACTAAAAATTTGAGTGTAAAATGAATTTCTTCAAAGCAAATCTTTCACTTGATTTACCTATATTGACAACACTTTATTTGGTGCTGTTCACCTCTTGAGCAAATGATTAATTCCCTCAGGATTAACATTTATTGCCTCAAAACTGGCTTTTATCAATAAACAATCAAATAGCTAGTATTCTATTCTGTGTCTTATAGCCTGAATATAGCAATTCTTACCACATAATCTCTCACACACACTATTTTCAAACTCTTTCCTAAACAAATCAATTTTGAACTTGATTTGTGTTAGTTATTTTTCTTTTCTTGGCACAATTCTCTTATTAAATTGTATTGTCCCACTCAAGCTCATGCCTTGGGAAAAGGCTGATAAAACTGAGACTTGTCTATAAAATGATCTTACAATTGCCCTGCCATTTGGAATCTAAAATTACCAATATCACTCAGGGCAGTCAAACATTTCTCACTGTGGTCTACATTCTCATTGTTATGAAACGCATTTTGAAACATGACTCGTTCAAAATGTTAACAAGATTAAATAATAAAATATAAGAAATTTTTCAGGAACTTCCTGCTAAAAAAAATATTTGCTTGCTCTGCACACAGTTTATATGACAATCACATATTTATTCAGCATGAACTGGCCACACTGCAATGAGTTCCTGTCACCACTAGAACTGTATAAAATTCTCAAACCAAAGGCTAGCTTAGTGTTCATAATGCCACTCCTTATTGCTAGTTCATTATACATATTGTTCAGTTTGGCATGGGTTCCTAGCTCACTCATCTTGAAATTCTTTGCCTGGCTTTGCATATTCATTTCTTCAGCAAATATTTACTGTATCTTTGTGGGGTAGGTCCAAAATTAACAAGGCACAATCTTTGCCCTCAAGTCCCTTACAAAGCAGTGGAGGAGACAGAGAACTAAAAAGACAACACAGGAGAACAATGGAATATGGGAAGTATGGCTTGTGTCTATCTCCTCCTAGTTCCTTTAGGTGATTCTTCCCCAGCTCTACTGGTCTAAAAACTCTACTGGCTGATCATACGGGTTCAGGGATGGACATGAAACTGGCCCACGTCTATCAAAGGCCTCCTCAGAGTTTTCCTGCTGGAGTTAGAAGGGGAGGAGTATCTCTATGTCACAAGCTTCAAGTGTGGAGCCTGAAGCATGCAGGTGATTTCACTATTCAAAATGAGAAGTAGCACTTTTCCCACCACATGGAGAAAACAATTCAGGAGAGACCACAGGTAACATCTGAGGAGTAGCAGAGGAGAGCAAGACCTGAGAGATGAAGAAAGCCTCACTGGTCCCTCGGTCTGGTATGCCTGAAGCTGTCACTTCCCTAGACTGACCACATGGGGTGGTAGGCAATTCTGGGACAGTATGGGTGGCTGCATAATCATCAGGGATCCAGGCTTCTTCTGCTTTTCTGCTCTGCAGTCCTTAACACTTGATTTCCATCCTCACATATCAACTGCACTTTCAGGGTCACTTTTACTACAGTCTCCATCATTTCTTAACATCCACAGACACTGTGTTCTGTGCCAGTTGTCATTTATCCTCAAGTAGTGTTTTCCTTACGCTCTGCCCACTTCACTCATAACTCACTTAAACTCTGTAAGCTTTGAGAGTATTGTCCCTAATCAAAAACCAAGAGGGCCATCTACTTAAGTACATTCCTACTGAGCTCAAGCAAGAAGTCTAACCACTCCTTTGTCGTAAATCTTTTGAAGAAAAAAGAAGACCCATCAATGACAATGTTCTCAACTCCAAGGTTATTGGACAATGGTGTATCTACCTATTGTGAAGGATATAAGGTATATCTGCTGCTGCTGCTAAGTCACTTCAGTCGTGTCCGACTCTGTGCGACCCCATAGATGGCAGCCCACCAGGCTCGGCCGTCCCTGGGATTCTCCAGACAAGAACACTGGAGTGGGTTGCCATTTCCTTCTCCCTGCATGAAAGTGAAAAGTAAAAGTGAAGTTGCTCAGTCGTGTCTGACTCTTAGCGACCCCATGGACTGCAGCCCACCAGGCTCCTCCGTCCATAAGATTTTCCAGGCAAGAGTACTGGAGTGGGGTGCCATTGCCTTCTTCAAGGTATATCTAGTAAGCATACTAGATAGATGTAGATTGTTTTTAAAGTTTGCTAACAGTGCTGTCTTTCTTTTTAGAGAAGATTTAAGTTCATTCATATAATAACATCATTTTCTGTCTCTTGTATTCTTGTATGCTTGATAAAATAGGAAGATAAAAGGTTCAGAAGTACTGGTTAATTTACAACCTTGAAGCCTATTTAAATATATTCATAAGTGTGTCATGGGGCGATGGGTGGGAGGCTCCAGAGGGAGTGAATACAGGTATACTTATAGCTGATTCACGTTGTTGTATACCAGAAACTAACACAACATTGTAAAGCAATTATCATCCAATTAAAAAAAAGCGTGTTACAGATTTGAACATCCTTTATATGCAGTAGCAGCAGAATGTCTAAGTATAACCCCAAAGCAGACAGACATTATGATAAAGTTTGGAAACGGACAGGGAGTAGAGACCAACTGTCATCACTAAACATACAACTCATTTCACTAGTCATGTTAAGTGCCAAATGGGATTCGCTTGTTGGCCAAATGGGGCCCTGTGTGAACTTTAGCATATGTCAGTAATCTCCCGGGAAAGTCCCACCTTAAGATTAGGAAGAGAAGATTGATGTTAGATTTAGGAATGGAGTGTTGTTGATAAGGAAAGGGAATGATCTACTTCTGACACCATGGCTTACTCCTCTAGTAATTTGCAAGGAGCAAGCTGTAAATAAAGCATGGAACAACAGACTGGTTCCAAATAGGAAAAGGAGTACGTCAAGGTTGTATATTGTCACCCTGCTTATTTAACTTATATACAGAGTACATCATGAGGAACGCTGGGCTGGAAGAAGCACAAGCTGGAATCAAGATTGCCGGGAGAAATATCAATAACCTCAGATATGCAGATGACACCACCCTTATGGCAGAAAGTGAAGAGGAACTACAAAGCCTCTTGATGAAAGTGAAAGAGGAGAGTGAAAAGGTTGGCTTGAAGCTCAACATTCAGAAAACAAAGATCATGGCATCTGGTCCTATCACTTCATGGGAAATAGATGGGGAAACAGTGGAAACAGTGTCAGACTTTATTTTTTTGGGCTCCCAAATCACTGCAGATAGTGATTGCAGCCATGAAATCAAAAGACGCTTACTCCTTGGAAGGAAAGTTATGACCAACCTAGATAGTATATTAAAAACCAGAGACATTTCTTTGCCAACCAAGGTTCATCTAGTCAAGGCTGTGGTTTTTCCGGTGGTCATGTATGGATGTGAGAGTTGGACTGTGAAGAAAGCTGATCACCGAAGAACTGATGCTTTTGAACTGTGGTGTTGGAGAAGACTCTTGAGAGTCCCTTGGACTGCAAGGAGATCCAACCAGTCCATGCTAAAGGAGATCAATCCTGGGTGTTCATTGGAAGGACTGATGCTAAAGCTGAAACTGCAATACTTTGGCCACTTCATGCGAGGAGTTGACTCACTGGAAAAGACTCTGATGCTGGGAGGGATTGGGGGCAGGAGGAGAAGGGGATGACAGAGAATGAGATGGCTGGATGACATCACCGACTCGATGGAGGTGGGTTTGAGTGAACTCCGGGAGTTGGTGATGGACAGGGAGGCCTGGCGTGCTGTGATTCAGGGGGTCGCACAGAGTCGGACATGACTGAGTGACTGAACTGAACTGAACTGAACTGAAGACTAAGTAAGAATTTCCAATTAGAGATGGTGCTGCCAGAGATGTGGACTCTGCTACAAAATTTGTTTTAATAGAAAAATAGAAGGAATCTAGGCCTTTAGGTGTAGCTGTTAGTCCCAAATGATGAAAAAAAAGAAAATCAGCTAAGAGAAAAATACTGGCAAGAACCTAGATAATAATTTGATGGTGGTGATGATGGCAATAAGCAGATCTTAGCAGCAGAAAATGGAGCAGCCAATTTTATAGGAACAACTCATCCAAAAATTGTGTGATTTGGGAGAATGCTTAGTAAGAGATATTATGACCCTATGAGATATATTGCAGACTGTGACTAGTGAAGTCGCCTTCAGAAAAAAAAATAAGGGATAGATGTAAGAAACACTAAATAAGTAATAAACAGACAAGACTTGGAAACTGACAATGTATGGGTGGGAAGGGAGTAGAGAGGTAAGGAATCAAAATTCACTGTTATTTTAGGTCTAAATCACTAGAAGAAATATATAAAAAAATAGATAAACTATCTTCATATAAATAAAGAAAACTGGTGGAAAGACTATTTTAAGGGGAAAGGTGATGTGTTCAGCTATAGATAATTTAAGTTTGAAGTGAATGAGAAATATTCAAGTGGAAATGTTCAGAAGAGTCAGTAAGTAACAGGAAATGTGAGACTGAAGTTAAATGAGAGAGGTCAAGGCTACATTTTGAGATTGGAAGCTATTGCTCAGTGATATTAGTGGAAGCTGGAAGAGAAGATAACATCACCAAGGGAGATGCTAGAGACCAAAGTGTGCCACGTGAGCATGTCTTTTCCCATGTTCATACATATTAACCTTAAATATGTGGACTGAGGATCCTCAATTATTGCCTTGAACAGGTGGTTATTTATAGTCTATCATCTGAACCATAACACAACAGGGTTTTGGTTTGAATTTGAATTTCAAAATTAGATTAGTGCAATCAAGAAATTTAAATATATATGGTGGGTGAGAATATTTGGATACCAAAAAGTTGCTCCTAACTTGTGTTATAAACTAAGTTTAGTGACAGGTACATTAAAATTTAAGCTTGCTAGCCAATACTAAATGCATAGGTTCACCTTCACATAATATTTTTCCTTAATTCTACTGTGATGTTTTTTTAAAAAAGAATTTAAAAATCATTCCTGAATTTTCTTAATTGTATGGCTTTAAGTTAGACAAATGAAATATGCCTTTTCAAATATAGTGCTAAAGATTTTAGTATACTGTATAATCCAAACTATTAATATCTGTGTTAATGTTTAATTATATAAAGAACATTATGCAAATATTTACCTGAACAAGTAAGATATCATTATTAATGATGACTTGTGAATATAATTAAAAATGAGTAATTAGGAAAAATACAACAGTAATAAGAGTATATTTCAAAAGTAGCACACGGGGGATATGAAAATAAGCCCTCTATATGTCCTTTGCATACCAGTAGAATATGCATATGGTGTTCCTGCCTATGAAATGATTTGAAATGGAAAGGTAGGAATAAAAGAATCATAATGGTCTCTCATCCTCTGAGTAATTTTAATCTTAACTACTATATTCTATTACTCAGATTTGAATAGACTAGGTATGCTAGAGAAAGTCTTATCCTCTGAAGAGCAGATTGTTATCTTATCTCCCAAAATAACATATTAAAAAAGAAGTTTTGAGGTTGGTGGATCAAGATGGAGAGTAGGAATACTCTGAGCTTACCTTCTCCCATGGACACACCAAAACTGCAACTACATATAGAACAGTAATCTCTGAGAATGACCTGCAGTCTAGCAGAACAAATTTTCTATAATTAAGGATGTAAAAAAAGGCCATACTGAGAAGGGTGGGAGGGGCAGAGATACAGTCTAATCAGAACCCACATGCCCAGTGTAGCAACCCACAAGAAGAAATGTTATCACAGCAAAGGTCTCCTCTGAGGAGAAAGCAGTCTGAGCCTCACACTGGGCTCTTCAGCCCAAGGAACCAGCATCAGGAAATGTGTCCCCGTTACATCTGGCTTTAAAAAAACAGTGGTGCTTACCTCTGGGAGAGGAGGAGGGCTGTGGGAAGCCAAGACACCACTTCCAAGGGACTTGCGTAAACACTTACTTACTCCAAGTCCCAGCAGAGAGGTAGCAGCTTGGAAAGCACAACGGTCATATGAGAAGAAAATTCAGATTCTAATTTTAGAGCATATGCCAGAGGGAAGGGCTCGGAAGGAACTCTCTCCAGGGATGGAAGTGTTCAAGGCACCAGATTTTTCATTAAACTCTCCTTCCATCTAGCTGGTACAGAGCTGGTAGCTACCATTTTTGTCACTCTCTATCAACCTCGCTAACATCATGCACCTTGCCCAGGCACTCTTCTGAGGACCAGCCCTGCCTAATAGGGTTGCCCTAGGAGGCCCCTCCAAAATGGCTTCCACCCCTCCCCACGTGGTGGGCAGCACTGGCCTGCACCAGCAGTATCTCCCCAAAATGGCTCCTACTTTGGGTGGGTCCAACTGACACATCACCATGCTCACAACAGCTGTAGCTGGACATGACAGCCAGTCATGCTGGGGACAAGTCCTGCATATTAGTGTGGTCACAGTAGTCATAGCCAGGCCTCTCATCCAGCCAACTCGGAGGCCAAACTCACCCACCAGCAATCCCACAGCAGTCACAGCCTAAGCACAACAGTGAAACAGATGCAGCACCTGCAGGGGATACCCCTAGAGCACCTAGCCCTGGTGACAGGGGGGATAGATCCCCTGGCCCCACTGCACACTTCCTACATTAGGCCTCTCTTTCAAGAGCAGGAGACATAGCTTGCTTACCTAACACATCAAAACAAACACGGAGAGTTAGGTAAAAACGAGGAGACAAAAGAATACCTTCCAAAGGAAAAACAGGACAAAACCTCTGAAAAGGAATGAGGGTAAACAATCTACCAGGGAAAAGTTCAAAGAAATAGTCATAAAGACGCTCACCAAACCTGAGAGAGGTCAGTGAAAGGGTCAACAAACAGAAAATATTAAAAAGAACCAATCATAACTGAAGAATATGATAACTAAAGTGAAAAATACACTACAGAGAATCATCAGTGGATTAGAGGAGGCAGAAGAATGGATTGAGATCTGTAAGACAGGGTAACAGAAATCACCCAGTTAGAACAGCAAAAAGAAAAATGAGAGTTTGAAAACTGAGTGTAGTTTAAGGGACCTCTGGGACAATATCAAGCATCAAACATTTTCATGATAGGGGTCCCAGAAGGAGAAGAAAAAGAGATACAAAATCTATTTGAAGAAATAATGGCTGAAAATTTCCCTCACCTGGCAAAGAAAACAGACATCTAAGTCCAGAAAGCAAAGAGAGTTACAAATAAGATGAAATGAAAGAGACTCACACCAAAGCATATTAGAATTAAAAAAAAAAGTATAATAAAATAGAGAATCTTAACAGGAGCAAGAGAAAAACAACTAGTTATGTACAAAGGAACTCCCATAAAACTATCAGTCAACTTTTTAGTATTGACTTTACAGGCAAGAAGGGAATGACGCTATACATTGAAAGTACTGAAAAAAACTTACAAATAAGAATACTCTACCTGGCAAGGTTATCATCAGAATTGAAGAAGCGAGAAAGAGTTTACAGACAAGCAAAAGCTAAAGGAGTTTGTCACCACTAAACTGGCCTTTTAAGAAATATTAAAGGGACTTCTTTAAAAGAAAAAGAAAAATCCATAACTAGAAACAAGAAAATTATGAAAAAAAATTCACTGGTAAAGGCAAACATAAACTAAAGGTAGTGAATCAACCACCTACAAAGCTAACATTAAGGTTAAAAGACAAAAGCAGTAAGAAATTATCTATGTCAAAAATAATTGAGTGATATATAAAATTAAAAGATGCAAAATATGATATAAAAACAGAAAACAAGGCAAGTGCTTTTAGAATGTACTCGAAATGAATGACTATCAAAACAGACCCTACGTACATAGGTTGTTACGTATGACCCAGGTGTTAATCATGAACCAAAAACCTGTAATGGATTAAAAAAAAAGGAATATAAACATATTAATAACACTAAAGAACATTATCAAATCACAAGAGAACAAGAGAATAAGAAAGGAACAGAGAACTACAAAAAAAAAAAAAATGAAACCCAGAAAATAACTCACAAAATAGCGACAAGTACATACCTATCAATAGTTACTTTAAAAGTAAATAGGCTATATGCTTTAATCAAAGGATATAGGATGGCTGAATAGATAAGAAAAAAACAAGATCCATATATATGTTTACCACAAGAGACTCACTTCAGCTCTAAAGACACATCCAGAAAGTGAAGGGATGGAAAAAGATATTTCATGCAAATAGAAATAAATATGTATGGAAATAAAACTGGGGTAGCAATACTTAGACAAAACACAAATATCTGTCTCTCCTAACAAGAGACAAAGAAGGGCATTAAATAATGTAAAGGGTTCAAGCCAACAAGAAGATGAAATACTTGGAAATGTATATGTACCCAACATAGGAGCACCTGAATAAATAAAACAAATACGGACATAAAGGGAGAGAATGACAGTAATATATTAATAGCAGGGGATTTTGACACCTCACTTACATCAAAGGATGGGCCATCCAGACAGAAAATCAATCAGGAAACACTTTCCTTAAACAACACATAGATCAGACAAACTTAATGGGTATATGGAGAATATTCTACACCAAAACAGAAACAGATGTTTTGCAAGTGTAAATGAAATTTTCTCCAGAATAGATCAAATGGCATGCCACAAAACAAGACTTCATAAATTTAAGAAGGTTAAAATCATATCAAGTATCTTTTCCAACTACACAGTATGGAAGTAGACATTCATTACAAGAAGAAAACTGGAAAAATAGGATAGTATTTGGCATAAATGTTTATTATTGTCATAAGAAATCTATTCGAACCATGCAAATACACATATTCACATAACACATACATATTACATTTTGTTGTTTGTGATGGTTAGGTACAAAAAGTACCAAGGTAAACAGGGAGACACAGAGGGAATCTCCAGTCTCAAGAGTTAAACTTAGAGCTAGTATAGGTCCTCTGGAGAGAGGTAAAATTGAATGTGTGTTTTATTTAACTTCAAGTTCTATTGTTGTTTTAACCTCTTTGCTTCTTTATTCTTTACTGTTTTACTCTTTGTGACTCAATTAAACAGATGCCAATATAGTCATGCAGAGAAATACAAAATAGTGCCAACACAGTCAGGTGGAAACAATAACAATAAAATTGTAGGGGCAATTTGAACTAAAGCTAGAACTCAGATCTTAAACTCTGTCTAAAATGAAAAGGAAGAATTTTCTTTTCTCTAGATTGGCTGGTCATATTGATCAGATCCACAGGATAATTCAAATTAAGAAGTAAATGGGACTCTTAATACATTCTTTTGATATTTAAGGAAACTGAATTTGGGTCACAAGTAACAAGCTGACAATTGATGGACAGAGAGTTGAATAAGTCATCCAATTAATTTAATTCTAATATATACATATATCTGTAAATTATTTTTGTTTTCAATTGTTAAATGTAAACATAATTATTCTATTTTGCTATCTATTCAGATATACTCTTTTACAAGTTGAGAGTGGAGAACTGACATAAATTTGAAAAAAAAGTACAGATTTGACCAAAGGAAGAATTTTAAGATTGCAATTCACGGGGTAAAGGCAGATTATTTTCTTTTGGAAATTTTAAAGTTAGAGTTATTCTCCTGGTTGGGTTAGGTACAAAGCACTTTAGAATTCTACATTCTTAAAGTATATGCGTTGACAAACAAATCCAAACCCTGAAATGAATTGATGCTGTCACTGTGGGATATTACACTTATTCTACACGTCTTCCCTCACCTTGTGAGTAATTTCTAACCATGTGAGGTAAAGAAGGAGGTGGGGAGGCAGGGGGTCTGTGTCAGGGGAAAAATGATGGTATGTTAGAAAACATATTTTGCCACTTATAGACATAACTACCACGTGTCTACAAGCTACCTCCATCAAAGAGATACATCGATATCTCAGCACGTGTAGAAAGAATATGTAGAAAACCCTATCACATCTCAGATCTTTCTCAGGAATGTCCTATCTTTCATCCATTAATACTGCCTTAGACAAAGCTTCTCTGTATGCACTGCATACTGATAACACATCATATGTTTAATATATTTTAGCTTCGTTTTTCACAAAAGTTTTTATAGCTTCTGGCCTCATTTACTTTTCAAAGAAAAACAATGAACTGAATGTACTATTACAGCTAAGAAATTTAAATTCTTTCAGCATTTAAGGGATAAGAGAAGGCCTGAATTGAAATCAGCTTTCACTTGGTATGTAGGGTAAGGAAAACAGGTGTTAATGAAAAATGATTCACTTAGCGCTGTCATTACCAGCATTGTTAATCTATATCAGAAGCCAGTGGGAGGAGAAAAATGCATTAGAAGGTTAATAGTTTTAGAATGACAGTTCAAAAATGAACATTTGAAGTAATGTAATATCTGCTCCAGTACTTTGGCCACCTCATGCAACGAGTTGACTCACTGGAAAAGACTCTGATGCCTGGAAGGATTGGGGGGTGGGAGGAGATGGGGACGACAGAGAATGAGATGGCTGGATGGCATCACCACTCGATGGACATGAGTTTGAGTGAACTCCGGGAGTTGGTGATGGACAGGGAGGCCTGGCATGCTGTGATCCATGGGGTCGCAAAGAGTCGGACATGACTGAGCAACTGAACTGAATATCTGCTAAATAATCAACAGGCTGGAAAAAATCATTTGGTTTATTTTTCTGTTAACTATACTCAACCAACCTTGATAGTATATTAAAAAGCAGAGACATTACTTTGCCAACAAAGGTCCGTCTAGTCAAGGCTATGGTTTTTCCCGTGGTCATGTATGGATGTGAGAGTTGGACTGTGAAGAAAGCTGATCACCGAAGAATTGATGCTTTTGAACTGTGATGTTGGAGAAGACTCTTGAGAGTCCCTTGTACCGCAAGGAGATCCAACCAGTCCATTCTAAAGGAGATCAATCCTGGGTGTTCATTGGAAGGACCGATGGTAAAGCTGAAACTCCAAAACTTTGGCCACCTCATGCGACGAGCTGACTCACTGGAAAAGATTCTGATGCTGGGAAAGGGTTGGGGGCAGGAGGAGAAGGGGACGTCCTAGAATGAGATGGCTGGATGGCATCACTGACTCTGTGGACATGAGTTTGAGTGAACTCCGGGAGTTGGTGATGGACAGGGAGGCCAGGCGTGCTGTGATTCATGGGGTCACGGAGAGTCGGACACAACTGAGTGACTGAACTGAACTGAACTATACTCAATGCCAAACCAAGAAGTTGAAAATGAGAAAATTTTGTTTATCTGATGGTTTTGTTAAATATAACAGATTTTTATCATTATACAATTATATGCAAATAATGTCTACACTGTGAGCTACAACATATGGCCATAACATAAATAATACCTATTAAAATAACCCAAGAAAGTAAAAAGTGAGCATTTATTTCCCATTATGTATCTCCTCTTTGTATCTATGTTCCTTTGTCTTTATTCATATACTGATGAATACATTATAATGAATTTCAAATTTTAATATGGTTTGATCAGTATCAAATGTTATAATGTAACTGATTAATGTAATATTTTATTAACTGTCTCAGTACAGAGAAGTATTTATGAGAAGTGTTTCAAGTCAGGAAGGCATGCATTTCTTAGGTGAATTACTCCAAGTACAGATTTTATCAGCAAAAGGAAACAGTAAAAATGGATATTGATAATATAGGTAAGCCATTTACCACTATTTAAGAAGCATTTATACTAAAACAAACATAATCTGGAAAAAACTTTAAGAAACTTATGTTCCTTTGAGTGAAAGCCTATAAAATATGTTTATACCCAAAATAGGTTGTATGATTATATATCCATTACTAAAAACTTAAAAAATTCTAATTTATAAGTCATTTTCATTCTTTGTTTTAATATAGATAGCTCTGAAGAGCTTTCCATTCTTAGCACGTGAAAAATAGGAAGTGTTTTTCTATGCCACAAATGAACTCATGAGAAAATCTTTGAATATCTTCTCTGCAGCCCCAATTTCAAGTCAATAGATTAAGTGCCCACATTGTTTGCAACTAAGTCACAGCTGTCTAAATTGCTTCAGAAATGTTTAGCAGATTGCTTTATAGCAGGATAACACAGTTTGAACCACAGTTTCTTGACTACATCTTGCTGAGAGCTTATCTCATTCAAATGATGAAGGCAGCTGAAGCATGGTATTTGAATCAACCACATTTTGTTCTAATAAAGGAAAATTTTAGGAAGCTCTAGTTGTGATAGGCAACACAGTAAAGCAATTGAAATGTGGATATTATATTTTACACCATTCAAACTGCTTGCGTATATGTGTGTGGTGATAAGATATTTTATAATAAAATTTTTTCATTTGGTGAGAAGCTTACAGTTAAACTGTAAAAGCAATATACAAATCATGTGAATTGCGAGCATATAAAAATAAATATGCAAATGAGTATAATACTCTTTTCCAAAATAGCATCTTTAATAGGAAACCCTTCATAAGAATCTTTACAAAGTGACGTATTTTAAAGTCATTTTTATATTTCATAAGTACTTATATCTAGAAGTTCTTATTTTTAATTAGAAAATACACATCTCTTTAGCCATAGCTGAATAAACTATAGATATGAACATGAGGAATGCGTACATTCACTTCTAAATTTTAAAAATTCTTATCAAAGAAGTTCTTATAAAGTACTTTCTACACATGAGCTTTACATATACTAGATGCTGTTGTGATTACAGAAGTCTGATATATTAATTTATTTTTCACTCAAGAAGCTTAAAATCTACTCAGGAAACATAAGAATGAGTATAATAGGATCCTAAGGTGAGTGGCTTATAAATATAAACCCAGTAAGTTGTAAATACTTCAAAAAGTTGTTGAGAAAGTGAATGTGATATATACAAGCTAAATTTTGTTTTTAACTGATTAGAGAATGTATTTAAATATTTCAGAAAAATTCTATCAATGGCAAGTTTGAGAAGAAGGCTTATCTAAATATCCAGCTTGGAATGTATGCTCCAATTATCTATTGCCATGTATTGAGTTGGTCAAAATTTTTCTTTGATTTTTTTTAAGTAAAAATAAAATGACACATTTTTCATTTTCACTAAGAACTTTATGGAACAATGGATTCACCATTTTATTATACTACCTTATGCCATTTTTCAGGTAACTTCATAACTCCATGTTCCCAAAACTTTTTATCTTTTTGAGCAAAGAACTGTTACAGGTGCCTTTTCCAGTCTTCCAGGAAATTGAAATGTTTTTCCATTAAAAGAATTTTGTAAAGACCAAAACAAATAGATATCCAAAGGTGCAAAATCTGGTGAATAGGGCAAATGAATCAGAACTTCCCAGTCAAGCTGTAAGTTTTTGCCTGGTCATCAAAGACACATGCAGTCTTATATTATCCTGAAGGAAGATTATGCATTATTGACTAATTCCAGACACTTTTCATTGAGTGCTGCCTTCAGTTGGTCTAACTGGGAGCAGTACCTGTTGGAATGAATAGTTTGGCTTTCCAGAGGAGCTCATAATAGAGGACTCCATTCCAATCTCACCATATACACAACATCAGCTTCTTTGGATGAAGACCAGCCTTTGGTGTGGTTTGTGGTGGTTCATTTCACCTGCTCCATGAACTCTTCCATTCCACATTATTGTACAGTATCCACTTTTCATTGCCCATCACAATTTGTTTGAAAAATGGAACATTTTCATTACATCAGTAGAGAATCACATGCAAAAATAAGGTTCCAAAGGTTCTTTTGGCTTACCTTATGTGGAACACAAGCATCAAAGTGATTAACATAACCAAGCTGGTTCAAGTGATTTTCAGCACTTGATTTGAATATTTTGAGTATGTCAGCTATCTCCCAGGTGATATAACATTAATTGTTCTCAACTAATGTCTCCATTTGATCACTATCAACTCCCAACTGCTCTATCTGACCATGGAGCATCATCCAGCAAGAAATCTCCCGCAACTAGAACTATTTTACAGAAAAAACAAAATGAACTTTTTGGCCAACCCAATATATCTATTGCTCTGCACCCCTGAAACAAACAATTCTATTATGCTCACAAATTATAAATTCAGAAATTTGGGCAGAATATAGCAGGGATTGTCTCTTCCCATATGTTTATGGCCTCAAATAAAATTATTCTAACATTTGGTGATTTGAACTAACAGGGGCTGAAATTGCTGAGACAAGAAGATTTGTTACCAAAATGGTTCTTCACTCACCTGTTTGGGGCCTGGGCTAAAATGATTTGAAGGTTGGGCTTAGCTGGGACTATCGTCCAGAATATTTACATAGAGCCTCTCCATGAGGCTTTGTCTTCTCACAGAATGGTGGCTAGATTCTAAGAAAGTTCAGATTAAGAGGGAGTGTTTTAAGAAAGGAGTGTTTTAACATAATAATGTCTGCAGGAGGAGAAGGGGATGACAGGATGAGATGGTTGGACAGCATCACTTACTCAATGGACAGGAGTTTGAGCAAACTCCGGGAGACAGTGAAGGACAGAGAAGCCTGGTGTGCTGCAGTCCATGGGGTCTCAAAGAGTCGGACACGACTTAGAGACTGAACAACAACGCTTGCCATGACTGTGAAAGAATTTTTTTTTTTTAAACTGACACAACATATGTTTACTCTGTGACATAATGACTCAGTGTCTAAAGAATCTGATAGTTACAGATTTGGAGCTTGCATTTTAAAGTGTGAGAAGTAGAACACTTTGCTGACTAGAAATTCTATGTGATGGATACTGTGAATTGTCAATCAAAATCCAAATTCCTCTTCTTCAGTAAAAGGGTTGACCCATGACTAGTCAGACAGCACAAGTCTCAGCCTCGTTTGAGGCTGTGTGGTCAAATACCTACATTCTCACAATGGAACGGAAACAGAAATGATGTGTGCTACTTTTCAACCTGGGCCTTAAACAAAGTACATATCATCCCGCATGCCGTTTTTTCCTTCCTGCAAGGTAGATCGTGGAGTTGCTTGACCCAGCTTCAACCATGCAATTGAAAACAACGCCACAGAGGATAGAAGAACAGTAAAATAGAAAGCCCCTGGATTTTTGGATGGCCTTATGGAGAATAGCCATTCTGAAAACTTGGATTTCGAGTGTGTGAGGGAGTAATACATTTCAGTGATTTTTAAACCACAGTGTTGTCTGTTAAAAAGTTTAGCTTTACTCTAATTTAGACAGTGGATGCACATGACTGAATAGCAGCTGGTGCTCAAGAAATGATGGTAGGAACAGTCAACTCCCTGTTGTCCAGCTCCCAAACACTTTAAAATGCTTGGTATGACTGATGTTGCATTCTTTGTGTCCATTCATTTTTATTGACATTTTGCAGTTGCTGAAGTTTCCTTCTAGAGGAAGTGACACTAGTAAAACAGTCATGTTTTACATAATTCTTTTTTCATACCTATGCTCCTTTTTTATTTTGAAAAGGATACATTTTTCATGTACCACATCAACGTTTCACTTGAAAATTCCAGACGTTTGTAATTATTTTGACATGGTTGTAGATCTTAAATTCTGCAAACACAGAGATCACACTCCCATATTCACATTCAGAGAAACTGTACTCATTCAGAATCATCAGAAGTAGCTTCACAGGTTAGAAGAGCAGTTCACAAAGTGTGGTTCAAGAAGTCAGCAAGGTCAAACCTATTTTCATAATGATATTAAGATGATGACTCACCTTTTTCACTTTTATTCTCCCCCAGATGTAAGGTAGAGTTTTTCAGAGGCTAAGTTCATGGGAAGAGGTCATTACTCTGATAGACAATGAAATGTGAATTTGTATATTCTTGTACTTTAAAAACTCTTCAGTTTTAACTTCTAAAACAGTATACATTAGAAGATGTAACCCACATAAAAGTTCTTTAGTCTCCAATAGTTTTCTGGTCAAGAAAATTTTAATTTTTAATTATTAAAATGTATTACAGAATACTTAATACATTCCAAAAGAACAAAAAGTTAACAGAAATCTATATGCTAACTACCAGCTGGGTTGCCAGTTGTAGAGTACAGTTTACTTGAATTATGTAAACATGGAACACCTTTTCTGCAACAGGCAAGTAAATGGCTGCAGACTAAATTTTTTTTCTCCAATTTTTTTTTTTTTGTCCAGTTGACATTTACTCACCAATGAGATCTCAGCATAAGTATAAAGTATTTGGGAAAGAATCAACTGACCTGTGTTCAAGGACCCTGAAATCAACATCTTTGTTATTATGTCTCTTTAACTAAACTACAGGCCCCATGAAGGCAAAGACTAGGTATGCGCTGATAACCATTATACTGCAAGTGGCAGGGAGGAAGGACTTTTCTCTTTGCAAAAAGCAGCTTTTCCTGCATCTTTGGACACATGGCAGAAAATAGCCTTTCTAGCACTAGGACCATAACACTTCCCACTCTAGGGCTGCCAATTGACCAGTGTTTCAATATTCTATTTCCAAAGGCTAAATCTGGACATGTTCTATCATGGTCCATCCATAATTTTCTGGAAGATCTAGGTAAAGACAAGTCAACATGGCTACAGAGACTTCTCTGGTGACAGAAGCAATTCTCAGAGTAGGGAATGAGGCTGAGAAGACACCTCCGAAGTACCTGCTACAGTCGCTATAGAACACATGTGTTCTGAACTTTAACAGTCTTGCTCTTGAAACTATCTTCATAGAGCTTACGAGGGAACAACCCTGACAAAGGGTTCCTAAGGAAGAAAAGGGTGGTGACCAGGTAGTTTTGACTCTTGTCTCTCTTCTGAGTTTGCCTCTCCTTTGGGAGTCTCTAACTCCCAAAGACTCTGGGAAAAGACTCTGATGCTGGGAGGGATTGGGGGAAAGAGAAGAGGACGACAGAGAATGAGATGGCTGGATGATATCACTGACTTGAAGGACATGAGTCTGAGTGAACTCTGGGAGTTGGTGATGGACAGGGAGGCCTGGCAAGCGGCGATTCATGGGGTTGCAAAAAGTCGGACACGACTGAGCGACTGAACTGAACTTTGATTACCACTGCTATGTTACTTTTATCCTCTGGGAGTAGGGAGTTACTCTTTCTTTTTTTAACACTAATGTTGCAAATTTTTTTCTGCCATGTGTCCAAAGAGTAGCAAGAAGAGATAAGAAAGCCTTCCTCAGCAATCAATGCAAAGAAATAGAGGAACATTTTATGCAAAGATGGGGTCAATAAAGGACAGAAATGATAGGGACTTAAAAGAAGCAGAAGATATTAAGAGGAGGTGGCAAGAATACACAGAACTGTACAAAAAAGATCTTCACGACCAAGATAATCACGATGGTGTGATCACTCACACTAGAGCCAGACATCCTGAAATGTGAAGTCAAGTGGGCCTTAGGAAGCATCACTAGGAACAAAGCTAGTGGAGGTGATGGAATTCCAGATGAGCTATTTCAAATCCTGAAAGATGATTCTGTGAAAGTGCTACACTCAATAACCAGCAAATTTGGAAAACTCAGCAGTGGCCACAGGACTGGAAAAGGTCAGTTTTCATTTTAATCCCAAAGAAAGGCAATGCCAAAGAATGCTCAAACTACCACACAATTGGACTCATCTCACACACTAGTAAAGTAGTGTTTAAAATTCTCCAAGCCAGGCTTCAGCAATACATGAACTGTGAACTTCCAGATGTTCAAGCTGGTTTTAGAAAAGGGAGAGGAACCAGAGATCAAATTGCCAACATCTGCTGGCTCATCAAAAAAGCAAGAGAGTTCCAGAAAAACATCTATTTCTGCTTTATTGACTATGGCAAAGCCTTTGACTGTGTGGCTCACAATAAACTCTGTAAAATTCTTCAAGAGAAAGGAATAGCAGACCACCTGACCTGCCTCTTGAAAAACCTGTATGCAGGTCAGGAAGCAACAGTTAGAACTGGACATGGAACAACAGACCGGTTCCAAATAGGAAAAGGAGTACGTCAAAGTTGTATATTGTCACCCTGCTTATTTAACATATGCTGAGTACATCATGAGAAACGTTGGGCTGGAGGAAGCACAAGCTGGAATCAAGATTACCAGGAGAAATATCAATAACCTCAGATATGCAGATGACACCACCCTTATGGCAGAAAATTAAGAGGAACTAAAGAGCCTCTTGATGAAAGTGAAAGAGGAGAGTGAAAAGTTGGCTTAAAGCTCAACATTCAGAAAACTAAGATCATGGCATCTGGTCTCATCACTTCATGGCAAATAGATGGGGAAACAGTGGAAACAGTGGCCGACTTTTTATTTTTCTGGGCTCCAAAATCACTGCAGATGGTGAGTGCAGCCATGAAATTAAAAGACTCTTACTCCTTGGAAGGAAAGTTATGACCAACCTAGACAGCATATTAAAAAGCAGAGACATTACATTGCCAACAAAGGTCCATCTAGTCAAGGCTATGGTTATTCCAGTGGTCATGTATGGATGTGAGAGTTGGACTATAAAGAAAGCTGAGCACAGAATTGATGTTTTTGAACTGTGGTGTTGGAGAAGACTATTGAGAGTCCCTTGAACTGCAAGGAGATCCAACCAGTCCATCCTAAAGATCAGTCCTGGGTGTTCATTGGAAGGACTGATGTTGAAGCCAAAACTCCAATACTTTGGCCACCTGATGCGAAGAGCTGACTCATTTGAAAAGACCCTGATGCTGGGAAAGATTGAGGGCAGGAGGAGAAGGGGACGACAGAGGATGAGATGGTTGGATGGCATCACTAACTCAATGGACACGGGTTTGGGTGGACTCTGGGATTTGGTGATGGACAGGGAGGCCTGGTGTGCTGCGGTTCATGGGGTCGCAAATAGTCGGACAGGACTGAACGACTGAACTGTACTGAATGTTGCAAAACAATAATAGCAAAACAAAAACAAAAAAATCTTCCAAGAATTCTCCATAATGCTGTTGGAGAATTTCCAAAAACATTTTACTACTTAAGAACAAAAGAGATATTGAAAAGTAAAAGACAATAAAAAGTGTGACTCACAAAGTAAAGGTTTCTGACCCTTTCCCTGGATATACAGTTCTTGTCTCATTTCTAAGAGAAGACAGAATCCTTACCATTTGAATAGCTGAATGTCTGTTTCTTGCCAGCAGTCCAGAACACAACAAAAATTAAAGTTCAAGTCTTCTAGGATTTTTCCTGTAACATTTCTTCCTTCTTAAAAAAGAAAATAGAAGATACTTTCTAATTAAATTAATCATTTAAATAATTATTAATTATCTAATTAATTGAAACTATTCTACATGTTTGGTCATTTCTATTTCTTCAAGACTTTATTTTCTTGGACTTCAAAATCACTGCAGACAGTGATGACAGCCATGAAATTAAAAGGCACTTGCTCCTTGGAAGGAAAGCTATGACAAACATAGACACCTTATTAAAAAGCAGAGCCATCACTTTGCCAACAAAGGTCCATATAGCCAAAGCTATGGTTTTTCCAGTAGTCATGTACAGATGTGAGAGTTGGACCATAGAGAAGACTGAGCGCCAAAGAATTGATGCTTTTGAACTGTATTGTTGAAGATTCAAGAGTCCCTTGGACTGCAAGGAAATCAAACCAATCAATCCTAAAGGAAAGAAACCCTGAATATTCATTGGAAGGACTGTTGCTGAAGCTGAAGCTCCAAAACTCTGGTCACTTGACATGAAGAGCCGACTCATTGGAAAAGACCCTGATGCTGATGGCAAAAGGAAAAGGGGATGGCAGGGGATGAGATAGTTAGACAGCATCACCAACTCAATGGACATGAATGTGAGGAAACTCCAGGAGATAGTGGAAGACAGAGAGGCCTGGCATGTTGCAGTCCATGGGGTCATAAAGAATCAGACACGACTTAGTGACTAAATAACAAAAACAATTTCTTAAAGACCTTTAAAATATCCATGAAAAAAATTAATAGCTACCTGCAAAACTAGTGATACAATTCAGATACTTTTTAGGTCTTTAATTTCTTATATGGAAATTAGTTAAATTTTAAAAACCCTCTTTTTCATTTTTTTCCCATTGTTAACATAAATGAGAACATAACTTGAGATGAACTGTATTTAGGATTCTCCAAAGACATTTGCATGTAGGGATTGACTACAGCTCATTTGAAGCAACATGATATATGTGTCCATTAAAACTTTTTCAAGTCTGCTTCATCTTGATAAATACACTCCACATTCTATTACTTGTTCTTTCTCTCTATTCCCCGCATCACAGACTGGGATCTGGGCAGTAGTACCTTAAGCTTATTTACTGTTTAAACCACGATATTTTTAGATTCTCAGGCAGTTTTTATAATGTCTTGACTCCCTTTTGTACTATTCTCTCCAACATAACTAATATCAGAAATAACTCCTATAACTTTAAAAATTTTTATGCTGGTTGCTTACATGTGATACCTGAAATTAAACTACTATCAATACTTGATTTAGCATTGAAACATGTAAAGTTTGAAGTCTTTTTCTATGGTAAAAAATATTAGAGAGACTATAATGTTTTGCTGCTACTGCTAAGTCACTTCAGTCGTGTCCGACTCTGTGCAACCCCATAGACGGCAGCCCACCAGGCTCCCCCGTCCCTGGGATTCTCCAGGCAAGAACACCGGAGTGGGTTGCCATTTCCTTCTCCAATAATGTTTTGAGTTCAATTTAAAAGAGGAATCTATTTTAAAGTACTTATAGCAGCATGGTGTAAGTTTAAACAAGCATAGGATTGGCAATTAGGAGACTAAGATTCCAATTTCCATTTCTGCCACTAATAATGTTTCCATGCTCCTAATTATTTAAGTAAATTATGGCTTATTTTCTATTACCTATAATAAGAATTGGACTCAACATTTTAAGTCTCTTCTAGTTTTAAAATTCCACAGTACTAATAGGTGAACACTTTTATATCTGTTTATTTTTAAAAAGAATGCTCACTGGCTATGCAACTCCTTACATAGGTACTTTAAAATTACATCATTATTAAGCATTTACTATGTGTGTCAGCCATCTTAAATCCATTCTGGAATAAGGCCAAAGAAAAATAAGCAAAATATATCTGCATGTATTTGATGCCATTGAACTGTATACTTAAAGTTAAGTGATATATTTTTATGACACACAGACACTACATATATATATATATATCAGTTCAGTTCAGTTCAGTCGCTCAGTCGTGTCAGACTCTTTGCAACCCCATGGACTACAGCACGCCAGATGGCCTCCCTGTTCTTCACCAACTCCTAGAGCTCACTAAAACTCATGTCCATCCTGACGGTGATGCTATCCAACCATCTCATCCTCTGTTGTTCCCTTCTCCTCCCGCCTTCAATCTTTCCCAGCATCAGGGTCTTTTCAAATGAGTCAGTTCCTCACATCAGCTAGCCAAAGTATTCGAGTTTCAGCATCAGTCATTCCAATACTCAGGACTGGTTTCCTTTAGGCTTGACTGGTTGGGCGTCCTTGCAGTCCAAGGGACTGTCAAGAGTCTTCTCCAACACCACAGTTCAAAAGCATCAATTCTTTGGCACTCAGTTTTCTGAAGATAGTCCAACTCTCACATCCATACGTGACCACTGGAAAAACCATAGCTTTGACTGGATGGACCTTTGTTGGCAAAGTAATGTCTCTGTTTTTCAGTATGCTGTCTAGGTTGGTCATAGCTTTTCTTCTAAGGATCAACTGTCTTAATTTCATGGATGCAGTCACCATCTGCAATGATTTTGGAGCCCCCAAAAATAAAGTTTCTCACTGTTTCCATTATTTCACCATAATTTGCAATGAAGTGACTGGACTGGATGCCATCATCTTCGATTTCTGAATGTTGAGTTTTAAGCCAACTTTTTCACTTTCCTCTTTCACCTTCATCAGGAGACTCTTTAGTTCTTCTCCACTTTCTGCCATAAGGGTGGTGTCATCTGCCTATCTGAGGTTATTAATATTTCTCCCGGCAATCTTGATTCCAGCTTGTACTTCATCTATCCCGGCACTTCGCGTGATGTACTCTGCATATAAGTTAAATAAGCACGGTGACAATATACAGCCTTGATGTACTCTTTCCTGATTTGGAGCCAGTCTGTTGTTCCATGTCCAGTTCTAACTGTTGCTTCTTGACCTGCATACAGATTTCTCAGGAGGCAGGTCAGGTGGTGTGTTATTCCCTTCTCTTGAAGAATTTTCCACACAATCAAAGGCTTTGGCATAGTTAATAAAGCAGAAATATATTTTTTCTGGAATTCTCTTGCTTTTCCAATGTTCCAGTGGATGTTGGTAATTTGCTCTCTGGTTCCTCTGCCTTTTCTAAATCCAGCTTGAACATCTGGAAGTTCACAGTTCACAGTACTGTTGAAGCCTGGCTTGGAAAATGTTAAGCATTACTTTACTAGCGTGTGAGATGAGTGCAATTGTATGGTAGTTTGAACATTCTTTGGCATTGACTTTCTTTGGGATGGAATGAAGACTGACCTTTTCCAGTCCTGTGGCCACTGCTGAGTTTTCCAGATTTGCTGGCATATTGAGTGCAACACTTTCACAGAATCATCTTTTAGGATTTGAAATATCTCAACAGGAATTCGATCACCTCCACTAGCTTTGTTTGTAGAGATGCTTCCTAACACCCACTTGACTTTGCATTCCACGACCTCTGGCTGTAGGTGAGTGATCACACCATCGTGGTTATCTGGGAGGTGAAGATCTTTTTTGTATAGTTCTTCTGTGTATTCTTGTCTTCTTAATATCTTCTGTTTCTGTTAGGTCCATACCATTTCTGTCCTTTATCATGCCCATCTTTGCATAAAATATTCCCTTGGTACCTCTAATTTCCTTGACAAGATCTCTAGTCTTTCCTGTTCTACTGTTTTCCTCTATTTCTTTGCATTGGTCACTGAGGAAGGCTTTCTTTTCTCTCCTTGCTATTCTTTGGAACTCTGCATTCACATTGGTATATCTTTCCTTTTCTCCTTCACTTCTCTTTACTCAGCTGTTTGTAAGGCCTGTTCAGACAACCATTTTGCCTTTCTTTTTCTTGGGGATGGTCTTGATCACTGCCTCCTGTTCTGTTCTGTTCTGTTCAGTCGCTCAGTCGTGTCCGACTCTTTGCGACCCCGTGGACTGTAGCCTACCAGGCTTCTCCGTCCATGGGATTCTCCAGGCAAGAATACTGGAGTGGGTTACCGGTTCCTTCTCCAGGGGATCTTCCCAACCCAGGGATCGAACCCGGGTCTCCCGCATTGGAGGCAGACGCTTTAACCTCTGAGCCACCAGGTTAGGAGATGTCATTAAAATAATGAGATATTTTTCATACCAAAACAAATTATTCCTCTCATAGGCATTTACCAAAGAATAATAAAAGCATAAATACACTAAAATAACTGCACATAGATGTTCCCAGCAGCTTTGCTTTTTGGGTTTTTTTATCGGCCACACAGCATGCCAGATCCTAGTTCCCCAACCAGGGATCAAGCCCATGCCCCACTGAAGCAAAGGCATGAAGGCCTAATCACTGAACCACTAAGTCCAACTTAATAAGTAGCTTTATTTGCAATCAAAAGTTGGGAACAATCCAGATATCCATGAACAGGCAGATAGATAAATTGTGGTATATCCACACAATGGAATATTATTCAGCAACAAAAAGCAACAAACTATGGCTATATACAATACCACAGTAAAATCTCAAAAATCACTACAGTATAAGAAATTATGTGTTTTTTTTTTAAAGTACACACTGTAAGATCCTTTCATGTAAAACTCTAGAAAATGCAAATAAATCTATAGTACAGAAAGGGACTTCCCTGGTGGTCCATTGGTTAAGACTCCGCCTTTGAGTGCAGGGTGTGTGGGTTTGAGCCCTGGTCAGGGTGCTAAGATCCCCTATGTCTTGCAGCCAAAGAGCAAAAAAACAAAGCACAGAAATACTACTGAAACAAATTCAATAAAGGGGCTTTAAAAATTGGTCCACATTAAAAAAAAAAAAAGAAAGAGAGCAGTTTTCTGGGCCTGGGAACTGAGGAAAGAGTGTGTAATGGGAAGATCACAAAAAGGTCAAAAAGAAGTTCTAGGGGTGATAGATATGTTCATTATGATGATTATTTTCATGAGCAATAGTCTCCTGAGTGTAGAGGTGTGCCAAAACTTATATCAAATTGTGCAGTTTATGGTATGTCAATTAGATCTCAACAAAGAAAGGTACTTTTTTTTTTTTAAAGAGAAAGCCTTTTAATTATCTTATTGCCTTATCGTGGACATGGTTATATTTTCCTTCTATTACATTCAAGGTTGTTTATTAAAAACCATACTCTACTTGAGTTAGTATACCTTGGTTCTCGACTCAATTCCCTTACTTAGTGATGGCAGACAAATCACTTAATCTCTCTGGGTCTCATTTTTCTTATCTGTAAAATTAGATTAGGCTAAGTTGATATACTGTAGGCTAAATTGATATACTGCCATCTCACTAATACTTTATAGATCTACAGACTAGACAAGATGCCTCAGCTTTTTAATCACACTATGTTATTCCAAGAATTCTACAGTAAATCAAATCACATCTGTGATGGGGAAAATGTTTATTACAAAATTCAACAGTACACCTCTATAATTGTTTAAAATGTTAAAATATGAACCATACACTGAAAAGAGCATCAGTTTAGATTTAGATAGACCTACTGTCAAATTCCAGTTGGGCTAACTTGCTATGTAACATGAACAAGTAATTTTATTTCTCTGTGCCTATACAATATACAACAGCCAAGATATGGAAGCAACTCAAGCATCCATCAATAGATGAATGCATAAAGAAGGTATCGTGTGTATATAAATATATCATGGAATATAGACTGAGGTTTGATCCCTGGGTAAAGTGGAGGAGGAAAAAAATTGGTGAGCGAAATTAAGAACTATAAACTTCAACTGCAAAATAAATGAGTAATCGGTATGAAATGCACAATTTGGGGAATAAAGTAAATAACTACGTAATATCTTTGTATGGTAACATATTCTAACTAGACTTATTGTGCTGATCATTTGAAATGTACAGAAATACCAAATCACTATGTTGTGTAACAAGAACTACCATATTGTTGTAGGTCAATTATACTTCAAAAACAAGCAAACAAACTTATAGAAAAAGAGATCAGATTTGTGGTTACCAGAGGTAAGGGATGGACAGAGAAAGAAATGGATTATAAGATAAATGAGGACAAGGATATAATAACATGAATGTCACAAACCTCCATCCATAGCTCTTCAGGCACTCTATCCGATCTAATCCGTTGAATCTATCTGTCACTTCCACTGTATAATCGTAAGGGATTTGATTTAGGTCATACCTGAATGGTCTAATGGTTTTCCCTACTTTATTTAAGTCTCATTTTGGCAATAAGAAGTTCATGATCTGAGCCACAGTCAGCTCCCAGTCTTTTTTTTTCTGACTGTATAGAGCTTCTCCATCTTTCACTGCAAAGAATACAATCAATCTGATCTCGGTATTGACCATCTGGTGATGTCCATGTGTAGAGTCTTCTCTTGTATTGTTGGAAGAGGGTGTTTTCTATGACCAGTGCATTCTTTTGGCAAAACTTTAGCATAAACTCAGGCTTCCTGGTGGCTCACTGGTAAAGAATCTGCTTGCAACAGACTTGCAGGAGACACGGGTTCAATCCCTGGGTTGGGAAGAAAGGAAATGGGAGCTCACTCCAGTATTCTTGTCTGGAAAATCCCATGAACAGAGGAGCTTGACATTTATATATACACACATGTATCTGAATTTGGTACGACCCTAACATTTCATAATTGCCATTTAAAATTGCATTACAGTTTTGGATACAAGTTGGTTTCTCCAAAGGATTCAATCACTTTGGGGACAAAGACTTTCTTAATCCTAGCTGTAGCTCCAGGGTCTAGAACGCTGTCTGGCTCTTACAGGGAGGATATTCATATTCTGGCTTTTCCAAGTGTTTGATGTATTTTAATTATCATTTTCAACCAATCAATGTAATAAACATGTTACTGTTTAGTTGCTAAGTAGTGTCCAAGCCTTTGAGAGCCCATGGACTATAGCCTGCCAGGCTCCTGTCTCCAAGGGATTTCCCAGGCAAGACTACTAGCATGGGTTGCCATTTCCTTCTCGAAGAGCTCCTTCCCACCCAGGGATCAAACCCACATTTCCTGCTTGGCAGGTGGATTTTGGCGAATTCTTTACCACTGAACCACCTGGAAAGCCCAATGTATTAAACATATGAAGAGTTTTTAAACTTTTGAAATACTTATCAGAAAAAAGTCTTTATCAAGGGGAGTTCAGAAAACATCATCAAAGAACACTAGACCTTCAACAAATGTTTGTAAAACAAATGCATTAGACTTTAGAAGACAAAAAGATAAACTTAAGCCCTAGCATCAGCCCAACAGATCTTACAGGCAGCATAAAAGTCCAGGACAGCATACTTAAAAAGTATGCTAAGGAAGGCATTCTTCAAGTAGCTATCTAATTAAACAATCCCTATCACTTTCCTTAAATAGCTTTTAACAAAGCCAAGGTGTCTCAGACTCCTATAATAAAAGTCACCCAGTTGCCTAAAATATCCATTCACTGCTCAGACAAAAGTTAAGGGTTGGAGATTTTATTGACATTCCTGAATACTATAGTGTCACTTCTTGAACCCAAACTTAAAGACTATCTAACTCTAGGTTACTAATAGACAGGTTAGCTTGGATGTTTACTACACCAGGGAAAGCTGGCTTTTGCCCATTCATGAGGGTAAAACCGTCCCACCTCCTTCACTTTAGATTTAGTTAAACAATTCAAGAAACCAGCTAATTAAATTCTAAGCTCAGCGGAATACTACAGCCCAAACCATAGTGCTAGCGGTAATCGGTCTGCCAACGCAGGAGACTCAAGAAAGGCGGGTTCCATCCCTGGATTGGGAACATCCCTTGGAGGAGGAAATGGCAACTCACTCCAGTATTCTTGCCTGGAAAATTCCACGGACACAGGAGCCTGGGGGGCGACGGGTCCATGGGATTGCAGAGTCCGACAAGACTGAGCACACACACACACACATACATACATAAACCATAGTGCAGCGCTTGGGAAATGGTATCTTTAAAACACCGTGCATTAAAAGTTGCCAAAGGTCGAGAGCCGCTAACACGTCCTGAAATGTACAGACCACACCCAAGTTTCACCAGCTGAGCACCTTTCTGGTCGCGGAGCGGCGCAAAGACGGAAAGAGAGCAAAACGCAAGATTGATCGTTTGGGCTGCGGAATAATCTGTAAGATTTGAGTCTCAAAACTTTTTGGGTTGTGGAGGTTACAAAGGGGTTTAGGCGTTAGGCCTAAACTTGGGCTAGAAAAGAGAAAGGGGCCTGGCGAAAAGAAAAGGAGTAGGCTCCCGACTTCCAGCGTTCTCGGCAGGGCCATTAAACGCAGCAGGAAAGCGGGCGTGTGTTTTCTTCTTCCACTTCCCGCCTCCCAGGAGACGCGAGCCCAAGTCCATTCCCCTCCTTTTCACCCCGACGGGGTCCAATGGCAGTCCCCGCCGCGGAGTCGCGTCGGAAGCAATCCCGCCCTTGGGGTCCCCTACGCCCCACCTTCCCAGCCCGGCGGGAGGCGGTGGCCGTGGCCGTCACGTGACCTGGCTGCCGCCAAGTGAGGCCGCTTTTGCGACGAGGTGACAGCCAAATGGTGCGACAGGAGGAGCTGCCGCCGCGGCCGCACCGCCCTGCACCGAGAGGCTCAAGGCGGCTCCTGGCGTCGCCCAGAGGCAGGGACTGAGCAACGGAGTCCGGCGCAGACGGGCGGGCGGGCGGCGAGGGGGAGCCCGCTCCGAGTACCCTGGCTCCCCGCCGCTCTCCATGAACCCGGCGAAATAAGCCGCGCCTCCAGTAGGGGCTGCGCCTCCATGAATCCCTAGGTTTTTTTTCTTTCTCTCCCCGCTCCTCACCCCCCACCCCGGATCCCGTCCCGCCTTCTCCCTTCGCCGGCAGCGGCTGCGTCCAGGTGCGGAGTCCAGAGCGGATCGCAATGGCGTCCAACCCCGAACGGGGGGAAATTCTGCTCACCGAGCTGCAGGTAAGGGCCGCGGCCCGGGCGCGAGGCGGCGGCGCGGGAGAGGGGGACGGAACGAGGGGGTCTGGCTCTGGGCAGGGGGCCGTGTGGCCGCCGCGCCCCTGGCCCGCTAAGTGCGGAAACTCGGGGATGTCACTCGGGAGCCGCTTCCTTCTGAAGCCGGAGCCCTGGCCCGCCACCGCTTTAATTTGACTCTTCCCACCGGAGGGACCCCATCTCGCGGCCGAATTCCGCTCTCCGCCGCTGCGAGGGCGGCCCGCCCGCTGCCCCCTTCTTAGTGCGGAGCCGCCCGCGGACGCCCCTGCGCCCCCTCCCTCCTCCCGGCCGGGCCCCGCCCCGCCTTTCCCCCGAACACCGCTCCTTAAACTCCTTTGAATGACTCCCAGGCTGTTTGCTCGTCCCTCCCCTTCCCCTCCGACTCTGCACAAAGAGCGCCCCCATAACTTCCAGCCCCCAGACAAGTTTTTTTTTTTTCTTCTTCTTTTTTAAAGAAAAAAAAAGAAAGAAGGGTGGGGGGAAGTATCTCACCAAATGCTTACTTCACTTCACCAGTCCTCTTCAGGTGACTAGATTTTCTTTCTTTTTTCTTGCGGGCTACTCTTTTTTTTTTTCACGAATAGATACAGGTCCCCTTCTCAACTACTCCCCTGCTCAGATCCGGAAGCCCAGATGCTGATGCTTTTCAGGCTTTCATTTTCCCTCCTGTTTGAATACCAGAAAAAGAGCTACAGAAAAGTTGTTTACAAAGGGCAAAGCAGTCGACTCAGGGGAAATGTTGGGCACCACATGCTTGCAGAAGATGAGAACAAAATAGATCCCTTAATTAGTTAAGTCCACATTGAGTAGTAATATTATTCTTTCCATTTTCCAGCTAAATATTTGATGATGTAGGCATGATTTTTGTTTTTAGACCTCTATGATGTGCGCTACCTTGTAGAGTTTATTTTTTTACTTTGGAATGTACCAGAGATGTTTACATCTGGATTTAAGTGTCATGCTTGTTCTCTGACTTAAACTTACTTTGGTTTGTTTAAATATAGTCGTTTTCTAGCTACTCGAAGATTGAGATTGGAAATTAAGAGAAGAAAAAAATAGCTCATTTACATTGATTTTTGTGTGTGTGTGCTGGGCAGTTAATTTTTTGAGAAGGCTTAATCTAGGCACCCTGAAGGATTGATTCTTGATTTCAAAATTCAGTTGCTTCTACATTTTTTTGCTGTTTAAATATATTTTTCGGTAAAGTCCTGTTATTAGTTGGTTTATTGTGCATTTATATGTAAGCTTGATGGCACTGTTGTAATACTTGATATTTCCTCCATAAAAATAGAAATTTCAGTAAGGTGTATCAATGCACGTTTGTGAATTTGGAATCCTTTGGAAATGCACAGCTGAATTTCATATTATTGAACATGTTGCTGTATAGTGTTTTAATTACTCTTAGCCTTTTCTGAGGAGGTCTTACAGCATACCAGCTTGCTAAGTGAATGGAATTTGTTTTATTACTTTACATGAGTTTTTGAAGTGAAGTTTGAGGCACATTGGAAATGCTTTCCATTATCTAGTCTTGAAATATGAAAAGCATACTAATAACTGAAAAAAACCTTGAAAATGACAGGAGAACTTTCTTTTAGTAGAGTGGCTTCAGAATCATAAAGTATTTGGTATCCTTATTTGTATTTATAGAAAGTTGACATAAAAGATTCTTACTTTGGCACTGAATGTGAAAATATATTTTCATCTATATTAAAATACAAGATTTAGGAACTTTTGATAAGACCGTTTTTTACAGTACAAGGGAGCATGTTAAGTAAATAGGAATATTTAAATATTAGTATTTAAAAAATGGGGCCAAACTAGGAGAACATCCAGTCTAAAGCTACACTTTATAACTCCCTCCAGAAAAAGAATAGTTTCTATTAAGTGTTACTGATAGGTTGTCATGTATATCCAGGGCATTTTTCTTGGTATACTTGACTCCTAGTTCTAAAAAAGGTTATTGCATTTGAACTTTATCATGTTTATTAAAATAATCGAGGGTAGTATTTATATCAGCAGTCAAGATAAACCATGATAAAATTTGCTTCACAAGTATTATGCATCTGTTCAGACATTTTTTTATTTCATTGGGTTATGAAACTAGAATATAATAACCAAGTATTTATCAAACTTGTTTGGAGAACCAATTTTTAAAAGCCTTCTAAGTTGTTTGAATTTATTTAAATTGAAAAGTTGTTTTATGTGAGGTTCTTAATGCTTTTCTGCTGTACAGATTTTAAGTATTTAAATAGTAATTTGTGTAGCAAATTTTTAAATTGTCTAGTTGAAAACTGTTACTTTCCCTTATCTCACTGAAAGTTACATGTTACAGCCACTTTTAATGAAATTTATATTTATTTAGAAATATTGTATATCCAACTTTTAAAAATTTATTTTTCAAATTATATTGCAGAATTTGAAATACTTTACTACTTGAGATGAAACCAATAACTTGTGGTTATGAAAAGACAAAAACCTGAAACCAGTCTTGTTAATTACTGTAATATTTCTGTATAATGTAATGTTTCTCACTCTTGTTAGTCATTTAGGAGGCTTATTCAGCAAGGAATCATTAATAAAGTATACACAAACTTTGATGGCTGGAGGCTTTAATGTGTAAGGAAGAATATTTGCTGTGGTAAAAACAAATAGGCTGTTAAAAAATATAAACTTGGTTGGCAATTTCTAATTAACTATCTCTTATAATTAACTTATGTCCTGTCTCTTGTTTTTTATTTGAAGTGTAGTGGGAAAATTAGTGAGATACTTTTGTGAAGCTAAAGAAATTAAAGTTTAATACCATGAAAACTGAATTAATGAAAACTATGTAAAGAATCTCAGAATGAAAATGTTGGCTACGACAGTAATTTTATAGAGTGCAGACTCAGATATTGAGTAGCATACTAATAAAATTACCTGGAAATTCATCTTCATCAGAATGGTTAATAAAGTGTTGGGAATCTTAAATTCCCTTCTCAGCAGAATTTGTTTAGGTAGAGGTGACTTGCTTAAGTTTAAGGTTGAGTTAATTAGTCTTAAATTACAGGCAGGGATTCATTTCAAGAAACATTTAGGAGTAGCTACCAAAGGTGTATCAGAGGGCATAAAGATGACAGGATATAGCTTTCACTTTCTACAGGAAAGTACAAAAATATTTCTTGATTATCTGCACTATGTCAAACATTGTACTTGGTACCCTGTGTACTTTATATAATCTTGAAAACAATCCAGTAAAGTTAATGTTATTTCCACTTTACAGATCAGGAAACTAAGTTCAGAAATAGTAAGTCATTCATGTTCACACTGTAAGTCTTGAGTTTAAGTTTGGATTTATATCTTTCCCACTATACCATTTGTAATACGTGGACCCATAAATAAATGTTTTGTATTCTGATGTTGTAAATATGTGAACTTTCTAAAAATTGGCCCAGAATATAGTTAAAGCTAACTTTAATATGAACTTCTCTTTGTTAGGTTCCTCTATAACAAGGAAAAGTGATTTCCACATTTAGTTAGGTCATTTAACAGTACTTTATTACCACAAATAAGGTGTAACATATTATAAAGAATAACAGTACAAATAACCTTTTTTGCAGGTTTTCTTCATTTTAACAATTACTATTTCTGATGAAAGTTGTCAAATGTTTGCTCAAAACTTTCCAAAAGATCTCATATTTCTCTGTAGACTGTCCATAAGATAAACTTTGCTTTAAAAATTTAAGCTATGTAACCAGGCTATGCATTTGGCACTGAGTAAGTACTCAGTACATTGATGCAAAGGTTCAGTTTGTCACCTAGGATGAGAAATGTCTTGACTGTTAAAAGTTGCTTATGATTACTTAGTTTTATTTAATTTACATAGCTAATCCCTTGTCCCCAGAGTATTCCCTTAAAAAGTTCAAGAGGATTTCTGCACTAGTTATGTTAAATCTGCATACAGCACCCATTTGATGGGAAATTACGAGGTGACATCTAATTTTGCAGTGATACTGAAAAGTAGACAGTGTCTGTGTTGTGAGGATTAAGACTTTAGCGTGAGTTGGAGGAATGTAGTATGAGAACGTAGGCACATGGGTAAGACAAGTTTCACAGTTTTTTTCAAGTTATCAATCTAATACAGGTTTATTCTAGAAAATCAAGAAAATGCAGAAAAGCACAAGGAAAATAAAATGTGCTCATATTCTCATAGTTCTATCAGTCAGTTAACTGACAAACTTTTCCAACTTATGAGTTCCAGGGCATTTCAGTTCATTTCCTCTTTTTCCTCCCTTTTATTAAAAAAAAAAAAAGAGAGGGAGAAATATTTGACATACAATGTGTAATTTTAAGGTATACAACATACTGATTTGTTATTTTTTCTTCCTTCTATATCCTATATTACTTTGAAATTTACAGAGAAATGAGGTTCATAGAGTTTCAAGACAGAAATAACTATAAGTTAAAAATTGCCACTAGTTCGTGATAAATGAATCTAATTTTATTGACTGTTTTTGTTTCAAAATATTTTGATTTTGAGTAAGTCTTTGTGCTGAAACTAGTATTATAAAATGATAGCTCTAAAATGGTCGTGTTTTCTTATTGTCTCTAGTTAGCACAATAGAGATTAGTTCTAGTCTCCTTACAGCCCCTACTATTCACAAATGATCAATATATTAAAAAAATTTTTTTTAAGTTTTTATGTATTTATTTTTGACTGCGCTGGGTCTCCATTGGTTTGCGAGAGCTTTCTCTAGTTGCTGCGAGTGGAGGCATTGTGGTGTGTGGAGCACAGACTCCAGGTGCACAGGCTTCAGTACTTGTAGCACGTGGGCTCAGTAGTTGTGGTGCATGGGCTTAGTCGCTCCACACCATGTGGGATCTTCACAGACCAGGGATCCAACCCACATCCCCTTCATTGGCAGGTGGATTCTTATCCACTAACCGCGGAGTCACCAGGGAAGTCCTGTTATCAGTGTTGAATAGGGAAAGGTAACTTTCCAGGTGTTTTCTGTTGGCCCCAGGGCTTTGCATCCGATTCCTTGGGCTCTCTCTGCTTTTTAAATTTGGCAACAGTAAATTTTCATGCCTTTTATCAGGTAGTTCCTGTGTGTCTACTTTTAAACAAATGGGAAGAGTGGAGTGGTAGTTTGTAGAAATGAATATCACTTAAAATAATGTTACTTTCAGATGCATATGTGAATAGAGTAGTTAATTTTGCATCATTTTCTAGTATTATGTACTATTAAACAATTGTCAAGTGTCTACTGTTTTTCAGAAACCCATTTTACTCTGCTGCTGCTGCTGCTGCTAAGTCACTTCAGTCGTGTCCGACTCTGTGTGACCCATTTTACTCTAGAGTATGACAAAATCATGTGACATTCAATATGGTTATATGCAGCAGAGTTCAAACTTGGCAACAAAGAGAGTCAAAACTAGTTAAAAGCTTTAAAAAGATATGTAAAATCTTGACTGAAAAAAATATACTAATGGAAAAGTAAGCTTCTAATGTCTTACGAAAGCCGAAATAGAGAACATTTATTTTGATACGTGTCTCAGTTCAGTTCAGTTCAGTCGCTCAGTCGTGTCCGACTCTCCGCGACCCCATGAATCACAGCACGCCAGGCCTCCCTGTCCATCACCAACTCCCGGAGTTCACTCAAACTCATGTCCACAGAGTCGGTGATGCCATCCAGCCATCTCATTCTCCGTCGTCCCCTTCTCCTCCCGCCCCCAACCTTTCCCAGCATCAGAGTCTTTTCCAGTAAGTCAACTCGTCGCATGAGGTGGCCAAAGTATTGCAGTTTCAGCTTTAGCATCAGTCCCTCCAATGAACATCCAGGATTGATCTCCTCTAGAATGGACTGGTTGGATCTCCTTGCAGTATAAGGGACTAGAGCCCCTTAATTTTATCTAATGAAATCTTATTTGAAACTAGCTCTCTTGTCACATTTAATTTTTCACAATCTCAGAAACATTAAATTTTTGTAACAGTATATGCATAACTGCTGCCAAGTCACTTCAGTTGTGTCCAACTCTGTGCAACCCCACAGACGGAAGCCCACCAGGCTCCCCCGTCCCTGGGATTCTCCAGGCAAGAACACTGAAGTGGGTTGCCATTTCCTTCTGCAGTGTGTGAAAGTGAAAAGTGAAAGTGAAGTCGCTCAGTCGTGTCCGACCCTTAGCGACCCCACGGACTGCATCCCACCAAGCTGCTCCATCCATGGGATTTTCAAGGCAAGAGTACTGGAGTGGCTTGCCATTGCCTTCTCTGTATGCATAACTATTATCTGTTAAAAATGAAGAACAGGAAAGCCAGAGGAGTGTATTTGGTGATGATAATAAATACCTTAGATCCGAGGGTAACATCTGAAGGTAACATCATTAAGACATCAACCTTTAAATGTTGATGTCATGTTATAGAGATGAACTGATAGATAAGAAAATTACATAATATATACCATTATTATAAGAATTTGTATAGTTTAGGAATTTGGCAATATTTAGTTTTTATAATTGGTTGAAGCTTTACTGCTCTGGCTTACAAACATCTTAATTTATTGGAATGTTGTTATTATGGAATTGAGAATTTATTTTAGATTACAGAAAATATACTTACACCCCAATATGTGTGCTAAAATTATGTATTTTACAATTAATCATATTGTTTTCCCTTTGCTACAGTTGTTTGTGTAGTAATTCTCTAAGGAGGTGCTTCTTTTGTCTGTTTCAGAATTTTCATTGAATAAATTTCATTAAGTTTTCAGATTTTATTTTTCTTTTTATTAAACCTTAGGTACACTGGTTTGGATTGATCATTATCCATCTATATATATTGTAATAAACACCCAGGAATCACTACACACTCCCTAACTCCCCCACAAAGCTAGGATCTTAACCGATGCATAGTTTTTCTTTATTCTGTTCCCCTATCTCCACTTTCTTGTCATCCAGAGTAACCATCGTGTTGAGTTCTGTGTTCCTTCTCTTTCTTTGAATTCAGTTTTCTTGGATATATAATTCTAAAAGTTGTATCTCTTATTGAGTTGTTTATAGTCCCTCCAAGCTTGATATTTCACTTATATTGCTGATTTAACCATATTGTATTTGCTGTGTAACATTTCAATGAGTAAAATATTCAACTCTCCCCTTACGGGATATTTGGATATTTATCCACTGATTCTTCCTTCAGTTCAGTTCAGTTGCTCAGTTGTGTCCAACTCTTTGCGACCCCATGAATCGCAGCACGACAGGCCTCCTTATTGGGTGTTTATTTTATGGTTTTTGTAATTGTGAACAATGATGGATGTTCTGTGCATATTTTCTTCTTGCATATATATGAATTTCTGTTAATTATACACCAACATGTAGAATTGTTACTTCACATGGTAATGCCCAGATTCCAGTGTGGTTGTGCCAATTTATATTCATGTCAGCATATAATAGATAAAAGTCCTTTGCTTATCCATCTTCTCTGACATTTGGTATTGTCTTAATGTTTTGCAGATGAGGAAAGTAAAAAATGCAATCTTATCATGGTCTTGATTTACATTTTCCTGAATTGGTTATTCAGTTATATGCATAGCTTGTCAATAAAGTGCTGTAGTTGATCAGATTTAATATTGAATATAAATAGAAAATAGTCTTCTCTTGCAGGATTTATTGGTATTTACAGATCTAGAATACTAAATACAGTTCTTGTCATTTCTTTGGTATCTTTTGATGAAAAAATTTTCATTTTAGTTAAATTTGTTGATGGTCTGCCTGAAAAACTTTTTGACAAATTGAGCACTCCTTAAAATTCCACTAAGAAAAATGTATTTGTTGAATATATGTATTTATATCATATAATCAAGAAAACTTTTAACTTAAAGTACATTTTTGATAAATAAGTAAATTTACTGATTGATCATGTAGCATTTTGATCCATTGGCAAATTAGCCTGCTTCCTATTTTGCAACTCTTGTAATTGAATATATTATCCAATATGGCAAGTATGTATCAATACACATCCAATTGTTAAATTGTATGTATATCCAATTGCTAAATTATATGTGTATCTCTCAGTTTCAGGACAAGAATTTAATCTTACTCAACTTTCTGTCCTAGCACCTGACATATGGCTTATAGTTAATATATGCTTACATAAACAAATGCGTAATAAATAAATGATGTCTGTGACTAATTCTGTGACCAGTTACTACATCTGACTTCTCTGTATCTCTAAAGGCAATCATTCTTCCCCCGGGTGACCAAACTAAAACAATCTACTGGTCACTTTTACTTGACTGCTGTCTCAGCCTGTTCAGTTGCTTCTTCTGCTTACGTAAAGTGAGTTCAGTCGTCGCTTTGCCCCTGTCTAAGTTTGGACTCTCACTGTCATTTGGATTGGATTCCAGGATCTTGATATTCCACCTCTGCCTCCTCAGTCTGTTTCTGTTTAGACTCTGTGCGACTGCTAGATTGACAGGTTGTCCGCAGCATTCAGGGACTCTTGACTGCTTGTGAGATACAGTCCTAATTCCTTAGCTCAGCACTGAGAGCTGTCATTGTTGTGGCCTCAAAATACCTTTTAATTCTTAACTCTTTTCATGCAGACAACCTATTTTCTAGGCATACTGTTATTAGCGATTTTTTTCTCACCTATATTCTGTCTATATTGTTACACTTTATCAACTGGACTGCTTCTTTAGGACTTAGTTTAAATCAGCTTTTTAATTTTTTCCCTTATATTCCCCTAGTCATGTATAACGTCTCCTCAAAACTTAAGTAGGCTATTTTCTATCATGACTTTTACCATACATTGTATTCCACCATAGTTGTTTGTATCCTACCTCATCTTCTCTCCTGTGTTGAATGCTTAAAGTCTTTGATGAAAAGAACTATATATCCTGTCTTCAACTTTACCCTTTTGTCCTGAGCAGAGCAACTTGTACATAGTAGCTATTTATTAAAGTTTGTTGAATAAATATCAGTCTTTTGCCTAAAAGTCCCCAAATTTTAAGTGTATTACTTTAAACCTTTTTTTCCTTCTATTTTTGCTGTGGTATTTATGAGGGAATAGAACTGCATTATGTTGTTTTTCTTTAGGTGGAGCCACTTGACCAGTATATGATTTTAAGTTTATTACCTTCAGTCATAGTAGCTTGGTCTTCCCAAGTGGCTCAGCAGTAAACAATTCACCTGTCAAAGTAGGAGTCACAGGAGCCACGGGTTCAATCCCTGGGTTGGGAAGATTCTCTGGAGGAGGAATACTGGAGAAGTTCTAGTATTCTTGCCTGGGGAATCTCATGGTCAGAGGAGGCTGGCAGGCTATAGTCCTTGGGGTCACAAAAGAGTTGGACACGACTGAGCCACTGAGCATGTACACAGTAATATAGGCATCCTAAATTACTATGGGATTACATAGTAATCCTAAATTCTTGAGGAATTCAGGATTTCCATAGGACAGAGGAGGCAGGCTCCTCTGTCCATGGGATTTCCCAGGCAAGAATACTGGTGTGGGTTGCCATGTCCTTCTCTAGGGGATCTTCCCGACCTGGGGATGGAACCCATGTCTCCTGCTTGGCAGACGAATTCTTTACCAGTGAGCCACCTGGGGAACCCATTATGTAAGTTACAGTGTACAGTATAGTGATTCACAATTTTTAAAGGTTATACTCCGTTTATCAGTTCAGTTCAGTCGCTCAGTCATGTCCGACTCCTTGCAACCCCATGGAGTGCAGCATGCCAAAGCTTCCCTGTCCATCACCAACTCCTGGAGCTTGTTCAGACTCATGTCCATCGAGTCAGTGATGCCATCTAACCATCTCATCCTCTGTCATCCCCTTCTCCCACCTTCAATCTTTTCCAGCATCAGGATCTTTTTCCAAGGAGTCAGTTCTTCGAATCAGGTGGCCAAAGTATTGGAGTTTCAGATTCAG
This sequence comes from Moschus berezovskii, assembly GCF_049115385.1. Taxonomy (NCBI): domain Eukaryota; kingdom Metazoa; phylum Chordata; class Mammalia; order Artiodactyla; family Moschidae; genus Moschus; species Moschus berezovskii. The sequence goes on from NC_142463.1 coordinate 67,231,681, forward strand.
CATCAGTCCTTCCAATGAATATTCAGGACTGATTTCCTTTAGAATGGACTGGTTGGATCTCCTTGCAGTCCAAGGGACTCTTAAGAGTCTTCTTCAGCACCACAGTTCAAAAGCATCAATTCTTCGGTGCTCAGCTTTCTTTGCAGTCCAACTCTCACATCCATACGTGACTACTGGAAAAACCATAGCTTTTTATTATAAAATATTGACTGTATTCCCTGTGTTGTACACTGTATCCTTTTTATACCTTTTAATCCCCTACTTCTGTATTGCCGCTACCTCCACCCCTCTCCCTACTGGTAACCCTAGTTTGTTCTCTCTATCAGTGAGTCTGCTTCTTTTTTGTTATATTCACTAGTTTGTTATATAGTTTTAGATTCTACACATGAATGACACCATACAGTGTCTGGCTTATTTAACTTAGAATAACACCCTTCATCCATGTTGCTGCAGATGGTAAAATTTCATTCTTTTTTATGGCTGAGTAGTATTCCTGTGTGTGTGTGTGTGTGTGTGTGCGTGTGTGTGTGTGCGTGCGTGCATGCATACGTGCACATGCCACAGTTTCTTTATCCATTCATCTGTGGGTGGACACTTAGACTCTTAGATAGCTTCCATATCTTGGCAACTATAAATAATGCTGCTATGAACATTGGGATTCATGTATCTTTTTGAATTAGTCTTTTGTGGTTTTTTGGATATATACCCAGGAGTAGAATTACTGGGTCCTGTGTAGTTCTGTTTTTAGTTTTTTTTTGAGAAAACTGTTTTCTGCAGTGGCTGCACCAATTTACATTCTTACCAACAGTTTAAGAGGGTCCTCTTTTCTCCGTATCCTCACCAACATTTGTTTATTTTAACTTTTTATTTCATGTTGAAGCATAGTCGGTTAACAATGTTGTGTTAGTTTCAGGTGTACAGCAAAGTGATTCAGTTATATAATACATGTATTTATTCTTTTCACATTGTTTTCCCAGTTAGGTTGTTATATAATATTGAGGGGAGTTCCTGTACTATACAGCAGGTCCTTGCTGGTTATCCATCTTAAATACAGCAGTGTATATACATGTCAATCCAAAACTCCCAAACTATGCTTCCCCTACCCCCACCCTTCACCTCTGGTAACTATAATTTCCATCTCTAAGTCTGTGAGTCTGCTTCTGTTTTGTAAATAAGTTCATTTGTATCTTCTTTTTTTTTTTTAGATTCTGCAATAAGGGATATTATATGGTATTTTTCTTTTTGTTATTTGTGTTGTTTTTGTTGCTAGCCATTCTGACAGATGTTAAGTAATATCTCATTGTGGTTTTGATGTGCATTTCCCTGATGTGTTTTTTTGAATGATTTACATAAAGTTCCTGGTATATAATAAACAGTAATCTTGCCCCTGGAAGTTTATATTTTAGGATTACTTCATTTTTCTTTAAATATTTAAGTTTTGTGGTTGATAGGCTGACTGAAGTTGGGCATAAAAGCTCTAGAGAACTGATCATACTTCATAGGTTGTTTTCCCTTCTTTTCTTCCCTCTTTTGCTTCATATAGAATATAATGTGGATAGCTGTCTAAAAGGTCTATGTGTTTCCATGACTGTCTTAAAAGTATCAGTATGCTGAAGTATGGTGTGTAAGAATAATGAAAGAAATCATAGATAAATGATGAACTTCCAGGATTAAGCTTTCATTTGAGAATCTATTTCCTGGTCATGCAAAAAATATATATTGTAAATATTGAGCAGTAAAACAGTTCAGAGATTTCATGAAACAGTTTAAGTAAGTTCAGATTCTTTTCTTGTCCTTTCCCAAGGACTTTTTATAAATTTGAACTGAGATTATATAGTTCAAATTCCAAAATGGTCCTGTACATTTCAGCACTGAAAAACAGACTTGTGGTAATAGACTTCTGAATTTTAATCAGTAGGATCAACTCTAATTGAGTATACTTGAGCTTTGTGTAAGTTATAGTAAATGTTCAATTGTCTGTTGCTTATTTGTTAGCATAATTGACTTTTCGTTTTATTGCTTTGGAGACATTGTCTTTGCACTCCGGCATCAAGAGAGTTCTTTTTACTATAATTTTTTTTTTTTTCTGGCATGTGTTTTCATTGTGTTAAAACCTCATAAAACTCTGTACAAAATTCTACAGTTAGTTTTGGCTTGTCATTTTAAGGACTAGAAATCTTAAGTATTAGATCTAAGGTAAAATTATTACTTACCAAATCCCTTAAAAAAAAGGCACTTAAGCTAATCTTAAAAAAAAGGACCTTTCCTTTCCTTTTCTTTGAAGTTGGCCCAGATAGTGAATAGCCTTGACTATACTGTAATGGTAATGATGGAAATGGAACTAGTATTAGTTATAAAGGTATCTCATATAAAATAAAGAGGAAAACATTGAAAAAATATGAGTAATATTACTAATAGCAATATCACTCTGTGTGAAGCATTTTTGAGTAATAAAGCACTTTTATATGTATTATTTCAGTTGATTCTTAAAATAATCATTTCAGTTAGGCATGGGAAGGGATTATTATACCCAGTTTACAGGTGTTCATGTTTATTCAGCCAATGCTTGCTTTAACATGAACTGTTGTCTTCTGATTCCTACCCTTCATTTTGGTCCTCTATACAATTCTAGTTTATTCATTTTTAAAGTTGTAATTTTTTTCTTTAGTATACCTAAAAATGGTTAACATTAAAGAAGCTATTACTAATGAAGTTGAATCATATTTTCTATATTTATGTAAATTATGTTAAAATGGGCCAGTCATGTTACCCACAATATCAACTTGCAAAGTGTTTCATTGTGTATGAGATGCGTTAGGGCACTGAAAAAATACTTGTTTCTTTTATATCATTTAAAGGAAGAATATACTTATTCCTATAATTGATGTTAAAGTTTAGTCTTCACTTATTTCTAGTTTATGACTGTAGGGTCAAATATAGTAACAAACTGCTTTAAATATAAAAGTTTAAAAAATTTTTATACACCCTTCATTTTATACACCCTTTTCCACTTGAGCATCTAATAACTTTCCTAAAATATTTTGTTGTGATGTGTTAATATTTCTAGTGATTGTAGCATTTGGGCCTAAATACATTCAGATAGATGTGTGAGAAAAAGGATGATCTATTTGTTTTTGTTATCTACATTAATTTTATCCTCCTATCTTGCGCCTAAGTAATTTCTTATTAGTGGCAGTATTCTCATCCCTACCCTAGTTTTTCCCTGCTAGGCTCTTTACAACCTGAGAGCTGTACTTTTATTATGCTGTTTTACTAAAATAGAATTCATGTTATCTTCTAAGAAAGTTAAAAATAACTGTACAGTTAACTGAATGTTTTTCTGTTTTGTTTCTCTTGTTGCTCATTATGTGACTTGCCCGAGGCCAGCTCTGTTGCCAGTGCCTAAAGCCAAATTAACCAAACAACAAAACCGACAGTACTTTACGACTCAGCTTTGACCTTACTTTGTCTAGCCTTGTGCCTTCTTACAAAAGACAATATTCTCTGTCCAGCTAGATCCTGAAGAAGTAGAATGCTCAGCTCTTGGCTCTAGTGGGTTAATGTAATACACTATTCCTTATGGGCTTACTATAGCTTTTTCTCAGCAGATCTAATGTTTTCATGTGTAGGAAGCACGGTATTCTCTTTTTTGGTGACTTTAGATTTCCAGTTAGCTATTTTATCAGAAGTACTTATTTCGTCAGATTATGATTTTGGTCAGATTATGATTAAAAAGTTTTTTGATTGTGGTACATGTACATGACATTTGCCATCTCAATAATTCTTAAGTGTACATTAAGTTCAGTGGCATTAAATATATCCACTGTGTTGGGCAGCTATCACCACCATCCATCTGTGGAGCTCTTCTCACCTTAGAAAGCTGATTTTGTGCATACATTCAGCACTGACTTCTCATTACCATCTTTCTTCAAGTCCTGGCAAAAACTATTCTACTTTCTGTCTTTATGAATTTGATGTATCAGTGGAATTATGCAGTGTATATCTTTCTGTGGTTGGCTTATTTCACTTCACGTTATGTCTTCAGGGTTCATCTTTGTTGTAGCATGAATTTCCTTCCTTTTTAAGCGTGAATAGTATTCTGTTGTATGTATATACCATATTTTGTTTATTTATCCATTAATGGACACTTGGGTTGCTTACTTTAATGCTTTTCTTTTAATATGTATTACAGTGAGGTATTATACCTAGTTGTGATCATTTGATAGGCTGTAACCGTTGTTCACTGCAGTAGCCACTAGTCATATGCAGCTATTAAAACTTAATTGAAATTAAAATTTAATTCTTCAGTTACATTAGCTACATTTTAAGTACTCGGTAGCCATATGTGGCTAGTGACTGCTATAGGGACAGCATTGATATAAAGAATATTTTGATCATCACAGAAAATTCTGTGGAATAGTACTGTATAATGAATGCACAGGCCTATTTTAATATTTTTAATTTAAGGAAGACAGAAAAGTCTCTAGTGGATTATGGAAACATTTTTATTTGTATTTGAATAAAGAAATGTTTTTGTTTTGCTTAGAAAATAATTACGTCTGTTTAAAGATAGTGTTCTTTTGTGTTTTTTTTTTTACAATGAGTCGAGGTTTAAGTTCACACTGACGAGAAAGTGTTAAAGTACTTTGTATTGAATGAATGTTAAGTAAATTGGTTTTCAAGGGAAGTAAATAATTAATGTCTTAGAAGTTTAATACATTAAAAATGTATAAAGTATCATATATTTTTATATATCAGAGATTTTCAGAAAAATAGATTGCATTTGAAATGCTGTTTTGTATCCATCATTCTCTTAGGACAGTATGTGTTGTGTTCTCTTTTAAGAGTTGGAGTTTAATTGATCTCAGGTGTAGAAGACAGCAAATGATGATTAGTAGTAATTTTTCCAGTTTTTCTTCATGTTGAAATCTTAAAACAGTTTTATCCTAGACATTTTATGTTTAAAAATTTTAATTGTGTTTTTTATCAAGATATAATTGCTGTATAAGACTGTAATTGTTTTAAGTGTACAACATTAATGATTTGATAAAGTATATGTTTACTAAATGATTATCATTAGAAATCTAATTAACATCACTGTCACACAGTTAAAAGTTTTTCTTATAAGAACTTTCATAAGATCTGCTCTTAACTACTTTCTAATATGCTGTACAATATTGTTAACTAGAAATTCTGTACTGTATTCTAAGCACTTTTACTGTCATTGAAATTAAATGAAGCTTTTCTCTTTTTTTCCTGACAATCTCAAATGCCATCTTTAGAAAACTAGAAGGGCAAGTGGCAGGTGTGTGTGTGTGTGTTTAGCATTCTATTATTCTGCGTTGTGTGTGTTTGTTAATACCAGTTTGTTGACCTGTCTTTTTAGATTACTTTTTAAAAATATATCAGAGGATATTTTTAAATGCATGAAACAGTTTTTTAACCTACTGATTATGTTTAGAAATTATTTTGATTGCTGAATAATTACTTGAACTTGAGAATTTATTTAAATCTAGCATTTTTATCGGAGAAGGCAATGGCAAGGAGGCTGCAGTCCATGGGTCGCTGAGTTGGACACGACTGAGCGACTTCACTTTCCCTTTTCACTTTCACACATTGGAGAAGGAAATGGCAACCCACTCCAGTGTTCTTGCCTGGAGAATCCCAGGGATGGGGGAGCCTGGTGGGCTTCCGTCTATGGGGTCACACAGAGTCGGACACGACTGAAGTGACTTAGTAGCAGCAGCATTTTTATAGTAATTTTAAATTTTATTAATTCTATTAGTATATTATTTGAAAGACTAAGTCAAAAATAAAATTCATAATTTCCTATGAATAATGGGTCATCTATTTCTGAAAACAGTTTTTAGTTTGAACATTAATATTAAGGAGCAAAAAATTAGGCAGTTGTTTGTTCTGATCTTGTGGAAAGAGAATGGAGTGATATTGATAATAAGCAACTTTGGAATAGGTATCTTTTTAGGCTTATTTATTGAAGTTGGACTAAGAAAGGATACCAGTTCACATTCCAGCTCTTTGTAAAACAGAAACTTTTTGTTTTTCTGTTAATAACTTGACTTCCTATAGTTACCGTTAATGAGCTGGTATGATAATGAGAAGTGGCTGAAGCTGAAGAAAGTAGATAATTTTTAAAATCTTGTATATATAGATACCATAAAACACCTACACATAATATACATTGAGTTCAGGAAAGAGTTATAAAACCAGAATTTCACAGTTCACTATATGAACATTAATATTTTATTTTTATCTGATGATGCTTAAAGCAGGTTTTTTTTTTTCATATCTAGGCAAGGATAGAATTCATTAATTCAAAAAAAAGAATTCATTAATTCAGTCAATAGGAACACCTATTGTGTGTCTGCTGTTGTTATCAGTGTAAGCCAGTGAATTTTGGTATTATTGTGAAGTTAAAATAAGCACCTCTTAGTTCCAGTAGTCCTCAAAGGAAACTTTTTAAAAAATTAATTTCAAAAGTTGCATTATTAAGATGTGTATTTGAGAGACTCTCCCTGAAAGGCAGTCATTAGGCATTGCCAACTAGACGGCATACGAAAATTTTTTATTCAGAACTTTTCATTTTTATAAAAAGGAACAGTTTATTTTAAGGACTTGTGATGTTGAAAGGATTATGTGTCAAACTGGCCATGCAATTTTAAGTACGCTATAACTTTAGAAAACTGATCAAAATTATTTCTTATATTACTCAATAAAAAATAATTTTTAAATGTCCATTGAGTTTAGAGCAGAGGTCGCAAGCAATACGCCTTCGCCGTTTAGGCAAGTAACACAATAGTGAAACAGGTGAATGGAAGGAACATACACACAACGTGGAACTGACAAGTATGAAAGCAACTTGCAGCAATCATTTCTTGACTGTGGTCGTTTGTTTCCGTGCTTTTTTTTCCATTCTCTCATTGCTTTTTTGGGAGGAGAGATGCTCTAAATTAAGACTTCAACAAGACATTTGTAGGACCCTCTCTGCCAGTACAGTAATTTGTCTTTATTAAATTAAATATTGAAGTGCCTACCATATTCAGGTATATGTTAAGAACTATAGTGTATACAGGTAAACATTGGATCTGGCTACTACCCTTTAGAACAGCATTATTCAGTAGTACTTCTTGGGATGGTAGAAATGTCATATATAATTGTTCCATATGGTAGCCACTGCTGCTACTGCTAAGTCACTTCAGTCGTGTCCGACTCTGTGTGACCCCATAGACGGAAGCCCACCAGGCTCCCCCGTCCCTGGGATTCTCCAGACAAGAACACTGGAGTGGGTTGCCATTTCCTTCTCCAATGTGTGAAAGTGAAAAGCGAAAGTGAAGTCGCTCAGTCGTGTCCGACCCTTAGCGACCCCACAGACTGCAGCCTACCAGGCTCCTCCATCCATGGAATTTTCTAGGCAATAGTACTGGAGTGGCTTGCCATTGCCTTCTCCTATGGTAGCCACTAGTCGCATGTAAATCATGACTAGTACAACTGAGGAACTTGCTTTTCAGTTTAATTTAAATTTAAATATACACAGCTGCCTGTGGTTGGGTCTTCTCACTGACAGTTGTTTCTCGAAACTAAATTCGTTGCTAAGAGCATCATGAATAGTTACCGGTCCAAGATTTAAATTCTATTTCAGAACAGCAGTGGAAGAGATGGCTGGAGGTCACACAATTACTAAGGATGTTGTCCAGGAAGTTGATATAGGACTTCAGAGAGGGGAGTGGTCACTTAAAGATAAACTTTAGAGAGGAGGTGAAATTTAAACTGGCTCCAGGGATAGGTGGAATTTTATTAAGAGGAAAGGATGTTCTTGGAGAGTGGGATAATGGAAACCAAATGCATGCAGGCAGGGAAAGTTAAAGAAAACTTTTCATTCAGAAGGCTGCCTCAAATTATGTTTCTTATTTTTTTTTTTTCCTATTTTGACAGGCAGATACTTTAATAGTTGAAGTTGGCCTTGATGTATTTGCTAGTTCTAAACTTTGGTCAATAGCTCAAGAAATAAGGCATTGTACTGTTTTTATTCTTTGAGGTGAACAGCCAAAAAGATGTAAAGAATATAAACTTTAAAAAAATAGCTTTAGTAACTTTCACTCAGTTTCACTGTGAATCTAACACTACTGTAAGAAATAAATAAAGCCTTCTACTTTATATCATATTTACTCCTTTTCCTTGAAATATGCAGATTTCACCACTCTTAAAGTTTTTTCATCAGTTATATGTTTTCTTTCTGGGATGATGAAAGATATTTTAACTCAGAGAGCTAAGGGGAAAGCAAATGAAAGCTCTCAAATGCATAGTTTTCGTGAGATATCCTAGTTTCAGTTGAAAACTTTTTCTGTTTAATAGTTGCTGAATCTTTTTTGGGGGGGGAATTTAACTTGCAGTGTAGTGTTTGAAGTATTATGTGTCTGTTCATTCATATATTACTTTAAAGGGACTTCTTAAGTAGTTTAGCCAGGGAAATCTTTGGCTAATAATGCACTGATATTTTGTTTAAAAAAATGTTTTGTGAATTAAAATACTCTAAAATCCCTCTTAAATAATACCTTATGAGAGAGCATTTCCTTGATTATCTTATGTAAAAGTAGCAGTACTTTCCACTGTACCTTTCAGCACTCCTTTCCCCCCTCTGCTTCCGTGGTTTATTTATGTAGATTACATGAAACAGAGCATGTATTTGTTTATGTGCCCCATGCTTAGATGTAAGCAGTCTCCTCTAACCTTTCTCATTCATGATGAGTAACCAAACTCTTGCCTTTTAAAATTTATAGTGAGAGATACTTTTAAAAGTGGTAATAGTTATTTTAATTTATGCTAATAAATGGCAATTGTTTTCGTGTATTACAATAAAATCTAAAGCATGTAAATAGTTTTATAACTTAAAGCACTGTTTTATCATTGTTATCACCATTTATTAAACACTTGTTATGTGACAGTTATCTGCTGGACATCTTACCCTTTTTATTTCACTGATCTTCACAATAACTCTATGAAGTATTAATTTATTTTCTTTATTTACATATGACGAAGTGAGGCATAGGGAAATAAAATTACTTGCTGATGTTACACAGCAAGTTAGCTCAACAGGCATATGAAACTAGGTCTGTCTAAGCCAGTGCTTTTTTCTGTATATTTTATATTTTAGTTTTTTCTTCCAGTTTTGTTAAGCTATAATTGATATATCATACTATATAACTTAAAAGGTGTATAGCATAATTATTTGACTTAACATACACAATGAAATAATTATCACAGTAAGTTGGGTGAACATCTATCATCTCATCTCATATAAAGAAACAGGAAAAACATTTTTTTTCTTTGTGGTGAGAACTCTTAGGAATGTACTCTAATACCAATATATGTATATATAACACAGAGCAGTGTTAATCATATTTATCATGTTATTATAGCCTTGTCCTCATTTATCTTATAATCCATTTCCTTCTCTGTCCATCCCTTACCTCTGGTAACCACAAATCTGATCTCTTTTTCTATGTTTGTTTGCTTGTTTTTGAAGTATAATTGACCTACAACAATATGGTAGTTCTTGTTACACAACATAGTGATTTGGTATTTCTGTACATTTCAAATGATCAGCACAATAAGTCTAGTTAGAATATGTTACCATACAAAGATATTACGTAGTTATTTACTTTATTCCCCAAATTGTGCATTTCATACCGATTACTCATTTATTTTGCAGTTGAAGTTTATAGTTCTTAATTTCGCTCACCAATTTTTTTCCTCCTCCACTTTACCCAGGGATCAAACCTCAGTCTATATTCCATGATATATTTATATACACACGATACCTTCTTTATGCATTCATCTATTGATGGATGCTTGAGTTGCTTCCATATCTTGGCTGTTGTATATTGTATAGGCACAGAGAAATAAAATTACTTGTTCATGTTACATAGCAAGTTAGCCCAACTGGAATTTGACAGTAGGTCTATCTAAATCTAAACTGATGCTCTTTTCAGTGTATGGTTCATATTTTAACATTTTAAACAATTATAGAGGTGTACTGTTGAATTTTGTAATAAACATTTTCCCCATCACAGATGTGATTTGATTTACTGTAGAATTCTTGGAATAACATAGTGTGATTAAAAAGCTGAGGCATCTTGTCTAGTCTGTAGATCTATAAAGTATTAGTGAGATGGCAGTATATCAGTTTAGCCTACAGTATATCAACTTAGCCTAATCTAATTTTACAGATAAGAAAAATGAGACCCAGAGAGATTAAGTGATTTGTCTGCCATCACTAAGTAAGGGAATTGAGTCGAGAACCAAGGTATACTAACTCAAGTAGAGTATGGTTTTTAATAAACAACCTTGAATGTAATAGAAGGAAAATATAACTATGTCCACGATAAGGCAATAAGATAATTAAAAGGCTTTCTCTTTAAAAAAAAAAAAAGTACCTTTCTTTGTTGAGATCTAATTGACATACCATAAACTGCACAATTTGATATAAGTTTTGGCACACCTCTACACTCAAGAGACTATTGTTCATGAAAACAATCATCATAATGAACATATCTATCACCCCTAGAACTTCTTTTTGACCTTTTTGTGATCTTCCCATTACACACTCTTTCCTCAGTTCCCAGGCCCAGAAAACTACTCTCTTTCTTTTTTTTTTTAATGTGGACCAATTTTTAAAGCCCCTTTATTGAATTTGTTTCAGTAGTATTTCTGTGCTTTGTTTTTTTGCTCTTTGGCTGCAAGACATAGGGGATCTTAGCACCCTGACCAGGGCTCAAACCCACACACCCTGCACTCAAAGGCGGAGTCTTAACCAATGGACCACCAGGGAAGTCCCTTTCTGTACTATAGATTTATTTGCATTTTCTAGAGTTTTACATGAAAGGATCTTACAGTGTGTACTTTAAAAAAAAAACACATAATTTCTTATACTGTAGTGATTTTTGAGATTTTACTGTGGTATTGTATATAGCCATAGTTTGTTGCTTTTTGTTGCTGAATAATATTCCATTGTGTGGATATACCACAATTTATCTATCTGCCTGTTCATGGATATCTGGATTGTTCCCAACTTTTGATTGCAAATAAAGCTACTTATTAAGTTGGACTTAGTGGTTCAGTGATTAGGCCTTCATGCCTTTGCTTCAGTGGGGCATGGGCTTGATCCCTGGTTGGGGAACTAGGATCTGGCATGCTGTGTGGCCGATAAAAAAACCCAAAAAGCAAAGCTGCTGGGAACATCTATGTGCAGTTATTTTAGTGTATTTATGCTTTTATTATTCTTTGGTAAATGCCTATGAGAGGAATAATTTGTTTTGGTATGAAAAATATCTCATTATTTTAATGACATCTCCTAACCTGGTGGCTCAGAGGTTAAAGCGTCTGCCTCCAATGCGGGAGACCCGGGTTCGATCCCTGGGTTGGGAAGATCCCCTGGAGAAGGAACCGGTAACCCACTCCAGTATTCTTGCCTGGAGAATCCCATGGACGGAGAAGCCTGGTAGGCTACAGTCCACGGGGTCGCAAAGAGTCGGACACGACTGAGCGACTGAACAGAACAGAACAGAACAGAGGTTTGGTGGATTTTCACTTCCTTATTGTTCATTCCGAATTCTACTTGGTTGTGGTTTTTTTTGTTTGTTTGTTTAACCAAAGTATTGAAGGAAAGCAACTCTAACATTTCACATTTGTTCTTCCCAGGGTGCTTTAGATAATGACAAAAGTAATCCACAAATAGTTTACATTTGAATTGCTGCAGCACTTGGATCAATAGTTGTTTTCACATTTTTCTTTTGAATCATTTTAACATTTTGTGTATTTGAAGAAAATCCAGCTTATCAGACAGTATGTGGGAAGAAAACTTACTTGCCATTTGGTTACATTCAGTAGCATGACTAACACTAATGCTGATTGACAACCTGGAGTGGGGAGGGGATTCTCAAATTATTATTGTTATTGTTTCCTTGATACATAATGCCTTAGTGCCATTCTATAGATTTGCAGTAATAGCCTACCTGTTATCCTCTAACTACGGTGTTTGTGGTTTAACCTGTCCAACTTGTAGTTCTTGTGTTAATGTGAATAGAAATAAGGAAACTAGTTATGACTATTGACTGGCTGTCTGGAGGTTTTTGTTATCTAACCCCACCCGTAATGGAGTATGTCATTTTATAAACTGTGTTCTATTTAGTAATAAAGAATAAGATAGTTCAAAGTCTTATTGTAACTATTTATCTTACTTTGGGGCATTGCTTATATCAGTGGAAAAGTTGGTTTTTCATTTTGGAGAATGTGAAATCGGATGTGTTGTGATATGATAGTCATACTTCAAAATTACCAATTTTAAATTGTGATTAAAATGTAGTTTTATTAAGTATTCAGACATAATTCATTGATGGGAATAAAGTATATATTTTCCAAATAGTCTGAATCCTTTAAACATATGAAGCATTGATTTTTAACATTGTTTTTAGAAATTACATTTATGCAGTATATGTCACCTTTTGCTTCCTGATTTACATAACATACATAGAAAATTTGACTCGTTCTTGAAATATGTAGTACTTCTTATTTCTGTACCAGATGACTTCAATGGTAATTCATTTTTCTTCTTTTCCACTCAGGTATTATTTCTCACTGAAGTATGTCAACTTTTCTCCACTCAAAGCCATTTCTCCATTCAATAAATATTTACTGAGCACCTTCTGTATTCAAAGTATTTTGGGGCCTGGTCAAAATGTTTAATAATGATCAAATATACTTCCTTCTTTCAGGGAATTTAAATTGTGAAAGGGAAGATAAATGTTAAGAAATTATACAGGGATACTGGGACTTCCTTCTAAACTAACATAATGAATGGGGGGTTAAAAGGAAGCATATAATCCCCGATCATCACTGAAGCAAAAATTGTTTATAGGATTCATAATGGATACAATGTAAAGTTTGAATTAAAATTAGAACTAATGACCAATCTGTTGGTTAAAAAAGTTAAAACAATTTAAGAATTTACCATTGGTCTTGTAGCAAACCAGTGGCAGATCCATGACTAGAATTTCAGTTTTCTTATTCCTATATCTCTCTCTGTCTACTGCCTTTAATATCCTACCTTTGCTTTATCATTGTCGATAGTCTTGGTTGTGAAAAGAGTTTCTGTGTTGGAAGCATGTGAGAGCCTGAGATTTGCACATGCTCTCTATTAAAATAGACATGATTTTCAACTACGTTTTTTATTGAGATGTCATTTTACCAGTAATAATTTTAGTAATATTGAATAGGAGATATGCAGATGACACCACGCTTATGGTAGAAAGTGAAGAGCCTCTTGATGAAAGTGAAAGAGGAGCATGAGAAAGTTGGCTTAAAATTCAACATTCAGAAAACTAATATCATGGCATCCAGTCCCATCTCATGGCAAACAGATGGGGAAACAATGGAAACAGTGAGAGACTTTATTTTGTGGGGCTCCAAAATCACTGTACATGGTGACCACTGCCATGATTAAAAGACGCTTACTCCTTGGAAGAAAAAATGACCAACCTTCAGTTCAGTTCAGTTCAGTTGCTCAGTCATGTCCAACTCTTTGCGACCCCATGAATCACAGCATGCCAGGCCTCCCTGCCCATCACCAACTCCTGGAGTTCACTCAAACTCATGTCCATCGAGTCTAGACAGCATATTAAAAAGCAGAGACATTACTTTGCTGGCAAAGGTCCATCTAGTCAAAGCTATGGTTTTTCCTGTAGGCAGGTATGGATGTGAGAGTTGGACTATAAAGAAAACTGAGCACTGAAGTATTGATGCTTTTGAACTGTAGTGTTGGAGAAGACTCTTGAGAGTCCCTTGGACTGCAAGGAGATCAAACCAGTCAATCTTAAAGGAAATCAGTCCTGAATATTCACTGGAAGGACTGATGCTGAAACTGAAACTCCAATACTTTGGCTACCTGATGGGAAGAACTGACTCATTGGAAAAGACCCTGATGCTGGGAAAGATTGAAGGTGGGAGGAGAAGGGGATGACAGAGGATGAGACGGTTGGATGGCATCACTGACACGATGGCCATGAGTTTGAGTAAGCTCCAGGAGTTGGTGATGGACAGGGAAGCCTGGCATGCTGCAGTCTATGGGGTCGCAAAGAGTTGAATACGACTGAGTGACTGAACTGAACTGATAGGAGATATGATTGAGCTGAAAAAAATGATTTCCATATTAATGAAGTGATTAAATCATGTTTAAGTTATTACTTTGGGTATACAAAGCACTTTAATAAAATGGAAATACTTCAGGAATGTTTACTGTTGTTTTTGTCCATCTGCAAAGTCATGCCTGACTCTTTGCAAGCCCTTAGAATGCAGCAGGCCAGGCCTTCTCTCCTCCATTGTCTCCCAGAGTTTGCTCAGATTCATATCCATTGGGTTGTTGATTCATTTTAACCATCTCATCCTCTGCCGCCCCCTTCTCTTGTTTAATCTTTCCCAGTGAGTTGACACTTCATGTCATGTGGCCAGAGTATGGGAACTTCAGCTTCAGCAGCAGTCCTAACAATGAATATTCAGGGTTGACTTCTTTAGAATTGACTGGTTTGATCTCCTTGCAGTCAGAGAACAGCACCACATTTGGAAAGCAGAAATTCTTTGGCCCTCAGCCTTCTCAGTGGTCCAACTCTCATGACTACTAGAAAAATCATACATTTGAGTATGTGGATCTTTGTTGGCAAAGTGATGTCTCTGCTTTTTAATATGCTATCTAGGTTTGTCATAGCTTTCCTTCCAAGGGGCAAGTGTCTTTTAATTTCCTGGCTGTAGTCACCATGCACAGAGATTTTGGAGCCCACAAAAATAAAATCTGTCACTGCTTCCACTTTCCCTCCTCCTATTTGCCGTAAAGTGATGGGACTAGATGCCATGATCTAGTTTTTTTGATGTTGAGTTTCAGGCCAGCTTTTTCATTCTGCTCTTTTACCTTCAAGAGGCTCTTAAGTTCCTCTTCACTTTCTGTCATTAGAGTGGTATCATCAGGATATCTGAAATTGTTAATATTTCTCCTGGGACTTTTGATTTCAGCTTGTGATTCATCCAGCCCAGCATTTCACATTACGTATTCTGTATAAAAGTTAAATAAGCAAGGTGAGAATATACAGCCTTGTTGTACTCCTTTCCCTGTTTTGAACCGGTCAGTTGTTCCTTGCAAGGTTCTAACTATTGCTTCTTGACCCGTATACAGGTTTCTCTGGAGACAAATAAGGTGACTAGTACTCCATTTCTTTTAAGAATTTTCCTCATTTTGTTGTGATCCACACAGTCAGAGGCTTTAGTGTAGTCAATGAAACAGAAGTAGATGCTTTTCTGGAATTCCCTTACTTTCTCCATGATCCAGTGAATGCTGGCATTTTGATATCTGGTTCCTCTGCCTTTTCTAAGCCCAGCTTGCTACATCTGGGAAGTTCTTAATTCATGTACTGCTGAAGCCTAGCTTGAAGGATTTTGAGCGTAACCTTACTAGAATGTGAAATGAGAGCAATTGTACAGTAGTTTAAGCATTCTTTGGCATTGCCTTTCTTTGGGATTGGATTGAAAGCTAACCTTTTCCAGTCCTGTGGCCACTGCTGAGTTTTCCAAATTTGCTGGCATGTTGAGTGCAACATTTTAATAGCATCACCTTTTAGAATTTTAAACAGCTCAGCTGGAATTCCATCACCTCCACTAGCTTTGTTTGTAGTAATGCTTCCTAAGGCCCACTTGACTTCACGCTCCAGGATGTCTGTCTCTAGGTGAGTGACCACACCATCGTGGTTATCTGAATCATTTAGACCTTTTTTGTATAGTTCTTCTGTACCACCTATTCTTAATCTCTTCTGCTTTTGTTAGGTCCTTGCTGTTTCTGTCCTTTATTGTGTCCATCTTGGCATGAACTGTTCCCTTGGTATCTCCAATTTTCTTGAAGAGATCGCTAGTCTTTCCAATCCTATTGTTTTCCTCTGTTTCTTTGCATTGCTCATTTAAGGTCTTATCCCTCCTTGTTTTTAGAACTGTGCATTCAGTTGGGTATATCTTTCCCTTTCTCCCTTCCCCTTTGCTTCCCTTTCTCAGCTATAATATTTGTAAAGCCTCCTCAGACAACACTTTGCCTTCTTGCATTCTTTTTCTTTGGGATGGTTTTGGTCTCCTGTACAATGTTCCGAACTTCCACCCATGGTTCTTCAGGCACTCTGTCTACCAGATCTAACCCTTTGAATCTGTTCTTCACCTATACTGTATAACCCTAAGGGATTTGATATAGGTCTTACTTGAATGACCTAGTCATTTTCCCTACTTTCTTCAATTTAAGCCTGAATTTTGCAATAAGGAGCTCATGATCTGAGCCACAGTCAGCTCCAAGTCTTTGTTTTTGCTAACTGTACAGGGCTTCTCCATCTCCGACTGCAAAGAACATAGTCAAGCTGATTTTCATATTGACCATCTGTTGATGTCCATGTGTAGAATCATCTCTTGGGTTGTTGGGAAAGGGTGTTTACTATGATCAGCATGTTCTCTTGACACAACTCTGTTAGCCTTTGTCCTGTTTCATTTTATACTCCAAGGCCAAACTTGCCTGTTATTCTGGTATCTCTTCACTTCCTACTTATACACTTCAGTTGCCTGTGATGAAAAGGATATCTTCTTCTTGTGTTAGTCTTCCAAGATGTTGTAGGTCTTCGTTGAACTGGTCAGCTTCAGCTTTTTCAGCATTAGTGGTTGGGCCTAGACTTGGATTACTGTGATGCTGAATGGTTTTCCTTGGAAGCAAACCAGTATCATTCTGTCATTTTTGAGACTGCATCCAAGTACTGCCTTTCCAACTCTTGTTGACTATGAGGGCTAAGCCATTTCTTCTAAGGGATTCTTGCCCATAGTAGTAGATACAATGGTCATCTGAATTAAATTTGCCTGTTCCCATCCATTTTAATTCGCTGATTCCTAATATGTCGATGTTCACTCTTGCCATCTCCTGCTTGACTGTGTCTAACTTACCTTGATTCATGGACCCAACAGTTCAGGTTCCTTCTTTCTGGAGCTGTTAGTAATTGACCTCTGTTTCTCCTTACTAGCATATTGGACACCTTCTGACCTGGGGGGTTCGTCTTCCGGTGCCATATCTTTTTGCCTTTTCATGGGGTTCTCGTGGCAAGAATACTGGAGTGGTTTGCCATTTTCTCTCCAATGGACCACATTTTGTCAGAATGCTACACTATGACCCGTCCATCTTGAGTGACCCTGCACAGCTCATAGCTTTATTGAGTTGCGCAAGCCCCTTCTCCATGATGAAGCTGTGATCCATGAAGGGAAGAATGCTTGTAAGACCCTACAATTGTAGATAGAAATATGATCATTTACTAATATATTGCTGAGGAGGTAGAGAGATGAAATATCCATAATATCAAACATACAGTACTAAAATGAGGTTTGAGGAATAGTAATCAAAATTTGAGGAGGAAGGAACTGTATTTTATGTACTTTTCTTGCATTGCCTGCTACAGTTCTAATATAAACATATTTGTGATTTGGTTGGTTTATAAAATTACTATACTTGGTATATTTATATATGTGTAGGCCTGCTAAGAGAAACGGAAACTTTAAGATAACATGACTGCAATTTTCAGATAAAGTAGATATGCTTCTGTAAATTTCAGTCTGAGCCACTTGTTTATAGGAAGAATGGCATGATCATCTTTGTATCATCAGTGTATAGAATAGAACTTTACATTTAATGGAACTTTACATTGCTGAATGAAGGGTTTTTAAAATGCAAACTTGTATGCTATATTATAGGACAGAAGATATATGAGAGTTCTTATGCCAAGACCCAAATTATGGTTTATATCTGAACAGACTACTCCCGCTTCTTTCCATAAATGTTTTTGTAGTACCTTGTGGAATATGACTTTTGTAGGAGGAACATGCTTGCAATTGATTATTGTATACTACTATATAATTTGTCAAGAGAACTAAACACTCCACATTCTGAATTCTTAAGAATGTATGATTCCTTCAGATGGGTAATAATCAGGGGTTTTATGAGTTATTAAAAACAGTATATTAAAGTACCATAAAACATAAAATATTTTCAATTAAGGCTGTAATTCAGAATCCGTTTAAGACACCAACTTGACTCCTTATATATTTGTGTCATTTTGTTTGATATATTAATATTTGTGAACATCATCTTTACAGTATGAGAAAAAAATCAGTGATGCCACTAAAAATGTAATTAAGTAACAGCTAGGAAGCTTCATTTTTAGAAATTATAAAAGAAGCTGATGTATTAGACGCAAATTTAAATATGTATTTAATACTTGTATTCAGTATACTCAATAACTGTGATTTAAACTTAATTCTTATCATGTTTTTAACCAAATATACTCTCTGAGTAGAACAATTTTAAGAGGTTGGGGGGCCGTACCTTCAAAATTCCAGACAGGGGACTGTTCTACATTAGATGACCATCCCAGAATTCTGTAGTCTTCCAAAACTACTTTCTCAGTAATGAAATCTAGTGTCTGTTACTGTTAGATACTGACAGATAGATATGTTTTCTCTCTCCTTTATTTTTTGTATCATTCTTTCAAATGTGCATAGGGAGTATTAGTTCAGTTTCAGTTCAGTTCAGTCGCTCAGTCGTGTCCAACTCTCCGCGACCCCATGAATCACAGCACGCCATGCCTCCCTGTCCATCACCAACTCCCGGAGTTCATTCTAACTCATGTCCACAGAGTCGGTGATGCCATCCAGCCATCACATTCTCTGTCGTCCCCTTCTCCTCTCGCCCCCAACCTTTCCCAGCATCAGAGTCTTTACCCATCTGCAATCGAATGAAGCCTTCTGGATACCTCTCTCTAGCATTTTTTCCCTTCCTATCCAACTACTTTACTTTATCCCCAACTACTTTACTAAATCTGGTATATTTAGAAATCATTTCCACACCAGAAATTATTTCTTGATAAAATCTCTAACTCTGAAACTGTTTTTTCTTGTGTAATCAGCAGACCTGAAGACCAATATGGAGGACAGTGTAGTGGTTGCTCCTGTTTTCTTTCATATACCACATTTCTATCAACTTGCCAGTAAAACACTGTATCATTCACTAAGTTTTAACTTGTTTCAACCAAGTCACTTGGCTCTTTTTTTGTTTCTATTTGTAAACAGCTGTTACATATCTAGCATTACCTAATTAGTTTTACTTCAGGGACCTTCTTTTGTATTCTGTATGGTTTCATTGTTGTGTTCCCCAGGCCCAGCTCTGAGTAACTGACAACTTGCTTTCTATTTCTTCACCCTAATCAGTAAAATAAAACATTAAATGAGAATCCCAGGTCTGATTCCCTCCTTCCATCCTCTCCCCTTCTCCCCTCCTTTTACTTGCCTTCCCTCCTCCCTCCCTTCTCTCCTGTCTATCTGTCCATCTGTCTGTAGCCTGTTTATAATCTTAGTTTGGTTGCCTTTTATTGTATACTTCCAAACAACATAGGCATCTCTGGGCTTTTCCTTTGCAGTCATTATGCTTGAAGGAAATATGCTACATCTGTTTTGTTTATGCCTGTGTTTTAAAAAACATTTGCCATTTTAGCTAGCACGTTGGAGTTTTTGTGTGATGGGTCTGCTCTAAATTAAGCATGACAAATAAAAATTAATTTTAGTTCCATATTTGCTTCACTTTGATATCCTATAATCTTTTGCCAAAGCACTTTTTGACTGGTTTTAGTAATGATGGTAATGATTGAACTGACAGAGATTTTGTATTTTACTAATTTAATCAGTCTATATTCTCTCAAGATAAAACTTTGATTGATCTTGACTCTTCTGGTACACTTGTAGTTGTTACTATTTTATCAGAGGCTTTTGGCTTTCTTTGTCATAGTATTTGACTCTGCCTGGTCACTTCCCTGCCTATCTGACTGGCTCTATCCTATTGTCATCTTTATAACCAAAATTTCTGAATATTTCCAGAATTATCTTAGGAGGTGATAAAGCCCCTAGTAGAAACTGGCTAGAAGAAATGACTTGTGGTTCACATGTATAGATGAAACAAAAATACACTGTGTAAGTAGACCTTTAAAAATTTTGTGTACCCTTTGTTTTTAAAAGTTTCAGTTGAGGTTCAAGAGGGAGGGATATATGTATACCTGTGACTGATTCATGTTGATGTATGGCAGAAACTAACACAATATTGTAAAGCAGCTGTCCTCCTAGTAAAAAATAAATCTTTTTAAAAAGTTTCAGTTAAAGTATAATAGTCAGTAATAGGTGTTTGAAGCTGTTATCATTATTTCTTTTAGTGTTAGGACCAGGACTATAGACACAAAACAGGGTTTGTATGTTTTATCTCCTGGGAAGCACAGGAATGGGGGAGGTTCAGAATGAAGATCACCAGTTTTACCTTCAGTCCTGTGAGGACAAATAAAATCTAGACACTGAGAAGGATTTGTTTCTCTGATCATCTGGAGCACTGCTTAATATAATTTTTGAAGTTGTTTAAATTTTTAACATGATAAATTTTGTATAAAGGAGGTATTCTGGGAAGTTAATTAGTCAAGGCCTTGTTGTATGCCTTTTTATGAATATGGTGTATTTTCCTTAAAGGTCTTTTTTGCGTATTAGACTCCTAAGAAATAGGTAATAGCTAGAACTGGTTGACAGAAGGGTAGACCTACATGAGTTCTGAACTTGGAACACTTGAATGGGCTTAGGAATCTTTGAACCCCTTAACCTCTTGCCACTGTGTGTGTGTGTGTGTGTGTGTGTGTTACATACATGCAATTTTCTGAGAGTCCATTACTTTCATCTGGATCCCAGAGTAGATCTGTAATCTATGCCCTGCCCCCAACCACCTTTACCCCAATTCCATGTACACAAAAATAGTTTGAGAACCACTGCTGGAAAATTGGTAAAACTGATCAGTGGAATGGTGATTAGAGTTATTGGTAGCTGTATTATCTGTCACTTGATAATGAAACCTAAAAGATTCTAAGAATTTGAATAAATAAAGGGAAAAAGTACATGAAAATTAATCCAGTCATTAAAAGAACAGTTATTAACAAAATTTGGATTTTACTCCCTGTATAATTTATTTTGTGCTTGAATATATATGTGACTTAATTGAAAAGAACAAAGACTTGTGTCTGAAAGTGAAAGTGTTAGTTGCTCAATCATGTCTGACTCTTTGCAACCCCATGGACTGTAGCCTGCCAGGCTCCTCTGTCCATGGAATTCTCTATGCAAAAATACTGGAGTGGGTTGCCATTCCCTTCTCCAGAGGGTCTTCCCAAGCCAGGGATTGAACCGTGGTCTCCTGCACTGCAAGCAGATTCTGAACCTACAGAATCTGAGCCACTGTGTCTGAAACCACTTTCTATTTTATAAATATGAGGATTTTCTTGATTTCTGACTCTATCCATTTGTGTGTTTCAATATCATTTTTTGCCTGAAACATTTCCTATAACTAGAGCTTTTGGTGGGGGAGGGTAGAGTTTTCAATTTGGATTTTGGGGATTGCTGTTCTATTTAGAAAACTTGAAGCATATCACTTTCTTTAAAATTCCCTTAAGAATATTTATTGGGAACTTTCTGGTGGTCCAATGGCTAAGACTCTGCTCCCAGTTCAGGGTGCCTGGGTTTTTCATCCCTGGTCAGAGAAGTAGATCCCACATGCCAGCATAAGAGTTTGTATGCTACAAATAAGATCCTTTGTGCTAAAGATCCCACATGCTTCAACTAAGGCCCACAGCAGCCAAGGAAATAAATAAATATATTTTTTTAAAATATTTATTAATTAGGTATGATGTTCCAGATACTATGCTGGGGATATAGTAATGAACAAGACAGATAATGCCTCTGTACTTAGGTCTTGTCTTTCTGTCAATCAGGGAAGACAAACAAAATAAGTTATTATAAGAAATATGACAGGGAATGTGCATGGTTACCATGGATCAACTCACAGCAGCATCTAAGCAAAAATTGTACATGGTGTTACATTTTTAATGTTGGTGTCCATATGCTCACTGTTTGTACATAGAAGTATGATTTTTTTTAATTGGAGGATAATTGCTTTACAGTGTTGTGTTGGTTTCTGCCATACAGCAAGGTGAATCAGCCGTAAGTATATATATATCCTCTCCCTCTTTAACCTCCCTCCCACTTTCCCATCCCACCACTCTAGGTCATCACAGAGCATAAGCTGAGCTTCTTGTGCTGTATACCACCTTCCCACCAGCTATCTATTTCACTCTTGCTAGTGTATATCTCTCAGTGTTACTCTTTAAATTTGTCACACCCTCTCCTTCCCTCACTGTGTCCATAAGTCCATTCTCTATGTCTGTGTCTCTGTTCCTGCCCTGCAAATAGGTTCATCAGTACCATTTTTCTAGATTCCATGAATATGCATTAATATATGATAAATTTTCGAAGAAGACAATGGCAAGCCACTCCAGTACTCTTGCCTAGAAAATCCAATGGATGGAGGAGCCTGGTAGGCTGCAGTCTGTGGGGTTGCTAAGGGTCGGACCCAACTGAGCGACTTCACTTTCACTTTTCACTTTCACACATTGGAGAAGGAAATGGCAACCCACTCCAGTGTTCTTGCCTGGAGAATCCCAGGGACGGGGGAGCCTGCTGGGCTTCCGTCTATGGGGTCACAGAGAGTCGGACACAACTGAAGTGACTTAGCAGCAGCATGGTAAATTTTTCTCTTTTTGACTTACTTCACTGCATATAACAGGCTCTAGAAAGTGAAAGAGGAGAGTGAAAAGTTTGGCTTGAAGCTCAACATTCAGAAAACGAAGATCATGGCATCTGGTCCCATCACTTCATGGGAAATAGATGGGGAAACAGTGGAAACAGTGTCAGACTTTATTTTTTGGGGCTCCAAAGTCACTGCAGATGCTGATTGCAGCCAGGAAATTAAAAGACGCTTACTCCTTGGAAGGAAAGTTATGACCAACCTAGAAAGCATATTAAAAAGCAGAGACATTACTTTGCCAACCAAGGTCCGTCTAGTCAAGGCTATGGTTTTTCCCGTGGTCATGTGTGGATGTGAGAGTTGGACTGTGAAGAAAGCTGATCGCCGCAGAATTGATGTTTTTGAACTGTGGTGTTGGAGAAGACGCTTGAGAGTCCCTTGGACTGCAAGGAGGTCAAACCAGTCCATTCTAAAGGAGATCAATCCTGGGTGTTCATTGGAAGGACTGATGCTAAAGCTGAAACTGCAATACTTTGGCCACCTCATGCGACGAGTTGACTCACTGGAACAGAGTCTGATGCTGGGAGGAATTGGGGGTGGGAGGAGACGGGGACGACAGAGAATGAGATGGCTGGATGGCATCACCGACTCGATGGACATGAGTTTGAGTGAACTCCGGGAGTTGGTGATGGACAGGGAGGCCTGGCGTGCTGTGATTCACGGGGTCGCAAAGAGTCAGACACGACTGAGCGACTGAACTGAACTGAGAGTCATCCACCTCACTTCAACTGACTCAAATTCATTCCTTTTTATGACTGAGTAATATTCCATTGTATATATGTACCACAACTTCTTTATTTGTTCATCTGTTGAGGGACGTCTATTTTGCTTCCACGTCTTGGCTGTTGTAAATAGTGCTGCAGTGAACATTGGGGTACATGTTTCTTTTTGAATTATGGTTTTCTCCCCCTGGCAGTGGGATTTCTGGATCATGTGACAGTTTTATTCCTAGTATTTTGAGAAGTCTTCATACTGTTCTTCTTAGTGGCTCTATCAGTTTACATTCCCACCAACAGCGTAAGAGGGTTTCCTTTTCTCTACCCGCTCTGCAGCATTTATTGTTTGTAAGTTTTTTGATGATGGTCATTCTGACTGACGTGAGGTGATACCTAGAAGTATGATTGATTTTTGAGTCTTCTTGTATCCTGTGATATTATTGAACTCTTTTATCCTCGAAGTTTCTTTTAAATTTCTTGGGATTTTCTATGTAGATGACCATGTTATCATATAATAATGACATTTTTAACTTTCTTTTCAATCCATATGCAGTAACTAGATTGTCCAGTACTGTGTTGGTTAAGAGTGCTGAAAGTAGACATCCTTGTTCTGATCCTGCTCTTACGGGAAAGTATTTAGCCTTTCACAACTACATATAATGTTAGTTGTAAGCTTTTTGTGGGTGCTCTGTATCAAAATCGGGAAGTTCTCTATCCTAGTTTACCAAGTTTCTGATTGTGAATGCATATTGAATTTTGTCAAATTCTTTTTTTCTGCATCGTTATGAACTGTTGTTCAACTTAAAGTAGATATGAATGTCTTTTTTAAACCATATGTCCAGTGTCAAGTACAACATCTAACACAGGTAATAGGTATTCGGTAAATATTTGTGGGATAAATGGATCAGTCATGTTTGGTCAGGATATGGGACAGTCAGGTTTAATCAGGTGTTTATACTTAGAGATCTATAGGATCATGTAAGAGCATCAAGGGACTTCCGTGGTGGCTCAGTTGCTAAACAATCTACCTACCATGCCGGAGACCTGGGTTTGATCCCTGAGTTGGGAAGATCCCCTGGAGGAGGGAGTGGTTACCTACACCAGTATTCTTGCCTGGAGAATCCCCATGGACAGTGGAGTCTGCTGGGCTACAGTCTATGGGGTCGCAGAGAGTCGTAAACAACTGAGCAACTAAGCATAGTACAGCACAAGAGTATCAAAGACCTCTCTAAAATCATATGGTTTGAGTGAGATAAATATTTCCCAGAAGCTCAGGGGAGAAGAGAATGCAAAATGATACGAAAAATTACTAGTGGCATCCTTTAGAACAAGGGTGGAAATATGACCCTGAGTTCAGTTTTGTGGTATAAAATGAGATTATTTAGAGTGACAGAGAACACAACACTTATTGGGGAATATTTTTCTTGATATTGGAGAAAAATCATATATAGAAATTTGAATTGCAGTTATCATTAATAAATTAGAGAAAATTTCATGTTTCAAAGCAGGGAGCTAGACCTGTCAAAATGTTATTTGGAACTCTGATTTGTGGTAAGAGAAAACTTGAAGTCACACTAGTTCAAGCAAAAAAGGAATTGGTTGGCACTGTGACTAAGAAGTAGGGGCATGAGGGTATGTTTGCTTTCAGTTCAGTTCAGTTCAGTCTCTCAGTCATGTGCGACTCTCTGCAACCCCATGAATCACAGCACGCTGGGCCTCCCTGTCCATTACCAACTCCTGGAGTTCACTCAAACTCATGTCCATCGAGTCGGTGATGCCATCCAGCCATCTCATTCTCTGTTGTCCCCTTCTCCTCCTGCCCCCAATCTTTCCCAGCATCAGACTCTGTTCCAGTGAGTCAACTCGTCGCATGAGGTGGCCAAAGTATTGGGAGTTTCGGCTTTAGCATCAGTCCTTCCGATGAACACCCAGGATTGATCTCCTTTAGGATGGACTGGTTGGATCCCTTGCAGTCCAAGGGACTCTCAAGAGTCTTCTCCAATACCACAGTTCAAAAGCATCAATTCTTTGGTGCTGAAAAGGGCTTATTTCAAGCACATGAGTACTCCTAAACAAATCACTAAATCTAAGGATTGAATACTCTTACCCACATGCAGCTTATGGTTAGTTTTGTGACAGGAATGGTGGAGAAGCCAGGCAAATTTTTTTAAGCAAATCTGTATTTTAGAATAATGACTTTATGTTTTGTTTTCTGAGAGGATTGTTGTCTCTGCCTGCGTCTTCTCAAAGCGTTAGGATGGTGAGGAAGAAAGTGGGAAAGAAAAGGAAAATTGTCTTTTCTTTTTTTAACATAATGATAATGTTAAACCACCCCCATTCCTACTTTTTATCTATTGAGAATCAACAGAAAGGAATTCATAATCATAATTGAAGATACTGCTTAAAGATCTCCTTGTCTGTCACCTGGCTTGCTGCAGTAGCCTCTGTATCATGTCTATTGTGGTGTAATAAACTCACCTCAGAATTCTTTGGGTATGAGAGGTGTTTCTTCTGCTAGTCTTGCCTGTGCTCAGTTATGGAGCTGCATTCATCTGGTGGCTAAGCTGGACTGGAATGTCCACTGTGGCCTCTCTCACAAGCCTGGTGCCTCAGCTGGAAGGGCTGGGACAGCTGGAAAGCTTTGGTTCTCTTCCACATGGCCTCTCTCCACATGATCTCTCTCATTCTCCAGGGGCCTGCTTCTAGCAGAATAATCAGGACTTCTTTAAATAGTAGTTGAGTTTTTAAGAAGCAAAACAGAAGCTATTAGGCCTCTTGAGGCCTCTTCTTGAAACACCCTGCCCATCATCAGAATTTTACTTCCACTATACTATTAGTTAGAGTAAGTCAAAAGGCTCACTTTGAGTCAGTGTGGAAGGAGGCTACATGACGATATGAATATAGAGAAGCAGGATTCATTTGAGGCCATTTAGTAACAATCTGCCATAGCTTCATAGCAAGTTTCCCTGCCTTGCCTTGCCCCCCTCAAATCTACTCTTAACACAGGAGGTTATACAATATCACTTCTCTGCCTAAGCCCTATACCATTTCATTTTGAATAAAAGCCAAAGTCTTTTTATTGGCTTATGAGGCCCTACATAATCCTTAATCAGATTGGGATTTATAGTTCATCTGAAACACGAAGTACAAAGTAGGCAGTCTTGGACTTGTGTAGCAGTTCAGGAAAGCCATCAGTGTTCTGAGCTCTTCCTCTCTGCTTTGTCATCCTTGTTGTTTTTGTCCTATTACCTGTTACTGTCATAGGATGGCTCCTGCACATTTGCATAGGCTTTGGGTCTGCGTTCTAGGCAAAAAGAAATGGAAAAGTGGAAACTTTTTCCAAAATCCTGTGTGTCTCTTTGACAAGGATTTTCATATGACTACTTCTAGCTGCAAGGGAGTCTGGTAAAGTAAGAATTTTATCTCTGCACTTTGTTGCATCTAACAAAATGGATATTTTCTTAGTAAGGAAACAGAGACTGGATATTATCTCTCAGTGCTATGAGCCAGGAACTATACTGTTGCTATAATAGCACACTTCTTCAGTTCAGTTCAGTTCAGTCGCTCAGTCGTGTCCGACTCTCTGCAACCCCATGAATCACAGCACACCAGGCCTCCCTGTCCATCACCAACTCCCGGAGTTCACTCAAACTCATGTCCACAGAGTCGGTGATGCCATCCAGCCATCTCATTCTCCGTCGTCCCCTTCTCCTCCCGCCCCCAACCTTTCCCAGCATCAGAGTCTTTTCCAGTGAATCAACTCGTCTCATGAGGTGGCCAGAGTATTGCAGTTTCAGCCTTAGCATCAGTCCCTCCAATGAACACCCAGGACTGATCTCCTCTAGAATGGACTAGTTGGATCTCCTTGCAGTCCAAGGGACTGTCAAGAGTCTTCTCCAACACCACAGTTCAAAAGCATCAATTCTTCGGTGATCAGCCTTTTTCATAGTCCAACTCTCACATCCATACATGACCACGGGAAAAACCATAGCCTTGACTAGACGGACCTTTGTTGGCAAAGTATTGTCTCTGCTTTTCAATATACTATCCAGGTTGGTCATAACTTTCCTTCCAAGCATTATTGAATAATACAGTCAAGGTAGTTATAATAATTTCATTGTACCGAAAAAGAAATTGAAGCTTTAGCATGGTTACAGTATCAGAATGTATGCATGGCCAGTCTGACTCTAAATGCGCAGTCCTTTCTGTCACACTGTATTCAGACTGAGCTTTTTGTTAAAACACACGTGTGTATGCACATGTGCACACACATACACACAATATAGCCATTTGCTGCCTCTTCAGATTTTGTTTGGTTTTCGTGTCTTCCTTAGTAAATTGAATACTTGAAAGAAAGTAGAATTTTGTCATTTCCATTATCTAGCTCTCAGTGAATATTCAAATAAATGAAGTTTTGTTTTGTGTCTTTTAAATTAAAAGATGGGAGAACCAAACATATTTTGGCAGATGGGCAAACAGGTACAGAGGGATAGGATAACATGCTTGGGTTGTATAACTAGTGACAGATAGTTGGTGTTAGAAGTGGCTTCTTGCTTTCTGGTGAGAGTGTTCTCTCCTTAGATATGGAAGGTTGGATTGGGATGATATGTGAGAATAAGCAATGGCAAGCCACTCCAGTACTCTTGCCTAGAAAATCCCATGGATGGAGGAGCCTGGTAGGCTGCAGTCCGTGGGGTCGCTAAGGGTCGGACACGACTGAGTGACTTCACTTTCACTTTCCACTTTCACAGATTGGAGAAGGAAATGACAACCCACTCCAGTGTTCTTGCCTGGAGAATCCCAGGGACGGCGGAGCCTGGTGGGCTTCCGTCTGTGGGGTCACACAGAGTCGGACACGACTGAAGTGACTTAGCAGCAGCAGCAGTATCTCTGAATTAAGGCACATAATTCCATTCCATCATTCCATTCCATTCAGTCGCTCAGTCGTGTCCGACTCTTTGTGACCCCGTGGACTGTAGCCTACCAGGCTTCTCCGTCCATGGGATTCTCCAGGCAAGAATACTGGAGTGGGTTACCATTTCCTTCTCCAGGGGATCTTCCCGACCCAGGGATCGAACCCGGGTCTCCTGCGTTGGAGGCAGACGCTTTAACCTCTGAGCCACCAGGGAAGCCCACATAATAGTCTTTACTTAATGCAAATCAGTTAAATAAAGGGAAATGGATACTCCTCTCAGAAGGTGGTATGGAGTAAAAGAGCACCAGACTAGGAGTTAAGAGAATAATATGTTAAACATAGCCAGGTCACCGACTTTTATTTGTGACCTTACGTGCTTTTACCCTGCTTTCCTCAAAACTAAAATCAAGGGAGTTATACTACATGATCTTTGAAATCCCTTCCAGCTAAATAGTGTATGAATCATTGTACCCAGTGAGTTTTCATGGGTTCTTTAACATTTCTTGGCATCTATCAGGTTAGACTGTTTTATATTTCTATAATATAGAGAAAGTAACAGCTTTTTCACTTCTTCTCTGGGAACTTGGCCAGTGAAAAGTAAACATCCTTTCCTGTTTCTCCCTAAATGAAGTACTTGGTCATAAGTGACAGACTTTTTTCTTCATTTTGTTCGTTGAATGTGATCCTGTTCTTATTTTAATGTTTTTCTTAACTTCACTGTGAGTTTGTTGAAATATAATAAATTGAAAATGTCAAGTTTCTGTTTTAGCCTACAGATCAGAATTTCAGTATTTTGTAAAATAAAAATAGTTGTATTTATCAAATACATATTAACACATTTGTGTATTTGAAAATACTTGGCTGGCACATGATGTGGTCTAGTTATAATGAGTGGGATGTGTAGTCTCATCTTTTGCAGTAGAATTGTATTGACTTGAAATAGCCTAGTTAAATAATAGCAAATATACTGTAGAGTATAAAATATCATTATAAGCTTTTATACTTGCCAAAAATGAAATAAAGTGAAAGTTACTTTTGATGTCTTTAAAAAATGTAATCCCCTCCTTATTAGACAGGCAGCATATATTAATTGCTCTAAAAATTGAGAAAATATGGAAAACTTTGAAGAACGAAATGAAAATCCTTCTTAGGTTTTTTTTTTTTAATGCAGACATAATATTTTAATCTCTCCCCTTGCAGTCTTTTTTTTATTATTATTATTCTTATTTTAAACATATGTGTGTACATAGCAGCAATACACTGAGGTGGATATACTAATGAGAAATAATAAACAGTAAAAGAAACTTTTCCTTATTCCCCAGTCTGTTTGAAATTCTTTTGTTATGATACTTGGCATTTTGAACTTTCTCTTTTCTTTATGTTGGTTTAAAGCCCTGCTACTTGTAAGTTTTGTATGGGAATCTGTCTGTGCCCAGCATATATTATTATTTTTAAAATTACTGCATTTACCAATCTATATAGTAATTATCTTGTTAGTTTACATTTGTCAAAGTAGAATTACTGGGTCAAAGGGAATCACTATTTTAAAATTTCTTCTTAAGTATTTCCAACTTTATAAAGTCTTACAGCTTACATCTGGATTATTGCCAACAGTATGATTAGAAATGTCTTTGTCAATTTAAAAGGTAAAATTGGTACATTCTTTTCTGGGATAGCACAGGTTTTTTTTCTTCAATAGAAATTAACACATACATGAAAGTGAACAAGGGAATGATGTTAAGTATAACATGGGCACTGGCTTAGTTCATCTGTCATTTTCCCAAGAATGTTAATATTTTGAAGCAACTGGGATTTAGATTTTTTTAATTTTAGAGAAAGCCTTAGCAGTATATGAAGACCTTAAGATAAAGGCTGAAAATCCTGTTTGATAGTTTGTAGCCTCTGTTGTTATTAAAGAATAGTCTTCTGTTGATCTAATTATCATCCATTTGCAGATGAAAATACTTCTGTTTTCTTTGTTGTTTTTGCTGTTATATTCATTTATTTTATTTGTAACTTGGGATGACCTTCCATCTAAGGGTATATCATGCTTCAGTTCTGGAATATTCTCATGCATTTATTTCTTCATGTAGTGCTTCTCCGTCGTTGTCTTTATTTTCTTATTCTGGGACTCTTACTTGGTGGACTTGGATCCTCTCATTCTGTCTTCCAGTTCTTTTAATTTCTCTTATCACTTTATGATGAATTCAGAGTAATTCCTTCAAGTTATCTCTCTGCCAGTATACTAATTTATTAGCTTAGTCTAATCTGCTATTTAACATATCCACTGAGTTTTTAATTTTGGTTCTTTCAAGCTCAATCTAATTTTTGTTCTTTGTTTTTTACTCATTAAAGTCCCTGTTCCTCCTTTTATCTGTTTCGCTACATGAAGTCTACTTAACCTAAAAATGATTTGATTGTACTGCTATAAATCCCAAGTGTTAATTTTACTAATGGTTTCCTTGATTTTGGATTTGATCCATCTGATTTGAATGACTGCATTAAGGATATGGGTGATATAAAATTTAAAGTACATTAAAAATAGGTAGGACAAATCATGAAAGAGTTGAAATATTTTTTGAACAGTGTTTTGTGATGATGGATTTGGATTGATAGTGAAAGGAATAGGGTATGAGAAAAAAGACGGATGTAAGAAAATATAGCAGCAAAAATGTTAGATTAATTTATTTAGAATGGAGTAGCTAACTAAGCTTATTGATTTCAGTGGTAATTAATAGTATTTCTTTTTTGTGTAGATGCCATGAATACTATTAGGAGTTTAGTTTTATGTTTAGGATTACATTTGGTTTTTCCTTTTCCTTCCTTTTATCTCTTTACTTTCTGAACATATTAATGAATTTAAAAGGGTTCTTGTGATTAGAAGATGGATCAAACTTTGCTTCATTTTGAAAACATGAGAAAAGGTTACCTACCATTTACTTTTAGGGGAGACCTGAAGTTCATTATAATAGCATAAAGACTTGACTAGTGGATGAAAGAGAAGGCAATGGCAAGCCACTCCAGTACTCTTGCCTGGAAAATCCCATGGATGGAGAAGCCTGGTAGGCTGCAGTCCCTGGGGTCGCTAAGGGTCGGACACGACTGAGCGACTTCACTTTCACTTTTCACTTTCACACATTGGAGAAGGAAATGGCAACCCACTCCAGTGTTCTTGCCTGGAGAGTCCCAGGGACGGGGAGCCTGGTGGGCTTCCGTCTATGGGGTCACACAGAGTCGGACACGACTGAAGTGACTAAGCAGCAGCAGCAGCAGTGGATGAAAGTGAAACACTTGTAAACGTAAATTAATATAATGTTCCTACAGCCTTTGAGAGAACCTACTGCAACAGAGATTATCACTGAAGATTTTCACTGGTTAAATGGCTGTTTATTTTCCTGAGGCTGATTTATTTCACTGTGTCAAGATTATTATTACATTGTGTAGTACTGATTCCATTCATGATGTAATTGCTCTTATTATTTTTTAGGGTAGAGACATAATTTAATGGATGGAATATCTCATGTCAGTGTTACAAATGGAAGAAAATTATATTTTCCAATAACTTTCACAGTTTATTGCAACTAAAATTTTCAGGAAAGGAGTAATAGTACTGTAACCTTTCCTGTCAGCTGTTAGGGGGCATAGTTTATCTTCAATTCAGTTCAGTAGCTCAGTGGTATCTGCCTCTTTGCAACCCCATGGACTGCAGCATGCCAGGCCTCCCTGTAGATCACCAATTCCCGGAGCCTACTCAAACTCATATCCATCATGTCGGTGATGCCATCCAACCATCTTATACTCTGTCGTCCACTTCTCCTCCCCCTACAATCTTTCCCAGCAAAAGGGTCTTTTCAAATGAGTCAGTTCTTTGCATCAGGTGGCCAGAGTATTGGAGTTTCAGCTTCAACATCAGTCCTTCCAATGAATCTTCAGGACTGAATATTCAGGATTGTTTGGATCTCCTTGCAGTTCAAGGGACTATCAAGTCTTCTCCAACACAGAAGTTCAAAGGCATCAATTCTTTGGCTCTCAGCTTTCTTTATAGTCCAACTCTCACATCCATACATGACTACTGGAAAAACCATAACTTTCACTAGACAGAACTTTGTTGGTAAAGTGATGTATCTACTTTTTAATATGCTGTCTAGGGTGGTCATGGCTTTACTTCCAAGGAGCAAGCGTCTTTTAATTTCATGGCTGCAGTCACCATGTGCAGTGATACTGAAGCCACTGCCCCGAAAATAAAGTCTGTCACTGTTTCTCCATCTTTTTGCCGGGTGCCATGATCTTAGTTTTTTGAATGTTGAGTTTTAAGCCAACTTTTTTCACTCTCCTCTTTCACTTTTATCAAGAGGCTCTTTAGTTCGTCTTCACTTCCTGCCATAGGGTGGTGTCATCTGTGTATCTGAGGTTATTGATATTTCTCCTGGCAATCTCGATTCCAGCTTGTGCTTCATCCAGCCTGGCTATTCTCATGATGTACTCTGCATATAAGTTAAATAAGCAGGGTGAAAATATACAGCGTCAACATATTCCTTTCCCAATTTGGAACCAGTCTGTTGTTCCATGTCCAGTTCTAACTGTTGCTTCCTGACTTGAATACAGATTTCTCAGGAGGCAGGTCAGCTGGTCTGGTGGTCCCATCTCTTTAAGAATTTTCCAGTATGTTCTGATCCACACAGTCAAAGACTTTGATGTGGTCAACAAAGCAGAAATAGATGTTTTTCTGGAACTCTTACTTTTCCAGCAGATGTTGACAGTTTGATCTCTGGTTCCTCTGCCTTTTCTAAATCCACCTTGAACATCTGGAATTTCACAGTTCACATACTGTTGAAGCCTGGCTTGGAGAATTTTAAGCAATGCTTTGCTAGCATGTGAGATGAGTGCAATTGTGTGGTAGTTTGAAAATTCTATGGCATTGCCTTTTTTTGGGATTGAAATGAAAACTGACCTTTTCCAGTCCTTTGGCCATTGCACATTGAATGCAGCACTTTCACAGCATCATCTGTCAGGATTTGAAATAGCTCAACTGGAATTCCATCACCTCCACTAGCTTTGTTCGTAGTGATGCTTTCTAAGGCCCACTTGACTTCGCATTCCAGGATATCTGGCTGTAGATGAGTGATCATACCATCATGGTTATCCAGATCGTTAAGATCTTTTTTATATAGTTCTTCTGTGTGTTCTTGCCACCTCTTCTTAATATCTTCTGCTTCTGTTATGTCCATACCATTTCTGTCCTTTATTGTGCCTGTCTTTGCATGAAATGTTCCCTTGGTATCTCTGATTTTCTTGAAGCTATCTCTAGTCCTTCCCATTCTATTGTTTTCCTCTATTTCTTTGCATTGATCACTGAGGAAGGCTTTCTTATCTCTCCATGCTGTTCTTTGGAACTCTGCATTCAAATGGGTATATCTTTCCTTTTCTCCTTTGCTTTTAGCTTCTCTTCTTTTCTCAGCCATTTGTAAGGCCTCCTCAGACAACCATTTTGCCTTTTTGCATTTCTTTTTCTTGGGATGGTCTTGATCTCTGCCTCCTGTATAATGTTACTAATCTCCGTCCATAGTTCTTCAGGCACTCCATCTATCAGATCTAATCCATTGAATCTATTTATCACTTTCACTGTATAATTGTAAGGGAATTGATTTAGGTCATACCTGAATGGTCTAGTGGTTTTCCTTACTTTCTTCAATTTAAATCTCAGTTTAGCAATAAGGAGTTCATGATCTGAGCCACATTCAACTCCTGATCTTGTTTTGCTGACTGTATAGAGCTTCTCCATCTTTGGCTGCAAAGAATATAATCAGTCTTATTTCGGTATTGACCATCTGGTGATGTCCATGTGTAGAGTCTTCTCTTGTGTTGTTGGAAGAGGGTGTTTGCTATGACCAGCATGGTCTCTTGGCAAAATTCTGTTGTTCAGTTCAGTTCAGTCACTCAGTCATATCTGACTCTTTGACCCATGAACTGCAGCACGCCAGGCCTCCTGTCCATCACCAACTCCCAGAGTCCACCCACACCCATGTCCATTGAGTCAGTGATGCCATCCAACCATCTCATCCTCTGTCGTCCCCTTCTCCTGCCCTCAGTCTTTCCCAGCATCAGGGTCTTTTCAAATGAATCAGCTCTTCGCCTCAGGTGGCCAAAGTATTGGAGTTTCGGCTTCAACATCAGTCCTTCCAGTGAACACCCAGGACTGATCTCCTTTAGGATGGACTGGTTGGATCTATCTCCTTGCAGTCCAAGGGACTCTCAAGAGTCTTCTCCAACACCACAGTTCAAAAGCATCAATTCTTCAGCACTTAGCTTTCTTTGTAGTCCAGCTCTCACATCCATATATGACCACTGGAAAAACCATAGCCTTGACTAGATGGACCTTTGTTGACAAAGTAATGTCTCTGCTTTTTAATATACTGTCTAGGTTGGTCATAACTTTCCTTCTAAGGAGTAAGCGTCTTTTAATTTCATGGCTGCAATCACCGTCTGGTATAGTTTATCCTAAATTATTGATTATGTTGTATTTATCTCCTGTTCCTTTCCAAAAGGTATTTGAGCCATGTCACAACAAAAGATGGAAGTAAAATATGGTTACTAAAAATTCTTTTAGGAAAGGAAGCAAACATGGTAACTACATATGGTGTATGTCTAATATCTAATTCTAGCCAGTATAGTTGCTGTGATTGAATATCAATTTTGCCTTTGAGCTTCCTGGACTATGAATTCTCTTTATTAGAAAGAGGAAAGCATGACTTCCTTAGCAGTGATAGATCTTCCTGAATTCTGAAAATATATTAAATAATTATATCTTAAGCAACAAATAATTAAGAAAACAAAACAGAACCACTCTGTCAGGTGTAAACTCTGCTCTCAAACTGCTCACAGTCTTTGGATTGTCAGATAAGAAAAGGAATACTTGTTTAAATAAAATCCACATTTTTTGAGTACACGGAAGAGAGGTATTTAATCAAAATTCTAAGAGAAGTCATAGGCAGGAAATTCTTTTTCAGGGAAAAAATTATGGTAAACTTTGAGGCAAAATTAAAGTTAACTAAGAAAAGAAGGGACTAGGAAGAGATACAGAGAATGCAATGGCAAACCACTCCAATACTCTTGCCTAGAAAATCCCATGGATGGAGGAGCCTGGTTGGCTGCAGTCCATGGGGTCGCTATGAGTCAGACATGACTAAGCGACTTCACTCTCACTTTTCACTTTCACACATTGGAGAAGGAAATGGCAACCCACTCCAGTGTTCTTGCCTGGAAAATCCCAGGGATGGGGGAGCCTGGTGGGGTCACACAGAGTCGGATACGACTGAAGTGACTTAGCAGCAGCAGGAAGAGATAATTGAAGGAAGAAAGTAAAACAGTACATCCGAAAGGTGCAGCATGCATAGTAGCTAAGCCAGAAGAGATTATCTTTGGCAGTTAATTTCTATAATTTGATATGATTGGAATTTAGGGCACAAATTGGAAAGAAGTAGGAGTTGAAGTAGCCTAAGAGTTGACTCATTGGAAAAGACCCTGTTGCTGGGAGGGATTGGGGGCATGAGGAGAAGGGGACAACAGAGGATGAGATGGCTGGATGGCATCACCAATTCGATGCACATGGTTTTGGGTGAACTCCAAGAGTTGGTGATGGACAGGGAGACCTGGCATGCTGTGATTCATGCGGTTGCAAAGAGTCGGACACGACTGAGCGACTGAACTGAACTGAACTGAAGGGTAACTCTTTGTGTGTGTGTGTGGTTGTTTTGGGGTTTTGGTTTGTTTTTCTTTTGTTTTTGAAAGTGATAGTCTTTGTCTGACTCTTCGTGACTCCATGGACTGTAGCCCTCCAAGCTCCTTCATCCATGGACTTCTCCAGACAGAAATACTGGAGTGGGTTGCCATGCCCTTCCCCAAGGAATCATCCCAACCCAGGGATCTAACCTAGGTTTCCCATGTAGTAGGCAGATTCTTTATCATTTGAGCTATCCAGGAACCCCCTTTTGTTTTTAATAGCCTTTAAATATTAGTACCACGACTTCCAAACCTAACACAGAACTCTCTAGGGTGCCTTAGCAAACTCTCTGGATGCCGCAGTATACTTTAAAATTTTCAAGGAAACACAGTGATACCGTTTGTTGCATACCATGTAAACTAACCAGAATCTGTAAAACTTCAATATTAAGGTTATTCTACAACCCCTATGTACTGGCCGAATAGGAGATGAAGGTGGGAATGTCCAATCTGATTTCAAGTTTTGAGAAATTTCAAGTTACTCGGTGGGCAGGTCCTGTTGATAAGTAACTAGTTATTAAAGAATGAAATAAACATTAATTTTTCTTTCAATGTGTATTATTTTAAACAGATACTAAATTATTACAAGTATTGATTAAGTTATTTAGACCTTACTACTTAATAAGTGGAATTGTTAGGTATTTCTTTATACCCCTAGTCTATGGGACATAAAGAAATTCCTGAGATACTGAAGTTCTGGATTAATACCTAGTATTAAAGTACAGATTTGTGAAAGCAATTCATGTGATATTTTCTAAGTCTATAAAGATAGAAGCAAAAATATCAGATATCTAGAGGGATGCAGTTAGTTTAAACTTTTTCATTTAAGAATTGTTTGCCTCAGTTCTAGACAACAGAAATTTGGGATTTTAATGTTTTTATAACAGTCATACGTATTTGATGACCAGTCAAAGGTGGATTTATAAACTTTGGGAACTGAATAAATAGATGATAGGACTTACATTCCATTATAAATAGTGACAAAACTAATAGACATTTTAGTCCAGATAGGAGATCAGTCTGTTTGTATTTAAGGCCAATCGGTATAGATCACCTATTTCAAGAATTTGTAAGAGCTACAGTACCTAGAAACTCTACATACAGATATGAAATTTTATTTGCTCTACTCTTTTTTTTTTATTTTTGGTCAGAGTTTCAAAGGAGTTCTTGGCCCTAGAAGGTTTGAACAAGTTTATGCATCAACTATATACTTCATTTTTGGGCTTCCAAGGTGGCACTTGTGGTAAAGAACCCTGCCTACCAATGCAGGAGACTTAAGAGACTCAGGTTCAATCCCTGGGTTGGGAAGATCCCCTGGAAGAAGGCATGGAAACTCACTTCAGTATTCTTGCCTGAAGAATCTCATGAGCCAAGGAAACTAACTGGTGGGCTACGGTCCATAGGGTCTCAGAGAGTTGGGCACAACTGAAGCAACTTGGCACACACATACTTCATTTTTGCATAGTATGCCTGTTGACATCAGGTAAATTCGTACCAAAGCCAAGACAAAGTCCTGGTCTTTGCATCTATTAACTCACTGTTTTGCAAAATACATGTTTTTCAGAGGTTAAGAATTAAACATAATTCTTGCACCAAGAATTTAAATAGAACTAATTTTATGGGTGTGATGAATTCTCAAAAAAATTAAAGAAAATCTTTTAATTACTTAGATCTGTGGTTCAAAAGATACATAAAGGGTGAACATCTGTTCTGTGTCCTACACAAACTTAATTCCTCCTCCCAAAGGTAAAAGTTAACTTAAAAACCAATAGTGTTATAGTATTCAAATTTAAAATAGTGAATGATGTATCAGTACAAATAACCAGAACATGTTTTCTTGTTTTAAATATGGATTAGATGTGCTTACCTGATTTGATTTTCATTTTAAGATGAATAACTGATATTTTGTATTCTCTTAGCTTCTATCAGTAGGATATGGTTTAGACATTTGTTTTTAGTAGTTATTTTTGTGTAATGTCAACCAAATTATCAATTGGGATAGTTAGCCATGAAATATATAGAGTTCTAAAATAGTTTTCCCAAGCCCTAATGCTTTTAATTGCTTAACTAAAAAGTGGTCATGAGGATATAATTTTATTTTTGCAAATATTATTTTATTTTTAAGAGGTTTCTTATAGAAGATAAAATAGAATTTTATCTTACCTGTGGAATTTAATAATAATCTTTACTTAAGTGAGTATATACTGGGCCAGGAATTATATTTGGAATTTTACATACAATATTTTTAATTACCGTGTTATCTCTGAAAAGTGCCTAATATTTAGATGTTGTAGACAGTTAAACTGAGTATTTGAAAGGTTAAATAACTTGCTCAACATTCACCGTGTAGGTGCTGCTGGAAACTAATTTGGGCTTGTGGAATATTAAACATCCACTGTTTTTACAGCCCAAAGATGCCTTTGTGTGCAGATGTGTTTATTTTAATGTAAATTTGTCAGGTAATGCTATTTAGTGAGTGGACAGAGATTTTGAAGAATTGCCTTTAGTACAGTTTTATTCTTATACTGAATATTTTACTGAGCAGATAACTTTTTCTAAACTCCCACTTTTGTATGTTTTTTTTTTCTGTAGGGCGATTCCCGAAGTCTTCCTTTTTCTGAGAATGTGAGTGCTGTTCAAAAATTAGACTTTTCAGATACAATGGTGCAACAGAAATTGGATGATATCAAGGATCGAATTAAGAGAGAAATAAGGAAAGAACTGAAAATCAAAGAAGGCGCGGAAAATCTGAGAAAAGTCACAACAGATAAAAAAAGTTTGGCTTATGTGGACAACATTTTGAAAAAATCAAATAAAAAATTAGAAGAATTACATCACAAGCTACAGGAACTAAATGCACATATTGTTGTATCAGATCCAGAAGATGTTACAGGTATTTTATTTGATGTTTATATAGTATAATAACAAGAATGTATTATTTTACAAATAGTAACATTTTTGCCATGTATAGTCTTTAGCCTTAACGAAAGTACAGGGGCTATATTTTCTCCTACAGTTAAGGTCTTATTTATATTTTATTCAGAAGTGCATTGAGTTGATGGATGTGAAGATTAAAATATTTACTTAGAGATGAGTAATTCTGCTGTCTACTCTCTTACTCTCTGTCACTAAGACATTACTTATTTTCCATTATTTGTGTTTTATATTGGATCAACCACATGCTCTTACCTGATTCATTCTTGTGATCAACAGCACAAGTTTGCCAGATGACTTTTTAAAGTTAAAAATGCACTCTATGACCAAGGGATATTTTTATTTTTGTGCAAATGTCGTTGTTCAAACCTGTGACCTCTGTTCTTTGTGCTCTAAGTGACTGAATTAACAACTTACACTACCAGGCATTTTGTTTTAAAAAGAAGAAAAACATTTAAAAAGCCAAACATTACTTTTTTTCCTTCAGTATAGAAAATGAAAGGAAAATACAACCTATAAGTCCAGCTTAAGAGCATAATTTGTAAACAATAGAATTAACAGATGTTCATGTTGGAAATTTTTCAAATGGTACAGAAAGTAAAAATAGAAAAATGACCTCTATCCAGTCTAGGCCCTTTCTGTAAAGGTAGGTGTATCCTTACAGAAAAAAAAAAAATCTGTATTTATATCAGTGTTCATCCATTTATATTTATACATTTTTTTCGAAACCTTTTTACTTAAAAAATCATATAAGACACATTTGATCTAATAGTTTTGTCTTTGCAAAGAAAATATTTTAAACTAGTAATTTAATGTCTATAATCCTTAATTTATTTTCAAAGACAAAGAGTAGTATATGTAGAATGATGTATCTGGCACCATAGAAATTTTAGAAGAAACTGTGTGATTATCTAAGAAAAAATATAAGTAAAATTAAAGTGAAGAAAGTACATAAATTTGATTAAGATCCATAAATTACCAATCTTAAATGTTGTACTTCTGATATTCCGTGTACTTGATAGAACTTGTTTTAATACATTCCTTTCAACATCTGGGACTTACCTTAGGGCTTTCATTTGGAGATTCAATGTAGAGATTTTAATCATGTAAGAATAATTAAATCTTAAAAGTTAAAGAAATCATAAAGAAACCAGTCTTATTTTTGAGCTGAAATAATCCCAAAGATGTAAATTAATTTGCCCAGAATTACAAAGCTAGCTAAAGAACTCTTCAGTCTAGTATTTTTTAATCCACGTGTTCAATAATTACATTATAAATGGAAATTTGTATTATGAAATGCTTTTTTTAGCAATATCATATAAACTTGGAAATGGCCTGTTCTGTTGGAACTCTGCCGAGCTCTACATTCTTTGCCCATTACTTCTTTAGGAGAGTTCTAAAATAAGAAACTGTGCTGGAACTTTAAACTCCATTTAGAGAAAACATTTTGCTAATCACAGAATACCAATAACTACCTTCTAATTTGCCACACAGAGAATAGCCCGTTTGGTTTCCCAAGTCATTTTTAAACACCTAACTTTACTGGAACTATATAAATTACTTATGATAAAATGCACATATTTTAAAAATATGATTTGATGTGTTTTAACAAATGTCTATATCCAGGTAACCATGACTACAGCTAAGGATCCTGACCATCACTTCATGGTTCTCGTATAGGATACATAATAGTCCCTGTTGGTCTCTGATTCCCATCCCTGGGTTTAGGTAACCATTGGTTTCCCTACTATCACTTCAGGTTAGACTTGTCTTTCCTAGAGTTTCATATGAAGAAATGACCTTATAGACCTGTCAGATTTCTTTTCTACCTCAACACTCAATTTGGCTATCACTGAAGCCTTGACTTTCTCTGATTCTCTATTCTGCTTGGACACTCACTGTTGTATTACAATTTATTTCTGCACATTTTGATAGTACTTACTAAACTAGATGATCCTTGAGGACAGGACCATTGTTTTTATTCAGGTATTTTCAAAGTTTATCATTAAAGCGTGGAACATAGTAGGTGTTTCAGTTCAGTTCAGTCACTCAGTCGTGTCCAACTCTTTGCGACCCCATGAATCACAGCACGCCAGGCCTCCCTGTCCATCACCAACTCCCGGAGTTCACTCAAACTCATGTCCATCGAGTTGGTAATGCCATCCAGCCATCTCATTCTCTTTCAGTTCAGTTCAGTTCAGTTCAGTCGCTCATTCTCTTTAGTTGTGAATATATCTCAAAAAAAACCCAGTAAATAAAGATCTTATATTAGTTTTTATAATTATAATAATACCAAATCATAATTTATCATGGTATTTTATTTAATAACTTGGGGAATAAAACCTTAAATAAAGTTTTAGGATAAATATTTCCAGAGACTTTCTTTGCTGTTCATTTGACTTACCGGATAATTACAGGGCAGATGTTCTATGAAACATAACTTTCTACTGTTACTTCTTAATGCTTAAGTTTGTTGCAATGAACTTGACAAGTTGGTTAAAATTTGACTGTATTAAAAAAACAGTTTTCTTTGCAAATGGCATATTCACACATCTTGGTGATAAGTTGTTGTGGTTTTTTTGGCTTTGTTTTGTTTTCATTTTCTCTTATAACTTACTTGACTTAATTAAAATCAACAACAGCAGAGAGGATTAAGGTAGTTAATCATTAATTTTAGGTGAGATTGCCATGAAATTTTATGTTTTACATCACATACTAAAATAGACAAAATCATTTAACTTGATTAGATCTGACATAAAGAGTCAAGGACCTGGTGTTTGCTTTCAGTTCTCTAAAGTATGTGGATTAATAAGTATGTGCAGAAGTATTTGGCTAATTTCTGTTGTCTTGAGGGTATGTGAGCAGAATGAATGATTCAAGGAGAGAGGGATAGAATATAAATTTACATTGTATATATGATTGCCATATAAGCAGTTAGGAGACCTGCTTTTAACTTACTTCTGCAATAATTAACTCCTTTAGCCATTATTTTCTAATTTGTAAAATAAGGACATTTATCAGATAAAATTTAAGACTTTAGCCATAAAAGTCTCTGAAATACTGCTTATTATAATGTTAAGATGATCATTTGAGACTGTTAATGTCTAAAATATATGTGTTTGTTTATTCTTGAGCAGTAGAAAGTGAATTTTTGATGTTCTCTTCATGTTTATGATACTATAAGCTTCCTATTCACCTTCCATATACTTATAGGATAGTCTCATGGAGTATTATTATTATTCCCACTTGGAAATTAGAAACGTATTATAAAATGAGGCTGATTGTACTTTATGAAAAAAGTTTTGGATCTCTGTAAAGTGGATTTGTAATCTCAGTCATCAGTTCAGTGAGTTCAGTTCAGTTGCTCGGTTGAGTCCGACTCTTTGCGGCCCCATGAATCACAGCACACCAGGCCTCCCTGTCCATCACCAACTCCTGGAGTTCACTCAAACTCCTGTCCATCGAGTCGGTGATGCCATCCAGCCATCTCATTCTCTGTCGTCCCCGTCTCCTCCTGCCCCCAATCCCTCCCAGCATCAGGGTCTTTTCCAGTGAGTCAACTTGACGCATGAGGTGGCCAAAGTATTGCAGTTTCAGCTTTAGCTTCAGTCCTTCCGATGAAAAGTCATAGGTGATACCTAAAACTCTAAATATTTAAGAAAGAACTGATTTTCTGAATCTTTGGAATCTTATATGCTATCCCTAAAGAAGAGGACAAGAATATTTATCATATTGTATTAGGTATAACTAATAATTTGTATAGTTTAAATCCCTCTGTTTTTACCTTATTTCCTTCTCTTGCCCTCTTCCCATTTCTATTTTCTCAGACACCAACAAACTTAGATTAATTTTTTGCCATTTGAAGTAGGGAATGTTTTATTTAATATGTAGAATATTCAGAAAGGAAGTATTGATTTAGTATAGAACTAATAATGTTGGAATTTTGTGTGTGGTTTTGTCTGTTTTGGCCGCAGCACACAGCATGCATTATCTTAGTTCCCCAACCAGGGATTGAACCCATGGCCCCTGCAGTGGAAGCACAGAGTCCTAACTATCGGACTGCCAGGAAATTCCCTGGAATTTTTTGGAGTTAGCTTTGGAAGCTTCTCAATTTCTGAGCTGTATCTGTATCGAGGGAGCCAACTTAATAACTAAAATGTAGTTTATGAAGTCTTTCTTGAATGAGTACAAGTGAGAATTTAAATTTCTTTTTTATTATTGGCCTAGCCACCTAAATGTAGCATAGAAATTATAGTTGACTTTTATGTTTATTAAAATGTATAGCTTGATTTATTATGCTATTTCTATATAATCCTTATTTTTGATTGAATTTCTCATTTTGAGGTAAGCATATGTTGAATTAAGTTGTGAACTCCTAAGGAAAGAATTGCCATTAGGTTGGTAACTATAATCATTAACAAGTCACTTTTAATGCCTCTGGATTTATTTTCTTGTCTTTAAAATCATGAAATTAGTTGATTCATAGACACTTAATTTGTGAATTCTTTGATGATAAATTTTTTAAAGTTAATACACAGTAAAACTGATTCTTTCCTGGGTACTTCATTCAATGAATTTTAATACACAGATCGGTTCATCTAAATACCACCGCAATCAGGAAAAAGGGCAGTAGTGTCTCTTTGTAGTCACATCCTCTTCCTACTCCATATCCCCTGGCAACCACTGATCTGTCCTCTGTCATTTATAG
This sequence comes from Moschus berezovskii, assembly GCF_049115385.1. Taxonomy (NCBI): domain Eukaryota; kingdom Metazoa; phylum Chordata; class Mammalia; order Artiodactyla; family Moschidae; genus Moschus; species Moschus berezovskii. The sequence goes on from NC_142463.1 coordinate 67,275,516, forward strand.
TTTGCTTTTCAAGAATATCATATAAATGCCAAAGCCTTTGACTGTGTGGATCACAATAAACTGTGGAACATTCTGAAAGAGATGGGAATACCAGACCACCTGACCTGCCTCTTGAGAAACCTATATGCAGGTCAGGAAGCAACAGTTAGAACTGGACATGGAACAACAGACTGGTTCCAAATAGGAAAAGGAGTACGTCAAGGTTGTATACTGTCACCCTGCTTATTTAACTTATATGCAGAGTACATCATGAGGAACGCTGTGCTGGAAGAAGCACAAGCTGGAATCAAGATTGCCGGGAGAAATATCAATAACCTCAGATATGCAGATGACACCACCCTTATGGCAGAAAGTGAAGAGGAACTCAAAAGCCTCTTGATGAAAGTGAAAGAGGAGAGTGAAAAGGTTAGCTTGAAGCTCAACATTCAGAAAACGAAGATCATGGCATCTGGTCCCATCACTTCATGGGAAATAGATGGGGAAACAGTGGAAACAGTGTCAGACTTTATTTTTTTGGCTCCAAAATCACTGCAGATGCTGATTGCAGCGAGGAAATTTAAAGACGCTTACTCCTTGGAAGGAAAGTTATGACCAACCTAGATAGCATATTAAAAAGCAGAGACATTACTTTGCCAACCAAGGTCCGTCTAGTCAAGGCTATGGTTTTTCCCGTGGTCATGTGTGGATGTGAGAGTTGGACTGTGAAGAAAGCTGATCACCGAAGAATTGATGCTTTTGAACTGTGGTGTTGGAGAAGACTCTTGAGAGTCCCTTGGACTGCAGGGAGATCCAACCAGTCCATTCTAAAGGAGATCAATCCTGGGTGTTCATTGGAAGGACTGATGCTAAAGCTGAAACTGCAATACTTTGGCCACCTCATGCGTCAAGTTGACTCACTGGAAAAGAGTCTGATGCTAGGAAGGATTGGGGGTGGGAGGAGAAGGGGACGACAGAGAATGAGATGGCTGGATGGCATCACCGACTCGATGGACAGGTGTTTGAGTGAACTCCAGGAGTTGGTGATGGACAGGGAGGCCTGGCGTGCTGTGATTCATGGGGTCGCAAAGAGTCGGACACGACTGAGCGACTGAACTGAACTGAACTGAAAGTTTATAACCTTTTAAGTCTGACTTCTTTCACTCAGCATATTGCTGTTTGAGACTCTTCTAGCAACAGTTTATTCTTTTTTACTGCTGAGTAGTAGTCCATCATCGGAGAAGGCAATGGCAAGCCACTCCAGTACTCTAGCCTAGAAAATCCCATGGATGAAGGAGCCTGGTAGGCTGCAGTTCGTGGGGTTGCTAAGGGTCGGACACGACTGAGCGACTTCACTTTCACTTTTCACTTTCACACATTGGAGAAGGAAATGGCAACCCACTCCAGTGTTCTTGCCTGGAGAATCCCAGGGACGGGGCAGCCTGGTGGGCTGCCGTCTATGGGGTCACACAGAGTTAGACACGACTGAAGTGACTTAGCAGCAGCAGCAGTCCATCATATAGACCATCATATAGATGTACCGCAATTTATTTATCCATTCTTCCACCGGGAACTTTAGAGTTCTTTTCAGATTTTTGGCAGTTATCAATAAGCTGCTATAACTGACCATTAACAGGTTTTTGTTTGGACGTGTTTTCAGTCCACCTTGGTAAATACTTAGGTGTGTGATTGCTAAATCATATATTAATGTTTGATAATATAAGAAACTGCCAAAGTGGTTGTATTATTTTTCCAGAGTGGCTATATTATTGTTCCTTCTCACCAGCAATATATGAGAGTTCCAATTTTTCCACATCCTCTCCAGCACTTGGTATTGTTAATGTATTTTTTTAAAGCAGTTTTAACGGGTATGTAGTCATTGACCATATATATTATTGTAATTAGGAAGAGGAAAGAATAAAAAATGGCAGCATCTTAAGCAGAATTTATGAAAGAATTATGCATGCTGTAGGTACAGAATGTAGGCCTTTTCTACCAAGAGTTAGGCAATAAGCAGTTTTTGAACATTAAGGTGTCATGTAACAGATGAAGGCGGTTATGAAATTTTAATGCCTAAGTTGCTTATTTTTTTAAAAAAAATTACAGCCCGCAATCTTGTTTCTTTTTTTCTTAATCTCAAGATCATCAACTAAGTTTTGTTTATTTCATATCTATATCACCTAATATCATGCCTGAGAGTAAGCAGATCCTCACTACCTATTTGTTGAATAATCAGAAAGAGTTGTCTTTTAAGTCTATATATTAAAAGCAGTCTTTGAGCTGCAGATTGATCAAAGACTGCCAAATTCATAGCTTTGTGCTTCTCTCTGAATCTTAAGTTGCATTGGATTTGTTGCTAATAAAGCCCCATTTTCCCATCTCCTATGTAGGTTGGCTAGGGTGTAGTCTAGATGTTTCTGCCACTTGCCAGATCAGCCTCAGAGCTCAGAATGATTTATAGGTAACCAGTGGTTCTATCCAGCTTCCCTGGTGGTTCAGCCAGTAAAGAATCCATCTGCAATGTGGGAGACCTGGGTTTGATCCCTGGGCTGGGAAGATTCCCCAGAGGAGGGCATGGCAACTCCACTCCAGTATGCTTGACTGGAGAATCCCCATGGACAGAGGAGCCTGGCAGTCTACAATCTATGGGGTAGCAAAGAGTCAGACAGGACTAAGTGACTAAACACAGCACAGCACAGTGGTTCTGTCATTTGTTAGAGATTTTTTCCATGTATTTTGACTCCAAACTTCAGTCATCAGTTTTGTTTTCACAGGTGGAGCTTGTTTCCAGCTTTTATAAATTAGCTCTGGGCCTTCTCGGTACTGCGTTCCTTTTTAATGCTGAATAGTGTTCCATTATGTGAATATACCATGTTTTCCTTAGTTATTCACCAGTTAATGAGGCATCTGGGTTGTTTCTGTAGTTGACCTTTTATAGATATTGCTGGTATGAACATTCACATACAACTTGTTGTGGAGACACGTTTATATAAACTTATCTTTATGTAGGTATTTAACTTTTCTAGAGCATTTTATTTCTTCATGTGGATTTAAGTTACCAGCTGGTGCCATTTCTTCTCAATCTGAAAGACTTTTAATATTTCTTGTAAGAAAGTTCAGATAGCAAAAATTCTCACTATCTTAACTGGGAATTATTTCACCTTCATTTTTGAAGGATAGTTTTGCTGGATATAGAATTGTTGGTTAATGGTTTTTCCATCTAGGACTTTGGCTGTGTCATCCCACTTCTGTCTGTCCTGTATTCTTTCATATGAGGAGTCCTATATTCACAGTTATTGCTCTGTATGTAGTGAGTCTTTTTCCTCTTGCTGCTTTCAAGATTTTCCTCTTTGTTTTCAGTTTTTAATGCTTTGACTATGATGAGCTTAGGTATGAATTTCTTTGAATTTATCTTGAGCTTCTTACGTGTGTAGATTAATGGTTTTCATCAAATTATGAAAGTTTCTGGCTTTTGTACATTTTCTTCTCCTTTTTCTGTTGCTGATATTTCTGCTTAGTTAAAAAGTATATTATTCTTATCTTTTTTTTATACTTAAGCTTGGTTTATTGGGGTTTTTCCCTGTGACAGCATAGCATAGTGTCAGACCATGATGGGTTAGATGTTATGCTGAAATGCTTTGGGTCAGATAATCTTATACCCTTTGCTGGTAGGAATGCAAAAACAGTACAGTCACTTGTGAAAACAGGTTTGTTTGTTTTTTAATTGGAGTATAGTTGCTTTACACTGGTGTGTCAGTTTCTGCTATACAACAAACTAAATCAGCCATACATATATACTCCTTTTTTTTTTTTTATTTCCCTTCTAGTTAGGTCATCACAGAACACCAAGTAGAGTTCCCTGTGCTATACAGTAGGTTCTCATTACTTATATATTTTATACATAGTAGTGTGTACATATCAATCCCAATTTCCCAATGTATCACACTCCCCCACTTCCACTTGGTATCCATTAATTTGTTTTATACATCTGTGTCTTTGTTTCTGTTTGCAAATAAGATTCCACACGTACGTGTTAACATTATTTTTCTTTCTGACTTCCTTCACTCTGTATGACAGTCTATGGGTCCATGTACATTTCTGCAAATGACACAATCTTTTCCCTTTAAATGGCCAAGTAATATTCCATTGTATATATGTACCACATCTTCTTTATCCGTTCCTCTGTTGATGGACATTTAGGTTATTTCCATGTCCTGGCTATTGTAAATAGTGCTTCATTGAGCATTGGGGTGCATGTATCTTTTTGAATTATAGTTTTCTCTGGGTATATGCCCACGAGTGGGATTGCTAGATTATGTGGTAGCTCTGTTTTTGGTTTTTGAGGACTTTCCATACTGTTTGTTCTCCATAGTGGCTGTATCAGTGTACATTCCCACCAACAGTATAAGAGGGTTCCTTTTTCTCCATACTCTCCCCAGCATTTATTGTTTGTAGATTTTTTTTAATGATGGCCATTCTGACCAGTGTCAAGTGATACACCTCATTGTAGTTTTGATTTTCTTTCTCTAATAATGAATGATGTTGAGCATCTTTTCATGTGTGTGTTAGCCATCTGTATTTTTGTCTTCTTTGGAGAAAGGTCTAGGTCTTCCGCCCATTTTTTGATTGGGTTGTTTGTTTTTTTGAAATTGACCTGCATGAGCTGCTTGTATATTTTGGAAATCAAACCTTTGTCAGTTGCTTTGTTTGCAACTATTTTCTTCCATTCTGAGGGTTATCTTTTCGTCTTATTTATGGTTTCCTTTGCTGTGCTTGAAATTCTACAAGCCAGGCTTCAACAATATATGAACTGTGAACTTCCAGATGTTCAGGCTGGTTTTAGAAAAGGCAGAGGCACCAGAGATCCAATTGCCAACATCCGTTGGATCATTGAAAAAGCAAGAGTTCCAGAAAAACATCTATTTCTGCCTTATTGACTATGTAAAAGCCTTTGACTGTGTGGATCACAGTAAACTGTGGAAAATTCTGAAAGAGGTGGGAATACCAGACCACCTGAGCTGCCTCTTGAGAAATCTGTATGCAGATCAGGAAGCAACAATTAGTACTGGACATGGAACAACAGATTGGTTCCAAATAGGAAAAGGAATACGTCAAGGCTGTATATTGTCATCTTGCTTATTTAACTTCTATGCAGAGTACATCATGAGAAATGCTGGGCTGGATGAAGCACAAGCTGGAATCAAGATTGCCGGGAGAACTATCAATAACCTCAGATATGCAGATGACACCACCCTTATGGCAGAAAGAGAAGAAGTAAAGAGCCTCTTGATGAAAGTAAATGAGGAGAGTGAAAAAGTTGGCTTAAAGCTCAACATTCAGAAAACTAAGATCATGGCATCTAGTCCCATCACTTCATGGGAAATAGATGGGGAAACAGTGGCTGACTTTATTTTTCTGGGCTCCAGAATCACTGCAGATGGTGAATTCAGCCATGAAATTAAATGATGCTTACTCCTTGGAAGAAAAGTTATGACCAACCTAGACAGGATATTGAAAAGCAGAGACATTGCTGACAAAGGTCCGTCTAGTCAAAACTATGGTTATTCCAGTGGTCATGTATGGATGTGAGAGTTGGACTATAAAGAAAGCTGATCACTGAAGAATTGATGCTTTTGAACTGTGGTGCTGGAGAAGACTCTTGAGAGTCCCTTGGACAGCAAGGCGATCCAACCAGTCTATCCTAAAGGAAATCAGTCCTGAATATTCGTTGGAAGGACTGATGTTGAAGCTACAACTCCAAGACTTTGGCCACCTGATGCGAAGAACTGACTCATTTGAAAAGACCCAGATGCTGGGAAAGACTGAAGATGGGAGAAGGGGATGACAAAGGATGAGATGGTTGGGTGGCATCACTGACTCAATGAACATGAGTTTAAGTAAACTCCAGGAGTTAGTGATGGACAGGGAGTCCTGGCGCGCTGCAGTGTATGGGGTTGCAAAGAATCGGACACGACTGAGCAACTGAACTGAACTGAACTTGCTGTGCAAAAGATTTTAAGTTTAGTTAGGTCCCATTTGTTTATTTTTATTTTTGTTACTCTAAAAAGTGTGTCAAAAAAGATCTTGCTGCAAGTTATGTCAAAGTGTGTTGTGCCTGTGTTTTTCACTTAAGAGTTTTACAGGGTCTGACCTGTAACCCACAATCCTATCCATGCTGTTTTTGTAAAATACTAAGAAAGCTCAATTAAAGGTTGAACTAGTTATAAATTATTTCAGTAAAATTACTTCAATTGAGTGACATCTGACAAAGGTCATCCTGAGTACACAAAGATCTTGATTAAGATCCATTACTAACTAATGAGCATTTATTATAATCTGGACAGTTTCCAGATGACTGTATAAGGTAAGCATATCTGTTTAAACAAGAAAGGTGGATTTCGAGGGAAATAGGCACAGTTAACATGGTTGTAACACAAGTCAAGAATCTGCAGCAGCTTATTTTTAAAATCAGTGTATAAGTACTATGTATAAGTAAAAACCAAAATGTTGACCAGTGAATAGTAATTAAGAGACATAGATTGTCTTTGTGAAAGTGGTAGATAAATAGTAAGATAATGCTTCAGCATACTGCTGCATTTATTAATTTACATTTGGCTAGATTTACTTCAATTATATTCAATTGTATTTCCTCTTATTTTAAAAAAATTAAGTAGTTTTGTTCCCTGAACAGACATCCTGGCTATACAAGACAAAATTATGAATATTGAACATTGGGAGTCAACTAGGTGTAAAGATCATAGTTTTTATAATCCAGGGTCTCATCCCTGCTGGGCCATCATGTATTTATGTGGTTGTATGCCACTTGTTGGAGAAGGAAATGGCAACCCACTCCGCTGTTCTTGCCTGGAGAATCCCAGGGACGGGACAGCCTGGTGGGCTGCCGTTTATGGGGTCACACAGAGTCGGACATCACTGAAGTGACTTAGCAGCAGCAGCAGCATACCACTTGTAGTGGTATAGCCTCTCCAGGCCTTGTTTTTCTCATTCATAAAACAAAGAAAATACAGACTATTTATGCTCTTTCTATGCTGTTTGGTGAACAGGGGTTTTAATAGCCTAAGAAAAGGTCAAGTATGAGGCATTTAATTGTTGTTCTTTAGTAACTAAGTCATGTCCAACTCTGCAACCCCGTGGACTGTAGGTTGCCAGGCTCCTCTGTCCATGGGATTTCCCAGGCAATAATATTGGAGTGGATTGCCGTTTCCTTCTCCAGGGGTATCTTCCCCACCCAGGGATCGAATCTGTCTCTTGCATTGCAGGCGGATTCTTTACCACTGAGCCACCAGGAAAGTCCATGAGATACTTAAGCTTTTCTAAATCTGAGCATGAAACCTGTGCTGGGATGTAAGTAAAATCTGAGGAAACTTTCCTTAGGCTGGGAAGTAAAGATTCAGTTACAATACTAACCTCCAAGAAAATCAAGGAAACAGTTTAAGGCTGAGCCTTAGTTAGGAGTCTTTTATGGATGGGGACTGCTCCTGTGTTCTAGAACTCTTAATTCATTTTGAAAGCCAACCGCTCAGTTGTGGATTTAGAGAAAATACTAAAAGCACCCGAAACAGTATATCTGTTGCTCCACACATTGTTGGGGAAACTACTAGCAAATTCCATTTTTACTCATCTTTCTGCCCTTGGAAAATGTTATCCCTTAGGAGACTAACAAGAATAACTAGAGAATTGGAAAAAGACATATACTTTTCATTGACTAAGCTAAAGCCTTTGAATGTGTGGATCACAACAAACTGGAATATTCTTCAAGAGATGGGGATAGCAGACCACCTTACCTGCCTCCTGAGAAACCTGTATGCAGGACAAGAAGCAACAGTTAGAACTGGACATGGAACAATGGACTGGTTCCAAATTGGGAAAGGAGTACATCAAGGCTGTATATTGTCACCCTGCTTATTTAACTTATATGCAGAGTACATCATCCGAAATGCTGGGCTAGATGAATCACAAGCTGGAATCACGATTGCTAGAGAAATAATATGCAGATGATACCACTTTAATGGCAGAAAGGGGAGAGGAACTAAAGAGCCTCTTGATGAAAGTGAAAGAGGAGAGTGAAAAAGTTGGCTTAAAGCTCAGCATTCAGAAAATTAAGATCATGGCCTCCAGTCCCATCACTTCATGCAAATAGATGGGGAAACAATGGAAAAAGTGACATTTTTTCTTGGGCTCCATAATCACTGCATATGGTGACTGCAGCCATGAAATTAAAAGACACTTGCTCCTTGGAGGAATAGTTATGCCAAACCTAGACTGTTTTAAAAAGCAGAGACGTCGCTTTGCTGACAAAGACCCATATAGTCAAAGCAACAGTTTTTCCAACAGTCAAGTATGGATGTGAGAATTGGACTGTAAAGAAGACCGAGTGCCAAAGAATTGACACTTTGAAACTGTGGTGCTGGAGAAGACTCTTGAGAGTCCTTGGACAGCGAGGAAAGCCAACCAGTCAATCCGAAAAGAAATCAACCCTGAATATACACATTTTAAGGACTAATGCTGAAGCTGCAGCTCAAATACTTTGTCCACCTGATGCAAAGAAGTGACTCGTTGGAAAAGACCCTGATGCTTGGAAAATTGACGTCAAGAGAAGGGTGTGACAGGATAATGTTGGATGGCATCCCTGACTCAATGGACATGAGTTTGAGCAAACTCAGAGAGATATTAGTGGACAGAGTCCTGGTGTGCTGCAGTCCATGGCGACTCAAAGAGCTGGACGTGATTTGGCAGCTGAACAGCAGCAAGGAGCTTTTAGCCACATCGTACTTTCTGCTGACTTCCAGAGCGGTATTTCAAACCAGGATGGATTTTCTGGGCTTCATCTGAGAATTTATAGCCTCATAACCTTTTGGATAGTTACCTGAATATAGGTATTATCCTACTGACTTTGCCTTTTGTCATGTTTAAAGTTGAACTCCTCTTTCCTGGAACACTGCCTCTAAATCGTTCCCTTTTGTTTTCTGCCCTGTTAATGGCATGACCCCCATAATCTATAAATGAAACCTGACGTTTACTGTAGATTTCTTTCTCTCTTTTCTACTTTCAGTCTTAAGTGTAAGTCAGTTCACCAAGTCCGTAGATTCTACCTCTGACATAGGTCTCAAATTTGTATTCTCAATCCTCACTGCTAACGCCTCCAAATTCAGGTTTAATCCAACCTAAACAGTCCTACCAATAATTTTTACTTAGTATTCAGTTTTGATCCTGTTACTTTCTTGCTTGAAACCTCGCAGTGACTTTCCATTCTTTACAGAATAGAGTGCAAATTTGTAGCATTACAGAGATACCCTCATATAATCTGGGCTCTGTCTCTTCATTTCTGAGCTGTTCCTCCCAAATCTAATTTTCCCATCTTTCCTCCTATGATTTATATTTGCTTTCTCTCTCTCTCTTTTTTTTAATCTTTCTTAACATGTGTGTGGGGTGTTTGTGTGTTTGAATGTGTGTGTGTATTGGCAGAATCTAGGTGGTGGGAATATGGGTGCTCACTACACAATTCTTTCAATTCTTCAGTATACTTGAAAATGTTAATGTATGCACACATATACTATTTAGAAATGGACACGCATACCCTTTTATGTACGTATAGAGACTGTGTCTTCTAAGCTATTTGAGAAAAGGAATTTTTTTCTCAAGTCCTTTGCACAATTCCTGAATATTTCTGATGTAACCAATTCCCTGTGTTAAATTCCCTTTGTTCGAAATATCTAGTGTGGTTTCTGTTTGTCAACTAGACTCTTAATATACCTTCTTTCCACACCATGTAAGAAATTTAGAATAACTTCAGTCTTCTTAACTCCATTTATGTGCTATCGTCGTTCATATTCTAGTTCTGTCATTGTATTTTCAATTCCATAAATTAGATTAATTGTTACTTTATATAATCATTGTTGGTTTACATTTATTTTCTTTGTACATCATTTCTTCATGCTTCTCAGACCTTCCTTCATTTTGTTTCTTTTTCTTCTTAAAGGTATAGACTTTAGAAAGATATTTTCTCTGGTATATCATTCTAGGTTGGCATTTAATTTCTATCAATAACTGTAAACCATTATTTTATGTCTTCTGGATTGCCCTGTTGTTGAATAGGCAACTGCCAGTCTAATAGTTAAACAGTGCTGATATTCTGCCCTTTCTTCTTAGCTGTTTTTAACAAGCTGTTTGTTTACAGTGTTCTGTATAATGGTATAGGTTTCCTTTCCTTTGATCTGCTTGGGATTTGTTGGGTTCCTGAATCTGAGATTTGTGTGTTTCATTGATTATGAGAAGTGCTTAGCCCTTATCTCTTCAATATTGCTCCTCCTGTATTCTCTCTTCTGTTTCATTTTGGTGCTCCAATTAGATGAATAGTAATTTCTTCAAGTCTTTGTCCATTTCTCTAATAATTTCTTTCTGCGTGCCCAGTTTGTTCTTGACCATATATATTTCTAATTCTGCTGTCCATCTATCTGTCTCTGTCTTTATATATATCATTTACTACTACAATTTATGCTTAGTTTTGTTAATCTTTGACAGTGTCTTGCTTTAGTCATTCTTTTGATACCTTTTTAATTTTAACTTTACCTATAAAATATGCTTTTTCACATTTTGTGCAACATAATGACAACAAATGAAATCTTTGCTATGCTACTTTAGTTTTTTTCTCACTCATGGTGAATTTCTTTTTCTGCCTGTACTTTGTGATTTCTGATTGTTGTACATTTTCACTGGAATCTTATCTGTGGGAATTATTTTAGTGCCTGGATTTAAAGTGCCTTCTTTCAAAAAGGATTTACATTTGTTTCTGTAAGATGCCTGAAAGCATTATTAATCTGAGGCCAATTAAAATTCTTGCTTAGTTTTGACAGGGTCACATAGATAGTGTGGTTTCCTGCCTCAAACCTGTATGAGAGCAATAGGAATTTTTTTTTTCTTTTTAAGAATATCCATTTCCCTTATTCCCAGTCACCCCAAGCCAAAGGCAAGTCAGCAAATTCAGCTGTTATGGATGACAACTTTTTAGGTTCCTGTCTTTAATCATGTTTTTCCTGATCTGACTGACTACTTTGTAAGATCTCTTAGGCCTTTTCTTGAACTCTTATTAAAATCCAAGCTTTACTTTGCTAGGATGATGAGAACCCAATAAGTCCTTTTGTTCAGAAAAGCAAAACCATTCTCAGAAGCACAAAGGTACAAATGTCTACTTATATCTGTCCTGGAATTCTGTCACATGCACTGTGAATGCACTGCCTCCTCCCTAGCCCCCAAGTGCAAGTAAGTCTGAGAAATCTTGCTTTTTTGTTTTTATTTTCCCCTTAACCTGGCTCTTATTTTAAGCATGAAAGGAGATTACACATGGAGTATTAAGTTAGTCAACCTACCTTGTCAGGTACTTAAAGATTTCACATATCTCCTAGCTAATTTATTTGAGGTGTTTTGTAGCACTGTGATTTTTTTATAACTAATTTTTATCTCTTCTAGAGTTATTTTTGTGGAATTATAATTTCCTAGAATGTTCTCCAAAGATATCACACACACAAAAAGACAGTTACAGGCCAATGTCACTGATGAACATAGACACTAAAATCCTCAATAAAATACTAGCAAACCAAATCCAGCAATACACTGAAAGAATCATACACAACGATCAAGTGGGATTTAGCCCAGGGATGTAAGAATTTTTCAGTATACACAAGTCAATCAGTGTGATACACAGCATTAACAGATTGAAGGAAAAAACTGTATGATCATCTCAATGGATGCAGAAGAAACTTTTAATAAAATTCAACATCCTTTTATGATAAAAATTCTCCAGAAAATGAGGATAGAGAGAACATACTTAAACATAGCAAAGGCTATATATGGCAGTCCCAGAGCTGACATTATACTCAGTGGTGAAAAGTAGAAAGCATTTCCTTCAAGATCAGAAATAAGACAAGATTCTCACCACTTTTGTTTAACATAATTTAGGAAGTCCTAGCCACAGCAATCAGAGGGAGAAAAAGAAAAGAGTCCAAATTGGAAAGGAAGAAGTAAAACTGTCACTGTTTCCAGATGACATGGTGCTATACATAGGAAATCCTAAAGATGCCACCTAAAGATGCTCATCAACGAATTCAGTAAATTTGCAGGATACACAATTAATGTACAGAGATCTATTGCATTTCTATACATTCACAATGAACAATCAGAAAGATAAATTAAGGAAACAATTCCATTTACCATTGTATCAAAAAGAATGAAATAAGTGCAAGGAGATCCAACCAGTCCATTCTAAAGGAGATCAATCCTGGGTGTTCATTGGAAGGACTGATGCTAAAGCTGAAACTGCAATACTTTGGCCACCTCATGCGACGAGTCGACTCACTGGAAAAGAGTCTGATGCTGGGAGGAATTGGGGGTGGGAGGAGACGGGGACGACAGAGAATGAAATGGCTGGATGGCATCACCGACTCGATGGACATGAGTTTGAGTGAACTCCGGGATTTGGTGATGGACAGGGAGGCCTGGTGTGCTGTGATTCATGGGGTCGCAAAGAGTCGGACACGACTGAGCGACTGAACTGAACTGAACTAAAAGAGGCCAAAGACCTGTATTCCAAAAACTATAAGATTCTGATGAAAGAAAGACACAGACGGAAAGATATACTCTGTTCTTGGATTGGAAGAATCACTGTTGTTAAAATGACCATATTACCCAAGGTAATCTACAGATTCAGTGCAATCTCTATCAAAATACCAATAACATTTTTCACAGAACTAAAACAATTTTAGAATTTATATAGAAACACAAAAGTCCCCAAATAGCCAAAACAGTCTTGACAAAGAACAGAGCTGTAGGGATCAAGCTCCTTGACTTCAGACTATACTGCAAACCTACAGTTATCAAAGCAGTATGGTACTATCACAAAATCAAGGGAATAGGATAGAAAGCCCAGAAATAAACCCATATAATTATGGTCAATTAATCTATGACAAAGGAGGCAAGAGTATACAATGGAGCAAAGACAGTCTTTTCAGCAAGTGGTGCTGGAGAAACTGGACAGCTGCATATAAAAGAATGAAATTAGAACATTGTCTATCACCATGTACAAAAATAAATTCCAAATGGATTAAAGGCCTATTTAAGTCCAACAAACTTCCAACAAGAAAACAGGCAGAAAACTCTGACATAAATCATGGCAATTATTTTTTGGAACCGTCTTCTAAAGTAAAGGAAATAAAAGCAAAAATAAACAGATGGGATCTAACTAAAAAGCTTTTGAACAGCAGAGGAAACCATTGACAAAACAAAAAGATGATGTATTGAATGGGAGAAAATGTTTTCAAATGATACAACTAATAAAGGATTGATACCCAACATATGTAAACAGCTCATACAACTCAACGCTTTTTAAAAAATTTTAAAATAGGCCAAAGAAATGAATAGACACTTTGCCAAAGAAGAAATGCAGATGGCCAACAGGCACATGAAAAGATGCTTATTATTGCTAATCATCAGGGGAATGCAAATCAAAACCACAAAGAGGTATCAACTCACATCTGTCAGAATGGCTATCATCAAAAAGCCTATAAAAAAACAAATGTCCACAAGGAGATGGAGAAAAGGGAATCCTTGTACACTGTTGATGGGAATGTAAATTGGTGGAACCACTGTGAAAAAAAGTATGGAGATTTCTCAGAAATAATATGACTCAGTAATTCCACTCCTGGATATATATCCAAAAAAAACCCAAACCACCATTTCAAAAAAATGCATGCACGCCAGTGTTCGTAGCAGCATTGTTTATAATAGCCATAGTATGGAAACAACCTAAGTGTCCATTCACTGATGAATGGATAAAGAAGCTGTGGTGTGTATGTATGTGTGTATATATATAATTGAATACTGCTGCTGCTAAGTCACTACAGTCGTGTCCGACTCTGTGCAACCCCATAGACGGCAGCCCACCAGGCTCTGCCTACTCAGCCATAAAAAAGAACAAAGTTTTGCCATAGTAGTCACATGGATGGACTTGGAGGACATTGTGCTAAGTGAAATAAGTCAGAAAGATAAATACTATATGACTCCAATACTTCGGCCACCTCATGTGACAAGTTGACTCACTGGAAAAGAGTCTGATGCTGGGAGGGATTGGGGGTGGGAGGAGAAGGGGACGACAGAGAATGAAATGGCTGGATGGCATCACCGACTCGATGGACATGAGTTTGAGTGAACTCCGGAAGTTGGTGATGGACAGGGAGGCCTGGCGTGCTGTGATTCATGGGGTCGCAAAGAGTCAGACACGACTGAGCTACTGAACTGAACAGATATGTGGAATTTTAAAAGTATGACAAATGAATATGACATAAAATAAGCAAAGTTGTTGCTAACAGAAAACAACCTAGTGGTTAATAGTGGGGAGAGCAAAGTGTAGCGGGGGCAGTATAGGTGTGGGAGAGTGGGAGGTACAAACTACTGAGTGTAAGAAAGTCAAGGATGTATAATACGACACTAGTAATTGCAAATATTTTGTAATAACTGTAAATGGAAAGTAACCTTTAAAAATTGTATAAAAGTTAAAAAATTTAAAACAAATAGAGAAAGTAGCAGGTTGAACAAGAAAACAGCTGAAATCTGAAGAATACAGCACAGTTTTTCTAACCTCTAAATGAGTAAAAAGTGAGCTTTATAAAACAAGACATTTCTAAAGTTTAATTTCTGACTTGGCATATACTTGTGACTTTTGCAAATTACTTAGCCTCTCTGAGTATGCTTTTTTATTTGTAAAAATGAGGTTATATTACAAAATTTGTGAGTTCCTTTGGAGATTAGATGGCAGAAATATTGGCTGCTTAACTGAGCCCTGACATGTAATTTTATTGAGCCCTACATTTTAGCCTAAGCACTATTCAGGATTTATCTTCACAATAACACCCAATTTGTGGTTAGATAATTATAACACAGATATTAAGTATCTGATTAAGATCACACCAATAAGTAACAGTCTCAGGATTTTAACTCAGACATTCTGACCTCAAGAGCCCAGACTCTTTAACCATTATGTTCTTTCTTTCTTTTTTTAAATTTTATTTATTTGTTGGCTGTGCTGGGTCTTTTTTGGGTGTGGACTTTCAATGGTTCCGGCAAGGGAGGGCTAGCCATTCTTAGTCTGGGTGTATGGTCTTGTGGAACACAGGGTCAGTAGTTGTGGCACAAAGGGCTCATTTTCCCTGTGGCATGTGGAATCTTCCCGGATCAGGGATTGAACCTGTGTCCTTTGCATTGATTGATAAGCAGATTCTCAGCCACTGAACTGTCAGGGAAGTCCACCAGTGTGTTATTTCTTATGTTCTTAAACTTCTTTTAAAACTCAAGATGTAATTTTCCATGGCAACAGTATTCAGTTCAGTTCAGTTCAGTTCAGTCCCTCAGTCGTGCCTGACTCTTTGCGACCCCATGAATCACAGCACGCCAGGCCTCCCTATCAGTCACCAACTCCCGCAGTTCACTCAAACTCATGTCCATCGAGTCGGTGATCCATCCAGCCATCTCATTCTCCGTCGTGCCCGTCTCCTCCCACCCCCAGACATTATAATATTATTACAAATTCACCGACTGATAGAATGAATGGATATTTCAGTGTCTTGGACACCATGCTTCAATGTGCAAGAATTTCTTTAGTATCTTTAATAGTTTGTAATCTAGTTTCTATGTAAATGCTTCCAGAGACAAGGGATTTTATTACATTTTTAAGGTAAACCATTTAATTTTTAGATAACTCAAAATATAAGGAATTTCTCTTTTCCTGGGATAAAAGTTTTGCTATCACTACCTTTACCCATTGTTTCTAATTCTCTCCCTTGTGAGAAGATTGTGAAAGGACAGCTTCTTTCATAGTTTTTTAAATGTTTAGGCAAAATCATTTCTCTTTCTCACTGTAGGCTAAACACCATCAAATATTTTATAAGCAATACATTTCCATACATGCCTCTAATGAGGACCTTTTAACTCTGATTGCGTTCCAGTTGTTTTTCAAAATGTGCTTACTAGAAATTAACTTTATGTACCAGATTTTGTATAATTTTAAGTTTTTTCCAAGAGTCTTATATCATTTATGTTTTTAAAAAAGTGAGATGGAGGAGAAAACATAATTGTTTACAAATCTGAATATACTTTTTAGTCATTACTGTAACATGCATTTGATTTATGTTCTCAGCAAACACTTGTACACTGACTAGTTCTAGTTAATGTATATTGGATTTACTATGCACCGTGCCCTTTTCTAAGCTCTTTACACATAACATTTAGTCACAATAATTCTGTGGAGTAGAGGTCATTTTCACTATTTAATAGATGAGAAATATGAGGCACAGTGCTATTAGGTAATTTATCCCATATCTGATGGTCTGTACTAAATCTCAGGGCCAAAACTGAGATTCACACCTAGGCGCAACCTCTGAAGTGTGTGTGTAGGGGTGTGTTTGTGTGTATATTTATGTCTTAATCTAGGCTACTTTAACAAAATACCATAGGGACTTCCCCAGTGGTCTAGTCCACACTAGAGTGTGATAACACTCCACACTCCAAATGAAGGGGGCCTGGGTTTGATACCTGGCCAGGGAACTAAGATGACACATACCACAACTAAGCCTGTGTGCTGCAACTCCTGAGCCCGCACACTGCAGCTAGAGAAGCCCTTGTGTAGCAACAGACACCCAATGAGGCCAAAATAAATTGTAAATAGAAATACAATAATAATTAAAGGAACTACTTCTTAGCAATTAAAAAAAAGAATTTAAACAAAATTTTAATCGTTTTAAATTCTTTTTGTTTAAAGAATTTAAGCAAAATACCATAGGCTTTGGTATTTAAACAAAATATCATAAACTAGAAATTTGTTTCTCATATATCTGGAGGCTGAGAACTCCAAGATTAAGGTGCCAACATAGAATTATAGTGATGACCCTCTTTCTCGTTTGTAGACATCTTTTCACCATATCCTCATGTAATTAAGGGAGACTGCCCTTATGACCTCATTACTCCTGAAAGCCTCGCCTCCAAGTTCTCTCACATTAGAGGTTCAACATATGAATTTTGGGAGTGTACAAACATTCTGTCCATAGAAATATGTTAAATAGTTCTTTTGTGTGCCTGAAAAATTATCTACCTTTTATAGTAGTTTTAAGTGCATGTCACTTATAAAAAAATCAACTTTTGGAGCAGCTCATTTGTAATATGAGAGTTCAGTAACAATAAAAACCATTCATGAATTTGTATCCTAGTTAATAACTGTAACTTTACCTATTTCCTGATGTGTAAAGTGTGCCTAATATCTGTCTCAAGTGGTTGTTTTTCTTAAAGAATTAATATACATATATACACATATTTGTGTGTATAAATTATACTGTTAAATATGTAAGTATACACACAGAGTCTAGTACACCTGTTTACAAGACTTATAAATGGCTAAAAGGTAGCATAGCACAGCAATTATTAAGCTGGACTTTGGAACAGAACTGACTTACTAGCTGTATGACCTTGGGCAATTTTCTTAACTTCCCTGTGCTGTAGTTTTATTTCTGTAATATAGGTATAATACTTGTTACAGGGCAGTTATGAGACCTAGTGAGTCAAGAAAGTCCTTAGATCAGGAATTACACCTTGTAGAGTAGCTATATAAATCAAAAAATAGTTTTATTTTTTATCAGTATATAACATAGTATCTGTATTTTTGTAAGTTCATTAACTTGGTGTGGATAAAACACAAAATAGTGAACTTCAATATGAAGAATTTTAGATATGTGGTCAAATTATTAGATGTGTTTCAACAATAATGGATTACCAAGAATAATTAGAATGTTGTATTTGAAGTTTTTGTTTCCAAATAAAAGTACCATGGTATGCTTTATGAAAAGCAGTGAACTTGAGTTTTTGGTCTTCCTACACCCCCTACCATCATAGTAAAAAATAAAATGTGAAGGCTTTATACATACACTTAGATTATTACTTAATTAATGCTAGTATGATATTTGAAGTACCCTTAGTCCCATTTATAAGTAATTATTTTAGTAGAGTTTGTTTGAGAACGCTGTTTTCTAACCAATCAGGTAATAAGTAGGGAATTTAGTTTAATTGTTGAACAGATTAGTCAAAATTATTTGATTTAATTATAAAGTAATTGTGCTAGTAAAACTTCGAACAGTGATTAAACTCAGCTTCAGACTCAGGATAGTCAATTCTATAGTATCCGTGGCAGGTGGTCCTACAACTCCACTTGAATATTTTCCTGACTTAAATTCTCATATTATCTGTAAGCATAAGGAGATTCTATTTAAATGACTTTAAGCTTATCTCAAACTTTATAGTTCTTTAATCTTTGAAAATATTAACTTGCAATTTTAATCAGCAATTCATCCTAGTAAATGATTTTTAACATACTGTTTGACTTACAGATTGCCCACGGACTCCAGATACTCCCAGTAGTGACTCTCGTTGTTCCACCAGCAATAATAGGTTGATGGCCTTACAAAAACAATTGGATATAGAGCTTAAAGTAAAACAAGGTGCAGAGAACATGATACAGATGTATTCGAATGGATCCTCAAAGGTAAGTACAGTAAATAAATGTAGGTATATACAGTTGATTCTCATTATTCACAGATTTCCCCATGTGTGAATTAGCTTACCTGATAAAACTTATTTGAATCCCAGAATCAGAATTTGTGGCACTTTCACAGTCATTTGTGGACAGGGTTCAGTTCAGTTCAGTCGCTCAGTTGTGTCTGACTCTTTGCGATGCCATGAATCACAGCATGCCAGGCCTCCCTGTCCATCACCAACTCCCGGAATTCACCCAAACTCATGTCCATCGAGTCAGTGATGCCATCCAGCCATCTCATTCTCTGTCGTCCCCTTCTCCTCCTCCCCCCAATCCTTCCCAGCATCAGAGTCTTTTCCAGTAAGTCAGCTCGTCGCATAAGGTGGCCAAAGTATTGGAGTTTCAGCTTTAGCATCAGTCCTTCCAATGAACACCCAGGACTGATCTTTAGGATCCCCTTGCAGTCCACGGGGCTCTCAATAGTCTTCTCCAGCACCACAGTTCAAAATCATCAATTCTTCGGCACTCAACTTGCTTTCTAGTCCAACTCTCACATCCATACATGACCACTGGAATAACCATAGCCTTGACTAGATGGACCTTTGTTGGCAAAGTAATGTCTCTGCTTTTTAATATGCTATCTAGGTTGGTCATAACTTTTCTTCCAAGGAGTAAACGTGGACAGGGTACAGAGGTATAAAAAAATTTATCTGATGTGAATGTTCACAGTTGATGTGAACAAGATGACACTCTTCCTGTTTAAGTTCTTATACTGTAAACAAGTATCCTTTTCATGGTTTGTTTAGTACTACATTTTTTGCATTTTTGTGCTTTTCATGATTTTACTGTTCAAGCACTGTATTAGGATTTCTGAAATCTCTTTAACCTCCAAATTTATAAGTATTGACAATAAAACAAGTTGGAAACTAAAGATTTTTAAAGTAATACTTTGTAAATTGCTAATTTCTACCAAAATCAATCAGTAAAATTTTTTTAAGTAGAACTGTCTGAGTAAAGGGTGCAGAGGAACTGTCCACAGAAAATCGCAATTTTTCTGTAAATCTGTAGTTGTTCTGTTAATAAAACAAAAAATTTATTTAAAAAGATTTAAGCTATAATGAGTTTCCCATCACTACATACAGATCTTTAAGAAAGAACAAATGAAAAGAGAAGACATTCTTTTGTTAATGATTGGACTCATCTTTGGGTGCTTAGGAAATCTGGTATGGGCATGTCACTCCTAATTGAAAACTAGTGTTATAGGGAGCACTTGTTACTAATGGGAATGTGTCCTTTTTCTGAGATATAATGTGAAAGAGAAAATGTTAAGAACAACCAAACCAGTTTAACATGAAGGTCCTTTCCAATCTAAGGTTCTGTAGTTTTATAATTTTCAAAAAGTCTTAGAAAGGTGGATTTATTATAAAATCCACCCTTTTACTTTCAGCTTACTTATTTTAAAGATTTTTTTTCTCTGTGAATTGATTTCTTCCATATTTTAATAGAGATTTCATAATTTCAGAATAAAAGTGGGTAGGAATTTTTTTTAAGTTTAGCAAGAATTTAAAATTGAGGGAAGAGAAGGGGACAGTGGGAGTCTTTGCTTGGACATGTACCCTACATGTACCCTACCTACGTGTGTGTGTGTGTGTGTGTGTGTCTGTGTGTGTGTGTTTGCTTGGGGACATGTACCCTACATGTACCCTACCTACGTGTGTGTGTGTGTGTGTGTGTGTGTTACTTGCTCAGTCACGTTCGACTCTTTTCAACCCTACAGACTGTATCCCACATGTACCCTACCTACGTGTGTGTGTGTGTGTGTGTTAGTTGCTCAGTTCGACTCTTTTCAACCCTACAGACTGTATCCCACCAGGCTTCTTCTGTTCATGGAATTCTCCAGGCAAGAATAGTGGACCAGGCTTCTTCTGTTCATGGAATTCTCCAGGAAAGAATAGTGGAGTGGGTTGCCATTCCCTTCACCAGGGGATTTTCCCTACCCTACCAAACATGGGTCTACTACTTTGCAGGCAGATTCTTTACTATCTGAGCTACCAGGGAAGCCCCTAAGGCAATTTGTGAAAACACTGAGAGAGAGAGAGAGAGAGTGTGTGTGTGTGTGTAGGGTTGATGGATTAGATTGAGAGACTGATGAATCCTTGAAGTTATAAGAAAACTGTAGCCTGCCAGGCTCCTCTGTCCATGGGATTTTCCAGGCAAAGATACTGCAGTAGGTTGCCATTTCCTTCTTCAGGGGGTCATCCTGACCCAGGGATTGAATCTGCATCTCCTGCATTGGCACGTGGATCCTTTACCACTGAGCCACCAAAGAATCCCCAGTATTCTGATACATAGGATGAATAAGAGGATGAAGAAGAGTGCCACAGGTTTCACCATATTCTCAAAGTGGTCTGTAAGCAACAGCCTCCCTTTCCCAAATTTAATAGATTTATGGATGTATTAAAAGGAAAACATAATAACCACAGGTTGAAAAATAAACAGGCCTGTGAGTAGCCTGATAAATTGATAATTTCCAGTTGCCTTTTATTTTTAATTAGATTCATTACTTTGAGAACGGATCAAGTTCAGTATCCAGAGCATATCAACAGCCATTACAGTCTCTGAGATAGGTCTCTGAGTTATTCTTGTCTCGATTTGGTTCTAATAGTAATAGTTCTAGCAGTTATTTTCAATGAAAAGCCACGACCTAATGGGGAAACATCTGAATCTCCAGAAAGGCACAATAAGACTTTTTCTTTTTTCCTTTTCCCCCACTGAAAGAACTTTAAGCAATGAGGTATAGTGAGAGGTGTAGCTAGCATAAAGACAAACCAGATTATGGGTACTTTGTACAAAATTAAGCAGTTGAGATTCTATCTTATAAGATGTGTGGAGCTGTTGAAAGACCTTTAGCAAAGAAAATACATGTTCAGATTTAAAATTTAGATAGCTTACATCCATCTTCCTCAGACTTGAAAAATTAATGAGGGTCAAGTCTACAGACAGCAAGTTTAAGGAAGCTTTTGTAGTAGTTCAGGTTAAACGTGCTTAAAGCCTCTTATAGCACCAGTAAAAAAAAAAAAGAAGACAGAGTCAAGCAGTTTTGGTAGAATAAATATGTGCTGTTTGGATATGAGGAAGAAGGAAGAATCAAAGATAATTCTTAGATTGGTTATGTGAACAGACTGATAAATGGTAGTATCCTTCACAAGGACAGGTAATTCTTAATGAGGAGCAGATTTAGGGATAGGTATGATTAATTCAATTAGGCAGTAGATAGTCCTCTTCAGAACTTTGGTTATTGGATTCTGTGATACAGTTTTTACCCCTGTACATGTTAGAGCCTGAGGTGTCCTTTTGAAAGGTAAGTCAGATATTTTCACATGCTTATTAAAAACCCTGCAGGGACTTTCTAGTAATTTAAGAACAAAATCTTACAAAAGAGTCCTTACTGTGATTCTGCAAGTTCATACATGATTTACCCCTGGCTACTTTCCTACCTTATCTTCTAAAACTCTCTCATTACACTCTAACCATATTGTCTTCTTTGCTATCTTTTGGCCATACCAAGCACACTTACCTCAGAGCCTTTGCAGTTACTGTTCTCTGCCTAGATAGCTCTTCTTCTAAGTACTTTCATGGCTTTCTCACTTCATTACAATCTCTGCTTATATGGTACCACTTGGAAAAGTTCTTCATTACTATCCTATGTAAAATAGCACCCCCTGCCTGTCTTTATCCCTTTCACTGTACCACCTCTACCTGAAGTAATAATTTACACAATTTCTTTATCTATTTTCAACATTAGAATGCAAATTCATGGCTCTTCAGTAGTACATTGATTTTCAGAATAATATCTGAGGGCTTGATAAGACATATTGAAGAAATGTTTCCTGTTCATATATTCAGATGACAGACCAAGCTGTTCATTAATATATTGGATTATTTCTAGCCTCTACCACTTTTGAAAAAAAATGCTGCTACATTTTTTCATTCCCTTTCATCATTGAAAGTACCTGACCATCTATCTAGGCCTCTATTTCCCAGTCTTTTAAAACAGATAGCCAGTGGGAATTTGTATGACTCAGGGAACTCAAACAGGGGCTCTGTAATAACCTAGAGGGTTGGGATGGGGAGAGAGGTTCAAGAGGGAGGGGACATGTGTATACCAACAAAATTCTTTAAAGCAATTATCCTTCAGTAAAAAATAAAAGTAAAGTTCACATATTCCAATCTTATATATACCAAGGGAACATTTCATGCAACGATGGGCTCAGTAAAGGACAGAAATGGTATGGACCTAACAGAAGCAGAAGATATTAAAAAGAGGTGGCAAGAATACACAGAAGAACTATACAAAAAAGATCTTCACAACCCAGATAATCCTGATGGTGTGATCACTCACGTACAGCCAGACATCCTAGAATGCGAGGTCAAGTGGACTTTAGGAAGCATCACTATGAACAAAGCTAGTGGAGGTGATGGAATTCCAGTTGAGCTATTTCAAATCCTAAAAGATGATGCTGTGAAAGCACTGTACTCAATATGCTAGCAAATTTGGAAAACTCAGCGGTGGCCACGGGACTGGGAAAGGTCAGTTTTCATTCCAATCCCAAAGAAAGGCAATACCAAAGAAGGTTCAAACTACCACACAATTGCAGTCATCTCACATGCTAGTAAAGTCATGCTCAAAATTCTCCAAGCCAGGCATCAACAGTTCATGAACCGTGAATTACAGGTGTTCAAGCTGGTTTTAGAAAAGGCAGAGGAACCAGAGATCAAATTGCCAACATCCACTGGATCATCGAAAAAGCAAGATGGTTCCAGAAAAACATCTGTTTCTGATTTATTGACTATGCCAAAGCCTTTGTGTGGATCACCACAAACTGTGGAAAATTCTTAAAGAGATGGGAATAAGACCACTTGACCTGCCTCTTGAGAAATCTGTATGCAGGTCAGGAAGCCTCAGTTAGAACTGGACATGGAACAACAGACTGGTTCCAAATTGGAAAAGGAGTTCATCAAGGCTGTATATTGTCACCCTGCTTATTTAACTTATATGCAGAGTACATCATGAGAAATGCTCTGCTGGATGAACCACAAGCTGGAATCAAGATTGCCGGAAGAAATATCATTAAACTCAAAAATGCAGATGACATCACCCTTATAGCAGAAAGTGAAGAACTAAAGAGCCTCTTGATGAAAGTGAAAGAGGAGAGTGAAAAAGTTGGCTTAAAGCTTAACATTCAGAAAACTAAGATCATGATGGCATCTGGTCCCATCACTTCATGGCAAATAGATTGGGAAACAGTGGAAACAGTGACAGACCTTACTTTTTTGGGCTCCAAAATCTCTGCAGATGGTGAATGCAGCCATGAAATTAAAAGACGCTTACTCCTTGGAAGGAAAGTTATGACCAACCTAGACAGGATATTAAAAAGCAGAGGTATTACTTTGCTGACAAAGGTCCATCTAGTCAAGGCTATGGTCTTTCCAGTGTTCATGTGTGGATGTGAGAGTTGGACTGTAAAGAAAGCTGAGTGCCAAAGAATTGATGCTTTTGAACTGTGGTGCTGGAGAAGACTCTTGAGAGTCCCTTGGACTGCAAGGAGATCCAACCAGTCCATCCTAAAGGGAAATCAGTCCTGAATAATCATTGGAAGTACTGCTGTTGAAGCTGAAACTCTAATACTTTGGCCACCTGATGCGAAGTGGTGACTCATTGGAAAATATCCTGATGCTGGGAAAGATGGAAGGCAAGAGGTGAAGAGGAAGACAGATGATGAGATGGTTGGATGGCATCCCCGACTCAATATACATGAGTTTGAATAAACTCCGGGAGTTGGTGATGGACAGAGAGGCCTGGTGTGCTGCAGTTCATGGGGTTTCAAAGAGTCAGACACGACTGAGCGACTGAACTGTACTGAACTGAGTCTTATCTATATTAACACTCACAGAACCTTTCTGCTGAAACTGAACCTGTCTTCCTGTGAATTTTTCTTTTACTTCTTTTAACATTCTGATGCACTCATGAGTGCTCAGTCATGTCCGACTGTCTGCAACCCCATGAACTGTAGCCTGCCAGGCTCTTCTGTCCATGGGATTTTTCAGGCAAAAATACTGGAGTGGGTTGCCATTTCCTTCTTCAGAGGATCTTCCTGACCCAGGGATTGAATCTGCATCTCCTGCATTGTCAGGTGGATTCTTTTACCACTGAGTCACCAGGGAATCCCCAATATTCTGATACATGTAATAATCATCTGTATCTCTTCAGGCTCTAAATTTTATAGGACAGCTTCCTAACTGATTAAATCTTTATATCTTACTGAATGTGACAACATTTAACTCATGCATAATAGGCCATAAATATGTGGTGGAAAAAGAAAGATAATAATTGGTTTATTTACTTCTGAAAGCTGTGTGTATAGGGTAATTTATTTGTTACAGTATCCCACTCTGACTTGTAAAACAAATGTTATTTTTATAAATAAAAATATTGCATAATTGGAAAATATTAAATGTTTTTATTCACAGTTATAAAATATTGTACATTTGAAATATAACTATTTGTAGAATGTAGAATGCTAATTACTAATAGTCTGTTTTATCTAGTTTGTTAGTCTGTGTGCTCAGTCATGTCTGACTCTTCGCAGCCCCATGTACTGTAGCCCACCAGGCTCCTCTGTTCATGAGATTTTCCAGGCAAGAATACTGGAATGGGTTGCCATTTCCTACTCCAGGGGATCTTCCCGACCCAGGAATCAAACTCGCATCTCTTGCGTCTTCTGCATTGGCAGGCAGGTTCTTTCAACTAGCACCACCTGGTCTGTTAGGTTGAACCAAATGAAATTGCTGTTCATTTAATTAAAATCAGTCAGATATTGACATGTTCATATGGTTCAACCTATTTATGTAAACTTTTTCTCATAATCTTAGGATAAAAATCAGTATTTTTCTAGTGTATAAACCAAGTCTTATGCTTTGGATCTAGCTTTTCTCTTGTCTTGAATGTATTAGGTGCTCAATAAAAAAGTCCATTGAATGGCTGAGAAAATAAAACTGATAGTAAAAATTCATTGAATGCTGGAAAGCATTAGACTGACATTCAGTAACTGTCAATTGCCTGTGATAGGTAATATCCAATGCCAGTTTTAAAAACCTTTTTCACACTTCAGCATCTGTGCAGATCTTTCAGAAATCTATGTGGGAAAAATCATTTACCTTTTAAAATGAAATACAAATACTTTTCTTTGCACGTTAAAATAGTTAAGACAGGTATTTCTAAAGAAGTAAATGACAGAACTACTGTCTTCACATAGTGATAAATGTAAGAGGAATAGCTTATTTGAAAAGCATAGTATTATAAAAACACTTTACTTAATATATATACTTTTACATTAGAACTTCATTAAAATCATATAATTAATCATTGTTTTTATTCCTCTAAAAGAGAACATTTTAATGGCAATCATGCTATGAAATATAATTTTAGTTTTATCTAATGTTTACAGAAGCTCTCTATTGAGAGAATGGTATTCCTGTTTACATGATTTCTTTAGGAAACCTATATATCCCATTAAATTAGAAGTTTTGAAGTATTAATATTTCTATTATTTTAATCTGGTCTCAAAGAAATAGAAAAGTTATTTCAAATCTTTAGTCTGATTTTCCTAATACTGGATAACAGGAGGAAATTTTTAAGTTTTTTTTCATTTTAAACTTGGAAGATTAATATGTATATTCATAAAAGCATATATAATGAGTCATAGACAATTAGATTCAAGCTGGTGTCCTTAATGGTAAAGCATAGTTTTAAAAAAGTATAGTGTGTGTGTGTCACATGCATGCATGCACAGATACACACACACACACTTCAAGTAAATGAATATTTAAAGGACTTAGTAAACTATTTAAGCCCAACTCCTTAATGTGAAATCTGAGTATTTTATTTAATAAACAACAAAATCTGACCAGACGCTCATTCCTTAATTACTAACTGTGGGAATAGGAGAGAAATGAAAGAAAAATTCATATATTTGCTAATTGCTTTTGCCTTCAATGCATGTTAACCTAGTTTGGTGTTTACCGTGATATATTTTTCACTTCACTTTTTTTTCCTTATATATATTGTCTCTACCATCATAAATATCTCCATCCTCCCCTTTATTCAGTGTCGTGACATATTGTGTTTGATTTATTGAAATGATGCTGCACATCTGATGCTTGTCTCGTAGCTTCTAGTATTTTCAAATTAATACAGACTGCCTTAGTGTTAAAAGTAGAGATGCATAAACAATATGAAAATATTGGTCTTTCCTGTGATTAAGTACTTTCTAACTTGATGCTTAGTTGTATTTATGATTCCTTTTTTTTTTGTAGATTGAAGCATACTAGACTTTGACAGCTAATATAACTAACTAGGAGATGGCATTAACTTCTGTTACTTGTCTCATGACTTTAAAAAAAAAACCAAAAACCCTGTATTGGTTACTGTGGCTGCTATAACCAGTTAACAAATTCAGTGGGTTGAAACAACTCAACTTTATTATGTTACAGTTTTATAATTGAGAAATTGGAAATGGATTTCACATTCTGGAGTATGTAGGAGAAAATTTGTTTCCTTGCTCTTTTTAAAAGCTTCTGGAGGCTGCCATGTTCCTTGGCTCGTGGCCCTATTTCTCTGTCTTTGAAGCCAAAAACAGTGGCTCCCATTCTTCTCACGTGACCTCCTCTTCTGCCTTCCTTTTCTACATTTAAGGACCCTTGTGATTACATTGGGCCCATCTAACTCTGTATTTTAAGATTGGGTGATTGACAGCCTCAGTTCCATCTGCTATCTTAATTCCCCTTTGACATGTAAGGTAACAAATTCACAGTTTGGCAGAGTGCCCCATGGACATCTTTTTGTGGATTGTTATTTTGCATACCACAATTCCTAAAATGGTAAGTTTTTTGCGATTCAGTGTTACCGGAACTAAAATGAGAGGAAGGACATTATTTCACTTAATTTAGGTCCTTTCTTGACATCTTAAGACATATAACAGAAGTTTATTCAGTAAAACTAACTCCCTAGCTTTTAACTAATGGAATTGTTTTTCTTGTTTTCCAACAGATCAGTTTGATAGTTTTTGAAAGTAAATGTATCTACAAGTATATATATTATAGTGCCCAGAAATATATTCATTTGACCTTTGTTTTTCATTTGCTGATATCATTTGATGTTACTTAGAAGTTATAAAAATGTTTTATTTGTCTCTGTATCTGCTTACCTTTTCAAACGTACTTTTCATAGGATCGGAAACTCCATGGCACAGCTCAGCAACTGCTCCAAGACAGCAAGACAAAAATAGAAGTGATACGAATGCAGATTCTTCAAGCAGTCCAGACCAATGAATTGGCTTTTGATAATGGTGATGGAACAGCTATAAATTGTCATTTCTTACCATTATGGGCATATATACTACTAAATTAATTTTATATAGGAAAGAAGTGGTGGTTCAGAATTGAGGAGGAAAGAGACATTCTGTTTTTTTGTCTTGAGTTTTTATATTTGAGTTTTGGTGGCTACAGTGAAAGATTCTGTATTTTAACATTGTGTCTGTTAAGTGTTTTATTTACTTCAGTGTTTATTGATTTTTAAGTACTAACTTTTCTTTTAATGTAAGAATTACTGTCTTTTTCTTGAGTTTTAGTCCCTGTGTATTAGAAAGTCAAATAAATGGTTCAATTAAGTCTTTTTTCCTCCTTTAGCCAAACCTGTCATAAGTCCTCTTGAACTTCGAATGGAAGAATTAAGGCATCATTTCAGGATAGAGTTTGCAGTAGCAGAAGGTGCAAAGAATGTAATGAAATTACTTGGCTCAGGAAAAGTGACAGACAGAAAAGCACTTTCAGAGGTAATTTTAAATAAAAATTTTAGCTTAATAAATATTCAAAGAATATAATTATTTAAATGACAATGTTGTCTTTTCCCTGTGTAAGGCTCAAGCAAGATTTAATGAATCCAGTCAGAAGTTGGACCTTTTGAAGTATTCATTAGAGCAAAGACTGAATGAACTTCCCAAGAATCATCCCAAAAGCAGTGTTATTATTGAGGAGCTTTCACTTGTTGCATCACCAACACTAAGCCCACGTCAAAGTATGATATCTACCCAAAACCAGTATAGCACCCTGTCCAAACCAGCAGCACTGACAGGTATGCAGCATATATCTTCCTGATTACTTTCATGCATTTTAAATCTGTATTTGGTTCTGATTTAATAATGATGAATAAAAATGTGTCTATACAGTTTTTAAGTATTGTGGTAAGATAGAACAGAATTTATTATTTTGACCATTTAAAAATAATGGATAATAATATTTTAATAATAACCAAATAATGGTTAATAATAATCATCATCATAATGGTTAATAATATTTTAAAATAACCAAAATTCATAGGCATTTAGTATATCCACACTAATTGTACAACTCTAACCGGATTCTGGTTCTGGGATATTTTCATAACTCCAAAGGGAAACCCAGGACCCAGTAAGTAGTCATTCCCAATTCCCCCTTTCCCCTCAACCCCTAGCAGTCAAAGTTGACTTTTCTGTTTCTGTAAACTTGTCTATTATAGATGTTTCCTATAAATAGAATTTTATAATTTGCGGCTTTCTTTGTCAGATTTCTTTCATTTTTCTGTATGTTTTCAAGGTTCATTGTTGTTATAACGTATCAATACTACATGCCTTTTTATAGCTTAATATTCTGTTGTACAGGTATATGTCTGGTTTTATTTATCTGTTCACTAATTAATGGACGTTTGGGTTATTTCCACCTTTTGACTACTGTGAATAGTGTTTCTGTGAATTTTTGTTTGCAGGTTTTTGTTTGAACACCTATTTTCAGTTATTTTTAGAATATACGTAGATGTATAATTACCAGGTCATATGGTAATTTTACGTTTATATTTTTGAGGAACCATCAAATTGTTTTCCATAGGGGCTTCATCATTTTACATTTCCAACAGCAAAGCATGAGGGTTCCAATTTCTCTGCATTCTCCTCAGCAACACTTGTTACAGTAGGCCTCCTAGATACAAACGTGTTCGTAAGTCCAGTTGTTCGTAAGTCTGACAGAGTTAGTCTAGGTTACCAAGCACAGTCAGTTGTATAATGCTGTACTGTAATAAGTTTATAATGCTTTTCACACAAATAATACATAAAAAACGAAACATTTTTAATCTTGTAGTACCTTGAGAAGTACAGTCGTACAGTGCAACAGCTGGTACACAGGGACTGGCATCAAGTGAACAGGCAAGAGAAGTTACTGAGTGGAGGAGGGAAAGGAGGTGGGAGCTGGTAGAGCTGAAGGATTGTCAGCAATAGGAGTCGGAAGACAAGCTGCTATTTCACTCACGCCTCGTGTTGCTGGCACGGGTTCTGGTTCTTTGCTGGATTCAGTTCTATCTAGCTCCTTGAAAAAATGATTCAGTGATGTTTGTTTATGCTCAGCCTCTCAGTCATGTCCAAATCTTTGCAGCCCCATCAGCTGTAGCCTGTCAGGCTCCTCTGTCCAAGCCAGTGTCTGGTTAGTAGCTCTTTTCTTTCCTCATCATAGATGACACCATAGCACGGGATTGCATTCTAAATGGTTGTTGCAACCTTTCGGGTACTGTCCTGTGTTTAAGTCCCGGCCTCAAAAACTAATAGCGCCTCCTCACATAAAGAAAATCCCCTTGCCATTTCCTGCAGCATGAGTCTCTTCGGTTCTTCAGTTACTTCTTCTTCCTCTTGGCTCTGTTTGTCCTTTTTCTGGGCCTCCAATTCCAATAGGTCTTCATTAGTAAGCTCCTCGTGTGGAACACGTTCAGTGAAGTCATCCTCTTGCAGATGTAGCTTAAAATAATGATACTGTGCTACTGTACTCTATATAGTGTGTGCGTGCTAAGTCATTCAGTCATGTCCAATTCTTTGTGACCCCATGGACTGTAGCCAGGTTCCTCTGTCCATGAGATTCTTCAGGCAAGAATACTGGAGTGGTTTGCCATTCCCTCCTCCAGGGAATCTTCCCAACCCAGGGATCGAACTCACATCTCCTATGTTTCCTGCATTGGCAGGCAGATTCTTTACCACTAGTGCCACCTGGGAAGCCACTCTATACAGTACAGGTACAGAAGAATCACAGTCACTTTTAGGAGATGCATACACGTGACAGTATACCGCAAACGCATGAACTAACTTATAGGAACATGATGGGACTTGAACACATGGAGGTTCATTTGTGGGGAGTTTACTGGATTTTCTTTTTTTTTTTTAATTATTGCCATCTTAGCTTCATTTTTGAAAGTGTGGTAAGTGGTAGCAAAGTCTCCAACTATTTTTGTAGATTTGCTTGTTTTTCCTTTCAGTTATATAAATTTATGCTTCATATGTTTTCAGGCTCTGTTGTCCAGTGCATATATGTTTATAATTTTTATATCTTCTAAATGGATTGACTATTTTATCAAAAATATAATATCCTTTTTCTACTGTAACAATTTTGGGTTTAAAGTTGTCTATCTGATGTTAGTATAGCCATTCTAGCTCTCTTTTGGTTACTGTTTACACCAAGTATCTTTTTCTGTTCTTTCTCTTTCAATTGATATATGTCTTTGGCTATAAAACGAGTCTTTTTTAGACAGCATATAATTGGGTTACAGTTTGGGTTTGTTTATTTTAATCCATTCTGTCAGTCTCTGCCTTTATTTTGAACAGTTTAATCTATATATGTTTAAGATAATTACTGATAAGGTGCAATGCAATTCTGATGCTGACTACCCAGAGTTAGGTCAAATTTCATAAGTTTATGGCACAGTCCCCCACAAGTCTGCCTTCATTTCAGACACAAGCTGCAAGCTTGGGGTTTCCCCAACCACTCACACTTTGACCAACTGGCTACAAATTTAGGGGTTCCTACTACCACCTCAGACAAACTGATTCCATGGAACAAGTCACAAAACTCAGGAAAGCTCTATATTTATAAGTAAAGTTTTATTATAAAGACTACAGATTAAAACCAAAGAAGAGACACTTAGGAAGAGATCTGGCAGTTTCCCTGCTGTCAGTATGCATCACCCTCTCAGAACATCAATTTCCGTTTTTAGCCAGTAATCTCACTTTAGCTGTGAGTATTCAGAATTTTTACTATGGCTTTATTAGTGGGTTGGCCAAAAGGTTTGTTCAGTTTTTTCCATAAGATGGCTCTAGTAGCACTTAATTGTCTTTAACTTCATTGGAAAAAATTTTGTTAGATTGTATTGTGACAGCTGTCATATCAGCATGCATTTTTAAAAAACTTGTCAAAATTAATGAATTTTTGTGCAGCCATTTTAATATTAAAGGGGGCAGGAAAGAAGTAACATTTCAGCATGTTATGCTTTATCATTTCAAGAAAGGTAAAAATACAACTGAAACACAAAAAAGAAAAACATTTGTGCAGTATATGGAGAAGGTGCTGTGACTGATCAAATGTGTCAGAAGTGGTTTGATAAATTTTGTGCTGGAGATTTCTCACTGGATGATGCTACATGGTGGGGTAAACCAGTTGAAGTTAATAGCAATCAAATCAAGACATTGTTTGAGATCAGTCAATAGTATACTATGCATGAGACAGGCGACATACTCAAAATATCCAAATCAAGCATTGAAAATCATTTCCACCAGTTTAGTTATGTTAATCACTTTGATGTTTGGGTTCCACATAAATTAAGCCTTCTGGACTATATTTCTGCACATGATTCTCTACTTAAATGTAAAAAAAAGTTCTGTTTTTAAAACAAATTGTGATGGGCAATGAAAAGTGGATACTGTACAATAATATGGAATGGAAGAGATCATGGAACAAGTGAAATGAACCACCACTAGCCACACCAGAGGCCAGCCTTCCTCAAAAGAAGATGATATTGTATAAATGGTAGGATTGAACTCTTTCCAGAAAACCAAACATTTAATTCCATCAAGTACTGCTCTCGGTTAGACCAACTGAAGACAGCACTCAATGAAACGCATCCAGAATTAGTCAACAGAAAATGCATTATCTTCCATCAGGATAGCCTAAGACCACGCCTGTCTTTGATGACCAGGCAAAAACTGTTACAGCTTGGCTGGGAAGTTCTGATTCATCTGCCTTATTCCCCAGACATTGCACCTTCAGATGTCCATTTATTTCAGTCTTCACAAAATTCTCTTAATGGAAAAAAATTTCAATTCCCTAGAAGACTGTAAAAGACATCTGGAACAGTTCTTTGCTCAAAAAGATAAAAAGTTTTGGAAAGATGGAATTATGAAGTTGACTGAAAATTGGCACAAGGTGGTAAAACAAAACAGTGAATATGTTGTTGAGTGAAGTTCTTGGTGAAAATGAAAAATGTGTCTTTTGTTTTTACTTAAAAACAATGGAACTTCTTCACCAACCTAATACATAGAAGCGAGTGATTGAATCATTGGTCACTTGATTGAAATCAATCTCTAGGTCCCAACCTTTTCTGAAAGACCATAGTTCTGACTGATATGTGGGTCAAAACATGAGCCCTCTAACCATATAGTTGGTCTTTGTGTTATAGCCAGCCCCCATTCTGGAACTGTGTACAGGCCTACTGTGAGTCATTTTGTTACCATAAACTCACATGTGGTCTGAGGAGTCCACCATGAATAACAAAGATACTGCTGTTACTAGGGAACTGACAAGGGTTTAGAAGATCCCTCTAAAGAACCAGGGAAATAGACCAGCCAAATGTATTATTATGGAACAAAAAGGCTTACTTCTACCATTTTGCTGTTTGTCTTCTGTAAATCTTAATCTTTTTTTCGGAATTCTTTTGCGTTCTTTTATGTTTGATTGAATTTTTCTAGTTAACCTTTATTTTATTCTTTCCTTGACTTCTGTATGTTTTAAAATTATTCTTAGTGGTTACTCTAATGATTACAGTTAACATCCTAAATTTATAACAGTAGGCCACAAAAACTCTGTTCCTATACGTCTGTGCATCCTCATCATTATATTTTTGTTGACATAGATTATGTCTTTATGCACTGTGTGCCCATTTGATTAGATTGTATTATATATTATACTACAGTTATTGTTTTATCCATGTCGTTTAAGTCATAAAGTAAACACGGAGTTAGAAACTGAAAGTATATTAATAGTGATACTGGCTTTTTAATTTACCTATGTAGTTAGTTTTACTGATGTTATTATTATTATTTTTTTCTATGATTTCAAGTTACTGTCTAGTGTTCTGTTTCATTTCAATCTGGATGATTTCTTTTAGTATTTCTTCTAGGAAGATCTGCTAGTGATAAGCTCCCTTAACTGTTGCTTATTCTAGAATCTTTTATTTTCTTTATTTTTTGAAGGTTAGTTTTGCATATATAGCATTCTTGGTTGACAAGATTTTTTCTTTCAGCATTCTAAAAATGTCATCCCAGCCCCTCCTGGCTTTTATGCCATCTGATAAAGAATCACCTTTTAGTCTTATTGAGGATTTTTGGTAACTAATGATTTGCTTCTCTCTTGCTGCCTTCAAGATTCCCCTTTTTGTCTCTGGCTTTTCACAGTTTGATTATAATGCATCTCAAAATGGTGATTTCTTTTGTTTATTCTACTTGGATTCTTTGAGCTTCTTGATGTGTAGATTCATGTCATTCATCAAATTTGGGATGCCTGTGCCTGTGCGTGTGTGTGTGTTTATTGCTTACTTTAGAGATTCACATATGCATATTGAACTTAATACAATCTGTGATCACAGTGTATACTCTCTTCGAAATTAGTTGCTGACCCTTGCATAGCACAGGCTAGGGGTGCCAGGCCTCTGCAGTCACAAATCTGTATATAACTTCAGTCAACCCCCACATGTCTGCAGACTCAACCAACTGTGGATCATAGAGCACTCTGGTTAAGTATTTAGTGAAAAAAATTCACATGTAAGTGGACTTGCTCAGTTCAAAGCCATGTTGTTCATTTCCACTGTATATCTTCTAGTTTTGTTTTTTCTTTAAAGAGCAAAAAACTTTGAAGGTGCAGGTGATCCATGTTTGATTGAATTAGTGCATATGGGATTACAGATATGGAAAACCTACTATGAAGTTACATGCAGATTTTTGACTGTGAAAATGGTCAGTGCCCCTAACTCCCACATTGTTCAAGGGTCAACAAAGTATTTTTTTAAAAAAACAAAGCATTGTCCTTTATGTCTAGTGACTCATTATTCTTTCTGCCCTTGTTGTACTTGAAATTTTCTGTTAAAATTTTCCTTTAGCCTATAGTCCTTTCTTTAGCGTTTATTGTGGTAAACATGTGCTAGAGTCTAATTTTTCCATTTTTTCTATTCACAATAACATCCTTCATTCCCCAACATTGAATTTCCTTCATTTTTTTCCCTTTCTTTTCCTAAGACTGCATTTTCAATTCAGATATCTTTAAGTTTTCTTATTTTTCAGCCTGCTCAAATATGGTGTTGAACATTTCTAGTAAACTTTCAGTTGGTGTACTTTTCAGCTTCAGGATTTCTGTTTGGTTCTTATTTATAAATTGTATGTCTTTATTAATATTCCCTATTTGTTGAAATACCATTCTCCTTTTTTCCTTTTGGTTTCTTTGAGGTCTTTGACCACATATAAGCTTTAGCCATTTGTAAGACAGTTGGTATAGCCTTTGTCTAGTAAATCCAGTGTTTTGACTTCCCTAGGGATAGTTTCAATGAATTTCTACTTTTCCTATGAATTGGCCATACTCTCTTATTTACGGGCTTGCCTCATAATTTTTTATTGAAAGCTGGATATGATGAATGTTATTATTCGTCACTCTGGAATATAGTCCCATTTTTCTATAATTTCTTTTTGCTGTTTGACACAGGATGTAGTTGTTTAGTGACTTTGTAATTGTGTGTGGTCACTGAAGTCTCCATTAAGTTACTGGTCAACTAGTATTTTGACAGACATTTTTTATTAATGCCTACCAGTAGAAAGAAAAATTTGCCTTATGTTTGCAGCTGAATTCTTTGTTTGTCTGCGAAGGCATACTTTCAGCATTCACCCAGGCATTTTATAATTCTGCCTTTTCTTGTACAGAGCTTGAATATCAGCCAGATGTGAAAACTTAGTGTCTTCTTAGATCTATTTTGAAGATGTCTCCTTTTGCAGTTAGTCTTCTGGTTTTCCGGTAACATGTAGAAGCATTCAGTTCAGTTCAGTTCAGTCGCTCAGTCGTGTCCGACTCTTTGCGACCCCATGCATCCCTAAAACAGCTTACTTACTATCTCCTGCCCCCCTAAAACTATAGGATGTTTCTTAAATAATATAGACAACTGATATCCTTTGCTTCAGGCTTCATTTGCCTTTCAATGCCCTGTACTTAGCTGTTTCTCTGCCTTGAAAAATTTCTTAGTTAGGTGAAAGAAAGGTAAACCTTTTCTGTTAGTCCTTCAGGGAGCCTTCAGAGAGGTCAAAGCAGGCATCCAGAGTTTTTTGCGAATGAAGTCTTCTCTGCTTCCTCTGGCACCAAGAACCTATATCAGAAGTATAGCCTGCTATTTTCAGGACTACTGGGCTTCCCTGGTGGCTCAGTGGTGGAGAATCCGCCAGCAGTGCAGAAGACACTGGAGCCTTGGTTTTGATCCCTGGGTCAGGAAGATCCCCTGGAAGAGGGAGGGCAAGGCAACCAACTCCAACATTACATGTGGTCGAAGACCTAAAAGAAACCAAAAGGAAAAAAGGAGAATGGTATTTCAACAAATAGGGAATATTAATAAAATCACATGGTCAGAGAAGCCTGGCAGGCTACAATCCATAGGGTAGCAAAGAATTGGACATGATTTGAAGTGACTGAGCACAGACACATACATCGTCAGGGCTATCACCAAGCCATTGGGGTTGGGGAGAGGAAAGATGAAGCAGAGATAAAATACCCCAAAGCTTTCCTACCAAGTGTTCATTGCACTTTTTGATCAAGCATTTTCTTGGTTGCAGTAAACCTTTGACTGTTTCCCAGATTTCTGGTAATGTTTATTCTAATCAGTTTTCCTGATTTTATTTGTTTTCCTGTGTTTCTGTAAAGAAACTGCCTTTAAAATTTGCTACCCTACCATTTTCTTACCATTACCTACAAAGATTTTTATGGCCCATGTGAATGTGACATATTTTTGATACTCAGACCTTCCTCATCCCCAAGAATCCTTAAATTATCAATATGAATGTCAGCAGCGGCTTTACCTTAAAAATAATGTCATTAAATATTTTGAGGATATGAAAGTGTTCTTCAGAATTGCGTAGCATACTGTCACATTCTAGTAGCTTTGGGTATCATTATCAGTTTTATATTATGGGAGACTTCTACATTAAATCTTGAAGGACAAATTTATAGTTGGACAGTGCTGTTACTACTATTGAGATCAGTCTAAAGCTTCAGTTACCAAATTGAGTTTCTAAATTTGCAGTACCCTGGGATACCAAGTGAATTCACAAGGTACCCTGGGATGCCAAGTGAATTTTCCTTCACTGCTATCAATATGGAATAGAAAATAATGGTGGCACTTTTCAGTCTAATTCCAAAGTTTGATAAATTGTACAGTGCCCAGTAGGTACACACATCTCATTAGGAAATGATCATGGTGGTTTAAGAATGAAATGTGATTACTTTTCAGTGTATTATTTTTTCAAATAGTTATTAATTTGTTATAATATCCTATGACACAGAACTATTCGGTATATCATTTAGACTACTAGCACAATGAAAAAGTTGAGATACTAGGCTACTACGAAACAGAAAACTTGGAAGCCTCTGGCCCAAACTTTCTCTTATATTTTAAATGTTTAAAGTATTTATTGTTTAAAGCATTT
This sequence comes from Moschus berezovskii, assembly GCF_049115385.1. Classification (NCBI taxonomy): domain Eukaryota; kingdom Metazoa; phylum Chordata; class Mammalia; order Artiodactyla; family Moschidae; genus Moschus; species Moschus berezovskii. The sequence continues at coordinate 67,312,932 of NC_142463.1, forward strand.
ATCTTATGAGGTATCACCTGGCACTGGTTAGAATGCCCATCATCAAAAAATCTGCAAACAGTAAATGCTGGAGAGAGTGTGGAGAAAGGGAACCCTCTGCACTGTCGTGGGAATGTAAACTGGTATAGCCACTGTGGAGAACAGTATGGAAGTTCCTTAAAAAACTTGACAGTAGATACCATATGATCCAGTAGTCCTACTCCTGGGCATATATCTGGAAAAAAACCATAATTTGAAAAGATACATGCACCCCAATGTTTAATGCCGCACTATTTACAATAACCAAGACATGGAAACAAGCCAAATGTCCATCAACAGAGGAATAAAGATGTGTTACATATAAACAAAAGAACAGACTTTTGGACTCTGTGGGAGAAGGCGAGGGTGGGATGATTTGAGAGAATAGCATTGAAACATGTATATTATCCTATGTGAAACAGATCACCAGAGGTTCGATGCATGAGACAGGGTGCTCAGGGCTGGTGCAATGGGGTGACCCTGAGGGATGGGATGGGGAGGGATGTGGGAGGGGGGTTCAGGGTGGGGAACACATGTACACCCATGACTGATTCATGTCAATGAATGGCAAAAACCACTACAGTATTGTAAAGTAATTAGCCTCCAATTAAAATAAACAAATTAAATTTTAAAAAAGTAAAATAAAAATGTGTTAATGTGTTACATATAAACAATGGAATGTTAGTCATTCATATAAAAGAACAAAATAATTCCATCTGCAGTGACATGGATTGACCTAGAGATTGTCATGTGCATGCATGTGTGCTCAGTTGTGTCCAACACCTGTAGCCTGCCAGGCTCCTCTGTCCATGGAATTTTCCAGGCAAGAATACTGGAGTGGGTTGCCATTTCCTGTTCCAGGGAATCTTCCCAACCCAGGGATTGAACCTGCATCTCTTGGGTCTCCTGCATTGGCAGACAGATTCTTTACTACTGCGCCACCTGGGAAGGCCATAGACTATCATACTAAGTGAGAAAAGCAAATATATGACATTGCATTATGTGGAATCTAAAAAACGGGGCACAAATGAACTTACCCATCAACACAAAACAGAAATAGAGTTACCGGTGTAAGGTGAGGCTAGAGATAAATTTGGAGATTGAGACTGACATATATACACTACTATATATAAAATAGGTAACTAATAAGGACCTACTGTATATAACACAGGGAACTCTACTCAATAGTCTGTAATGCCCTGTATTGGAAAAGAATCTAAAAAAGAGTGGATATATGTATACGTATAATGATTCACTTTGCTGTACACCTGAAGCTAGCAGAACATTGTAAATCAACTATACTCCAGTAAAAAATTTTAAAAGTAAATAAAGCATTTATCTTTCCAACCGCATCCTCTATAACTTTTATCATGCATCTTCTGTCACAATTAAGGATTTGTGCACAGTGCCTATTAAATGTCTTTGACTTATTATATGTCTTCTTTTTTTAAAATCAAAACTGGAGTATAGACCTGTGAAGAACAAAGACTTTGTCGTCTACCTACATGTACTCCTAATCCCCATCACAGAGTACTTCATACATTCAGTAGATACTTGGTAAATATTATTTGATAATAAGGCGGGGACTGTACTTATCTAAGTTTCCCCACCTAATGGCTCAGGACTGAACGTAATATTCAAAACTTAAGAAAGAGTCATGGGTTAAAATATAGTTGCTAAAGTCTTTTTAGAAAAGTAATAAAGCTACACTTTAGAAAATCAGCTGGTGTGACTGGAAATTAGTTTCCTCTTCTAGTCTAGCTGGCGCCTCTTCCTAACTCTTTAACCTTTTTATAGTTCTCGCCATGTTCTTCATTCCCTTACTTTACTTTTCAGTTCAGTTCAGTTCAGTCGCTCAGTCGTGTCCGACTCTCCGCGACCCCATGAATTACAGCACGCCAGGCCTCCCTGTCCATCACCAACTCCCGGAGTACACTCAAACTCATGTCCACAGAGTCGGTGATGCCATCCAGCCATCTCATTCTCCGTCGTCTCCTTCTCCTCCCTCCCCCAACCTTTCCCAGCATCAGAGTCTTTTCCAGTGAGTCAACTCATCGCATGAGGTGGCCAAAGTATTGCAGCTTCAGCTTTAGCATTAGTCCCTCCAATGAACATCCAGGATTGATCTCCTTTAGAATGGACTGGTTGGATCTCCTTGCAGTATAAGGGACTCTCAGTGATGTGTAAATCGAACCTAAAAGGAAGTATCTTAAGATTTTTTGGTTTTTTAAAAAAATTCCTTTAATTATCTACTGGACTTTAAATTTGGAATTAACTAGAAAGAGAAATAGTGGTAGTAATAAAGGATTAGACATGATAAAGGATTACCCTAGATAAGTAGTTGGAGATTTACTACCCTGACTTTTTACTGCATGCTATTGGTTATGGTTTGTCTCATTTACACTTGTTTCCTTTGTAGTGGTATGCTTATAACACTGAAATTTACAAATTACTTTGAAACAAAGTATGATTGAATTTTTTAGTCCAAAATTTCAAGACTAGTTTCAAGTTTTTATAAAAGATTTCCTCTGAATTAAAAAAAAAGTTACTCAATTGTACCAAGTTGAAATGTTGAATTAGTTAAATTGACATAAAATAATTTTTCCAGAAAGTAAGAGAAATTAAAAAATATTTACTTATTATAATGGAATTCATAGCTATTGCTTATGAACATTTACTTATTGGCTTTGCTTGTTTTTAAAATTTCATATTATGGGTTGTAAAAGTAAAAAATGTAATTTTAAGCTATTTCTTATATGGTTATATGCAGTTGCAATTGTGTCTCCTCGTAAAAGAAAGAAACTTCTATGTACTTAATAAAGATCTTAAATCTCTCCAGGTTTCTTCCTAAATGAAAGCAGGTGTTGGACATTGTCATCTCCTAATACATTGAGATTACTAAGATATTTAATTATTTACCAGGATTTGAAGTAGTAACCAGATGTTTTCAGTTTTCCCAGGATGACTTTTACATCCAAACATTTACAGTGGAAATGAACTAAGTTTACCACCTTAACAATAACAAAAAAAGCAAAACACACAGACACAAGTTGTTTCTTTTGAACCAGAATTGAAATGATACTCATTAAACTTACAATGAACCTTCATACTTTACAGTGAGATAAGATTTCCATCAGTTCAATTCAATTCAGTTCAGTCGCCAGTCATGTCCGATTCTTTGCGACCCCATGAATCACACACAGCACGCCAGGCCTCCCTGTCCATCACCAACTCCCGGAGTTCACCCAAACTCATGTCCACAGAGTCGGTGATGCCATCCAGCCATCTCATTCTCTGTCGCCCCCTTCTTCTCCCGCCCCCAACCTTTCCAAGCATCAGAGTCTTTTCCAGTGACTCAACTCATTGCATGAGGTGGCCAAAGTATTGCAGTTTCAGCTTCAGCAACAGTCCTTCCAATGAACACCCAGGATTGATCTCCTTTAGAATGGACGGGTTGGATCTCCTTGCAGTCCAAGGGACTCTCAAGAGTCTTCTCCATCACCGCAGTTCAAAAGCATCAATTCTTCAGCGATCAGCTTTCTTCACAGTCCAACTCTCACATCCATACATGACCATGGGAAAAACCATAGCCTTGACTAGACGGACCTTTGTCAAACCAAAAATAAGTTTGAAGTTTTCTCTCATGCTTAGCCATCTTTATTAGGACATATTTGAAATAATACACAAATTTTTACTGGTTTTATATATAGTTTTACAATTTTTAGTAAATAAATATACCTGAGCTACCACTATCAATATCCAGTCTATAGAACAGTTTTATTGCATATATTTGAAGTGTATAATTTGAGAAGTTTTGTTATATATTTATAGTTATGAAACCATCACCACAATCAAGATAATTATATACATCATCTCCAAAAATATCCTCATGTGCCTCTGTGAAACCTCTCCTTCTTGCTCTTTTCATGCTTTTTCCCCCCATACCTGTCCCCAGGCCAATCACTGGCCTGTTTCTGTCGCTAGATATTAGTTTGCATTTCGTAGAATTCTATATTAAATGAATCATACAGTGTATACTTTTGGGGGGGGAAATCTGGTGATTTTCACTCTGAATAATTCAGAAGAATTGCATATATCAGTAGTTCCTTTCTGTTTATTGTTGGTAGTATTTAATTGTGTGAATATACCATAACTTTTTTATCCATTCACCTGGAGTTGATATTTGGGTTGTTTCCATTTTGCACTTTTTTCAAATACAGCTGCTGATAACATCCTTGTATAGTTTTGTGTAAATATACATTTCACTTCACTTGGATAATACCTAGGAATGGTGTAGCTGGATCACATGGTAGTCTTCTGATAATGGGTTCTTTATCCACTTTTATATTTGAAAAAGCTTCATTTTTGAAAGATATTTTCAGTAGATTTAGAATTCTAGATTTATGGTTTGTTTCCTCAGTACTTTAAAGATATTGCTTGTCTGTCTTGCTTTCATTGTTTCTGATGAGAAATCTGCTGCCGCCCTGATCTTTGTATGTACATGTCTTTTTTTCTCTGGTGGCTTTTAAAACTTTCTTTTTATCATTTGTTTTGAGAAATTTGATTATGTTATGTTTGATGTAATTACTTATTTTTCTTTTGCTTAGTGTTTATTGAACTTCTTGGAAAGTTTCAAGCACATTATAGTTTTAATCACATTTGGAAAATTTTTAGTCATTATTTTTCCAAATTATTTTCTGTTCTCTGTCCTCTCTACTTTTCACGGAGGACTTTAAGTACTCATGTTTTAGGACACTAGAAGTTAAACTCACAACTCATATATGTGTTGTTTTGGAATTTTTAATTTGTTTTTTGCCCTTCAAGTCTTTCCTTTCTATCTTCTGTTTTTGATCATTTACATTGATCTAGCTTCAAATTCACTAGTATTTTCTTTTGTGATGTGAATGTGCCACCAATCCCATCTAGTTTTTTTTATTTTTTAATCTCAGACAATGTAGTTTTCATCTCTAGAAATATTTTTCTCTTTTTTTTCTGATTTCTTTGATGTCTCTATTCAACATTTTAAACAATATATTTATAAATAACTGTGTGAATTGTCTGCTAATCATAATATTCATAATATTATAATAATATTTATATCAGTTTTATATTGGTTTTTCATTTAGTTTTATTTATGCTAGTAAAGTCATGCTCAAAATTCTCCAAGCCAGGCTTCAGCAATATGTGAACCGTGAAATTCCAGATGTTCAAGCAGGTTTTAGAAAAGGCAGAGACACCAGAGATCAAATTGCCAACATCCGCTGGATCATGGAGAAAGCAAGAGAGTTCCAGAAAACCATCTATTTCTGCTTCATTGACTATGCCAAAGCCTTTGACTGTGTGGATCACAATAAACTGTGGAAAATTCTGAAAGAGATGGGAATACCAGACCACCTGACCTGCCTCTTGAGAAACCTGTATGCAGGTCAGGAAGCTACAGTTAGAACTGGTCATGGAACAACAGCCTGGTTGCAAATAGGAAAAGGAGTACGTCAAGGTTGTATATTGTCACCCTGCTTATTTAACTTATATGCAGAGTACATCATGAGGAACGCTGGGCTGGAAGAAGCACAAGCTGGAATCAAGATTGCTGGGAGAAATATCAATAACCTCAGATATGCAGATGACACCACCCTTATGGCAGAAAGTGAAGAGGAACTCAAAAGCCTCTTGATGAAAGTGAAAGAGGAGAGTGACAAGGTTGGCTTGAAGCTCAACATTCAGAAAACGAAGATCATGGCATCTGGTCCCATCACTTCATGGGAAATAGATGGGGAAACAGTGGAAACAGTGTCAGACTTTATTTTTTTTTTGGCTCCAAAATCACTGCAGATGCTGATTGCAGCCAGGAAATTAAAGACGCTTACTCCTTGGAAGGAAAGTTATGACCAACCTAGACAGCATACTAAAAAGCAAAGACATTACTTTGCCAACCAAGGTCTGTCTAGTCAAGGCTATGGTTTTTCCCGTGGTCATGTATGGATGTGAGAGTTGGACTGTGAAGAAAGCTGATCGCCGAAGAATTGATGCTTTTGATCTGTGGTGCTGGAGAAGACTTTTGAGAGTCCCTTGGACTGCAAGGAGATCCAACCAGTCCATTCTAAAGGAGATCAATCCTGGGTGTTCATTGGAAGGACTGATGCTAAAGCTGAAACTGCAATACTTTGGCCACCTCATGCAATGAGTTGACTCACTGGAAAAGACTCTGATGCTGGGAGGGATTGGGGGCAGGAGGAGAAGGGGACGACAGAGAATGAGATGTCTGGATGGCATCACCGACTCGATGGACATGAGTTTGAGTGAACTCTAGGCGTTGGTGATGGACAGGGAGGCCTGGCGTGCTGTGATTCATGGGGTCGCAAAGAGTCGGACACGACTGAGCGACTGAACTGAACTGAACTGAATTTTCTGTTTATTTGCTTTCCTGGTATGATAGGCAGAATATTTAGGATGACTTCCAGAATTCCTCCCCTGTGAATATGATGGGGCATCACTTCTGTGGTATGGAAAGGAGAGTTTTACATATGTGATTAAGGTTACTACTCATTTGAGTTAATGTAAAGGACAGTTACAACCCACTCCAGTGTTCTTGCCTGGAGAATCCCAGGGACGGGGGAGCCTGGTGGGCTTCCGCCTATGGGGTCACACAGAGTCGGACACGACTGAAGTGACTTGGCAGCAGCAAAGGACAGTTATCTGCATCAGCTTAATACAATCACATGAGCCCCTCAAAAAGCAGAAAAATTTCCCTGGCCAATTATTATTAGAGCTACTCAATTGGGTCTGATTCTTTGTGACCTGATGGACTATACAGTCCATGGAATTCTCCAGGTCCGAATACTGGAGTAGGTAGCCTTTCCCTTCTCCAGGGGATCTTCCCAATGCAGGGATTAAACCCAGGTCTCCCGCATTGCGGGCAGATTCTTTACCAGCTGAGCTACAAGGGAAGCCCAAGAATACTGGAGTGGGTAGCCTATCCCTTCTCCAGTGGAGCTTCCCCACCCAAGAATTGAACCAGGGTCTCTTGCATTGCAGGTGGATTCTTTACTGAGCTATGAGGGAAGCCCTCCCTGACCAGTGGAAGAAGGGAAAATCAGAGAGATATGAATCATAAAAAGTATTTTATGTGCCCTTGCTGGCTTAGAGATGGGATGGGGTCACATGACAAAGGATGCAAGTCACCTCTAGAACTTGAAAATAACCCCTGGCTGTCAGTAGCAAGGAAATAGGATCCCTATTCTTATGGTTTCAGGAAACTAGATTCTGCCGATAACCTGAATGAGCTTAGAAGCAGGTTCTTCTTCAGAACTTCCAGGTTAAGAGCCCAGCCTGGCAGACACAATGATTTCAGCCTTATGAAATCTTTAGCAAAGAGTGCAGACCCTCCCACTCAAACTGTGGCCTACAGAACTATTGGGTAATAAATGGGTGCTGCTTTAAGGCACTGTGTTTGTGATAATGGGTAATACAGCAATGGAAAACAAATATACCTGGTAATCTCTAAATGAATGCCAGACATTTTGAATTTTAGCTTGTTAGCTGCTGGGTATTTTTGTATTCCTGCAAATATTACAGATATTTTTGAGCTTTATTCTGGGTCACAAATAAATTATTTGGAAACAGTTTGATCTTTTGGATAATGCTTTTTTTTATTTTTTTGAATTATTTTTGGCAGTGCTGGGTCTTCGTTGCTGCACACAGGCCTTCTCTAGTTGTGGCAAGCAGGAGCTACTCTTTGTGTGGTTCCTAGGCTTTTTGTTTATGTGGCTTTGCTTGTTATTGAACACAGGTTCTAGAGCCCATGGACTTCAGCAGTTGTGGCTTGAGGACTTAGTTACCTGTGGCATGCAGAATCTTTCCAGGCCAGTGATTAAACTCATGTCCCCTGCATTGGCCGGTGGACTCTTAACCACTGGACCATCAGGGAAGTCCTGGGTAATATGGGACTATAGCATTGTTTAGTCTAAAGGTAATTATTCTCTATTCCTGAATCAAGACTGAATACTTAGTCTGAGGAACCTTCTGTACATCTCAGGAATTCTGTCTCTGGATAGCTGTATTTTTTCGTTTATGCTGGCCTTGAAGTCTAGCCCCCTCAGTGCAATCTCAATACTTGTTTCTGTCTCCTTAACTCAGGTAGTCCACTTGACTCCACCTGAGTTCCCCCTTTCTGTACTGATGTCCATTAGCCTTTAACAATTTTTTTTTTTTTTAGTTGTTTGAGTTGAGAGTAAATACAGACTTTCTTTACTTTGCTGAAAGTCCTTGGTTACTTTTAAATAATTAAAAACTTTAAATAAAATTAAGTTTCAATTATTTAAGTTTAATGGGACAGCTTTTCCCAGGAAATTCTCTTCCTAAAGTGCTTACTATATGCAGTGTCTAAAATTTTAATACTGAAGAACCATTTTAAAATTTTAGTACACTGACTCTCGCCCAAATGATGACAAAGCCATATCTCCAGATGGCTAAGCTCAGTGGTCCTCAGTTTCATTTGAACACCTTTCATATGTATTTGCCTAAGGAAATTACAATTATTTTATGCTTGGATAATTATAGCCCATTATTATTTGACTAACTAAACTATTAAAATGAAAAGATAATGTTATTTTTATTTCTCAAATAGAACAGAAATCCATCTATTCAATGCCCCCCCAAACAAGCCTATAGTCATTTTCTGTGTTAACTGTGCAACTATTAAAAACAAATGTTATTCACATAGTCAGATTTCCTTGTTTCTAAATTCTGTACGTCGGTTTTAATAGGCATATTATTTAGCTTTATATTTTCCCTCCCACGTGTTTTATCCACATAATTCTGTAATTCTTCCATGTAATTATAGAAGCGACTATTCATATACACTAGAAGATGATGTAACTAGTTTTGTTCTGTGCCCTGTAGACAGCTTTTGAGAAGTGCTTTTCTTTCTATAAATTTTTTTTATAGTTGTCTTAAGTGAGAGTTTTTAATAAGTTTTTCTAAATAAAGCAGGAAAGAAGATAGTTACCTCAAAGAACCTCTGGGAGAAGAGATTTTGTTATTTTGGCAAACATTTCCCCCCGCTATTTCTTAATAGTTAACAAAGACATAATTCTATGTGTGGAGAATTGATGTTTTCTTACTTGATACTTAAATGTGCTATAGGTACTTTGGAAGTTCGTCTAATGGGCTGTCAAGATATCCTAGAGAATGTCCCTGGACGGTCGAAAGCAGCATCAGTTGCACTACCTGGTTGGAGTCCAAGTGAGACCAGATCATCCTTCATGAGCAGAACGAGTAAAAGTAAAAGCGGAAGTAGTCGAAATCTCCTAAAAACTGATGACTTATCCAGTTCAGTAATCAGATTTTTTTTTTAACAATCAAATAACAAACTAAAGTCCTATACAGAGGGCTGAGCAGTGGGGACAGAAGAGTGAGAAGAGTCAAAGTTGGACAACAAACTTTAAAATTATGATTTCCATAATTCAAAATATCAAAAGCTATAATGACAGGAAAATTTTAAAGGCTACAAAATTTACCATACTGAAAATGTTGGAAAACTGAATAACATAAAGCGTTAATTTCTTTGGAATAATGAAATACTGAACATCCCTCTTTATGACAAAATCTTTGTGTCACATCTTGATTCTTTAAATGGAATAATGACACTTCTAAAGTAATGAGGAAATTTTGATAAATAACCATGTTAAATTAGGATTATAGCCTACTGTCTGAGAAGTCAACTGAAATGGGGGAGTGGGTAAAGGTGGTAAGAATAAAATACAAGAGGTTTTATGAAGTACTTTGGCGATACTCTAAAGTAGTCATAGACTATGATATAAATATATAACTGGTGGGAAAGGCATGTAACAATTCAGCCTAGTACAGTATATCTGCTTTTCTGTATATGGAGAGAGACTTCAGGAAAAATGTAAAAATCATTTAAGGTAACAACCTTAATAAATAGCAAATGTAGAGGGAGAAAAACTGGGTGATCGATGATGATATATAAAAATACACCCACACATACATGTGGCAAACAGCTACTGGCCACCTGTTAGTCCTTTCAGTAATTTTCTGATGTAAACGAAATAGCAATTACTATTTATGTTTTTATAAAACACAAAAGATAACTTGGAAGGGTCTAGTAGGAGTATGTGTGTGTTTATATACAGCTAGCTGTTTAAGATTTAAAAGCTTCAGTAGTGAGTAAGAAAAACTTATTTTCAAAGTATCATAAGACTTTTGTTGACATTAAACAGTGTTATTTCTATTTTAAAGGTTTTAAAATACTTAATCAAATTTTGAATTGTAATTACAGATGATGTCTGTGCAGTTTTGAAGCTGGACAATACTGTGGTTGGTCAAACTAGCTGGAAACCCATTTCCAATCAGTCGTGGGACCAGAAGTTTACACTGGAACTAGACAGGGTAAGATGAGAAACTTTTTACCTGAATTTTCATTATAATTCATTTTTCATGTATATTTTATGTTTTAGAAGAGTTTGATAAATTTTATTCTTAACAGAATCCAAGAAGAACCTAGGTATTTTTGACATTTCTCATCTGATGAGGTATATATAAATCTACCTTATCAGATTGCTGCAGGAGCTTTCATTTGTGCAGTGATTTGAAAATATATACTTTGTACTAACCTGAAAGATCGACAACCAGGTGAGATCTAATATTGAACTATTTTTTGAATTTTAATAATGTGCTCTCTAACCACTAAGGAGATTTTTCTGACTCACCACTTGTGGGTTATATCATCAAAGCTGGGTTTGAAGTGAGCTGTTGTGCTCAGACAGACATTCCTCCATGTATCTCAGTGGATTTCATGGATACTGTGAGTGGCTAGAATGTAATCTGTAGCTGCAGAACCCAGCAGAAGTAAACTTGGTCCAGAGTAGAATTAATTCCATGGTGATAATTTTATTTACATTCTGATTTATCCATTGGTGTGTGGGAAGAAAATATTAAAATTTAATCATAATTTTATCTAAAAGATAAGAAAGATGTTTTTATCATTTAATATTTAGTTTAATGGTACATTTGTCTTTTAAAATTACATATATTAGTGAAAGCAGGTTTATCGTGCTTAATGATGATATGAGGTGGCACTTACTGCTCTGGCCTCTACTTTTAAAATATTTTTTCCAGTTTATTTCTTTTCTGTCTCAGAGGCAGCATCTTAATCAGGCCCTCACCGTTGCTTTTCTTGGTTCAAATACTATATCAGCCATTTAAATGTACTTGGACAAAATGCTTAACTTTTTGTGTATATCAGTTTCCTTATCTTTAATACTATCCACCTCACTGAAGGGATTTCCTGGTGGCTCAGCAGTCAGAGAATCTGCCTGCAGTGCAGGAGACACAGGTTTGATCTCTGGGTCAGGGAAATTCCCCTGGACAGGGAAATGGTAACCCACTACAATATTTTTGCCTGAGAAAGCCCACGGACAGAGGAGCCTGGCCGGCTACAGTCCGTGGGGTTGCAGGGGTGGGATATGACTTAGTGACTAAACTACCACCACTAAAGAACTTTTGATAGGGAAATTGACATCTGATTTAGATGATCAGATATAAATAATACAAATATCATTGTTGTTGTTCAGTCGCCAAATAGTGTCTGACTCTGCAATCCCATGGGCTGCAGCATGCTGGGTTTCTCTGTCCTTCACTGTCTCCTGGAGTTTGTTCAAACTCATATCCATTGAGTCAGTGATGCCATCCAACCATCTCATCCTCTGTCACTCCCTTCTCTTGCCGTCAATCTTTCCCAGTATCAGGGTCTTTTCTGATGCTCTGGTCTTTTCCAGAGTTGGCTGTTTGCATCAGGTGGCCAAAGTATTGGAGCTTCAGCTTCAACATCAGTCCTTCCAATGAATATTCAGGACTGATTTCCTTTAGGATTGAGTGGTTTGATCTCTTTGCAGTCCAAGAAACTCTCAAGGGTCTTCTCTCGCACCACAGTTAAATGCATCAGTTTTTTGGCACTCAGCCTTCTTTATGGTCCAATTCTCACATCTGTGCATGACTACTGGAAAAACCATATCTTTGACTGTATAGAGCTTTGTTGGCAAAGTGGTGTCTCTTCTTTTTAATATGCTGTCTATGTTTGTCATAGTTCTTCTAAGGAGCAAGTGTCTTTTAATTTCATGGCTTACAGTCACCATCTGCAGTGATTTTGAAGCTCAAATCTGTCACTGTTTCCATTGTTTCCCCATCTATTTGCCATAAGTGATGGGATTAGAGGCCATGATCTTCATTTTTTGAGTTTTAAGCCAGCATTTTCACTCTCCTTTTTCACCTTTATCAAGAGGCTCTTTAGTTCCTCTTTGCTTTTTGCCATTAAGGTGGTGTCATCTGCATATCTGAGATTGTTGGTGTGTCTCCCGGCAATCTTGATTCCAGCTTGTGATTCATCCAGCCCAGGATTTCACGTGATGTTCCTTGCATGTAAGTTAAATAAGCAGGGGCTTCCTTGGTGGCTCAGACTGTAAAGAATCAACCTGCAATGAGGGAGACCTGGGTTCAGTCCCTGGATTCAGAAGATCCCCTGGAGGAGGGCATGGCAACCCACTCCGGTATTTTTTGAAGCTTCCCTGATAGCTCTGTTGGTAAAGAATCTGCCTGCAGTGTAGGAGACCTGGGTTTGATCCCTGGGTCAGGAAGATCTTCTGGAGAAGGAAATGGCAAACCACTCCTGTATTCTTGCCCATGGACCAAGGAACCTGGCAGGTGACAATTTACAACTTCGATGTACTCCTTTCCCAATATAAATAGAAGCTAATATAAAAGTTACTAGCCCATAATGGGACAAAGTTTATAAAGGAAGGAAAAAAAAAGCTCTAACAATCAAATCTTAAGCAGTATCCCTAGCATAGGAAAAGAAAGAAGATTTGCCAAGGAGAAGTAGAAAACTCTGGGTAGAATCAGATCATAACCTTATGAAAGCTTATCCAGTATCTAGTGAAGAGTTGCTGGGATGGTGAGATGATGAAATTCCTGTTACAAATGAAACACTTGAAAGAAAATGGAATTTAAAATCAGTTATAGATTTAACTAAGATTTGGTAGCTGTCTTTAAAGTGAAAAGGAGGGGCTTCCTTTGTGTCTCAGTGGTAAAGAATCCACCTGCCAATGCAGGAGACATAGGTTCAATCCCTGATCCAGAAAGATCCCACATACCTCAGAGCAACTAAGACCCTGCACCACAACTGTTCAGCCTGTGCTCTGGGAACCACAACTGCTGAGCCCCTGTGTTACAACTACTGAAAGCCCATGTGCCCTAGAGCCCATGCTTGCAACAAGAAGAAGCCACAACAATGAGAATCCCATGCACTGCAACTGGAGAGTAGCCCCCACTTGCTGCAACTATTAGGTTGGTACAAAAGTAATTGCAGTTTCAGACCATGAATTTTAAATCATTGTGATTAGGCTCAAACCCATTTTTAGTTATCAAAATAAGAAAGTTGTTGAGATGCTTGAAGAAATGGTAGATGGTTGGTGAGAGGTTAGATGAATATAGTAGATGAGGCAAAACTCCGTAGCCCAATTTGTTCAACTTTTGAAGTGTTGGTTATGTGATTATGCGCTCAGGCGTTGCTGTGGAGAATTGGGCCCTTTTTGTTGACCCGTGCTGGCTGCAGGCATTGCAGTTTTGGTACGTCTCATCGATTTGCTGAGCTTGGTTCTCAGATGTAATGGTTTCTCTGGGATTCCAAAAGCTGTAGTGGCTCAAACTGGAAGCAGACCACCAGAAATCATGACCTTTTTTTGGTGCAAGTTTGGCTTTTGAAAGTGTTCTGGAGCTTCTTCTCAGTCCATCTGCTGAACTGGTCATTGCTGGTTGTCATACAACCCACTTTTTGTTGAATGTCACAATCTAATTGAGAAATGGTTTGTTGTTCATGTATACAGTAAGAGAAGACATGCTTAAAACGATGATTTTTTTGGTTTGCAGTCAGCTCATGAGGCACCCACCTATCGAGCTTTTTCACCTTTCTGATTTGCTTCAAATGCCAAGTGACTATAGGATTATTGACGTTGAGTTCTTCGGGAACTTCTCACATAGTTGTGAGGGGATTGGCTTTGATGATTGCTCCCAGTTGGTCGTTGTCAACCTCCAATTGCCAGCCACTATGTTCTTGTCTCCTTTGCAAAACTTCTTGAACCACCACTGCACTGTCTGTTTATTAGCAATTTCTGGGCCAAATGCATTGTTGATGTTCCGAGTTATCTCTGCTGCTTTATGAACTCGAATAAAAAAAGTCACTCAAATAAAAAATGTCACTTTGAATTTTTATAGTCTAAAATAAATATAAAATAAACCTCAATTATTAAGTCATCAGCAAAAAACATAAAGTAAGAAATGCACATTCAAGTTATGTATGGCGGTTTTGTTCAGTCACTAAGTCATGTCCAACTCTTTGCGACCCAGTGGACTGCAGCACACCAGGCTTCCCTGTCCTTCACCATCTCCTATAGTTTGCTCAAGCTCATGTCCATTGAGTCAGTGATGCCACCCAACCATGTCATCATCTGTCGTCCCCTTCTCCTCCTGCCCTCAATCTTTCCCAACATCCAGGTCTTTTCCAATGAGTTGGCTCTTCACATCAGGTGGGTGAAGTATTGGAGCTTTATTTTCAGCATCAGTCCTTCCAATGAATATTCAGGGTTGATTTCCTTTAGAACTGACTGGTTTGGTGTCCTTGCTGTCCGAGGGACTATCAAGAGTCTTCCCCCACACCACAGGTTGAAGGCATCAGTTCTTTGATGCTCAGCTTTCTTTATGGTCCAGCCCTTAACATCTGTACATGACTACTGAAAAAACCATAGCTCTGACTATGTGGACCTTTGTAGGCAAAGTAATGTCTCTGTTTTTTAATCTTTGTCTGGGTTTGTCATTGCTTTTTTTCCAAGGAGCAAGTGTCTTTTAATTTCATGGCTGCATTAAATTTATACATCATGAAATTAAAAGAGCAGGAGTCACCACATTTATTTAAGAATGTATTCCAGTATCAAATGGCAAAGTTCAACAATGTGAAACTGCAATTACTTTTGCACCAACCTAAACAGAAAAGCCTATACAGCGACGAAAACCCAGCACAGCCGAAAATAAATAAAATTATTATTATAATTTTTAAATTATAGGGAGGAACACATAAAACAAAAATTAAAGTAGGGATAGCAGTGAGATTTCCATTTGTGTGTATTGACTAAATGGATTGGTAGTAACTTCCTCAAGCTCACTGTTAAGGTTTATTGGATGAGTTGTTGTTTATGCTGATCAAGTATCAGTGTTTGCCAAGTGCTCTAAAAGGGGCAAGTGGTAGATTGTAGTACATGTTCTTTTCATCCTTGAACATCCTTGACTGTATGCTTTGTGAGTGTGGAAGATAAAGCAGAATGAATGATGGTAGATTTCATTTCAGTACAAAGAATAGTACTGTTAAAAAATAAACTGAGCTGCTATAGTAAGTTCTGTCTCAGTGAAGTTTTTTAACTTTTCATTTTATATCAGAGTGTAGTTGATTAACAGTGTTTTATTAGTTTCAATTCAGTTCAGTCACTCAGTCGTGTCCGACTCTGCAACCCCATGAAGCACAGCATACCAGGCCTCCCTGTCCATCACCAACTCCCGGAGTTCACCCATTGAGTCAGTGATGCCATCCAACCATCTCATCCTCTGTCTTCCCCTTCTCCTCCTGCCCTCAATCTTTCCTAGCATCAGGGTCTTTTCCAGTGAGTCAGCTCTTCCTATCAGGTGACCAAGTATTGGAGTTTCAGCTTCAGCATTAGTTCTTCCAATGAATATTCAGGGCCGTTTTCCTTTAGGATTGACTGGTTTGATCTCCTTCCAGAGTGATTATATGTCAATAAATTTCAGAGCTGATAGTAGACCATGAGTGTCCTTCAGAATGCTCTTTCTTCCTTGGTAATTTGTATGAGATTGAAAGTTTACAGTGGCAAAAATGAAGAAACAGTAGAAGGTGATGAAAACCTGGTAAAGAGTGAATAATTTACTATTACCCAACCTGCACACTTAGAAAACTACAAAGTTTGATAACTGTTGTTTGGTAATGTTTTACTTGCACTGTAATCTTCATCTGAAATTGTCTTTCTTCTTCATGACATGAGACTTTCTTCCCACTTTGGAGTAATTCTCCCTTGAAACATTGAAGACACTGCATAGCTAAGTAAAGCTATTCATCCCTTAGGCCAGTTCAACCTTCTGGGTTCCTAATGTGCATGTTACCTATCCCTAACTGGATTAAAAGCTCCTCTTTGGGGAAGGCCACATTGCTAATCATGATAAATCCTTCTGTTTATGTAGTATATTTTGCCTTTCATGTGCTTTTTTAGTTTTTATTTTATCCTTTATATTTTTAGAATATTTATTTATAGAAAATGTTTATAGAAACATTTATAGAAGATATTATTTTAAACTGACATGTTCATGCTCAGCATTTGCTTCCTGTCAAGCTTCTTTGCTATGACATTCTAGAACTAAGTTGTCTATACTGTTTTTCTGTTTTCCAAAATACAAAAATTCATAGGTCTTTTCATTTATTTTTTAATTTATATTGTATTTTTGTCATGCCATGTAAACTTGTGAAATCTGTTTCACAACAAGGAACTGAATCCAGGCCATGGCAGTGAAAGCCCAGAATTTAAACTTCTAGGCCACAGAGAACTCCCAGATAGGTGTTTCTGGAGTTTTGAAATACTCTAGAAATTATCTAGATATAGAATGATCTAGAAAAGTTAAAATTATGTTCCTAGGAACTTGGGGCTCTTGCAGAATCATTTCAGATGCAGCACAAACTGTTTTTCTGTGTGTGTCTTGTTTTGATTTTGTTTTGAGATTCAGGGTAAGATGTCATTTGAAATTTGCCAGTTTAAAAAAAAAGTTTTGAAAATTACTGATGTAATCCAGCCTCCTCATTTTATCGATTGATAAGGATATTTTGTGTCCTAGAGGTTAAATAACTAGCCCAAGGTATAAACTAGGATTCTGAAGTGTACTATCAGTTCTGAGTTCTTTCTGTTCTTATCAGGTTACCCTTTTTATATTTCCTTATAAAATTTGGTCTTTATTAGTTTATTAGAAATACAATAGCTGTCTAATTTCACATTTTTTCTGAATTCCCTCAGCCTTCCTCTAGTAAAAAGTTGAATCCTTCCATGAGAGATTGAAATAAAAGCAATAATCTTTATGTATAACTTCTTCCCATTCACATTTCCTTTTAATTAACTTTGCTAATGTAATGGGGAACCATCTTTATCAATATTAGAAACAGGATGAATTTTAACAGGAACCAGTTCTGTTCAGAGCAGAGTACTAGAGAATGTTCACTGATCAGTGGAAAAGGAAGAAGAGAGCATTGACAGAGTGGGAGCCAGTAGAAAGGTAGTAGGATTAATGGATTAGAAGTAACAGTAAGGTCGAAGGATCAGTGGATGTTGAGGGGCTTGAAAGACTGAGCTACTAGAATGTTAGGAGGTGATGGTCAGAGAGAAGGATGCAAACAGCTGAGGCTGTGGAAAGATTATAGATACTGGTGGGAGTGAGAGGCTGAGATGTAGGAATGAGGACAAGATTAGTAGAGAACTCGAGGGATTCCTATTTATTGTTTTTGCATTATCAGAAATTGCCAATACATACTATTAAACTATCCACACTCCTGTCCTCATTCTTCCATATAATTAAATCAGTAACTTAGGGTTTATATTATGAAAGTGAAAGTTTTAGTCACAGTGTGAAAAGTATAACAACTTTTCAGTTCAGTTCAGTCACTCAGTTGTGTCCGACTCTTTGCGACCCCATGAATCACAGCACGCCAGGCCTCTCTGTCCATCACCAACTCCCAGAGTTCACTCAAACTCATGTCCATCGAGTCAGTGATACCATTCAGCCATCTCATTCTCTGTCGTCCCCGTCTCCTCCCACCCCCAATCCCTCCCAGCATCAGACTCTTTTCCAGTGAGTCAACTCGTCTAAGTATTAATAATTCCATCCCCAGCATCAATACTACTTTCATTTGCCTGATTCAAAACAAGGTTTCCTCCCTGATACTGTTGGAGAATACAGAAAGTAGACGTCTCCATTTCAAATCTAAAATAGTGTAGTCTAAATTACCAACCTCTGGTTCAATTATGCAGTTTATAGTTCCAAACATAACTGTTTTCAAAATACTTAAAATTCTAACTTGAATAGAATAGTATAGCATTAATAATTACCACTTCTAAATGCCATTGTTGATCTTGGAATAATTATACTTCCCCTTTCATGACAAATATTCTCTCCATTAGTAATATCAGAAAGAAGCAGTGAGGGAGGAAGTCCTCAGCTCATGTGCTCACTGCCAAGGTGTCTTTTCCTTGTCATTTTTCCTGATTGTCTGTGAGACCTTCTAGCACATTGTGTCTTGACTAATTTTTTTCATGTGTTGTTTTTTGTAAGTATTTTCTGTAAGTCAAATGATTTTATTATGCATACTAGGAGTTTAGATAATAGGATGCATAAGTTCACAAATTGAAAGTTTTTATATGAAAGAAATAATTTATTACTTTGTTGAGCCTAAAGGAAAAAAACATTTCTCTCTATGGATGATCCACAAAATTCTGAAAAACAAAATAATGGAGAAGTCATGCTTTATAATTTAAATGTATGTAGATTATGACTTACATGTAGAGGTCTATTTATGGCTTCACCTCCAAATTATAAACTGTGTTCTACAAGTATATTTAATAATTAATTGTTAAAACCTTAAATATATTTTTCCACATAAGCATTATTTTTGATGACTATACAGTTTTCCCTCATATAGATATGGTATAATATACTTGTCCCTGGTTTTGTGTGGCTTTTTTGTTTTGCTTTGTCTGATGTTGTAATAAATGAATATCTTTCTGTAAAAAAAAAACTAAGTTTTTGACCCCTATAATCACTGGTCCTGTTACTCAGTATTATTCTTTAGAAAATTAAATGACCTAAAATTCTTAAAAGTGTTTGGCATAGTGTGTGGCACGCTGAAAGTAGAGAATAAATGCTGTTTACAGATGCTTTCCTGATTTAGCATTGAGATAAATAAGGTTTGGACTTCCATGGTAGTCCAGTGGTTAAGACTCCACACTTCCAACTCAGCGGCCATAGGAACAATCCCTGGCCAGGGAAGATCCTACATGCCACATAGCCAAGTAAATAAATAAGATAGAAATAAGAAGGTTTGAAATGGGTTCTTTGAGGTGAACACTGAGGTCATACAATAGCACAAATGATGCCAGTTGGAAGAGGAAAATCCAAAAGATATTGAAGCTGTGAGATGGGTAAGAGTTTCTGTGGTCATTCATCTGTATTGTTCCCAGTTATGTATTCTTTATCTAAAAGGAATACCTTAACTGAGGAGTATCAGAATATGAATTTCTCCCTTTAGTAAAATATATTTTTGTTAAAGTAATACATAATAGAGAAACATTATAAAAGCACTCTTTAAAATAGTGTGACCATTGTGTATGTTATCTTTGTTTATTGTATTTGTATTTTGTATTTTTTGTACTATTTTATTCACATGTGTGTCCAATGATGTCTTCCCTGTTTTCTTTATTTTTTATTTAATTATTCTAGTCACGTGAACTGGAAATTTCAGTTTATTGGCGTGATTGGCGATCTCTGTGTGCTGTAAAATTTCTGAGGTTAGAAGATTTTTTAGACAACCAACGGCATGGCATGTGTCTCTATTTGGAACCACAGGGTACTTTATTTGCAGAGGTAATAAATGTATTTTATTTTAAATATTCATTACTGCAATCGAAATTATATATGTAAGCAACATGATGTAGAAGTGGGAAGAGTATTTAGGCTGAATGACAGATAACTTGAATTCTTGGCTCAACTCTGCCACTAAATAGTGTATTACCCAAGACAAATCATTTTTCTTTTCTAGGTCTGTTATCATCTAGAAAATGAGGGGATGGAACTAAATTATATCTCAGATTCTCTTAAGTTTTTAAAACTTAGAAGTTTACTGAATTTCATGAACCATGAATCTAATGCTGTATTCATGTCAACTTAAATTTTCTTCACTGCAGGTTACCTTTTTTAATCCAGTTATTGAAAGAAGACCAAAACTCCAGAGACAAAAGAAAATTTTTTCCAAACAACAAGGTAATTACTAAGAAATTAGCTACAGAGTGTTCCAGTGTTATCTTAAATATTTTTAAATGTACATGCTATTTAAAAAGTGATACCCATCAAGGCTTTTTGCTTATTTGTTCAATTATTTAGTTAGTTTTATTAGGGAAAATTTTAAACATATATATATGTATAGAGACCAGTGCAATTTAACATTACTCGGCTTCAACAACAGTCAACTCATGTCCAATTTTGTTTCATCCATGTTCCATCTCTCACAACTTCCTCAGCTTATTTGAAGTGAACCTAGACATCATATTGATTCATCCATAGATATTACAGTTAGTATCCCTAAAAGATAAGGATTCTTTTTTTTTTCAACCTTAACTGCTTATCATTACTAGACTTAAGTGAGCAATTCCTACCTATTTATTTTTTAAACTAATTTTGCTTTTTTGCACTAGCCTTTAATAACACATAGTTAAGAACTGTTTTTTTTTTAAATGACAGATACTATTTGTTCTTCATAAATTATAAACCAATGAATATGAATTTTTCAGCTATGGCTTTTCGTAATATATTAAAAAATTACTTGTTCGGTTTTCTTTATTTACAATATCCACAGGCAAAACCTTTCTCAGAGCTCCTCAAATGAATATTAATATCGCCACTTGGGGAAGACTTGTGAGAAGAGCGATACCTACAGTAAACCATTCTGGCACCTTCAGCCCTCAAGCCCCTGTGCCTGCTGCAGTGCCAGTGGTTGACGTACGCATCCCTGCGTTAGCACCTCCAGCTAGGTATGTGCTTTAATGTTTTTAAGCTTTTGTAAAATAATCATTGTGACACTCATACATACTGATTACAGTGAATCTATTAGAAGTCTCATTTTTTCCAAATAGTATTTTGAGGTTAGTGCTCTGCTTGCTTTTAAAAACAATAAAATTGTTTGCTTTCATTTTAAAGCTACTTAAAATATATACTTTTGATTACTGCTTTTGGTGAATTGCTTTATCTTTTATAAGTGATTCAACAGTAACCAAGTTGGACTTTGATCTTGAACCTGAGCCTCCTCCAGCCCCACCACGTGATTCTTCCCTCGGAGAAATAGATGAATCTGCAGGAGATTTGGATACACCAGGACAGGTAAGGCATTTTAAACCTTGTATAATTCCTTTTCACCAAATAAATTACCAGTTACAACATCATGGTAATTTACCAGCTATAGCATCATTGGGCTTCCCTTGTGGCTCAGATGGAAAAGAATCTGCCTCCAATGTGGGAGACTGGGATTGGATCCCTGGGTAAGGAAGATCCCCTGGAGGAGGACATGGCAGCCCATTGCAGTATTCTTGCCTGGAGAATCCTCATGGACAGAGGAGCCTGGTGGGCTACATGGGGTTGCAAAGAGTCAGACACAACTGAGCAACTAACACTATAGCATCATAGTGAATGAGATGCACTTTTAAGTTGTTTCTTGTGAGTGAAACGTAAAAACCTCTGGATGCCCATGAGCCACTAGAGATAGAATAGGTTGCTTATTCTAGGAGCCTGGGAGTATGGCTGATATTAGATGAAGTATTTCCTGACACTGTGCATCTTCTAACTAGGTTAACATGATACCTGGAAATGCATATAAAATGAAACTAATGTATTCATTTTTTCAATTGAAGTATGATTGATTTACAACACTGTTTCAGGTATACAGTGTAGTGATTCAGTATTTTTTTCAGATTCTATTTCATTATAGCTTTTTACAAGATAATGGTTATAATTCCCTGTGCCATACAATATATCCTATTATCTATTTTATTTATAGAAGTTTGTATCTAGTAATCCTATACCCTTAGTTTGTCCCTCTCCTATTCCTTCTCCCCTTGGCAACCACAACTTTGTTTTCTAAATCTATGAGTCTATTTCTGTTTTGTAAATACATTCAATTATATTATTTTTTAGATTCCACATATGTGATATATACCATTTCTTCCTCTGTCTGACTTATTTCACTAAGGGTAATTTTCTCTAGATCCATCCATATTGCTGTAGAGGGCATTATTTCATTCTTTTTGTGGGCAGAGATTAATTTTCCATTGTATATCTATATACCACATTTTAAAACAATTTTTTTGAAGTACAGTTGATTTACAGTGTTGTGCTTAATTTCTTCTGTAAAGCAGAGTGACTCAGTTATACATATAAATATTTTTTCCATTACAGTTTATCACAGGATATTGAATATAATTTCTTATGCTATATAGTAGGACCTTGTTGTTTATCCATCCTGTATATAGTAGTTTGCGTCTGCTAATCCCACATTCCCAATCCTTTCCTCCCCCAAACCCATCACCCTTGACAACCACAAATCTGTTCTCTATATTTCTGAGTGCTTTGTTTTGTAGATATGTTCATTTGTGTTATATTTTAGATTCCACATATAAATGATATCATGTGGTATTTGTCTTTCTCTTTCTGACTTAATTCATTTAGCATGATAATCTCTAGGTCCATCCATGTTAGTGCAGACGGCATTATTTCATTCTTTTTTAATGGCTGAGTAATTCCATTGTGTGTATGTGTGTGTATATATATATATACACACAGACACACACACACCAAATGTTCTTTATCCATTCATCTATCAATGGACATTTAGGTTGTTTCCATGCCTTGGCTATTGTAAATAGTGCTTCAAGAACATAGGGGTGCGTGTAACTTTTTGAATTAGAAATTTGTCTCAGTATATGCCCAGGAATGGGATTGCTGGATTATAGGGCAACTATATTTTTAGTTTTTTGAGGAACGTCTATACTGTTTTCTATAGTGGCTGCACCAATTTACATTCCTACCAACAGTGTAAGAGGATACCCTTTCATGTGCCTACTGCCCATCTGTATATACTGCATCTTCTTAAACCAGTGGTCTGTTGGTTGACACTTTGGTTGCTTCCATGAAACTAGGTATTGTAAATAGTGCTGCTGTGAACATTGGAGCTCCTGTATCTTTTCAAATTAGTGTTTTTATTATTCATTTTTTACAATTTTAAGATAAGAGTAATATATAATTAATAACCATAAAAATGAATAATAATATCTGAATTTTATTTTCTCATTCATATTTATATTGATTTAACATTTTTTCTTTATTCTTACCTAATAAGTTGTTTTCTGAATGTTTCTGTGATTTAATGAGTGTTTAATATTTACAGGTTTCAGAAACTGTTTTTGAGACTGAGAATGACAGAAATAGAATACTTCCAAAATCTCAATCTGAACATGAGCCTGATATCCCTCAGTCAGGCCTAGAGTATAGTGGTATTCATGAACTTGAAGACAGAAGGTAAAGAATATATCCACAGCTTTACTTACACATTTGGTCCCATACTTTTGCCTTATTTTTAATTGGCATTACTGTTTTCAGATCTCAACAAATGTTTCAGTTCAATCTACAAGACTTCAGGTGTTGTGCTGTCTTGGGTAGAGGACATTTTGGAAAGGTAATCTTTTAAATTTTCTTTCAAATGCCTACAAGAGTAATCATTCAAATGAGAAATAATTATTTTAATCTAATTTCAGGTGCTTTTGGCTGAATATAAACACACAAATGAAATGTTTGCTATAAAAGCCTTAAAGAAAGGAGACATTGTAGCACGAGATGAAGTAGACAGGTTAGTTTTTTAAAAATGCAATTGTTACACTTTTCTAAAGTTATAACTTATGAAAATCAATGTATTCAGTATATATCAAAATGATAAAATTTTCTCTTTTCATAATATGGTTGATCATTGAATAACATGGTCTTCAACTACATGGGTTCACTTAAATATGGATATTTTTCATTTAGTAAATGCTGTAATATTACATAGTCTGTGGTTGCGAATTCATAGATGTGGAAGAACTGCAGATACAGAGGGCTGACTGTAAATTATGCACGATTAACCCCCATGTTGTTCAGGGGTCAACTGTAATAAGTAAAGAAACTAAATAAATTAATGCATGAGGTGGGTATTGATTAAATATTGTTTTTCTTTCTAGCAAATTCCCTCTTCCCATTCTTATGACATTTTACTGCTTGGTGAATACCAAAAAAAGTTGATGAAATGTTTAAACTAATCCTAATAAGTTTTTATACGTGGAAATGTTGAAGTGTTTGTATGAATTAGGAACTATTACACATCTGGGGTTGGGTGAGGCTATTTCGCATTTCATACTACAGAAGTAATAAGATGTCATTTACAAGTAATCTTCGGTTAAGTGATTAATTCATTCTGCTTTTTAAAATACACCTATATCTATTTTTTGCTCTATTTCTGTTAAATATTTTTGACCACAGCATCTTTCCTTTCTGCGTGTAAATTGGTATGGATTAATCTTCATATATTACTAACAGACAGCCCTATATAATGAAAACAGCCTGGGATTATGAGTGAGAAGATTCTCTAGTCCTGATTGTTCCTTCTTAATTAGTGATTTGATCCCAGAGCAATTCACTGAACATCTTTGAGCCTCAATTAACCCACATATTTTTAAAATACATTTTTTGGTAATACTTGCCTTACTAAATTGGATTATTGCCATATAATCAGATTGCCAATATATCAGATTGCTGTTTTTAATACATTTCCACTGTATGGGAAGTTCTTAGAATTAGGATCACTCTTAAAAGATGAGCGTTTCCTTTATGTAAATCTTTTCCTTTTGGGTTTGCCTATTTATTTTTTAATCTGTTTCTCATACTCCTCAATTATATCAAAATAAACTCTTCCTTGATCTAAAACTACTCAGGATTTTGCATAATATTTATAAAATATTCTGAACACCATAGTATATGGTAACAGTTACATCAGTAGTTAAAGCCAACCTTTAATTACACTGTCAGTCTGTTTTTAATTACAATAATAGTATGGTCAGATGTTTTTCTCTTCTGGAAGAATATTTGCTTTATTCTAGATCCATATATGGTAAATTCATTTATAGCCTAAAATAATAGTTAGTAATATGAAAGTGGTAATAACTCGGTGGTTTGTATAACTTTCTGTTACATTGTTACTGCTTTGAGCCACATCTCTGTAGGAAAAAAAACTTTCCAATTAAATATAGATAATGTTAATATTACTATTAAAGAAGAATGTCTGGATCAGAGGATGAAGCTTTAGCCAGATTCAATGGACATGGGTTTGGGTGAACTCCGAGAGTTGGTGATGGACAGGGAGGCCTGGCGTGCTGCAGTTCATGGGTTCGCAAAGAGTCGGACACGACTGAGCAACTGAACTGAACTGAGGCCATTACCCCTACTTTAAGAGGTGGCAAGAATACACAGAAGAACTATACGAAAAAGATCGTAATGACCCAGATAACCACAATAGTAGGCTCACTCACCTAGAGCCAGACATCCTGGAATGCAAAGTCAAGTGTACCGTAGGAAGCATCACAATGAACA
Source organism: Moschus berezovskii (assembly GCF_049115385.1). Taxonomy (NCBI): domain Eukaryota; kingdom Metazoa; phylum Chordata; class Mammalia; order Artiodactyla; family Moschidae; genus Moschus; species Moschus berezovskii. Next base: position 67,338,504 of record NC_142463.1, read on the forward strand.
AAACCAGTGGAGGTGATGGAATTCCAGTTGAGCTGTTTCAAATCCTAAAAGATTATGCTGTTAAAGTGCTGTACTCAATATGCCAGCAAATTTGGAAAACTCACTCAACAGTGGCCACAGGATTGGAATAGGTCAGTTTTCATTCCAGTCCCAAAGTAGGACAATGCCAAAGAATGTTCATATTACTACACAATTTCACTCACATCACATGCTAACAAAGTAATGCTCAAAATTCTCGAAGCTAGGCTTCAACAGTATTGAAACCGATAACTCATAGATCATCAAGCTTTATTTACAAATGGCAGAGGAACAGAGATCAGATTACCAACATCCTTAGGATCATATCAAGCTAGGGCTTCCCTCATAGCTCAGTTGGTAAAGAATCCACCTGCAATGCAGGAGACCCTGGTTTGATTCCTGAGTCAGGAAGAGCCACTGGAGAAGGGATAGGCTACCCACTCTAGTGTTCTTTGGCTTCCCTTGTGACTTAGCTGGTAAAGAACCGCCTGCAGTGCAGGAGACCTGGGTTCAATCTCTGGGTTGGGAAGATCCCCTGGAGAAGGGAAAGGCTACACACTCCAGGTTTCTGGCCTGGAGAATTCTATGGTCCATGGGGTCGTGGAGTGGGATATGAATGAGCAACTTTCACTTTACTTTTCATTGAATTATAGAAAAAAGCAAGGGAATTCCAGAAAAAAAAGTATTTTTGCTTCATTGAGTACGCTAAAACCTTGACTGTGTGGATCACAACAAACTGTGGAAAATTCTTCAAGAGATGGGAATACCAGACCACCTGACCTGCCTCTTGAGAAACCTGTATGCAGATCAAGAAACAACAGTTAGAACTGGACATGGAACAACAGACTGGTTCCACATTGGGAAAGGAGTACGTTGAGGCTGTATATTGTCACCCTGCTTATTTAACTTATAGGCAGAGTACATGATGAGAAATGCCAGGCTGGATGAAGCACAAGCTGGAGACAAGATTGCAGGGAGAAATATCAGTAACCTCAGATAAGACGAACTAGAGAGCCTCTTGGTAAATGTGAAAGAGGAGAGTGAAAAAACTGGCTTAAAACTCAACATTGAAAAAATGAAGATCATGGCATCTGGTCCCAAATGGGATTTGTCACTTCATGGCAAATAGATGGGGAAACAATGGAAACAGTGAGAGACTTTATTTTCCTGGGCTTCTATTACTGCAGATGATGACTGCAGCCATGAAATTAAAAGACACTTGCCCCTTGGAAGAAAAGCTATGACAAACCTAGACAGTGTATTAAAAAGCAGAGATATCACTTTGCCAACAAAGGTCCATGTAGTCAAGGCTATGGTTTTTCCAGTAGTCATGTACAGATGTGAGAGTTGGACCATAAAGAAGGCTGAGTGCCGGAGAATTGATGCTTAACTATTGTGTTGGAGAAGACTCTTTGTCTGCAAGAGTCCCTTGGACTGCGTGGAGATCAAGCCAGTCAATCCTAAAGGAAATGAATCCTGAATTTCCTTGGAAGGACTGATGCTGAAGCTCCAATACTTTCATCACTGAAGTGAGAAGCCGACTCGTTAGGAAAGGCTGTGATTCTGGGAAAGATTGAAGATAGGAGAAGGGAACGACAGGATGAGATGGTTGATTGCATCACTGACTCAATGGACATGAGTTTGAGCAAGCTCTGGGAGATGGTGAAGGACAGGGAAGCCTGGTGTGCTGCTGTTCCATGGGGTCACAAATAGTCAGACACCTGAGCAGCTGAACAACAACAAAATTAATCTCAGTTCAGTCCCTCAGGCGTGTCTGTCTCTTTGCGACCCCACGGACTGCAGCACACAAGGCTTTCCTGTCCATCACCTACTCCTGGACCTTATGCAGAATTAATCTAGCCTTAGTGAAAGGTTGATGAGTTTTCATTTTACTTCAGTTATAAATTCACTTATTCAGTAACGTGGAAGTAAAATAATCTCCAGTAGAAACAGGGAAATGTAAAATTCAGAGTGAGAAATAAAACTTGCTCTTAGAGGAATTTGAGGAAAACATAAAAAAGAAAGCAATTATAGGAAGGCAAGAAAAAAACTTAGAAACTAAGAAAGTAGACCAGCATGTTTTCAAAAATAATGTAACTTGAAAATCTGAATAGTAAATAACTAAGCAAAAATCCATTATATCCACTTTTCACTTCATTCTTTTAATAGATCCATAGAATTCAATGTTATTGCATATAAGTGCAGTTTTTTTAATAGTTCTGGAATACTTGATGGTTCTTAATGTCACTTTTATTTTCTAAAGTTTATTTTTCTAGTATGAATCTTCTTATTTTACTTATAGAAAATTCCAAACCAACTTATTTTTTGTTATTTGGTTTGTTTTTGTTTTCTGCTACTTTTATTGAGACAGAATTGACTTGCAGTACTGTATAAGTTTAAGTTGTATGGCATCATTATTTGATTTACGTACATCATGAAATGATAATCACAGTAAGTTCAGTGAGCATCATATAGATACAAAATTCAAAAAATAGAAAAATATGTATTTTCCTTGTTATGAGAACTCTTATGAATTATTCTCTTAACAACTTTCATATATAACATACAGCAATGTTAATTTTATTTATCATATTGTATATTATATCTCTAGTACTTACTTATAACTGGAAGTTTGAACATTTTTTACTGCCTTTACACAAATTATGCACTAAAGTCAAACTAATGCAATTCATGTACGAAGATCACGTTTTCCACCTACTGTTAGTTGAACTTTCTGAGTGCCATCTTCCCCTACTCCTAAGTAAGAATGTTAAATGTATGTTAGTTACGCCTCCTCATTCAGCTTCGTTTCTGTACCAGTTCAAATTTCCAAGCAACAGAATAGACTTGGAAGTACATTTTTGCAGCTGCAGAACAAAAGCATAGCTAGCCAGATTTTTTTATATATATCATATATACATGCTGCTGCTGCTGCTAAGTCGCTTCAGTCATGTACGACTCTCTGCGACCCCAGAGACGGCAGCCCACCAGGCTCCTCCGTCCCTGGGATTCTCCAGGCAAGAACACTGGAGTGGGTTGCCATTTCCTTCTCCAATGCATGAAAGTGAAAAGTGAAAGTGAAGACGCTCAGTCGTATCCAACTCTTGGCGACCCCACGGTCTGCAGCCCACCAGGCTCCTCCATCCATGGGATTTTCCAGGCAAGAGTACTGGAGTGGGTTGCCATTGCCTTCTCCATCATATATACATATATATGCTTTAATCATATATATGCTTTAATCCTAAGATTAGCCTTATTAGTGATGTAATTTTCCACAGACCAAAATAACTATTTATACAGTTTTTAAGTTTCGCTTGCTCCTTGGAAGGAAAGTTATGACCAACCTTGATAGTATATTAAAAAGCAGAGACATTTCTTTGCCAACAAAGGTCCGTCTAATCAAGGCAATGGTTTTTCCCATGGTCATGTATGGATGTGAGAGTTGGACTGTGAAGAAAGCTGATCGCCGAAGAATCTATGCTTTTGAACTGTGGTGTTGGAGAAGACTCTTGAGAGTCCCTTATACTGCAAGGAGATCCAACCAGTCCATTCTAAAGGAGATCAATCCTGGATGTTCATTGGAGGGACTGATGCTAAAGTTGAAACTGCAATACTTTGGCCACCTCATGTGACGAGTTGACTCACTGGAAAAGACTCTGATGCTGGAAAAGGTTGGGGGCGGGAGGAGAAGGGGACGACAGAGAATGAGATGGCTGGATGGCATCACCGACTCTGTGGACATGAGTTTGAGTGAACTTCGGGAGTTGGTGATGGACAGGGAGGCCTGGCGTGCTGTGATTCATGGGGTCGCGGAGAGTCGGACACGACTGAGCGACTGAACTGAACTGAACTGAACATATCAAATAATGTACTAAAGGAAGTATGCCAAAAAATGTTAGAATTGAACTAGTCACTTAGGGAGATAAACCATAAATACATTAGTTATGCAAATAAAAGAAATTAGATATGTTTGAGTTAAAGATAAACAGCATAGACAGTCACAGGGGAAACATCAAAGTGACAGTGCACTGGTGGATTTAGGTAAGGCCTTGTAAAGATTGGATTTGTGCTTGTTTTGGCAGATGGAAGATATTTGGGAAAATGGAGAGGAAAAATGACAATTTAGGGGAAAATGTTTTGGACAAAATGAATAAAGTTTCAGGTTTTTCATGGACTTTTAAGGAGAACATACAATTTAGATTAAATTGGGAAAAGTTAAAGAGTCTTATGGAGCAGCTTTTTGGTGTGATGTAACATGCTTAAGATTATTATTCTTGTTTGGGTTTGTAGAAGAGCTTTCCTCCTTTACCTAAGATATATATCCAATCCTCATCAATATTGTCAGTCCTCATCAAAGAATTCTATGAATGGGATTAAAACCATTTTAAGGAGCACTCTCATCAGTTCTTTAGACCATTTATATGTTCAACACAGGTCTAACACAGGTCTATATAGCCATCCAGTTGAGAATCAGTAATTCACCCATAGTGGATTAGTAATTCATGCATAAATGATACACAGTGAAAGAGGCCATGTTTGTCGTGTGCTTGACAACAAAACATTTTGTCAGTTTGTTATTTCATGTGTATATTTTATCCTCATTAGCCACAATTTGGATAGACCTAGTAAATCACTTTTTTTAGAATCTAATTTGCAGATCTTGCCCAATTGTACATTATTTTCCAATAAATTTAAATGGTGATGAAGTCAAAGCTATTAACTTTTCTTTTTAATCATCTGTGAATTTATTTCTAATAGTGACTTAATTTGTAGTAGCATTTAGAAACCTTGCAAATGTATGTATACATAAGCTGAACACTCTAGAAGCAATTATAATGGGGTTTTCTGAGTATATATAAAATTATAAACAGTATGAAATAGAGGGTAAGAGCTCATCTAGAATGTGACCATATTAGATGTACTGTAAACACTATTTCATAGGAGCTATATTTACTGTATTTAAAACTGAAGAGGTGTTTTAGTTCATCATTCTGAATACAACTGTATTAACAGCAATGAAAATTCATTGTTCCTTCTAACAACAGTTATACTTTTAAATGTTTTAAAGTTCTCTTTAAATTTTCTTGAGTCATAGCAATATAGTCTGGATATCCAGACAAATGCTTTAATCTTTAAATTAATCTTTTTAAAATTAATTCTTAAAGAGATCCCAAAGAAAGGAGAATGAGTCTACCTCCTTCTAATATTAGAATTTTGGTTTGGTATTTTGAAATCAACAACCACATACACAAATAAACATGAAATCTAAAGAATTACTTAATTTAAAAAAATAAAAGCATTATTAATGCTTTTCAACAAACTTTTAACAGCAGTTTTTTATTCTGGTCTCTAAAACAAACCAAAAAATGCCTATTTTATGTTAGAAACAGAAATGTAAAATTAAATGTATATATTTATTTTGATCAGTCCTTAAAAACGTTAATTCAAAGTTATATTTGAATAATATTTGACCTGGTTTTCTTCTGCTTTGAGGTTTTTTTTTTTTCCTTTCAGTTATATGTATACATGTGTCTATTTTTCAAATTCTTTTCCCATTTAGGCTGTTACATAGTATTGAATAGAGTTCCTTGTTGGTTATCCACTTTAAATGTAGCAGTGTATATTTGTCTGCTTTGAGTTTTAAGTGAGGTTGATTTACTAAATATTTTCAAGGGACAGAAGGTTGATATTTCTTGCCATTTAGGCAAAATTAATGTTTCAGAGTCAGTAAGTTTGACCGCTATTCTTTTAAACAGCTTATAAGAATTCTTAGCTATATAGATTTTATAGATAAATTGTATCATTCTCCAAGAGCTTCCTTGAAGCTTTTAATAGAATTCTCCATGAAACTCCTTTATTTTCCAGGTAGCCTCCTAAATTAAAATGTTATGCAGTGTATTTTTACCTCTCAGATTCATATGATAGAATATTTGGATACCATAGCTTGTGAATTATAAATATACACTGTCCTTGAAATCACCTTGATCACAAAGTTTATATTTTAAAATTATGCTTTAGGTTGCTAAATCCTCTGACCAATTCCTGAAAATTTTTCACAGTTCAATTCTAATTAAGACTTTTTTATGATTACCACTAGTCTTATGTGTGCTACTCTGATACTATCAATAATGAATTTTATGTCATGGTAATCATATTTAGTTTTCATTAATATATTTCTATTAAAGTCATTTATATATCACATAACCCAAATTTTCAAAGCATTTATAGCAAAACAACATATTTTATGGTTTTAAAGTCATAATGATTAAGAGCTTCGCTTATTTTAGAGTTTAGTAATTTTTAAAGAATGTTATTTGCAACTAGAACTTTAAAAAAAAAACACCAGTGATATTTTAATGTTTTCTCTTACAGCCTGATGTGTGAAAAAAGAATTTTTGAAACTGTGAATAGTGTAAGGCATCCCTTTTTGGTGAACCTTTTTGCATGCTTCCAAACCAAAGAGCATGTTTGCTTTGTAATGGAATATGCTGCCGGTGGGGACCTAATGATGCACATTCACACTGATGTCTTTTCTGAGCCAAGAGCTGTGTGAGTATTTAGACATTTCTCTGAGTTTCTTCATGACTGATTGCTTTCTGGGAAGGAAGAAAACTCTCTGAATTTTAGATTTATTTTTTCCCTCAAATGGAAAATAGAAGAAGGAGTCTTAGAACTCTTAACTTGCCTTTTTGCCATATATAAATGTATCTATTTCTCTGCTGTTTATGTTGAAAATATCGTGTATTACCCTAAGTCACACTTGATAACTTAGATATACCATTTAGGTTTGTTTTAGTAAAATTTCTTTTTTTCTAGTATATTTTATTCCTAAGGAATGCCATCTGGGACCATGGCTTTAAATATTAACTAAACTCAAAGTACATTGTTAAGTGAAAAAAAAATGTAGAAGAGCTCTTATCATATATTTGTATGAAATATTTATATTTGCAGTTTAAAACAGTATGCCTTAAGTATTAAAATACTTAAGGCATATGCTTAAAATATTTCTGAAAAAATATAAAAGAAATTGATATGCATGTCACCTCCAATGAAAGGTGTAGAATCCAGATTTATGATAATAAATAACTGAGTATACTGTTTAAAATTTATATTTCACTGAATACTTACTATGTTAATTATTTTATCACCATAACCCTTTTTGTAGTTTTTGAGTGTGATATTATATGGAAGTTTTTCTTATTCAGATGCAAAAGAATAAATAATAACAAACACTTATGACTAAACATAATGTGTATATATTCTCCCCCTGTTGTTATCTCCCTGTTTTATCGCTTTTAAGGGTGGAGCTAGGGATTTGAACCTAGGAAAATTTACTCTTAATAGCTACACTCTACGTGCGTATGTTTACCAAATTTATGTCTCCAGCCCTTACCTTGTTCCTAAACTTCCAAGTCTAATAACAGTCAGCAGCCAACTTGACTTTTCCCTTTATGTAGCTGATAAGTATTTCAAGTATCTCAAAATGAACTCCTGATGTTTCCCTTTCCCCCCACTTCACCCACCATTCCCCAACCTGTTGCTCTTCTAGTCTTCTCTCTTTTAAATGGTAATACCATGTACCACTTGTTCAGGCCAAAACACAAGGAGTCATTCTTGATTCTCTTTTTTCCTTACCTGTAACATCTAAATTCTGCCCCCAAAACATAAAAATCATAAACCAATGATTAGTAAATCTTTGTTGTTGTTGTTTAACCGCTAAGTTGAGACTGACTCCTTTGTGACCTCATGGACTGTAACTCGCCAAGCTCCTCTGTCCATGTGATTTCCCAGGCAAGAATACTGGAGTGGGTTGTCGTTTTCCTTCTCCAAGGTATTTTCCTGACCCAGGGATCGAACCTGCATCTCCTGAATTGGCAGGAGGATTCTTTACCACAGGGAAGCTCAGTAAACCTTTATTGGGTTTATTATAAAATCTTTATCTCTTGTCTGTATTCTCACAACTGACATTTGTGTAATGTTTTTACTTTCCTCTCTTTATTTGATTCTTACCATAACCACTAGAGGTATAACAGAACAGATAGTAGTACTGTCATATTTTCAAATTTCAAATAAAGAAATAGGGCATTAGTCCTGGTGGATAGTGAAGCTTTCAATAACGGAGGCAAAACCCACAAAATAATAGGCAGCTATTAAAAATGTGTTCCCTGAATATTTAAAAATTAAAAGCAGGCCATTTAGACTATGTCTAGCCCTGTACTGACTGCCGTGGAAATTTTGCTTTTGTTTTGTTACACTTTTTTTTGAGATAAATATAAATTCCTATTCTACATTAACACACTTTTTATTCTTTCTGAGAATACAAATTACATAGTACCAATGAAACAATTAACCCCAGTGAAATACAAGAATAAAATGCTACATTGCAGTACTTTATATCTGCAGTACCTCCCTCTAATCATTCAGATCTCACCTGCAATGTCATTTCTTTGAAGGTCCTTTCCTGAGTACTTTATCTAAAATATCACTGTATCACTAATGTCTAAATCAGGTCACTGTATTCTGTTTTATATTTTATGTTCTCCATACCACTTTATTTATATCTGAAATTGTCTTATTTATTTTTTACATTTTAGTTGTCTGTTTCCACTCACTGCAGGGGCACAGTGACGACTGTGTCTATTCTGTGTTCTAGTGGAGCACCTCGAGGGGAGGGGTGGCTCACATATACTAGGCAAACATATTCTTGTTGCTTGAGACAATGGAATCAAAATTAGTCCTAGCCTTGCTGTGTTCTAGCAATGTGATTTTAAATTAGTTACTCTGAGAGCTTCATTTTCTGCTTCTGTGAAATATTTATCTTAAAGGTTTAGTTTGAAGATACTCCCTGTACTCAGTTATTTCCTAAGTATCATTAGGACAATCTATTTACAAATAAACAAAAGAGAAATCAAGGTATTTTTATAATTGTCATAGTTTTGTTTTGCCAGCAAAATAAGTTTCTTTATAAAAAAAAAACCTTAATCAAGTTGAGAATCACATTGTTTTAATGGACTTAATTTCTGATAATTATTTAAGATATAATGTATAATAAAATATTAATAGTTGAATTTTAAAATTCTCAAAATCATGTATCCATCTTTATAAAAATAAGTAAACACAAAACATAACTGTATTATCTATATGTACACATAAATGCATTCTAAAAGTTTGAAGAACAATCACCAAACTAATAAGAGCAGTTATCTCTATGGATAGTAGCGGCGTTAGGATGAGATGGAGATGTATGAATGAAAAATTGTGCTTTGAGGTAGGGGTGTTATGTGTTTTTTATGGAGGAAATATCCTTGTATTACTTGTAAAATTAAGATTCTCTTTAGTGTCTCCTTCTAGGCTATTCTACACTGAAGACAGCCCTGCATTTTTTAATTAATTCATTTATTATTGACCTATCTCCTTATTCGTTAAGGCTATTGTATATCAAGCATTTTGCTCAGTATTTAGGCTGAACTCTGAAAAAGACAAAACATGGTCCAGTCCTTCAAGAGTTAATATTCTAGCTTGGTTGAAGTTTTCCTAAGATCGAAACCTATTTAGCCAATTTTCAGACGTCTTCACCTGTCCCAAGGCAATTTGAGGTCAATATCTAAATACAAACTCACTTTCCCCACAAAATTTAGGCTACTTCTATATTTCTTCACCTCTTCATTATAGTAAGAAGGAAACCTGGAGAATCATCTTCAGCTTTTCCTTCTCCCACATCTTTTATATTAATAGCTAATGAGACACTAAGTTCTGTTGTGCTCATTTTAAAGTTTTTCTTATTCTCTTGTGGTCACTGCATTAGAGGTTCTAATAATCTTTCATCTGGACTATCATTTTAGCCTTATCTGTTCCTTATCCCTCTGGATATCTACCTACTTGCACTCCAGCCTTCACACTACTATCAAGAAATTTCTCTCTAACACAAATCTGATCATTCTGCTCTCTTTAAAATGGTTTGATTCACTATTGCTAAAAGAAGAATTTTCAGTACAGGCATACCTCAGATATATTGCAGGTTCAGTTCCAGACCACTGCAGTAAAACAAATATCATAATAAAGTGAGTCATGTGAATTTTCTGGTTTCCCAGTGCATTTAAAAGTTTCATTTACACTATACTGTAGTCTATTAAGTGTATGATAGCATTGTCTTTTTAAAAAATGTACATAGTTAAATTAAGAAATACTTTGCTAAAAAATGCTAACTATCATCTGAGCCTTTGGGATAGTAATGTCAGAGATCACAGATCATCATAACAAACATAATGGTGATGAAAAAGTTTGAAATATTGAGAGAATTACTAAAATGTGACACAGACTTAAAGTGAGCAAATGCTGTTGGAAAAATGGCACCCATTGTGTTTCCATTCAGGGTTGCCACAAACCTTCAATTTGTTAAAAAAAAGAAACAAAACAGAGTTATCTGTGAAACACAATAGAAGTGAAAATGCAGTAAAACAAGGTATGCCTTTGTTCATAATGACAATCAAGGTCTTTTGCAACTAAATCTCAGGCTGTCTTCTCAGCCTCATCTTCGACTACTTCTTCCCTCATCATTTACTTCAGCCACAAACTTGTTATTGGTTGTCAAACATGCTATGCCTTGTACACCGCTATTCCTTTCCCTCTTAGGGAAATGCCCTATATTTCTCCCACAAAAGTTCTACCTTTTATAACATCCTTCTGCCTTTATAATGGCATATTGTAATTTTTTCCAAAGAACCAGATCAAATATCTACTCTAAGGACTTAAGTGACCCCCACCCAGATGAAGTTAATGGCTTCCACTTTAGAGACTGTATTTTTCTTATTTATAAAATACTTAGCACATATCTCACATGTCTGGCACATAGTAAGGACTCAATAAATATTTGTGAAATTAGTTAACTAGAGTTCTGCTTCAAAGCATAAAAGTATAAACTCTGGGATTCAAAAACAGTGGAATTTATTAAAATTCTTTTGATTTAATTCTTGAAACAGATTTTATGCTGCATGTGTAGTTCTTGGGTTGCAGTATTTACATGAACACAAAATTGTTTATAGGTAAGTAAAACTTTGATACTTTCTAATTGCTTATTGATATGAAGTAGAATTAAAGATGATTAAGAATAGTTTGTGTTTAATCATCTTCATAATTTTTTCTTTCATATGGTAAGTAACCATTAAAAAAGTTAAAACCCAATTTTGAAAGACATAGTTAACACAATAATTATATGATGAACTTCTTTGTTACTGGTCCTCTGACCATTACCTAATTAGAATAGTCAAATTGTAAGCTGGCCTATGATAACACAATTTACCAACCATATTCATCCTGGTGAATATTTATATTCAGTTGATCGACTATAGAAAATTTCTGTAGACTGCTACTACTGAAAATTTTTTCATGATAAGTAGCTTGTGTCATTTTGCTTCCTTCATTAAGCCTTGCTTAGTGAAGTGTACTTGAGGACGTCGCTGATTAGCTGATTTACGTACTGGCACAAACTCCTTACCAAATTGTCGACCAGTTAGAAATAGTTCATAGTCCAGCAACTAGTCTGTGGGTAACACTTTGAATAGCATTGCTCTAGATCAGACAAATTGTAGGAAGGCCAGTCAGAATTAAAAGACTATAAACATGAGTTTATTGAAACTTCTAACAATGTTTTCAAGGTAATGGTTTCCTCATGACCTTATTTTACTCAAAGAATAAAATATTTTCAAGTTAGTTTGTAATCATTTAGTATGACTTAATGACTTCCTCTTTATTTTGAATTATTCTCTTAGAATGTTAAATCTGCTTGCTTATACCTTATTTATGCTGTTCATTTGACAGTTCTTTCTTATGGATGATATGTAGGGCATTTGAACAAGTCCGAGAGTTCCCTGGTGATCTAGTGGTTTGGATTCAGCACTTTCACTACTGTAGACCAAGTTCAGTCCCTTATATGGGAACTGAGATCTTGCATGCCACGTGGCATGACCATTAACTTATTTATTTATTAAGCTTGAATATCATGAAAGTATAGGTATCATGAAAGATACAAGAACTTTTTGTAAGCTTTAAAAAAATATGTATTAAATAGATAAAACATTTCTCTTAGATACATTCTTTTCTACATAATGGGGGAATACTCAGAAATTATATTTTGTAAAGGAATAATCTTGCCAAAAAAAGAAAATGAATATTTATAATATAGTATTTATAGTAAATCTCAAACCATAATATGTAAAAACTCATTTTTTAGTAAAGAGAAAGGATAACTCATATTAAAATGATGTTTCTACTTTATTATCTACTGATTTTATTGATTTTTTTTTATTTTGCTTTTTTTTATCCTGAACAGAGATTTGAAATTGGATAACTTATTGCTAGATACAGAGGGCTTTGTGAAAATTGCTGATTTTGGTCTTTGCAAAGAAGGTAATTGGATATTTTAAAGTGCCTTTTCTAATAAATTACTATTTCTTTGTGCTTTGGAAGTTTTCAAGTTTGTCTGTGGAAAGCAAAATGTAGTTTTTAATTTATTAAAAATTAAACTTTATTCTTTATTGAGATGGCAGAATGTTCATATATTCTAATCTATAACATTATTAAGAATTTATTCTGTGAACATGAATAAGATTCGGTTTTCAGAAATCACAGTATGGAAAATAAGACTCTCTTTGTATAGTTAATAATTTTGTCACTACTCTAAGAAAGCATTGATTAATCACCAGATTTTTTGCTTTGCTTGGATTGTGCAGAGTAAATTTAAATTACATATGCCTAAAAACCTCTCCTGCCTCTTAAAACTTCTAACATTTTAAATAGGAAAAAATGCATATGCCTCAAGAATCTTTTATGTATATATGTGTGTGTGTGTGTACACACAGAGGTAAATAAATGTCTAAACTGGGAAAATTTTAATCATATGTAGCATCAGTCAGTTCAGTTCAGTCGCTCAAGAAAGTGTAAAAAGCATGGGCTTAGGCACCACCCTTGAATCCTGACTCTGCCACTTATTTGCTCTGTGTCTTTGGACAAGTTACTTGTAACCTCATGGAGTCTGTTTTCTCAGCTGTAAAATAAGTGTAATTCTTCTTGTTTAGGAGTATTATGACAACTGGAGATAGTACCACAGTCTGTGGCACTGTGCCTCGTATGATAAATAGGTACATCTATTTCTGCTTCATTGACTATGCCAAAGCCTTTGACTGTGTCGATCACAATAAACTGTGGAACATTCTGAAAGAGATGGGAATCCCAGACCACCTGACCTGCCTCTTGAGAAACCTGTATGCAGGTCAGGAAGCAACAGTTAGAACTGGACATGGAACAACACACTGGTTCCAAATAGGAAAAGGAGTACGTCAAGGTTGTATATTGTCACCTTGCTTATTTAACTTATATGCAGAGTACATCATGAGGAACGCTGGGCTGGAAGAAGCACAAGCTGGAATCAAGATTGCTGGGAGAAATATCAATAACCTCAGATATGCAGATGACACTACCCTTATGGCAGAAAGTGAAGAGGAACTCAAAAGCCTCTTGATAAAAGTGAAAGAAGAGAGTGAAAAGGTTGGCTTGAAGCTCAACATTCAGAAAACGAAGATCATGGCATCTGGTCCCATCACTTCATGGGAAATAGATGGAAAAACAGTGGAAACAGTGTCAGACTTTATTTTTTTGGGATCCAAAATCACTGCAGATGCTGATTGCAGCCATGAAATTAAAAGACGCTTGCTCCTTGGAAGGAAAGTTATGACCAACCTAGATAGCGTATTAAAAAGCAGAGACATTACTTTGCCAACCAAGGTCCGTCTAGTCAAGGCTATGGTTTTTCCCGTGGTCATGTATGGATGTGAGAGTTGGACTGTGAAGAAAGTTGATCGCCGAAGAATTGATGCTTTTGAACTGTGGTGTTGGAGAAGACTCTTGAGAGTCCCTTATACTGCAAGGAGATCCAACCAGTCCATTCTAGAGGAGATCAATCCTGGATGTTCATTGGAAGGACTGATGCTAAAGCTGAAGCTGCAATACTTTGGCCACCTCATGCGACGAGTTGACTCACTGGAAAAGACTCTGATGCTGGGAAAGGTTGGGGGTGGGAGGAGAAGGGGACGACGGAGAATGAGATGGCTGGATGGCATCACCGACTCTGTGGACATGAGTTTGAGTGTACTCCGGGAGTTGGTGATGGACAGGGAGGCCTGGCGTGCTGTAATTCATGGGGTCACGGAGAGTCGGACACGACTGAGCGACTGAACTGAACTGAACTGAATACACTGCATTGTAGGAAACATTGTCTCCCTCTCTACCCTGGTGCTTCTTGTTTCTTATTCAGGTTTCTTTCCACCATATGCTGTACTGCTCATCACATCTTAAGTATTCAGTGAATATTTAATTAATCAGTAGTTGGATAAATGAATGAATGAATGAATTTTGTAAAACTTTGTCCATTATTTACCCACTGACCTCCTAATTATTGAATTCAGTGAAAGCTTTTTTCTTTTATTGGATCTCTCTGTATTGGACGTGTATCAGACACTGCTGACTGAAATGGTTTTGTTCCTCGGAGTCTGGCCTTAGCCCATTGCTATTCTTAAGTAGTTTTTAGCTAGCAGTTATATACTGCTGCTGCTAAGTCACATCAGTCGTGTCCAACTCTGTGTGAACCCATAGGCGGAAGCCCACCAGGCTCCTCTGTCCCTGGGATTCTCCAGGTAAGAATACTGGAGTGGGTTGCCATTTTCTTCTCCAATGCATGTAAGTGAAAAGTGAAAGTGAAGTCGCTCAGTCATGCCCAACTCTTAGTGACCCCATGGACTACGGCCTATCAGGCTCCTGCGTCCATGGGAGTCTCCAGGCAGGAGTACTGGAGTGGGTTGCCATTGCCTTGTCTGAATTATATACTAATGATTCCCAAATCTGTCATTTCCTTTCCAAACATATAGTCAACTATCTACTAGACAGTTACTTGAACAGTCATTCAGTAGGTACCTGAATCACTATCCGAACAGAAATAGTTTATTTTCCTCAGTCTCATTGGCAGTTGATGGTGCCGTAATCCTCAGTCTCCCAATCTGAAAATGTGAAATTGTTTTGGACTGTCTCCTCTTCAATACTTTTCACTTCCAGTTAATCACCAAATTGTATTGACATCTACCTCCTTAATGTTTGCTTTTTTTTCAAACAATATTTAAGTTTTTCATCTCCCCTCTATTTCCAATCATCATCTTGTTTTAACAAGTCTACTTTAATAGCCTCTTAACTTTTCTGTCTCTATTCTTTTTCTTCCTCAAATCTCAACCTGCCATATAATTGCTAAAATACAAAAGAGGCCCATATAAATTCAAAGCGGAGCATGGTACGTCCCTACTGAAAACATACGGTGGCAAAGACGTGATATATATTGCCCCACCTGATCTGCCTGCCTCCTTCTCCAGCCAGATCTCTCGCAGCTTTCTTCTTGGTACCTTCTGTTCCAGCAAAACCAGACTGCTTACAGTCTTTGTCTCTCCACCACTATCACTTATCTCAACTCTGTTTGCTGACTAACATCTGCTCATCCTTTATTCTTCTCAGGTATCACCTGTGCATGTAAGTTACCTGAAACTCATCTCCTGCTATCCCAAGTACCAAGTCAGCTTTCTAGGATGATGTGATCATCATAAGATGAATGAGCTTTTAACACTTTAGAATATGTTCAGACATTTTCTTCAATAAGTAGAATTTTATTTGATTAATTTATTACTATATTTTAAGGAACATATTTGGGCTTCCCTTGTAGCTCAGTCAGTAAAGAATCTGCCTGCAACGCAGGAGACCCGGGTTCAATTCCTGGGTCAGGAAGATCCCCTGGAGAAGTAAATGGCATCCCACTCTAGTATTCTTGCCTGGAGAATCCCAAGGGTAGAAGAGCCTGGCAGGCTACAGTCCACGGGGCCACAAGAGTCAGACACAATTTAGTGACTAAATATGAAGAATGTATTTAGAAAACCAGTTAGCTAAAATGTTAATACTGTATCTCTATATAATATGATACACTCATTCAACTCTTGATTATCCAAGGATTTGCTTTTGGTAGTTTTCAGACTATACTCAATGCTATTTTTATAATAAAGCAAGTAAGCATAGTTTAAAATTTTAATTGACAGGGTAGAAATTAAAGTTTAGAATAAGTTTTTTTTTCTTTTGTAACTTCTTAGCAGCACTTATAAAGTAATGACAAGAAAGAAAAAATAAGTAGTTAAATGAAACACAGAAATTTTATTTATTTTTATCCATTAATTAAATAATAGAGTTGCTTTTGCACAGTTTACTCCATATTAATTCTTAGCATTTTCTTTAAAATCTTTTTCATGGGCTACCCTGGTAGTCCAGTGACCAGGACTCTGAGCTCTCAGTACAGGGGATCTGGATTTGATTCCTGGTCAGGGAACTAGATCCCACATTCCACAGCTAAATGATGCTGCAACTAAAGATTCTATATGCTCCTGCTAGGATCTGGTAAAGCCAAAAATAAATAAATAAGTATAAAAAAAGAATCTTTGATGTATTTTGGGTTTGATCACTGTGCACAAATGTACACCTTTAATTTTGCTTCCTAATATCTTCTGACTCTTATTCTATATTTTTTCTTTGCTAACAAATATTTGAATTTTATCTTTTTCAGGAATGGGATATGGAGACAGAACAAGCACATTTTGTGGCACTCCTGAATTTCTTGCCCCAGAAGTGTTAACAGAAACATCCTATACAAGGGCTGTAGATTGGTGGGGCCTTGGTGTCCTTATATATGAAATGCTCGTTGGTGAGGTAAGTAGTATAAGATAGATAAAAGGGAAAGATGATCGAAAGAACAAAGCATGTCATTTATAAAATTTAATATGTTTCCTGCATAAGAAGAACTTAAGCTTTATAAACACTTACATGTATTAATAATGCTTATGATCCTATATTACCTTCACTGTCTTTTTTAGGTTTTCATATTTGTGGAATGTATACCAGTGTTTTGAAAATAGTTTAGTGTTGCTATGGGCTTCCCAGGTGGCGCTAGTGGTAAAGAACATGCCTGCTTGTGCAGGTAGATGTAAGAAATTAGTTTCAATCCCTGGATCGGGAAGATACCCTGGAGGAGGGCAAGGTAACCCACTCCAGTATTCTTGCCTGGAGAATCCCATCGACAAAGGAGCCTAGTGGGCTCCAGTCCATGGGGTCACAGAGCGTAGGACGCAACTGACGTGATCTAGCACACTTGCATGGTTACATTTTATGATTTTTAAGCACAGTCATACATAACTGATCATTTCATAGGAAGTAGAAAGCAGGAAGACTGATAAGAGGAATGTACTCTGTATAAAGAAAAGTCAGCTATACATTGGTCAGAAATAAATGTTACCTTCAGAAGCAATATAGCAGAATTGAAAAGATTAACATTTTTTTCCTACTATTTTCTTTATATTAACTTAAATTTCTGGGGATAACTTAGTTTTACACAGAAATTGTTACCACTTAGAAAACAGTGAATTATATCTAATTAATAAAACAATAAGAAGAGATAATCTATTTTGTTATAAATTTTTGAAAATGATGAATTAGGGTGGAATTAAATATTTAGAAAGTAACTGAAAACTACCTAGATGGGCTTGATGGTCTTAAGATGAAAGACAAATTTTCTTAAGGAACTGGTTCCTTGTTCTGCAGTTTTTCCAATGCCAGTGACCAACCTTGTACATTCTAGGCATGAAAAAACTAGTAGCTGAATGAATGAATGGCTAAATTGTTGAATGTCAGAAATTTCTAGTTTTGCTCTGTGATTGTCATTTAGTGGCACTTATCCCAAACAAGTAAATAAATGATTTTATTTCATCCACTGACAGTGGCTTTTGATATGTACATTGGAATGGAAACTTGGAAAAGATTGAAAGAAAATAGTGAATTAAAATATATACTGTGTGCTAGGTAGGCACTGTTCTATGTGCTTTATAAGTATTAGCTCACTTAATTTTTCATCAACCTTTAATGAGCTTAATATAGTCTTATATTTATTTCCAGATGCATAATTAGAGACACAAAGAAGTTAGTAACTTTAAAGTTATACAGCTCTCGTATAGTGGAGCTTGGATTTTAACTTAATCTCTAAACCATTGTACTTTGCTGCCTCCAAGATAGGGTATCCACACAAATTTATTTCACATTTGTTTAGAAAAGAGAAAAGCATATAGTGCTTTAGACAGAAAGATATATTTTATACCTTATTCACAGTTTTCTTTACTTTCTACAAGTGCCAGAAGTACCATAATAGTTGTTTCTATAAGCTCTGACATAAACATTTTTAAGTAACATTTTTGTTGCTTTTTTTTTTAATTTAGTGTTCAATTATGTATGAGATTTGTTACCAAAAATTAGATGCTTGCTTAAAATTTACTCTTCATATTGGAGATGACATGCAGAAAAAATGAGAATCTGTTATCAAATACTATAGAATTAAGAGCCAGTTAATTTTACTCCCCCCCATTTTTAAAGTATCTGGGAGATTTGGCAGTGAACAGTGAGGAAGTTCCTGTGTCATATTGTTTAAAGGAACTTCTCATTGGTTAAGCTCTTACTAGGAGATAAAAGATAGTGAATCTGGCTATTTCTTCACAATTGCCTTTTGCAATTTAATTTCTTTTTAGTACCTCCATAAAAGGAGAATTGGGAAAAGAAACTTAAAACTCATTGGTACATATATTTTGTAATTTTATAGCACTGGTGAAATCTTAGCATTACCTTTTCTTAAATTTATAAAAGTGAGGTTTGGCTAAAGTTTATATCTAATTCCTCTATTATTACAATGATTGAAAACTCACTGGATATATCATGTTTTCAAATTTGTATGAGTTGTGAGGACTTGAATCAACCCTCGGAATAAGCTAACATATCAGGTCCCCTTTCTCTGTGCCAAACAAGAGTGAAGATATCATAGAAGTTTAAAATAACCTTAAATACTAGACTTAGATCCTTGACATCTGAACAGACTATTGAATTCTTTTAATGTGTGCTTAAAATAGATTTGTTAACCTTCCATTGTTCGTTCTGTTAGCTTATAATCTATTTGCAGAAAAAAAACTTTAACAGCTTAACAAGTATGTAAATATATTTTCACTATTCAGAGACTTGAGAGTGATAGTTTTCAAATACGAAATTGACTTATCAGATAGGAGTCAAAATTGCTTTGTATTACCATATGAAATTCTCATTGAAAATCCTTGTGAAATAGGATTTTCCCCTGATTTATTGTCTCAATCCCAGAAATTATATTGTCCCACATAACAGGTATTTATGTATTTTGAGTGAGTAACTGAACAAACCTGATTTTGATACAAGCCTGATAAAACCAAGTTTTATCAAACCAAAACTGAAATTTTGATAACTGAAAAGTTTGAAATGTTCTTAGATACAAGCAATAAGATTAGCAGTTCAGCTTTAGTATGCTGGGTTCTGAAATGCTTTTCATAGGTTCCTCAGGTCAGAGATCCCTCTCCTGTTGATACTGCTCTCTGCTTGGCTCTTGTTCTTTAATAACTAAAAGAAAGTAAGCAGCCAAATCTAAGGTGTCTGAAATTCTGAGGTAATATGTCATATTTTATAGCCATTTTTCAGTGTAGTTGAGAGTTTATCCCCATGTACATCAAATTGTTACACTGAATGTTTATTTAACTACTTTTTTTATTACTCAACATAATTACTGTCACTATGAGCAACCATCTTAACATTCTCCTGCTGAACTGCCTCAAGACCTGTTGTGTATAGAGCATTAAATATGCCTGGAAATAATGTGTTTTTTGGTTCCTTTCAGTTTAATTTTGTTTTCAGTTGCTTCTTAGTACAGTCAAATTGTCTCTAATTGTGTTTTGCCATTATTAATTTGCTATTGACTGGAATTCAGAACACATTCATGTCTGATACATCTCCACAAACCGTGCTTCCCTCTGTAGTAACACTTCACCTTATGCATTTGCATCTGTCTTTCTACAAGATTTCAGTAAGCATATATGGTGTGTCCTCTGGATAATAGATACGTATCTATTGTGTGTCTGTTGTAGCTTCTTGTAGTCTTTATTTGTTTTGGTGGAGGGTTTTTGTTTGATTTTGTTTTTTCTTTTTCTTATTTTCCTCACTACATGGTTCTTTGTTGTATTTCAGAACTTTGAATAGATAAAGATTTTCTGTATTGAAACTCATTTTGACTAACTCAGGGATATTTATTCTAGTCTCCCTTTCCTGGTGATGATGAAGAGGAGGTCTTTGACAGTATTGTAAATGATGAAGTAAGGTATCCAAGGTTCTTATCTACAGAAGCCATTTCAATAATGAGAAGGGTAAGGATTTTGTTGTAATGTATATGTTTTATTTATAAAATAAACACGATACTCAAATACTTTGGCCACCTGATGCAAAGAACTGAATCATTGGGAAAGACCCTAATGCTGAGAAAGATTGAAGGCAGGAGGAGAAGGGAATAACAGAGGATAAGAGGTTGGGTGGCATCATAAACTCAATGGACCTGAGTTTGAGCAAGTTCATGGAGTTGGGAATAGACAGCGAAGCCTGACAGTAATGAACAGGGAAATCCACGGGTTTCAAAGAGTCAGACACGACTGAGCGACTGAACTGATATTAAGAATATTTCCCAGTAGCATTTTAGAAAATGTTTTTCAGTCATAGATGTTCATGGTTTAGACAAAGACATACCAAGAGAAACTCAAAGGTTGCAAGTTATGAGAATCCTTCTCAGTGAATCTCTGGTTTTATATTTACTTTCTTCCTTTATATTGTGTTAGCTATTAAGAAGAAATCCTGAGCGACGCCTTGGAGCTGGTGAAAAAGATGCAGAGGATGTGAAAAAACACCCATTTTTCCGAGTAAGTGTGAAGTTTAAAATTTGTTTGATACTCTAGCAGCTAGAAATAGGAAACTAAACTGGTCATTTTATATTTTGTAATCCAGCTAATTGATTGGAGCGCTTTGATGGACAAAAAAGTTAAGCCGCCATTTGTACCTACAATTAGAGGACGGGAAGATGTTAGTAATTTTGATGATGAATTTACCTCAGAAGCACCTATTCTGACTCCACCTCGAGAACCAAGGATACTTTCAGAAGAGGAGCAAGAAATGTTCAGAGATTTTGACTATATTGCTGATTGGTGTTAAGTTCCTACACACTGTGAAACCAAGCAGACTGATTCACAAGAAGACCTCTTAAAAATAGCAGCCCTTCATTTGCTCTCTGTGCCAACAAAAGCTTCTGAGTTTTTTTTTAAACATATGAAGATGTGTTTAAAAGTACTATTCTAATACCTTCTTGAAAAGTGGCTTTTCAATGTATTTTAAACAAAATTCTGAACACTGGAAACAGTTTCATGGAGTTAAGCTGAATGAACATCGGCCATGAAAATCTATCACAAATGAATACTTTTGGATCAATAGTCTTATTTTTTTAAATCAGAGGGAAAAAAAAAAAACACTCTTCTACAGTCCCTAGCTTTGCCGTATGCCTGCCTTAAATGGAAGGAAAATTAATTAGTTAATTTTCCTTAGGTGTGTTTTACAAAAAGAGGAAAAGAGGGCTTAGGATGTTATTACTATTCACACATAGTATGATTCTGTTTGAATAAGGCAAATGCTCTTATTTTTTTAAAGAAATTACTGTAATATCCAAAAAAATGTAGTAATAGTTTGTGCACATTTTGGGGCTTTTTTAAAATGAAATGAATTGATGTATTATACATTTTCTATATTTATTAGAAAATTTTTATTGCCTTATCTTTACCAACCATGTAACAGAGCCTCATAGCTTTCCAACTGAGCTACTTGCCAAACGATTTTATTAAATCAACCATGCTGAAACAAACAGGAACAACTAAACATATGCATTTACTTAAAATTTTAAGAATGAGGACTTAACGATCATCCTGAACCAAGATACTGTTACCTGTATGCATTCCCAAAGCCTACATTCAGTCACACTTTCTTCCAGCATCAGTGAACTGATTGCTCCTTTCTTTGATATGCATTGTACATTGATCAACCTAGTACATCTTGTTCTTGTGTCTACTGTAGAAGGGAACTATATCTTTGTTAAAACATATGGATTATCATTGTATACATGCTGTGAACATGTATATGTGCAAGTTGTAATGTATTCTATGTTGTAGGTTTATTATTTAATTTCACCACTTCATCACTTTTGTACAGTGGCCAAGCAGACACCTCAGACTCCAGCATTTACATTAAGTGCATTTGTACATTTTAGGCCACTGGATCCAGATTTTTTATTGGCAGTTACTGAGGGCAGAAGCAATATATTATAACAGAATGTATAAATATTTTTGATAAAACAGTCTATATTTTATAAAAATTATTATAACACTAAAGCTGTACCTCAAAAGTCTCAAAAATAATTTGATCAAATACTTTGTACAAGGATCCATTTGTGGCTTTTTAATGCCCTTATAGGAAAGTCTTTTTGCAAGCCATGACTTTTCTACTTGCCTGGAGTTTGGGTTTTTTTGTTTTGTTTCAATTATTTTCCCTCCTAGTCCATGACTTTATTGTTTTTCCTTTGTTCAATAATAACGTCTTTGATTCCATGCTTAGCATGTTAGGGTTGTCATACCTCAGGAATAGCAAGTTTTAACTAACCAATAATGAGTTAACCATTTAATCACTATTGTCTTATGTCTTAAAAAATGCTGAAGTTTAAATCCTATGAGAAAATGAAATCCTGTTTATAGAGGTTTTTTGAGCTTAAAACATAGATGAATATTCCACCTTTCTAGGGTATGTTGGCATGTTTTTGCTATACTCTGAGAACAGTTAAAATTGTTCAGAGATAATTTCTATTTTCTTATAAATTGATTATAAACCATGATCCCTTGGGGGAAAATCTTATAGGAAAGGGGAGCAATATGTTGTTTAAAAATTATTTTAAAATGCGAGTTTACTTCCCTGGTAAAGGACAATAGAGGATCTTAGCTAAACTGTCTGCTTTTAATTTAAACAGTGTTAATACAACATTAAAAAAAACACTAAATACTTTTGAGGTACAGTCTGCTCACCTTTTCTCGTTCTCAAATATGCATAGAAAGCAATGTCTAAAATAGGTTTTTAGCATTAAAAACTGACATAGCATTTTGTAACTACACAAGTGTACAGAATTTTTTTTTAAACTAAACTCAATCACTAAAAAAATTAGAGGGCAGGGTATATTCACACAATTAAGCTGAAGAAAGCACTAATTTTTTTCTGTAGTTTTAAAAATATATATATTTTAGTCAGATTTAAAATTTTTAAACTCTATAGAGTGTAAATATATTTTGTTATTACTGTATGTGTAAGTGACTGCTCAAGCACTTTGTAAGGAAATTAGAATATTTTAGAATGGTACACTATGCATTCAAATGAAATGTGCCTTTATGTCATTTTAAGAAAAAGTGTTTTGCAGTCATAAATTACCACAAATGCACAAATTAAAGTTTAAATAGATTGTAATTTGTAACTTTGTTTTTAAGTATTATTTCCTTTTGGAAACTAACTATTGGTCAAAATATGTATTAGCTTTACTGTATTCAAGATCTTGAAGACTAATTAACTATAGTTAATCTTCTTGCAGGTACTTTTAGTCCTGGGGAAGGGCAAAATCATTAAGAATCAAACCGAATTTTCTACTCCACTGGTAATACTGGGGAAATTTTGCCTTTTTTTCCTGTAAGTTTAGCAGCATCTTTCATTCAGTGGTTACTTATGCAGTGCCTTCTGTGTGCTAGACACTAAGGATAGAAAAGTACAAAAAAGAGCACCAAAGTCTTCATAAATGAAGAATGGTATACAGTAATGCTAAAATGTATTATATGTACTTTCGTTTGAGATTAATTTATTTAATTTTAGGACATGAGTTTTTTGAAAATAGGTAAATGAAAACAGATTACTAGCCATTTTGTAGTCATCTTATTCAAAAATTATGAATGGAATATTTTAGAAATGTAAAAAAGATCCATGCTGCCTCTGTGACACAAATTAAGGTCATAATGTAAATCACCATTATATGTTGACTAAGTGAAAGCTGCATTATAGATTGAAGTCTTAACAGAAGTTTTACAAGTGCTGCTAATCTTTCCAAAGCACTGAGGGGTGAGTATGAGAAACCCAAAAGAACAAATGCCAACCCATGGATCGTATTTTTAATTCAGAATTCTTATTTACCTTTTAGCTATTTTTTGATACCTAGTGTTTCTCTGATATAAGCTTCATATGTATATACTGTGTATTTATAAACATATGTATATAAATATACACATATATAAATAGAGGTAAGTTTTTAAAGTATCTTCTAAGTGTCAAAAATCTTGCATGATTTCTACTTCTAGTATAATGACTAAGTAGAAGCTCTCAGACATCCGAAAGGACACATAATTTGAGTCATTCATTAAAGATAAAAGTGGTCTCTGGCAATTCCTCACTCCAGAGTAGTCAAACAAACTTTTGAGCATGAATCTGGACACATTAGGGCTTCAGCATCTAAGAGTCAGGGAGTATCCAAGCACAGGAGTGAGAATACTCAGAGATGGGAGATTAGTCCAGTGAAGCTGGAAGCGGGAGAGGATAAGAGCCAGGCTGGCGGGTGGCTGACTTGGGAAATGCAGGCACCCAGAAGAGAGAGTTGCCAAGGATGGTCTCTGTAGCACCACCATTATGGGGGTAACACACTTTGGAGTTGCAGTGGAGCTTCCATTCTGTGCTCAAGTTCCCTAGAGGAGCTCAAGTTCTGTTTTACATGTCTCTCTACTAGTAGAGTCAGATATTTTCTAATGAAAACTTCTCCAGGATGGAAATACATAGGATTTTCACAAATTAAAATCAAGCCATACACTATCACAGATCACCAAATAGATGAGTGACAGGAAGTTATCTTTAATGAAGCCAGTAAATAAAGCAAATATAGACATCCCCTTCAAAAGATTGCAAATATTAGGATCCTTAGATGCAGACTATAACTATATAAAAATGTTTATATGCCTAAAATTTACCAGCATAAATATGTAAAATGATTTTTGAAAGAAATTAATGTTTTGAAAATTTTTTTAAAAGTATAATTGACCAAGTTTGAAACTCAGTGGTAGCATTACAGCAGATGAGACAGGTGAGAAAAGAACTTAGTAAGTCAAATAAAGTGATGAGAAAATGAAAAATATGAAAGGAGGTTTAAGAGGTATGGAAGATGGAAGGGAGACTAAATCAGAAGAAATGGAAGAGAGGCAGTATGTAAAGAGATAATGGCTGTGAATTTCCCAGAGATGAAAAATATTTAAGAAGTACCATATTCTCCATGCAGGAACAGAAATTTATGCATAGAATCATTGCTGTGAAGCTGCAAACCACAAAGACAACATCTTGAAAATACGCAGGGGGAAAGAACTAGTAGTGTAAAGGCTTCCCTGGTGGCTCAGACAGTAAAGAATCTGCCTGCAATAACTGGAGACCTGGGTTCCATCTCTGGGTCAGGAAGATCCTCTGTAGAAGAAATGGGTACCCACTCCAGTATTCTTGTCCGGACAATTCCATCATTATAGTGAAACTGCAAACCTCAAAGACAACATTTTGAAAATACCAGGGAGAAAGGACTAATTATGAAGGAAAGACAAATAGTTAACTTTTCAATAGCAACAATAGAAGCAGTGGAATATTATTTTCAGAGCATTGAAAAATGAAATGTCAACCTGGAATTGTGTAGAAAGTAAAATTATTTTTTTAAGAATCACTGCAATTTAAAATATTTTTAAAAAGAGGGTTTGGATCAAGAGTCGTACTCAAAAGGAAGTGCTTCAAGAAGAAAGAAAATGATCCCAAAATGATGATCTAAGATACAAAAAAAGGCTTGTAAGCAAATAAAATGGTAAACAAGGAAATCTAAATAAACCAAGTCCTCACATAGAAACCTTTTTTCCCCTAGGTTAAGTCAACAGAAACCTGGATAGCAAACGTAAGAAAATGGAGAGAAGATCAGAGCTAAAGTATTCTATTGTGTTGTTGGGGTGTCAAGGTATTGATTAACTTTAGTTAAATGTATAATCATAAAATGTCAAGGATATTCACTGAAAGAATATAGTGTATATAAATTCCGAATCAAAGATAAGATGGTAGAAGTCTAAATGTATAGCAATATAAATAGAGAAAGCTGACTGACTAGTTAAAAGCAAAGTAAAAAAGGAAATTGACTTTAGAACGTTTACAGAAAGATCAATCTAAAATATACATACACAGAGAAGTTGAATGTAAAAGTAGGAGGAAATATATATGATGCAAAAATCAGTAAAACTGAAGCTGTGCTGGCTTTACTTAGTATTGAACAAAATTGATTTTAGACGCATCTTGAAAAAAAGATGTTTTGTCACCAAGAGTGGAGTGTTTCTACACAATGATAAAAGATTCAATTCACCAAAAAAGTATAGTAATTCCAAGCACATATGTATCTCAATAAAGTAGTCTCTAAATACGAACTTTAAGAGCTACTTAAAAATAACAAAGATTCATTAGGGTGGAAGAGTTCAACTCGCATTCTTGGACAACAGACTTTTTAATCAGCAAAGATATAAAATGTTGAAGAAAACAATAAGCTTGGTCCAGTGGGCATACATAGATTTCTGCATCCAACAATTAAGAGAATCTACATTCTTTTCAAATACATGTACATTTATAAAATGGAGCATTTACAAAAATCGCAGAAAATTATAAAATTATACCAATTATATTTTCTAACTAGTTAGAACAAAAAGATTATATATAAATTTTATCTCATAAATATTGATATAAAAATACTAAAAAAAATTACCAAATGAGATTCAGTGATATATACAAAACACACTATTCCATTAGCAAATTACGGATGACTTAGTATTATAAAATCTGTAATTGTCATTTACCATAGTAACAGGTTATAAAAGAAAAGGTAATAGGTTTAGAAACAGCTGATCACATTCATGCTTTAATGGGGCATGGCAGAGTTGGTTAAACTAATTAAGTGATATATATAGTAAAACAAAAAACACAAGTAACAAAACTCAATGACATCATCCCATATGAGGAAACATTCTCTTTAAAACTGGGGAATAGGGCTAGGATGCCTATCATTACTACTTTTCAGCATTGAACTCTGCTACTCTGAATAATATAAGCATTCAAAGGAGGCTGTAAAATGGTTATTATTTGCAGGTGATATGATTATCAACCTAGAAAACTCAAAGACTACAATTAGCTAACAATCATAGTTTATCTAAGATTCTGGTTATAAGAAACAAAAAGCCAGTGACATGTCTTTGGGTCATTATCAAGTAATTAGAATACAAAATATTTTGTAAAAACAACCTTACAATAGCAACAAAATTTAAGTTACCTAAAAATTTAACATAAGATGTGAAAAATCAGTTGCTTTTGTTTTTTTAAGTTCTTTACTGGGAGACATTAAAGAAGACCTAAGTAAATGTAGAAATATCCCATCTTATCATGTGCTGCAAAGTTTTCCTCAAATTGCTCTGTATGTTTAATGCAATTTCAGTCAGAGTTTCAACATTTTTTTTGGTAGAACTTTATAAGTTCATTCTAAAATTTATATGGGGCTTCCCTGGTGGCTCAGCTCTTAAAGAATCTGCCTGCAATGCAGGAGACCCCAGTTCAATTCATGGGTTGATAAGATCCCCTGGAGAAGGGAAAGGCTACCCACTCCAGTATTCTGGCCTGGAGAATTCCATGAACTATATAGTCCATGGAAAGTTTATATAGAACAAGAAGTCAGTAATAGTAAAGAATAGTTTAAAAAATTTCTGAAGAACAAAGAGGAGAAGGAATTTACCCTACCACATATGGAGAATTTAAAAAGTGTAGCAATTATTGTAGAATTGGTACATATTACAAATTAAACAATAAGACCAAGAAACAGACCCACACATATATATAAAACTTGATATACAAAAGAAGCAACCTGGGGACTTACCTGGTTGCACAGTAGATAAGAATCCACCTGCCAGTACAGGGGACACAGGTTCAATCCCTGGTCTAGGAAGATCCCAGAGACAACTAAGCCCATGCACTGGAACAAGGGAAGCCACCACAGTGAGAAACCTACTCACCACAACCAGAGAAAGCCCACACAAAGCAATGAAGATAAAATCAATCAATCAAAAATTTTTAAAAAGAGCAATATGGCAATTTAGTGGAGAAAAATATGTTCCATAGATAGAGCCAGGAAAATTGCTTATCTATATGGAAAGGGAAAAAGAAACTGAATTTCTGTGTCACACCATCCTAAAATTTCAAATGAATTAGATCTCAAAATTAAGACATCAATCAGTGAAAATATTATACATAGGAGAAGAAAGCACTAAAATGTAAGAAAAATTCATAATTCAACCATAGTAAAATTCAAAAGTTCTGTTTATGAGAAGACATCATAAAGTAAAAAGGCAAGTCACAAACTGGAAGATTATTTCCATCATGTAACAGAATGATAGCTAATATATATTAAAAGTTCCTGAAATTAAGGAAGACAGAAAGTTCAAAAGATATGAACAGATATTTCACATAAACAGTATACGTGTCCAATCTCAACTGTTCTTAGAAACTACAAAATCAGGACCATATTGAGATAAAATTGTGTGCTTTGCTCAGTTGCCCAGTCGTGTCCAACTCTTTACCCTGTGGACTGTAGCCCACCAGACTCCTCTGTCCATGGGATTACGCAGGCAAGAATACTGGAGTTGCTATTTCCTCCTCCAGAGGATCTTCCCAACTCAGGAGGTGAACCCACATCTCCTGTGGTTCCTGCATTGGCAGGCAGATTCTTTACCACTGAGCAATTGCACACATTCAATTGGCAAAAATTTTAAATTCAGCTCATATCAGGTGGTAGAGATGGAGTGGAACAATGAGATCTTGTGTAAATTGTTGTGAGGAGTATAACGAAATAGCCACTCTGGAAACACAATTTGGTATTATCTTGTAAAGTTGAACATTTACCTACTTTGGTACCCAGCAGTTCCACTTGAGTGCTATAGCCTTCCCAGGTGGTGCCAGTGCTAAAGAATCCTTGGGTTCACTCCTTGTGTTGGGAAGATGCCCTGGAGTAGGAAATGGCTACCCACTCTGGTATTCTTTCCTGGAGAAATTCCATAGACAGAGGAGCCTGACTGGCTACAGTCAGTGGGATTGCAAAGAGTTGGACATGACTGAGCACACAGGGCACTGTATCCTAAAGAAACTCTTTTTACATACACACAATACTGTTCCTAGCACTACTTGTAAGCAAAATTGGAAACAACCCAAATAGTTATCAATGGAAGAAAATGGTTTAATAAAATATAATTAAACCATGAAATATTATAGAGCAATGAAGATCAACTGCCCCTATAGTGAACAGTACAAAAGAGCAAAATATGTGAAAGAAGCTAATAAAGATTATGTACAGTGTCTTTAAAAGTTAAAAAGCCAAACCAAACATAAATGTGATAAAAACATTTCTTTTTTAAGCAAGTAATTGCTTAAAATATATAGGGTTATCTGATGAAGTGAAAGAATATGATAGTGGTAGAATATACATGATGATGCAAAGAGCTGACTCCCTGGAAAAGACCCTGCTGCTGGGAAAGATTGAAGACCAAAGGAAAAGAGGGCAGCAGAGAATGAGATAGTTGGATAGCATCACTGACTCAGTTCAGTTCAGCCGCTCAGTCATGTCCGACTCTTTGCAACCCCATGGACTGCAGCACACCAGGCTTCCCTGTCCATCACCAACTCCTGGAGCTTGCTCGAACTCTTGTCCATCGAATCGGTGATGCCATCCAACCATCTTATCCTCTGTCAATATTTGAGCAAACTCTGGGAGATAGTAAAGGACAGGGACGCCTGGCATGCTGCAGTCCATGGGGTCACAAAGAATGAGACATCTCTTAGCAACCAAACAACAATAATACTGGTAGGTAGAAGTTTAAGATCTTCAATTTGGATAGTGATTTAATCAGTTCAGTAATATTAATAAATTATATACTCCTCACCATCTTGAATCCTCACTTTTCTCCTTTTCTACCTTATATTGCCATCTCCATCATGCTGTTTAATGTATATCCGCAGCCCCCTGCTCCTCTCTTGCTTCTTAGCCCTGTTAAACTAAACCCATCCAAATCTGTATTAAATCTGTTTCTGCATCTAAACAACCATGCTAACTTGTCTCACTACCATGAAGTGAGCCAATACTAAATTTCCTTAGTCTGGTGGTTCTCAAACTTTAGAGTGTATTAGAATCTCAGAATCATTGGATGTACTTGTACATGAGCCTTATCAATCAGATTGTTCATTTTGGTTTTTTTTTTAATATTGGTTTGTATGAGTTCTTTGTATATTTTGGATACTAACTCCTTCTCTGATACATGGTTTGCAAACACTTCCTCCCATTCCATAGGTTGCCTTTTCATTTTATTAATTTTCTCTTGCTGTGCAGTATCTTTTTAGTTAATGTAGTCCCACTTACTTATTTAGCTTTTGTAGCTTGTGCTTTTGCTATCATATCTAAAAAAATCATTGCTCAGATCAGTGTCAGGAAACTTTTTTCCTATGTATTCTTGGAGTCTTATGGTATTAGATCTTAGGTTTACATCTTTAATCCATCTTGAATTAATTTTTGTGAATGGTGTCAGAGATCCAGTTTCATTTTTTTGTACATGGTTGTCCAGTTTTCTTAGCACCCTTTCTTGAAGGGGCTATCTTTTCCCCATTGAGTGTTCTTGGATCTCTTGTCAAATATTGATTAAAAATGTGGCGGGGGGCATATTTCTGGACTCTGTACTGTGCTGTGTCCACTTCTATGCAAGTACCGTGCTGTTTTAATTAGCTATGTAGTATAGTTTAAGTTGAGCAAGTGTGAATGAATGCTTTGGTTTTGTTCTTCTTTCTCAAGATTACTTTGGTCACTCAAGTTTCCTTTTGTGGCTCCAAGCAAATTTTTAGGATTATTTTTCTCTAATTCTGTGGAAAATATCATTGGAATTGTGATGGAGACGGCACTGAATCTATAGATAACTTTGAGTAATACAGATGTTGTGTATAGAAACACAACTGGTTTTTATATGTTGATTTTACATCCTGTAACTTTACTGAATTTGTTGATTAATTCTAATTTTTTTGGGTTCAGTTTTTAGGGTTTTCTTTATATAATATCATGTAATCTGCAAATAACCACAGTTTTACTCCCTTCTTCCCAGTTTGGATGCCTTTTCATTTCTTGCTCAACATTTTTCTCACTCCAGTTTTGATTGCTTGCTGACTTTGCTGTAGTTTTATTTGCTTATACATTGGAGCCAGAAATACTGTCTTTATGTCAAAGCAGTCAGTTTGTCCTCCAGCATCAAAACACATTGCCATTATTGAGCATAAGTTTAAGTGATGGGCTTGCATCTAGGAACTGCATTGAAAACCCCACCCAAAAGTACGTGTGTGTGTGTAAACATCTGTGTCTCAAGTTTTTAAGTATTAGGATCATTTAGCACAAACACCTGGCAATGGCAAGCCACTCCAGTACTTTTGCCTAGAAAATCCCATGGACAGAGGAGCCTGGTGGGCTACAGTCCATGGGGTCGCTACTAGTCGGACAGGACTGAGCGACTTCACTTTCACTTTTCACTTTCGCACATTGGAGAAGGAAATGGCAACCCACTCCAGTGTTCTTGCCTGGAGAGTCCCAGGGATGGCGGAGCCTGGTGGGCTGCCGTCTATGGGGTCGCAGAGTCGGACACAACTGAAGCGACTTAGCAGCAGCGGCAGCACAAACACCTGTGAAAGGCGTGTGAAATTGAGACCAGCGGAGAGACAGTTCCCCTGGCTCCCTTATCATGTTCACTCTGAAAAATAGATTTATTAAGATATGGAGTAAAATAAGAGACAAACTGGTAGCAAAATTTACTTTTCTTTCTCTTTCATATGGGTGTACATGCCAAGTAGGTATTTGTATAAATGAAATATGTGCTTGATGTTGCCAAGGAAATATAATTATGTAATTTGTAAAACACCCCTCCTCTCTTCAGATAATCAGCACTGTGTATCTCATAGGCATGAACACACATAAACAGAAAGAAATCCAAGATGTCAAGATCACCGTCTTGGCACTGGGCTCTCCAGGGCAGTTTAACTCTTCCTATTTTCACTGAATTTTTAGATCTTGCCTTTCCCCCCCCCCCCCCACTTTCTATTCAGTTCTACTTTATTCACTTGCTTGTCATCCTAATCAGATCTCTGACCTGAAACCATTGTCTGCTTGTGTTTTTAGAAGCACAATAGTAATATTTAAAATTTTCAGTATTCTACCATATATGATCACATTTAATCCCCAGGCCTATCCCTGTGAACCTGGCCGAGTGGAGTAAGTTGCCCAAGCTCACACGGCTGCTAAGTGGCAGAGCCAGAACCTTGACACCTTCTTTGCCCAGTGTTTGTTTTTTGTTTTTTTTTTTCTGTTATGCTACGAACCTTTTAAGCTGGTTTTAAATTAGACCAGTCGATAGTCAACTCCCCCTGAAAGTAAGATGAAGACAGAATAAAATTAAAACTCCCCTTTCCCTTCCCCCAGGAATACTAACTACATCAGTGGTATTACATACTTCTTATTGCATTACATCAGGAGAAATGTAATATCACATTTTTCCACTAAGTTTGATCACTTGTTTAAGTTGATGACCATGAGAACTCTCTTTGTGAAGATATATTTTTCTTTTATAGCTCACAGACAATCTGAGACAATACATTTTTTCCCAAACAACTTTCCTCCCGATACTTATCTGAATAACTTATTACATTGGGAGTTGCAGAATAATTTTCCAAGGCTAGTATTTCGTCTACATGCGATAACTGCCATTCCTGTTAAGCTTTCCCTTTATCCTCCTAATCTCATTTAAAAAAAAAATTGAGTATTGTGTTAAGATCATTGTATTATAATACATTGCTGTTACTATTTTTTTTTCTTGGATGCTTCAGTTGTCCCCAGATTTGAACCCATTGGTGTTTTGAGTACCTCCTTGCTTTCTTGTAGAGATGTTCCCATCCCACTTTATGCATTCCCTGCAAAACCTGGAATTAGCCCTTTTTATGAGAAAGAATATTTAGAAACTTAAAATCTGCTATTGTGAAGTCATGATATCTAGATCCTTTCAGTTGATACAGAAATAAACCTTTTTCAAAATTATGAGTTTATGCTGATTTAAATGGAGCATCGCAGGATTCTTTATCAAGTTTTCTTCATTTCGTATTTTATGTCTCTTCTGCCATTATAGACCCTGATTTTTAAGAGTCTGTATTTGTGATTCAGTTTCATACTAGAAAGCATTATTTTTCACTTGTTTTAGAAAAACTTGTTCAGTTTACCAAAGTGATCACTATATTTGAACAGTAACAGGAGGGACTTCCCTGGAGATCCAGTGGTTGAGACTCATTGCTTCCACTGCAGAAGGCACAGGTTTGATCCTTGGTCAGGGA
This sequence comes from Moschus berezovskii, assembly GCF_049115385.1. Classification (NCBI taxonomy): domain Eukaryota; kingdom Metazoa; phylum Chordata; class Mammalia; order Artiodactyla; family Moschidae; genus Moschus; species Moschus berezovskii. Next base: position 67,372,041 of record NC_142463.1, read on the forward strand.
ACTAAGATCCCACATGCCACGCCACATGGCCAAAAGAAAAATGATATGAAAGCTTAAAAGTTTCATGTCACTACCTTCAATGCCTCAATGGGAAACAGGCAATCACATCAATGGTCCTGAAAAAATCCAAATTTTAGGTAATTGTTGTTACAGTTTCTAATTTCTGTTTTCTTTTTTGCTATTTATACAAAGTTATCACACTAACAAGTTTATTTCTCCTAGTGTACAGATTCATATTTTAGATTCTCAGTGGAATCCAGTTCAGTATTTTTGACACTGATAGCATTAGGCTGAATTATAATATTTGCTTCTTCATGCTTTTTGTATTTCAGTGAGCTGTTTTTGAGTTGCTGGTTTACTTTGTGAAATATGGATATAATATAAAAAATAATGAAAAATGCAAACTAACCAAGACTAAATAATATGCAAATGAAAAATACCTTATTGCCTTATCTGATTGGCACAGTCTGTGTAGTATGCATGCACTATTTAAGAATAATTATTAACAAGAGTTAGGTTTCTATGGAAATAGTAACTACTTTTATCTTTTACAAATTTGAAATTGTGTGAAAAAACCTTAATACCAGTAATTTTATCTTTGGCCCCCAAACTGCTTGTAAACCCCTTAGTAGACTTCCAGGGATTTCCAGCATCTAAACACTGTAAAAAAAAAAAAAAAGAGAGAGAAACTCACAGCTTTTTCTAATCCACCATCCTGGGCTCATCAAACCCCAGGCTTTTCTGATAAAGTAAATAAATTGCAATTTGATTTCTAAAGAACCCCTGATGCCTCCTTGGTACCTGCTTTTTCTTTACACACTGATACTACTGCCTCACTATTCCTTCAAGTTGTGTTATAGTCTAGTTAGAATAGGTAAGAAATAAATGCCAAAATGGCCTTTTAAATGTTGTCATTTGAGGCCACTGCTCCAAACTGGAGATCTTTGAAACAAGGCCTATGAAGAAAAAAGCAGTCTAAATTAAAGTGTGCATTACCTGTTTGAACTGGAAATTACTTATAGTTTAGTTAATAAAACTATATAAATTAAAAATAATGCATGTATATGTATTTCTTTATTCTGTGTTGTGTCTTTTCCATGTTGAGATGTCCAAGCCTAGAATTCAAGAAGAGGCCTGGGCTGGAGAGGTTTACAGTGGGAATGAGGGGCGATCTTTCAAGAAGTTTGGCTATGAAGAGCAAGAAGTGCCAAGGAGGAAAGAGTTTAGGACCCAGAAGAGACTGCAGTGTGTTTACATGTTGATGGGAGGGTGCAAGCCAGCCAAACTGCTGTCATCCTCACAGGATCCAGGCAGTAGGAGGCCATCTGGTTTGATTCAGGGTGATCATTTTCAGTCTTCCCAGAGATGAGCCTAAACCCAGTGAACTCAGTGTTAATCATTTTCCAGATTCTGCTAAGGGAAAAACAATCTTTCTCTGACCACTCACTCTCAATATAGAATTAATCAAGTTCTCACTTGCACCCCCACCATAACCTGCAAAATACTCTCCATGCTGTATTGCATTTATTTGTGTACATGTCTCTTTTCTCTATAAGTTGTGTTTTATTCAGCTTAGATGCCAAGTGCACAGCTCTGTTGCTGACGTGCTGTAGCATTCAATAAAGAGTAATAGCCGTTTATTAAGTAATAACATTCATTTTTAAAAATCAGGCCTTTTGTGTTACCCTATGGAATCTTCACAACAACCCTGTGAAAAACTCTAAGTATTCTAAGTAAGAAACCCGAGACTTAAGAAAGTTAAGTAACTTGTGCAAAGTCACACAGTAAGTAGAAGAATCAGGACTCCAACCCAGTCTTTTAGCAAGATTCATGCTCTTAAGCTCACTATAGTCAGTGGGTGATTGAATAAGTGAATGGCTGGATGGGTATAAAGGAATTCAAAGGGATTAAATTCCCGTAAATGAACTACCACACCACTTTTTAAACATAACACATACTCAGAATGTCTAGTTGCTTAACAAATGCTTTTTGTTGGAAAAAAAATGGAACAATTGCAAAACTGAAATTAAGGGTAAATTGTTAACCACTGGAGGCTTCTTGCTTTCTTTCTTATTCTTTCTTTGTAGAATACAAAAAGGATTATCATCCATCCTGTCTTTGTTCATCTTTGTATACATTGCTCCAAGAGCTTAATGATACTAAAAAGGCCAACTCTTCATGGGAAAAGAAAGTGTCTTTTGCTTTAAGACTGTTACCTGCAAAACAAGGCCCTATAGCAGAAAACTATATTCAACATTGTGAGATAAACCATAATGGAAAAGAATATGTATACATAATTTGTATGTATATCATATAAGAATATACATAAAATAAATATATATATAACTGAATTTGCTGTGAGCAGAAACTAATGCAATATTATAAATTAACTATGCATCAATAAAATACAAAAATAAAAAAAAATAGCTCTATTGCCTGAAATGACCACACAAACCTATTTGTCCTCTTCTACTTCAGGCATAAGGTCGATTACATCTGTAACTGTCTTAGAGCCACTAAGAGCAGTATGCGAAGCCCTTGCTTGTAGTATGTGCTGGGTGTGACTGCCGCTCATGGTCCCCAGGCCACCAGCCTAGGCCTGTTGGTCCTGCTGGCATTGTGTCAAGACATCCCATGACTGAGATAACATGGGGATGTCAGATCTTAAATTTGAGATCTTAATTTATATCTAAATTAAGAACTCAATTTATATCTAAAATATAAACCTCAAGAAAGTCTGGGATTTTTGGTTTGTTTTTGGTGGGTAGTTTTGCTTTCTAGCCTCTGCTATTCGGGGAAGTATGCCAGAAGGAAGTTAGTGAAGTGAAAGTGAAAGTCGCTCAGTCATGTCTGACTCTTTGCAACCCTATGGACTAGATAGTCCATGGAATTCTTATCATTGCATAATAATTACACTATATTCTACAGATTGAACTTTACTTAAATCATTCTAAAAGTGCCCTTTGTTCCCCTTCCCCCATTTTTTTTTCCTTTCAGCGTTCTGAATTGTTTCTTTAGGTTTAACCTAAAGGCAATTGTAAGAAAATAACCCAAAGAATTCACCTTTATATCAGTTTGCTCCTTCAGACAATACAAGGTAGGCTTTTACCAAACCTGCTCATTATTTCCTCTGAATCATTTCCAGGGCCATTTTCATAGTGAGAGTTGAAACTTTCTCTTTTTAAGTAAACTACTCTGTTCTAGAAACTTGCATAGAATGAGAAAAGAAACCTAAAAAGTTTGGTGCTTAACCATTTGATCTATAAATGAATCATTTTAGTCATAAGTATGGTTTCCTATCCCCCCCCCAAATCAACCCTCTTTATTAAATTCAACCAATTTTTCTTATTGAGGTATAATTGAAAATTGTCATTATATTTCATTATAATGTCATTATATAGTTTCAGGTATATGACATAATGACTTGGTATTTGTATTGGATTGGCCAAAAGGTTCATTCAAGAAATTGTGTTGTAAAGTTATCACCACAATAATTCTAGTTAACATCTGTCACAATACATGGTTACAAAATTATTTTTCTTGTGATGAGAACTTTTAAGATCTATTTTCTTAGCAACTTTCAAATAAGCTATAATCACCACCTGTATTTTACATCCCCATGACTTATTTTTTAATGGAGTATACTTGCTTTACAATGTTGTGTTCTTGCTATACAACAAACTAATTTTATAAGAGTTTTTTATACCCTTTGATCACCTTCAGCCATTTCTCCCACTCTCCCCACCCAAGCACCAATTTGTTCTCTGTGAAGTCATTTTGGTTTTTGTTTTTAGATACCATGTGTGAGATTGAACAGTGTTTTTCTGACTTATTTCACTTAGCATAATATCCTCAGGCTCCATCCACATTGTCACAAATGGCTGAAGAATATTCCATTGTATCTGTATACCACATCTTCTTTATCCATTCAACCATCAGTGGACACTGAGGTCATTTCCAGAGCTTGGCTATTGTAAAAAATGCTGAAATGGACATGGAGGTGCATATAGCTTGGGTTAGTGGTTTCATTTCCTTCAGATAAATGCCCAGAAGTGGAACTGCTAGATCATATAGTAGTTCTGTTTTATTTTTTTAAGGAATCTCTATACTGTTTTCCATAGTGGCTGTTACCAATTTACACTCCCACTGATAATGCATGAGGATTCCCTTTTCTTCACAGCCTTAACACTTATCGTCTTTTTGATAACAGCCAGTCTAATAGTTGTGAGGTTATACCTTACCGTGGTTTGAATTCGTGTTTCCATGATGATTATAGTGATGTTGAGCACCTTTTCATGTACCTGTTGGGCATCTGTATATCGTCTTTGGAAAAATGTCTATTCAGATCCTTTGCCTATTTTAATTGAACTGTTTGGGAGAGAGGTTGCTTTTGCTTTGGTATTGAGTTGTATGAGTCTCTATATTATTTTGGATATTAACTCCGTATCAGAGATATGACTTACAAATATTTTCTCCCATTCTGTAGGCTGCATTTTCATTTTGTTGTTTCCTTTGCTGCACAGAAGTGATTTCACCTCACTAGTGATGTGAACATTTTACCCTAATGATGTTCTTACTGTAAAATGAAGGAGTTATAGTAGGTCATTCATTTTTAACCTTCCTTTCAAAATCTCCAACACATAACAAAGTTAGAGGAGAAGCAGGCAGGGGGCCCAGGTCATCACACAGTGGAGGCCTGTCTTCCATCGAAGCCCCTAGCCTACATAGTTTAATGTCCATGCTACTGGAAGACCTTAATGAAATGCCTTTTAGAGTTGTCATTCAACATCCACCAATTCCAATATGATGGCAGACTCAAAAGTCATAGAGCTAAACTGTGGTGTAAGAATCCAAATCCAAGCCCCTATTTTGTACTGAAGAACAAACCTCTGCTCACACTGACAAATTAGGAGTGAGAAGAGCTGTTCAAATACCAGATATTTGTTGGGCCACAGCAATGCAGCAGGATGTTGAAAGTTCTGAGTCCTTTTCTGATATTTCATCGTTAAAGAAACTGATTTCTGCATGTTAATCTTGTATCCCACTTCAGTATCCTAAGATAAACCATAATGGTAAAGAGTATTTTAAAAATGTATATATGTGTATAACTGAATCACTGTGGCTATGCAGCAGATTTACACACTGTAAATCTTCAGTTTAAAAAAAGAGGAATGATGACCTGAAAAAAACCCCAAACCAAATAATGGCTGTACCAACCATAGGTTGTTTCTGGTCAGAAAGACTATGAGGTTATGGTACTCTGCAAAAGAAAAGTTTTATGGTCACTTTTTCCCTTCTCCTCTTTCCCCAAGTATGAGCTTGAGCCTCCCAGAATGGCAGCTAAATGTCCCCCCAGCCAGAGAAATGCCAGTAAGGATTATGAATGAAGTTTGTGCTTTTGAGAGACGCTGGTACCCCGATGGCCTGGAGATGAGCTGAATGACAGTTTCACAGTGACACCTTAAGATCTTGAGATCCTGATGAAAGAAGTATGTATGTGTACCATCTGAGAGGTGGAGAGCGTGGTGTTTAGGGGGCCAGGGAATCTCTCAGTAGCTCCGCAATTGGCAGATGAGATTAAAACTCCAGCAACAGGAAAAGTCAGGGCCACTGACAATTGGAAATATTGGCATGGGGCACAGAGGCCTCTTGGCTGGATTAGGACCAGATGGGTTACAGGCTGACCCCTCCCAGCTGTTCATCTTGATAATTAAAGTAAATCTTGCACCTGTGATACAAAATTAGCTCAGAAACCAAAGACAACCCTGGGTAAAGTACATTTTTTGCTCAGAACACAAAGGCTTACTATCAAGAGGCATTTAGTTTAAGCAGCATTTCATTTAGTCAAAGAGATAAAAGAACAGTTTCTAGCTATTAACTCTTTGTCACCTGAGCTGATTTAAAAATAATTCAAACCTCACTCTGAGGAACTTTCCCCGGAACCAGATACAAAATACTACATTGAATAATTCTGTTCATTTATAAACCAAAGTCTGTTTGAAAGCTACAACTGAAATCAGTCCTGAAGCAGCATCCTATGAAATAAACTTCGCAACTGTATGGTTTAGTGGAGAAGGCAGTGGCACCCCACTCTTTCTCTTGCCTGGAAAATCCCATGGACGGAGGAACCTGGTGGGCTGCAGTCCCTGGGGTCGCTAAGAGTCAGACATGACTGAGCGACTTCACTTTCACTGAACTTTCATGCATTGGAGAAGGAAATGGCAACCCACTCCAGTGTTCTTGCCTGGAGAATCCCAGGGATGGAGGAGTCTAGTAGGCTGCAGTCTCTGGGGTCGCACAGAGTCGGACAGGACTGAAGTGACTTAGCAGCAGCAGCAGCAGTATGGTTTTTTTTTTTTTTTTTTTTCAGAAGAGAGGGGAGTCAGCCTGCCTCTGACATGAATTTGAAGCCATGGGTTTGAATTTGAAGCAGTATGGTTTAGTAGCAAAGAGCACTGGATTGAGAGACAACCAGCCCTGAGTTAGTCCTCTCTCTGCTAAGCAAACTTGGACACAGCTTTTGGCTTCTCTGTGCTTCTCTCAACTACAAAATAGGGAGATTAGACTGGAGTAAACTCAGATTCCATGAAATTCATAATCAAGTCCTTGAATGAGATTAATAGCAGAGACTGCCAATTATTGTGGCTTGCAGTAAAATCTTTGTTTTAAATACCCAAAGGGAAGGGGCCACAGTAAACAAGTTTTCAACTGTTCAAAGACGCTGGCATGCACTTTACCTTCATTGTTCATAGAAATGGCTTGCACAGCTCACTAATATTCCTGAGTTGCTGAAATGTAGGCCCCCGAACAGAAGGTGGCTTCAACTTCTACAGCTCTCAATGAGAAGACTCTTGAAAGTCCCTTGGACTGGAAGGAGATCCAACCAGTCGATCCTAAAGGAGATCAGTCCTGGATGTTCACTGGTAGGACTGATGCTGACGCTGAAACTCCGGTACTTTGGCCACCTGATGCAAAGAGCTGACTTATTTGAAAAGACCCTGATGCTAGGAAAGGTTGAAGGCAGAAGGGGAAGGGGATGACAGAAAATGAAATGGTTGGATGGCATACCGACAATGGACACGAGTTTGGGTAAACTCTGGGAGTTGGTGATGGACAGGGAGGCCTGGCATGCTGCAGTCCATGGGGTTACAGTCGGACATGACTGAGCAACTGGACTGAATATTTTTGTTATCCAAGAAAATGAAAAGACTAAACAAATCATATTACTATACCCAAACTGCAGCTTTTATTTTAAAAATAAAATATAACAGCTAGAAAGAAATACCAAAATGCTGGCGACTATTTCCAGGTGGCTCATGGGTGTTGTCATTATGCATTTTCCAAATTTCTGTAATGCACATGCACTAACCTTTGATAACTGCAAAAATAACTTTTAAAAAGATCTACTTAACGGTTGCAGCTTGCAGAACGTCATTACAGAACAGTAGTTTTGTGGTCAATCACTAGAAACTGTGGAGCATTAGAGGAGAGAGGCTGTTGCTTGGAAAGATGGAGCTGTGTGGTGCTGGGGACCAAATGTGATGCCCAGGAAGGGAGACTAACCTAGGATTTCTTTTCTTCCTAGGTCCCACTCTTGGGTGAGATAGGCTCTACGTGCCTGGAGTCTACATTTCATCACTATCCTTGCAATCCTTTATTTGGGTTATAGTGTTCTTGTGTCGATTTGTCTAGTATTCTCCCACAGCTGTGAGTAGTGCTATGTCAATGTCCTACATTTCGTGAAAGGGAGAAACATCATTTGTCTTCGTCATCCGATACCTTTCCCCATCCATGGTCAATAGAAATGACAGGGGAGGTCTGATCTAGGGAAAGTTCCTTCCTGGACCAGGGCTGGAATTTGCCCACCAAGGCCACAACAGGAGACTGTCTTTTAAATTTAGTTAGTACTGAGAAGTGAAGTAAGTGTTAGTCGCTCAGTCATGTCTGACTCTTCGTGACCCCATGGACTGGAGCCCACCAGGTTCCTCTGTCCATGGAATTCTCCAGGCAAGAATACTGGAGTGGATAGCCATTGCCTTCTCCAGGGGATCTTCCCTACCCAGGGATTGAACCCTGGTCTGCTACACTGCAGACGGAGTCTTTAAAACTGAGCCACCAGGGAAGCCCAAACTAGTGTTAACCTCTTTACAAATGTATAAGAACCATGAGACCTATTTTGAAGCAGTACAGTTTATAGAGATGTTTAGCATGGATTCAAGGCTCCGGTACAAACTACCAGGGCAAAAGGGCAAAATGTTGTTGGTCTTCGCTTACACTGCCTAGCAGTGAAGAAACCTTAAACTAGTGTTCATCAAAGAGTGATATGCAAAATATCTTCACATCACAACCACCGAGGGGAGAAGGTGCTTGATATAAAATTCCTGGACATCCTTAGGTTCAAAAGTTTCCATTTTAAATACTGTTTTAGACTATGAGTATCCAAAATGTGAAAATAACAAAGAACTATAGATATGCAGATTCTATAGACCAAAATGTAAACATCTGAAAACTGAAATCTGTCTCTACTACTAATTATTTACTAGCATCATATTCCGCTCAATTAGCTCACTGAGAAAAAAACACAACATGTACACTCGGGGCAGATTCATGTCAATGTATGGCAAAACCAATACAAAAATGTAAAGTTAATTAGCCCCCAATTATATAAATTAAAAAAACAAAATGTAAACCAGTTAAAAATCAAAAAAGAAAAAACACATACTTACACATTTTTACATTTCTAAAGCCAGTGCATTTCAAGGTCCTGTTTAATCACTTCTTGCTTATTAATACACAAGTATTAACACAAGTATTAAAAAATCACACACATACCGTCTTTCAAACTGCAAACCAAATATGTTCAACAGTGGTTCCTCAAAAGCCTGTTATTTCCAGAACTTTATTAAAATAAGAAAATTAAATATATATGAAAAAAGTAATGGAAAACAAGGACCTCTATCAGCTTTATTAGCTGCAATATGCATTATATGTAATTAAATATAAATTTTAAAATTACATGTAACATAATTATAACAAAAACTTTAGTTTTGAAAAACATTTTATTCAAGAATTTCAAATATTTTCCAAAATACAGTTTCCTAGATTGCTACAAAAGAAAGCAAATTTAATATGAAATTTAAATCATTAAATATGTTTCACTAGTATATACATACAGAATGCCAAGCAATTTATATTTAGCCCTGGAATGCGTACCATGTCTTTCGTTTTTCCTTATTAAAGGCTCAATCCAGCACTTGGTATATAGGCTATGTACAACAGGCAAAGTTCAGTGTTCACAGGAATTTCACATTAGCTTCCTCAACTTATAGCTGTGGTAGTTTGTCCACAGGGGTGTCAAATTTGAAGTCTGTAGGAAATAGATCTGGGGCCCGAGGATAGATTAGTCTGTACGACTGCCTGATTGTAACATCAGCAACACCAGCAATATCGCCAATCTCTAAAAGACAAAAATCAAAGTATTAAATATAACTTCCATCCTACCTCCCTTCTACCTGCATTCTAATTTTGGGACCTGGTAGTACAAAATGTCTAAGTGAAAAAGAAAACAAAAATATTTTTAACAGAAAGTAGGGCTACAGTAACAACAATAATGGTCTCAATACCTATTATCTCAAAGGGTTATTGTATTAACATTAAAGTTTACTAAATGTAAAACATCTGAACAGTTCAGGGCATAGCAGAATGTGTGGTAACTATTATATTGCTCACTGTATTTAGAACTTACTTCTTCATAATAAATTTTTTTGAGGATCACAGAAGTAATCCACGAATACATTCTTGTAAAGAAATTCACTTTATTATTTCTGTGTTTTAAAGTTCCCCTACGTCTCGCCTAGCAAACCTCTATTAAGAGGTTCTTATAATATTAAAACCAAATGGAAGCACACTATAAATATTTTTCTCCAAACTTTTTTCAATTTAACACATCTGAGATCAAATAGCTATATATTACAGCATGATGTAATGGTTTCACTATTATAAACACATACTGGAGCATATATATTGAGCTCATTTGAGTTATCTCTATAGTCTATTAAAGAATCCAAGTATCTGCATTTACCATTCAAACTCAAGTGTCACTTTTTTCTTTTTTTAAATGAAGTCCCAAAGGACTGCCACATGACAATTATTTGGTTAGTTATACTTAATCAAAATAGATTTTTTAAACACACCCTTTAATACAACCTCATTTTATCTTTTCAGAGTTTTATCTTTTCCAGTTCGAATGGGTGAGATTTTATGGCTTTGAAGTGTGGATGCGGCCATCAGTAAATAATTTTAAATTTACTTACTTTATGTTACATTGTATTTTTCTGAACATAAATACCAATGAATGAATGTCAACTATATGTATATCAACTAGCTGCTGGGCAGGGAAAGAAAGGACCTTATATTTCAAGAAAACCCTTCATGTGAAACAAAGTGTCAAGATGATTAGAATAAACTTTACAACTATTAATAGGAATGAAGGTAAGGACAATCTGCCCAGCCACAACATCTCAATTTTCCCAGAAGACTCAAAATTTTCTTGAAAAATACAAGTGGAGCCCAAAGGGAATGGATAATTGCACATTTAAATAACTAATAGCTTGCTTCCTCTGTCTAATCATTTTTTTATATAATTTATTACTTTTATTAACATAGGAACATACAGCCTAAGCTGAGGTAAAAGGCTATTCTGAATGGGGTATTAAAAAGTTATTGCAGCAAGTAATTTCACTACCTCACTTTTAAATTTAGGACTGCTCCTTTTTCTTTATAAAACTTTTTGAGGATCATAGAAGTAATTAAGAAGTAATTAATTAGTGAATGCTGTGTGTTGTGCTGGAGGAGAAAATGGCAACCCACTCCACTATTGTCCCCTGAAAAATCCCATGGACAGAGGAGCCTGGTGGGCTACAGTCCAAAGGTTCGCAGAGTCAGACACAACTGAGTGACTGAGCAGAGCACAGCACACAGCTTCTCTTTCTTTATAAATCTTTTTGAGGATCGTAGAAGTAATTAACAAATACATGCTTATAAAGAAATTCACTTAATATTTGTCTGAAAGTTCCACAACAGTAAATTAAAAAATGGCTGAAGGCTGAACAGTATTTTCATGAAGAAACTGTAAACGGCATACAAAAGAAGAAAGGGAATAGATTTCTCAGAAAGTTAAAACTCAATGGTCAGCACACACTTATAGTGTGCCTATCTGCAGGGTACCATGCCAGCTCCAGAGAAACAAAGCATGGCTGCCTCCTGTCAAGATTTCAAAAGTAAGTTTTGAGGTGGAAAAAAACAAGACTATTCCAAATAGCCAGAAATATTTAGGGGGTACAAATAAAAACAACTTCTAAAAATGAAAAAATGTATGAACTAAAATTACTTAATTCAAATGAAGGAAAAAGTTAAATACATGGGGTTATGCCTACAAATATTTTTATTTATGACCCACTTAATAGCAAAATATTGTATTTTCTTAAGTTTTGATGCTAAGGAACTACCTCTTAAACATAGGCTCTGGATATTTACTGTCACACCTCAAGAGAACTGTAGGTTCAGTTCCAGACCCCTAAAATAAAGCCAATATTTCAATAGAGCCAAACACATGAATTTTTTGGTTTCCTAGTACGTAATAAAAAATTATGTTTACACCGTAGTTTATTAAGTGTGCAAAATAATTTTGTCTAAAAAAAGAATGCACATACCTTAATTAAAATGCACATACCTTTATTACTAAAATGTTAACCATCATCTGACAAACAGAATTGCCATAAATCTTCCATTTGTAAAAAAAAAAAAATGCAGTGTCTGTGAGGTACAACAGAAGGAGGCATGGCTGTATCTGCTTCATAACTTAAAATGGAAACACAATCACATACTACAGCCTTCACAATTTTATCAATACTCTACCTGATGAAGAATCCTACCTTTTTGGGTCCTTTTCTCAGCTGATGCCTGTGAGGCCATGTAAATAGCAGCTGCTGCCACAGATATCGGGCTCCTTCCAGGAACCAAGTCCAGCTCCACAGCTTTACGGGCTATATGTGTCGCTGCCATCTGTACTTGCTTAGGAAGACAAAGGTTGGAACAAAACCTGGACATGAAGTCCCCAGTTGTAATCAAATCCACACTGGTTTCTAAAGCTTTCAGAATAAGTTTAAAACACCGACCAATTTCTTTCTTAGAAATTCGTGATACAGCGCATATTTCTAAAAGACAAAAAAAGTTTAAATAAATAAATCCACCTAGACCATGTAGTTCACCTTAAAATCTATCATTTTTTATTATAAAAGTAATATACTGCAAAATTCTATCCTGCCTTAAAGATCACTCTAATTCTCAGTGATGCTTCTCACAAAACTAATTTAAAATTTCTCAATTAAATGTTTACAACTTTTTTTTTAAAGCTAAATGTAGGTGTTAATATTTCAAAATATTAACTTCTCTGAAGTTTCAATTCATGCAAACTTCTTCAATCAATCAAAAATTTCTTTGATATGTATTAATCTGTTGTAAGGGGTCTATTAAGAAAATGAAAGAAAATATTCAAACTAAAGAATGCCTCTCAAGCTACACAATGTCATATATACATGCAATCCCTGAAATTACAGACAACAGCTAAATGTGATCAAGTATTTGACCCTGTTCTAAAATTTCAACTAAGAATAAATTTAACAGAAGTCTTAGTTTTAGTTGGAAGAACCACTGCCTCTTCAGTCTGACACAAGAAAACATATAAAATATTCCTGGATGAATGAAGGGTTCGGTTCAGTTCAGTTCAGTCGCTCAGTCATGTCCGACTCTCCGTGACCCCATGAATCACAGCATGCCAGGCCTCCCTGTCCATCACCAACTCCCGGAGTTCACTCAAACTCATGTCCACAGAGTTGGTGATGCCATCCAGCCATCTCATTCTCTGTCGTCCCCTTCTCCTACCACCCCCAACCTTTCCCAGCATAAGAGTCTTTTCCAGTGAGTCAACTCGTCGCATGAGGTGGCCAAAGTATTGGAGTTTCAGCTTTAGCATCAGTCCTTCCAATGAACACCCAGGATTGATCTCCTTTAGAATGGACTGGTTGGACCTCCTTGCAGTACAAGGGACTCTCAAGAGTCTTCTCCAACACCACAGTTCAAAAGCATCAATTCTTCGGCGATCAGCTTTCTTCACAGTCCAACTCTCACATCCAAATGAAGGGTAATTATAGTCTTAAGCTAAAATGTACAAGTATCACAGCAACATTGAATAAGCTGTCATGTTTTCACGCATAAACTGAAAACTACATGAAAAATATTAGTTCTATCAAAGCCTTCAACCTAACTGTGAAAATGAAAACTGTCTAACTCAAAAGAGAAAAAATTTCACTGACTCTAAGGCTTGACTCTCTCACCTGTAGAGACCTGTGCTGGGAGCTGAAACTTTGCTGTACATCCAGTATAAAGACTTGGAACAAGGGATTCTGAGGCCAGGCTTCAAAGCTCACAAAATACAGTCGGAAGACCTTACTAGCAAAGAACACAGGGCTTACATAGACTAACATAACTTTACATGGGAAAACAGCCTGAAAAGAACATGATCAATATGATCATAGAATTTTTGTCAAGGAACAAAATAAGGTGGTGTTTAGAAAGATACTTAAGTGGATTACTGTATGTAACCAGGAAGTTTAATTTACTAATAAGCATCCAAGCTGCTTGACTTTGGCCTGTCACTTTAATATAAGATAGATTAACATTTATATCTAAACAATTAAAACCTTACCTTTAAATGTTCTAGGAACCCCTTCCTGTCTGCAGGCAATATAAAGACAAGCAGAAGCTATGGCATCATTGGCTCTCCCCTTTAGGCTCTTCTGTTCATACACTTGCTTGAATAGGTTATTTGTTCGATCCTTCAAAGCAGAGAAAAGTGAAAGTCGCTCAGTCGTGTCTGACTCTTTGCGACCCCATGGACTATACAGTCCATGGAATTCTCCAGGCCAGAATACTAGAAGGGGTAGCCTTTCCCTTCTCCAGCAGATCTTCCCAACCCAGGGATCAAACCCAGGTCTCCCGCACTGCAGGTAGATTCTTTACCAGCTGAGCCATGAGGGAAGTCCTCAAAGCAGAGTAAGTTTAATTAATTCCAGGCCATTTAATTAACCATAATAGCAAAATTTCATGTGTTCACTAAAATTATGCAAAGTCAGAGCCAGCAGTTTACAGAATATAGACAAGAACTTACAACTATATTTCGAGGGAGGTTGATTCTGTCTGCCATGGTAGTGATTTCTTTAAATGCGTTCATCATTGCCCGATCAGAACTACTCATGGTTCTCCTATTCTGGTACTTAGAATTACCAAATTCATCGAAACTTGCAGCTCCTGTACCCTATAAAACAAAGTTTTATAACTTATGCAAAAAAAAACTCTGAAAACCTGAATGAACAATTATTCTAAGAAAATAACTTCCACAATCTTATATAACAATCCACATTGCCCAAGGAATCTACCCTGAGCAACCTCTATTCCTCAAAAGAAAAAAATACCAGGTTAAGGTGGTTTTAAAGAGTTTTTCTAGAAATACTTTAAGTGAAAAATATTAGAGAATTAATAACATAAACCATGAAATTTCACAGACCTAGGAGAAAAATCGCGATTATCTCCAAAAGGTGCTTAAAAAAGGTAAACAAATAAATCTCCCAAGTCCAGACCCAGCACATTGATTAATGGAGAAACATTAGCAGCATTACCACTAAAAGTCAGAAGACAAAAATGCCTCCTGTCACTACCATTTTCTAACACTGTACTAGAAAAACTAGCCAATATGACATAATTAATAACTATAAAATGTAATTATATAACAATTATATTAGTATAATTATATTAAAATTCAGCAGGAAAGAGATGAGAAGTACAAATCTGAGACAAAACTGAAAAACTATCTTCAGATAATATCTTCGTATATACGTAGAATTATTCAAGAAAATCAAACTGTAATGAATTCATCAGAGTGGCAAGGTCAAAATGAGCAAACAGAAATCAACAGCCTACATACATGTAATCAATCAGAACATGCAAGAAAAACCTGCAATTACAACAGCAACAAAAAAGATAAAATATCTAGATTAACTTAGGAAATTTTAAAACACCCACTGAAGGACAGATATGACCTAAGGAAAAGCATACTATATTTCTGGATAAGATTTTTCATTAAGAAGTTAGTTTTCCCTGAGTCAATTTGAAAATAAATCTAACCAAACGGTGAAAATAATTACCAAGTTGTGTGTTTTTTTTTTTAAATAAACAAAGTTATCCTAACATTAAATGGAAAAGAACAGTGAAGAAAATGCTGAAAAGGTTATAAAAGAAGACTAATGCTCCCAAATATTAGAATACCGTAGTGTCCTTAGACAACTAGACCAGGTTAGAGAAAGGATAGGAAGTCCAGAAATATTCCCAAATACATACAGAAATTTAACATGTGACAAATTCAGCATCTTAAAAAATTTCTTTGCCACAAATGCATAAATAATTTTTAAAGGAATCAGAAGAACCTAGTAGCAGTTGGTTACCTGTTTCTGACAGGGAAAAGGGACTGCAGTAGAAACAGAGTTTAGGGATCAAGAGTGAGGAAAACTACTGTTCTTTTTACATTTTTTTGAATCATGTATTTCCTACTGGAAAAAAGTAAACATTAAAAAAAGTAACAGTATTAGTTAGTTGCAATCTTAAAATTTAAAAACGTTCTTAGTATTTATTTTTCCAGCCTCTAAAGCTACATGCAGAAACTACCTACTTTAAAATACTCTTGAATATTGTCAATTTTTAACTTTGCCCACACCATGTTTTTCAAACTTAGTATGTAATTTATAGGGCATGAAAAAATGACCTGCTTTTGCATAATTTCTTAAAAATAGACTATGCAGTAGTAGTAGTAGTATAAATTAAGTCCTAAAATAGCATATGCTTCCTGGCTGAGTTCTTTGAAATAATGCCACTATTACTTCCAATTCAGATAGCAGAGCAAAAACCAGCCTGGCTGCCAGGAAGATTATGCTACTGCTTCTATATAACAGCAGCAGGTACCATTTACTGAACACATTATATACACTGCGTGTGTACAGATACTTTATACACGTTTCCATGTAACTCTCAAAATGTCTCTGAGGTTTCAGTATTCTCACTTTACTGATGAGAAAAGTAAAGCTTAGGAGAGTCATAAATTCACCATTATTAGCAAATAGTCTATTATACAGCAATCCAATTTATCTTAGTGGTCTTGAGGGAAAAGAGAAAAGATTACTAATATTCAAGGAACATTTTAATAAGAACTCAAAGAGCCTACAACACTCAATTTTTTTGTGCAAAACTGCTTCATTAAAACAAGGGCCTGAGATACAGAGCCTGTAACTTCAATGTATTAGTCTCCCATTTAAGACAGAAGAAATAAATAAGGCAACAATCATTACCAGTAGTCTTACTGGCTGATCTTACTCTCAGATCGAGATTCCTCACCAGAACAGTGACTGATAATTTTGCAAAGTTTCCAATCTCCAGGTCTTTGGTCAGTCTGCACCTGGCATTTCCTGCCAAATGGATTTATTACCTTGCCAATCATAGTAGACAAATCTCCATCACTCAGAAGAGGATTCTGAGAATCTCCAACTCGAGATGGATCTTTTGTTGCTTTATCATTGCTGAAAGTTCTCCACTCAGATCCTACATCAATAACTCGGTCACCTGAGAATAGAAATGGAAATCTGAATTGTCTCGTCAAGATAGGATTTATTTAACGCAGCCTAATGTCCAACTAAGCTCTTTTATTCCCAGAAAATCTCAACACGAACATCAGGCTTCAGCTTAAGTATCTTGTCTGAGACATTTATACTAAAGTATTCCTATTGTGACAGTTCTATAATATCCCTCTTTAAACATTATGCTATGATTAGTGGTATTTTAACTCCTGGAATAAAGAAGTAGACAAAATAAAGACAAAAATAAAGTTAATCAATGTGATAAAAAGATAAAGTAACAATGAAGAATCAAGATTTGGAAAAAAAAAGAATCAAGACTTGAACAAAACGTGCAACCGGCACAGAAATAAAAACCAGAAAACACTGTTCACAATGATGTTATTAGTACACAGTTTAAAGAAATTACAAAGTTTTCATGGGCAATGCTCTGCAAAGAACTAAGCCTAAGGGGATACTTTAACTATTTGAAAATATTGAAAATATTAGGGGGTCAAATAACTCATACGGAATAAACTTAAGCTTAGAATCAGTAAGCAGAAAGGTAGGCAAACTTTCCTTTTTACACAAAAAAGCAGTGGTTAAAAACACCATGCCAAAAAATCAGACAGGCAGATTTGCTGTAGATTACTGCTTTGAAGGGAATGCTCAATGGCTGGTAACACCTCTACCACAGACAAGCATTAACAAGAACACCTGCATATGCTCGTCACTGTGCCCTTTGTAAATGTTATTTTTCAATCCTTAAAGCTTTATAAAAACAGGTATCACTTTTATTGCCACATTAGAAATAAAATTAACTTGCCTAACATCACACAAAACTGAAATGCAAATGGGATTCCAGGATCTGTTCTATACTGCATTTATAAAACATTAGCTTTTCCACCAATGTGATAAAATTAAAAGCAGGAACCAGACCATTTTCATCTGTGCCTATTTATAGCAAACAGAAAGGAATGGAAGAAATAAGTTATCTCAGTAGTTAAAAAAAAGTTGGTATTGACAGTCAATCAATATAATGGTTAACAGTGTGGACTCTATCAGTTGCTGCTTAGCCTTGGACAAACTTCCTCATTTCTGTAGTAGTGCAATGATTCAGCTTTAAATTTCCCCAATTACCTTATTTTAAATAAATTAAATAATACAGTTTCAATCCATATGAAGTGCTTAAAACCCAGCTCAAAGTAAGTTGCTTGATATTAGCTATTTAATGCTATAAAAATAAGATGACATTCTGACAGTTTGATATTATTCTGAATAAGAAGAGTACCAGTTGTAAAACATTAACCTCCATATTAGACTTTAAAAGTATTAGAGTGCTCTGCTGCAGTATTTGGTATCTAGGACAGCAAAGGAGGCAGGGAGAGAACAGAACGAAGGAACTCAATGCAGACTGCTGAACTTTTTATATACGGTATTAACTAAAATGCTTATTAAACAGAGTAGAGTGATCTGACCTTAGGGTTTTATTTTAGAAAACAAGTAAATACATAACAGAATCATTTCTGATGATTTGGGGAAGATTTTTTCTTCTTTGAATACTTGAATCACTTGAGAATAACCAGATCTCACTTGGACTATCACATGTCCATGTCACAAGGGAAGTGGGATAGAGATAGAAACACCACTTGCCACACCGTACGCAGAGAAAATGGCCAAGGAAAGCAGAAACAAGGAAATCAGGTAAGGAAACTTCTGTAGATAAGAGATTCGGCAGGTGGCCCAAAATAAGGAGAAAAAGTTACATGAATAGGATGGTCAAGATGCACTTCTCTGCTTCCTCCTAAGAGTAAACATCACTAAACATGAGAAGCAATTTTAATTATGTAAATTAATGAGTCTTAAAACTTGAGTGCAGTTGCTCAGTCATGTCCGAATCTTTGCGACCCTATGAATCACAGCACACCAGGCCTCCCTGTCCATCACCAACTCCTGGAGTCACTCAAACTCATGTCCATCGAGTCGGTGATGCCATCCAGCCATCTCATTCTCTGTCGTCCCCTTCTCCTGCCCCCAATCCCTCCCAGCATCAGAGTCTTTTCCAGTGAGTCAACTCTTCGCATGAGGTGGCCAAAGTATTGGAGTTTCAGCTTCAGCATCAGTCCTTCCAATGATCACCCAGGACTGATCTCCTTTAGGATGGACTGGTTGGATCTCCTTGCAGTCCAAGGGACTCTCAAGAGTCTTCTCCAACACCACAGTTCAAAAGCATCAATTCTCTGGTGCTCAGCTTTCTTCACAGTCCAACTCTCACATCCATACATGACCACTGGAAAAACCACAGCCTTGACTAGACGGACCTTTGTTGGCAAAGTAATGTCTCTGTTTTTTAATATGCTATCTAGGTTGGTCATAACTTTCCTTCCAAGGAGTAACTTACCTGACATTAATGTAAAATCTGTAATTATGCAGAGTTTTACTACAATACTAAGCAAGGCCCAAGTCTCAGAGAAACTACTCTAAAGAGACTGATTTTTGTTCCTTTTTACAGAAGAGTAGCTGCTTACAGGAGAAGGCAATGGCACCCCACTCCAGTAGTCTTGCCTGGAAAATCCCATGGATGTAGGAGCCTGGTAGGCTGCAGTCCAAGGGGTCACAAAGCGTCGGAGACAACTGAGCGACTTCACTTTCATTTTTCACTTTCATGCGTTGGAGAAGGAAATGGCAACCCACTCCAGTGTTCTTGCCTTGAGAATCCCAGGGACGGCGGAGCCTGGTGGACTGCCATCTATGGGGTCGCACAGTGTCGGACACAACTGAAGTGACTTAGCAGCAGCAGCAGGAGCTGCTTACAAGAAATAGATATGTAAGCAAAATAAAATTACCTGTATTCCCAACACCCAAAGATAGCCACTGTCAATACTGTGGTATATATTTTCTTTTCCATTCATCTGTATACATATATTTTTTGTGAGATTAAAATTATAGTGTCTATTCCAAGTTCTTTTCACTAAATTTCTAATCAAACCACCAAAACAAAACTTTTAGACAAAGTTTAGCCCTTTCAATAGTATCCACTCCTCAAAGTGTTGCCATGTCTCCATTCTTCATGTTTTCAAAGGGAGAAAAGTGAATCTAACTTTCCTAGTCAGTAAAATAAAAACAAAAAACTACTGCAGCCTTCAAATCTAGTTACTTAAAAATTTAAGTGAAAAAATCAAATGCCATCATTAACTTTTAACACTTTAATTAACACAAAAGATGTATTAAGAGAATACTTTCTTTATCTGTACTAACCTCTTTTAAGTCTCTCTGGAACTCTAAAGACAAAGATACTAGTTTGCTAGTAGCATGCTTCTTTTCACAGTATTTTCCTTTTGACCCGAAATTAACTTACCATGAGTTTCTTTTGTGCTTGCTTTTACTGCCTCAAAAAAGACAAGTTGGATTAGGAGAGAGAAAAAAAAAAAAAGTTGGCCTAGGATAGTATAAATAGAAAGCCCAGAACTGGGTAGTGATGTAATTTTTCCACATACGTGGGAATGGTCTACATGACTCATTCAACAATCTGTGGTTTGTGCTCAGAGTCATTCCCTCTTTTTATACTTTACTGCTCAAAACATAGCATTTATAGAAAATAAAATTTCCAAAATAACTCAAATAGCACATCATGAAACTACAACTAGACCATCAGATTATGTGCATGAGTAATAATACAGCGGATCACATTCAGAAAAAAAGTCAGAACACATAAAAGATTTTCCTGAAGAACATCTAAATGCGGTAGCATTTTTAAAAGTTGCTCTGGAAGGAAACTGCATTACAGAATCTTTTCAAGGAATAAGTGTACAAGGCAGCCATACTATTTATGTACAGTCAACCTCTGACAAGCAGAAGCCCAACAATTAGCACATATGTATAACATACAACCTCACATAGCCTTTTAATGTTCTACAGAGAAACATGCCAACTTTTAACAGTTCCTTTTTAAACCACACCCTGATTTTTATAAAATCAACATCAGATAAAAAGTCTATATATAAACTTTAATAGCAAAATCATAGCACTACTACAACATATATAATAGCACTATTCCTCCCTCCATCTATACTGTGTGATCTCTTAACACTCTCATCAAGTTTCCCACCCAAAAAGGTAAAGAGATTCAATATGTATACACACGCACAGTTCTCAATCCATGTTATCAGAAAGGTGTCTAAAGAGTATTAACAAAGACATTTTACTATATTCTAAAGCAATGAGTTTCATCTCTCTCTTTTCAGGAAGAAATTGAGAGTAACTGCCAAAATCATTCACACTAGTTTAAAACTGTTCAACTACTTTGGCACACACCTACTTTATGATTTGGGCACAACTATTGAGCCTCTGCTCCAGAACCCAGGAGCTGCCACGACTGAGCCCACAACCGCAACAGAAGCCCAAGCAGCCTGGAGCCCATGCTCCAACGCGACGCATGTGCACTACAACTAGAGAGCCCTTGCTCCCCACAACCAGAGGAGGCCCAGCAACAACGAAGACCCAGGACAGCCAAAGATAACTAACTTTTTAAAAATCTCATTTTTCTAACTAGAAATTGCTGTTGTACTTCATATGCCTATATTCGACCACCTTTAATAGACTTAATTTTTTTTAAATGATCTAAATAATCCAGATATAGAGTCCCATCAATGGCAAGATGTTTAACTTCCCAACGTTTAACTCCCACTTCTATTTTGTATCTAAAGCACTTGTCAGAACCTTCAAAACAATGCCTTTAAAACAAAAATGTCCCCGATACTTCGACATTATGCGTGAAAGTGACAGGTGAACTGAAAGTCTTCTGTTAATGCATCAAGCATCACTGTACTCTAACTCAGAGTATCTTAAATGAGGAAAAAGTGTTGTGCTTATTAAATGTCATCTCCGTAGACTACAGTATTTATTACATATTATCTTCTTACACAGTACATTGTAGGCCATTATTCTTCTAGTACTTATGTGTTAAGATAAACTAAGTTATTTGGAGATGATAAACAGATTCTGAAGTTAGGTGGCTTAAAACAAAGATTTCTTTCTTATTCACATTACCTGTGTATAGAAGGGGACAGGACTGCTTTCTATGCAGTCCTTACTCAGGATGATGGAATTCCTACCTCTTGAGGCCAGTTATCATGGCTGGGGAATGAATTATTCACTGACTTAATCGTTTCTAATAGTAACATTTCTACTCACAGGCCACCAGCCACGGCCAAAGCCAGCCATGGGATGTTTAAATTCAAAGTGAGTGGGGAAATAAAACTGTAAAATGCGGCCCAAGAGAAGAACCAGAAATATCAGTGAGTGGTCATCGGTACTCAGCAAATAAATTTGACAATCAGCAAATAAAACTCAAGCTCTGTTACTTTTGTGGATTTATGTATAAATTAATTTTTAAAAGATTGTTCTATGACTTCCTTCTGTGTCACAAGACAAACAGGAATGAGAGTTAACTTCACTGTATTAGCATCTGTCACAGAGAAGTAATCCAACAGTAAGATTGTAGGTCCCTTCAAGGTAACATTTTTACTGGTTCAGTTCAGTTCAGTTCAGTCGCTCAGTCGTGTCCGACTCTCTGTGACTCCATGAATCACAGCACGCCAGGCCTCCCTGTCCATCACCAACTCCCTGAGTTCACTCAAACTCATGTCCACAGAGGCGGTGATGCCATCCAGCCATTTCATTCTAGGACGTCCCCTTCTCCTCCCGCCCCCCAACCTTTCCCAGCATCAGAGTCTTTTCCAGTGAGTCAACTCGTCGCATGAGGTGGCCAAAGTATTGCAGTTTCAGCTTTAGCATCAGTCCTTCCAATGAACACCCAGGGACTGATCTCCTTCAGAATGGACTGGTTGGACCTCCTCGCAGTACAAGGGACTCTCAACAGTCTTCTCCAACTTAGCTGCGTACAAATTTCTGTTAATAAAACTTTTTAAATGTTAAAAGGATACATTCCCTAGTGGTGCACAGAAGTCTTGATTTTGCAACCCTAAGGTCTTCTGTGAGCAATGTAAAGTTTTCCTGTACCTTTAATACTTTATCATATTCACCTGGATCTTCAAACAGTAACATAATGTCTATCTTGTCTTTACCACTTTCCAAAATTCACCCTCTATATTCTCAGGTCTGTTTTCTGTTTTACTGATTCAATTTTCTAGAATGTTAAGTCAGCTTACTGCTATCTAAAACAGTTTTACTGTGTTTGTCTCCTTGTGCTATCTTCTTTCTTTCTGACCCTTTTTAATAGAGACATTAAAGAAGCTTTATTTCATTGATCACAAAAAAGTTATTTTCTAAAATTTTTTACTGGTAAACTATATCAGGAGAGGGCTTCCCTGGTAGCTCAGCTGGTAAAGAATCCGCCAGCAAAGCAGGAGACCCTGGTTTGATTCCCGGTTCAGGAAGATGTCCTGGAGAAGGTAACTGGCTCCCCACTCCAATATTCTGGCCTGGAGAATTCAATGGACTAGACAGTCCACGGGGTTGCAGAGTCACGACTGAGCAACTATCACTACTATCAGGAGAATTTTCTGTTAGGTCCACAGGACTGCTGTTCCTCCACTGCAGCTTGGATTCATAAGCCTCGGGTTGATTTTTATGCTGATTCATCCTATAATGAATTATCAATTAAAGTCCACTGGAAAACCTTCCAATCCACCACCTCAAGTATTCTCAGCCTCTCTGGATACTCACAAATCCCTGGCAGACAAAAGAACCCAAACAAAACTAAACTTCTGGTATGATTCCAAAAATGTATCAATATTAGAAAGGATACAGGTAGACTTGTAATTAAAGCAAAAACAATAAAAAGTAACAAAAAATAAAAATAGAAAGTAACTTCAACAAGATAGAACTTTCTCAGGTTACCAGTCCATGAGTTATAATAATAGTTTTGGATTAGTGTGACTCCCTATCTTTCTGATAAGCCATCCTCATCATGACTTGCATTCTGCAGCATATGATGACTATTCTAGCCAATGGGAAGCAGAAAAAGGGAAAGTACATCCCTTAGGGCTGGATCTGCTGCTGCTGCTGCTAAGTCGCTTCAGTCGTGTCCGACTCTGTACGACCCCATAGACGGCAGCCCACCAGGTTCCGCCATCCCTGGGATTCTCCAGGCAAGAACACTGGAGTGGGTTGCCATTTCCTTCTCCAATGTGTGAAAGTGAAGTAGCTCAGTTGTGTCCGACTAGTAGCGACCCCATGGACTGCAGCCCACCAGGCTCCTCCGTCCATGCGATTTTCTAGGCAAGAGTACTGAAGTGGCTTGCCACTGCCTTCTCTGAGGGCTGGATCTAGAGTTGCACAAATCTTTCCTACTTTACAATGCATCTTAGATTTTAATCACATAGCCACAGCTAACTACAAGGGAAGCTGAGAAATACAGGCTAGCTGAGCAGCCATGGGACCAGTTAAAATTCAGGGATTCTTATTATTAAAGAAAGAACTGGGGCTTCCCTGGGGGTTCAGTGGTAAGGAATCCGCCTGCCGATGCAGGAAACAAGGGTTCGATCCCTGGTTCGGGAAGATCCCACATGTCGTGGAACAACTAAGCCTGAGCGTCACAATTACTGAGCTTGGAAGCTGCAACCACTGAAGCCTGCACGCCCTAGAGCCCGTGCTCCATAATGAGAAGTCACTGCGATGAGAAGCCCACGCAACACAAGCAGCCACCACTCACCACAACTAGAGAAGAGTCTGCAAAAACGAAGGCCCAGCACAGCCAAAAATAAGTAAATAAATAAAATTACAAAGAAAAAAAGAATATATCAGTAAAACAGTGATCTTTAAAAAAAAAAAAAAAAGAGTTCAGTAATAGCTACTGAGAAACAACCAGCAGTTTCTGTTACATGGAGTAATGGGATCAGGAGAAAGAAAGTATATCCCCTAGAAACAAGGTACTTTGACAGTCTAAAGCAGACAGTACACAGGGACAAATTAAACATTTACCCTTTGTACCAGGCAAGCGATAAAGCTACAACCAATGGTATTCTGTAGTACAACATTAAAATCATAATGGCTTAAGATAGCAATTTTAATAGAGGGGAAAACTGCAACATACCAAAAGCAGCCAGGAAGCCAATATTGGAGAGAGAGTCTGACTTTCTAGC
Source organism: Moschus berezovskii (assembly GCF_049115385.1). Taxonomy (NCBI): domain Eukaryota; kingdom Metazoa; phylum Chordata; class Mammalia; order Artiodactyla; family Moschidae; genus Moschus; species Moschus berezovskii. Next base: position 67,396,861 of record NC_142463.1, read on the forward strand.
CTGACCTAGACTCAGGATATTTTTGTTTTCTGTTTTCTATTGTAAATTAACAAAAGAATTTTTTTAAAACGGATATTGAGAGGAACTGCCCAAAATTTCAAATCTTTCTGCCATCTTTCTGGAAAAGGATTTAAGTTATTTTGAAGTAGCACCTCTAGTAGAGAATTCAGAAGTAAGAGTCTTAGAACAGTATTTCCCAAGCTACTTGTTTTCATAAGTTAGATTTATCTAAAAGCACTTAATTTAAAACAAGTTTTAAAAAGTTCTGGTCAGTCAAAAGCTTCAATAATCAAAATATATTATTATTCAGGGCTTCCCAGGTCGTGCAGTGGTAAAGAATCCACCTGCCAAGCAGGAGACATGGATTCAATCCCTGGCTTGGGAAGATTCCCTGCAAGAGGAAATGGCAACCCACTCCAGTATTCTTGCCTGGGAAATCTCATGGGCAGAGGAGCCTGGCAGGCTACAGCCCACAGAGTCTGTAAAGAGTCGGACATGACTGAAGTGAGTTAGCACACACTGGGCTTTTACTAAGTTTCAGGCACTAAATGTTTTACATATGACATCCAGAACCTCCCCTAATATTTGAGAGACCTGAGGCAAAATTATAAGCGGAGATCCACAGGGCCTCAAAGAGTCAGATACGAAACTATTTAGGACTAAACAACAAACTACAATTATTATTATTTAAAATGGATAAGTCTTGAATTTTTTAATTAGGTGCCCTGGAAAACTGTTTAAGCCATCACATTGTATTTTTTAAATCTAATGTTGAAAATGAAATGCATGATTAGCTTCCACACCTTCCTCAGTCATCAAACCTTTCTCACATTTCAAAGAATCCAAATTTTTAGTCTAGGGTTACTATATATTCTTATCAGAAATCTTGCATTGATGATAACTTTGAAGGGAACTTTGGTCAAGAGATACTTCATAGAACATACTATTAATAATATAATCAGTCTCTAAATCAATTTATGTTCCCACAATGTAAACCAGGTACCAACTTATAATGAATTATCTTTTAGAAACAAACCAAATCATGGTTAATTTCCCAGACCAGCCCATAAAAGCCTATTTTATCCATGTTCAGACCCTTGGAGGGGGGAGAACCTGTATGAGTCAACAGTAATAATTACCATTTGGAAAATAGTTCCATCCTTGAATATGTGAACAGACCTTGCTTCTCCTGAAATACAGGCAGATTTGCAGCAGCAGCATCTAAGCTAAGGAGCTATGGCTCAGGTAGAAGATGCATGTTAACTTGGCCACAATAACATTTAGTCATTCACACACTAATCCTTTCAGGCCTCTATCTTATGGCGTATGTTTCTTTGCCCCTCTACCTGGAATGACTTTCCCTCCATAAACCCTAACATTCTTAATGATCATGTTTTCAATGTAAAATTCAACAGTAATTTCCTCAGGAAGTCACCACTTCCTTCCTAGTGCTCTTCTCAAACTCAAACTCGGAAGATCTGTAATAGAACTTTTACCACTTTCTGTTGTTTTAATTCACCCCTTCCTTCCACACACTAGCCAAAGAGCTAGTCCAGAGTTTGCTTATTGCATCTTATCTTTCCAACACTCTCCCTGACCACCAGTGCTTAACAGAAACATGCAGTAAAATGACCAGAGGCTTTTCACGTCCAACAGATCTAGACTTAAGTGACTGTGTGTCACTTACTAAACAGAGAATATTGAGTTAATTACCCAAACACTCAAGCATCAGTTTCCCTTTCTCTGAAACAAAAAAACTACCTCAAAGAACAGCTGGGCTACCCAAGCAAGATTAGTTGTTCTCTAATGCTTAAGAGAAAGTAGAGTCTATATTAAAAATTCTGAATTAGGTACAAACACTGTGTCTGAGGGCTTACAAGACATGACACACCAAGAATTTGAAAATGAATACAAATTCTCCTTTAAAAATACAACTTGGCCGTCTTAAACTAAATGTTTTCCTTTAGGAAACATTGCTAATGCAAATTTAAAGATGATAATCTGATATGTTTAAAATACTATAATTGCAGCATTAAATATGCTAGACCAATAACAATCTCTCAAAGACATTTCGCAAATGACCTGCTAGGGAGAACGGCATCTCAGACTTAGAATCACCCTTTTTCCTACAAGGTTAAGAAAAAAGGAGTACTTAAATTCCTAAAATGTGTCACTGAAATCTCATACTAAAATTCTACTGTATATTTTATACATTACCTCATTTGATTCTTAACAATTCCTAGTAAACATGAGATTTATGGTACATGCCCTTGCAGAGGGGCTGTACTTATTTTATATATAAAGAAAGCTAAGCTTGGAAAAATTATACAACTTGACCTAAGTTAAATAACTCATTAAGTAGTAGAGCCAAGTCTAGACTCCAGGGCCAAGGACTACAAGTGTTTCCAGGAGCTGTGGACACATACAGATATCTGGTTTACAGGAATAATTTGAAGTCTGAGCTCGATAAAGGGCAGAAATGGTATGGACCTAACAGAAGCAGAAGATATTAAGAAGAGGTGGCAAGAATACACAGAAGAACTGTACAAAAAAGATCACGACCAAGATAATCATGATGGTGTGATCACTGACCTAGAGTCAGACATCTTGGAATGTGAAGTCAAGTGGGCCTTAGAAAGCATCACTATGAAAAAAGCTAGTGGAGGTGATGGAATTCCAGTTGAGCTATTTCAAATCCTGAAAGATGATGCTGTGAAAGTGCTGCACTCAATATGCCATCAAATTTGGAAAACTCAGCAGTGGCCACAGGACTAGAAAAGGTCAGTTTTCATTCTAATCCCAAAGAAAGGCAATGTCAAAGAATGCTCAAACTACCACACAGTTGCACTCATCTCACACGCTAGTAAAGTCATGCGCAAAATTCTCCAAGCCAGGCTTCAGCAATACGTGAACCGTGAACTTCCAGATATTCAAGCTGGTTTTAGAAAAGGCAGAGGAACCAGAGATCAAATGGCCAACATCTGCTGGATCATCGAAAAAGCATGAGTTCCAGAAAAACATCTATTTCTGCTTTACTGACTATGGCAAAGCCTTTGACTGTGTGGATCGCAATAAACTGGAAAATTCTGAAAGAGATGGGAATACTAGACCACCTGACCTGCCTCTTGAGAAACCTAAATGCAGGTCAGGAAGCAACAGAACTGGACATGGAACAACAGACTGGTTCCAAACAGGAAAAGGAATACGTCAAGGCTATATATATTGTTACCCTGCTAGTTTAACTTATATGCAGAGTACATCATGAGGAACGCTGGGCTGGAAGAAGCACAAGCTGGAATCAAGATAGCTGGGAGAAATATCAATAACCTCAGATATGCAGATGACACCACCCTTATGGCAGAAAGTGAAGAGGAACTCAAAAGCCTCTTGATGAAAGTGAAAGAGGAGAGTGAAAAGGTTGGCTTGAAGCTCAACATTCAGAAAACTAAGATCATGGCATCTGGTCCCATCACTTCACCGGAAATAGATGGGGAAACAGTGTCAGACTATTTTTGGGGGCTCCAAAATCACTGCAGATGGTGTTTGCAGCCATGAAATTAAAAGACACTTCCTCCTTGGAAGGAAAGTTATGATCAACCTAGACAGGACTATTAAAAAGCAGAGAGACATTACTTTGTCAACAAAGGTTCCTCTAGTCGAGGCTATGGTTTTTCCAGTAGTCATGTATGGATCTGAGAGTTGGACTGTGAAGAAGGCTAATCGCTGAAGAATTGATGCTTTTGAACTGTGGTGCTGGAGAAAACTCTTGAGAATCCCTTGGACTGCAAGGAGGCCCAACCAGTTCATTCTAAAGGAAACCAGTCCCGGGTGTTCATTGGAAGGACTGATGCTGAAGCTGAAACTTCAATACTTTGGCCATCTGATGAGAAGAGCTGACTCATTTGCAAAGACCCTGATGTTGGCAAAGCTTGAGGGCAGGAGGAAAAGGGGACGACAGAGGATGAGATGTTGGACGGTATCACTGACTCAATGAACATGGGTTTGGGTGGACTCTGGGAGTTGGTGACGGACAGGGAAGCCCAGCATGCTGCAGTTCATGGGGATGCAAAGGGTCGGACACAACTGAGCAACTGAACTGAACTGAAACTATTCTCCAGTATTTTCCTCACATTACTTTTAAGAAAAACGAAGGAATTCTGTTTTAAATGGTATTCAAAAAGTGCCTTTAAGTTGATAACACTATTTCTATACAACACTTCACTGTGAAATCCTAACTTATAAATGTCTTGATAATTTACAAACTTATACTTCACATTCTATAAGTCACGTATAAACAATATACAAGGTCAGATTTATGAACAAATTGATAATCTAAATATGATTATACCGCCACCTAGTGCTCAACTTTTAAAGTGACATAATCACACAGGATTGTGGGGGAACCCACAAACAGTGCTGTTGGAGCCAACAGTTTCATGGTAGAAATGACAAAGCTTTGCTTTAAAAATTGGCCCTATTTGAGAGATCACTACCAAAACAGTCAATGACACATAATGCTTCAAATGTCTAAAATAACAATCTTATAATTCAAATGTCAACTAAACTGTTACATGTTGTAAGTAGTTCTACAAACAACTAAAAAGAAATTGGAAACAATCTAAATTATAGGAGAGACTAAATACTACACAACCATTTAAATACTGCGGAAAAATTAAACAAGACATTAAATTGTATTTTCCAAAGATAGCAGCAATAGTATCTCCCATCCATATGTTCTTCTGCAACATGACCTTGTTACCCTCACACTGGGGCTTCCAAGGTGGCTCAGCTGGTGAAGAATCCACCTGCAATGCAGGAAACCTAGGTTTGATCCCTGGGTTGGGAAGATCCCACATAAAAGGGAATGACCACCCACTCCAGTATTCTGGCCTGGAGAATTCCATGGACTGTATAGTTCACAGGGTCACAGAGAGTCAGACATGACTGAGCGACTTTCACTCACTACCCTCACACTGAGGTGGGGCTATTTCTTCTTCCCTTCCAGTCCAGGTAGGTCCTAGGACTGCTGTGACTAAAAGAATACAGAAGTGACCTTGTTTCAAGGCACAGCCCTTAACTACTTGAGTCCAGCTTCCATTCTCCCTCAGATCACTTGGTCTTGGGATATCTTTCTTAGAAACCAACCACTATGTATGAGCTATTCTAATACAACAATGGAAAGGCTTTAGAGGATGACACTTCAACGCAGGGAGGTCAAGGAGCAGAAAGGTACCAAAATGCAGGTGAGAAACCATTATGGAAGTGGACCCTCCAGGTCCAGTTAGGGCCGAAACAGTGGCCCAAGTGAGTCCTTCCCAAATTCAAGACCTATAAAATTTTGAGCAAAATTAAATGGCTGTTCAGTTCAGTTCAGTCGCTCAGTCGTGTCCGACTCTCTACAACCTCATGAATCACAGCACGCCAGGCCTCCCTGTCCATCACCAACTCCCAGAGTTCACTCAAACTCACGTCCACAGAGTCGGTGATGCTGCCATCCAGCCATCTCATTCTGTGTCGTCCCCTTCTCCTCCCGCCCCCAACCTTTCCCAGCATCAGTCTTTTCCAGTGAGTCAACTCGTCGCATGAGATGGCCAAAGTATTGGAGTTTCAGCTTTAGCATCAGTCCTTCCAATGAACATCCAGGATTGATCTCCTTTAGAATGGACTGGTTGGATCTCCTTGCAGTCCAAGGGACTCTCGAGAGTCTTCTCCAACACCACAGTTCAAAAGCATCAATTCTTCGGCGATCAGCTTTCTTCACAGTCCAACTCTCACATCCATACATGACCACGGGAAAAACCATAGCCTTGACTAGACGGACCTTGGTTGGCAAAGTAATGTCTCTGCTTTTTAATATGCTATCAAGGTTGGTCATAACTATAAAGTCTGACACTGTTTCCACTGTTTCCCCATCTATTTCCCATGAAGTGATGGGACCAGAGGCCATGATCTTTGTTTTCTGAATGTTGAGCTTCAAGCCAACCTTTTCACTCTCCTTTCACTTTCATCAAGAGGCTTTTGAGTTCCTCTTCACTTTCTGCCATAAGGGTAGTGTCATCTGCATATCTGAGGTTATTGATATTTCTCCCAGCTATCTTGATTCCAGCTTGTGCTTCTTCCAGCCCAGTGTTCCTCATGATGTACTCTGCATATAAGTTAAACAAGCAAGGTGACAATATACAGCCTTACAAGCCACTAAATTTTAAAGTGGTCCATCATGTAACTGAAACAGAAACTGGTTCCAGAAAGTATGATGCTGCTTTAATAAAGTCCTAAAATATGTGGCACTCATTTTAAGACTGAGTGATGGGCCTCAAGTAGCCTACAAACGATGGCTTGAGGGACAGTTAGAAGTGTTACTATAGACTACAAAAGGTTTCATATCACACAAAACATATTTTTTGTATTATGAATTATTTCACTTAAAAAGAAATAATAATAATGGGCACTCTTACTTGATGACTCAGTAGAGAGAGGTACTATATGGCTCCAAAAATGACAGTTAAGCAGTATCTGGTCTTGAGTTTAAAATTAAAGGGAGTTAGTGACAACGGGATGCCCTAAATTTCAAGAAAACATTAATATTAAGTACAGAGTTGTCCAGAAACAATTCTAAAAGAGCTTGTTTCTAAACTATTTAAACAAAAAGCTATTCAAAGTGCTTGTTCAATAAATGTTATAACCTAAAAACTTTCAGGCAATGTAAAATTTCATGGCACGTATAATCAAACTATGTACACCAGAATTATTAACAGACACATGATGATGCTATCTAAATATAAATCACTATGAACATCAATATCTCAAATGTTAAAAAAGTTACAAATTTTATGCCCTCAGCGGACTACAGAATATTTGCCCAGCTTAATTTCTTCCCTATCTCCAGGGTATTAAAATAAAGGTTGAAAAAATAAATAAATAAAATAAAGGTTGAACTGAGCTGACAAGAGCAAATGCCTTTAAATTTAACAAAATGATGACGGAAATCTTATTATTAATATATGACAATGATACATATTTCTGTATATATGTACATACGTGTATGTATTTTTAAAATTTAGACTCATGGAAAATCATGATCAATTAAACTATTTTCAACATAATTTGACTGATGGTAACATCAGCAAAACGGACCTTTCTGTTTGCAGACTCTTTCTTGCTTGCCTCCCCCCCTTGTGTGGTCATGAAATAGATTCTTCACTTGCAGGACATCATATTATACATTTAACCGCAATCCCTGTGAATGAGGCTACTGTGTATGTTAAAACGAAAGTTTGTTATATTTTATGTCAGAAAACCCAGCATCACAAACAGATATTTCTATATATAGAAAAGTTTAATCAGATTATACTTCAAAATTTTTAGGACTTAAAATCTAGCCTAGGGACTTCCCTGGTGGTCCAGTGGTTGAGAATCCACCTTGCAGTGCGGGGGACATGGTTTTGATCCCTGGTCGGGAATAGAGATCCTACATGTCATGGGGCAACGAAGTCCACATGCCACAACTAGTGAAGTGAAGAAGTGAAGTCACTCAGTCGGGTCCGACTCTTTGCAACCCCATGGACTGTAGCCTGCCAGGCTCCTCCATCCATGGGATTTTCCAGGCAAGAATACTGGAGTGGGTTGCCATTTCCTTCTCCAGGGGATCTTCCCAACCCAGGGATGGAACCTGGGTCTCCTGTACTGCAGACAGACTCTTTACCATCTGAGCCACCAGGAAAGCCACAACTCGAGAGTCTGTGCACCACAATGAAACATCCTGTGTGATGCAACTAAGACCCGATGCAGCCAAATAAACTGGAAAAAAAAATTAGCTTACATAGTTAGAATGAAAAATACCATTTTTGATGCTGTTCAATAATAACACAAAATTAAAAGGAAATTAACTGTCTTTGGTTCGAGATAGGGAGAAAAAAAAAAAAGCAAAATTTAGTATTCCAAGCACTAAAAAGAATATAAGACTTGAGAATTATATCTTCCTTCTCCAGTTACTTAATTTTATCCAACTATCTTGCTAGTTACAGCAGAAGTGAAGCTGATGGAAAGACTGGAAATATAATACAGTATTTTTCCACTATTTCTTTTTAAATGGCGACAAAAGTTAAGAAAACCAAGAAACTGAAATTCTAATTAATCTTCTATCTCTGTCTCACTCTGACATATTATCAGTTCAATCTTAATACTTGGTAAGAATTAGAATGCTCTCATTTAACTTGGGGGTCAGCAAACATTTTCTCTAAAGGGCCATAGAAAACATTTTATGAAGGCTTTGTGGGTCCAGAGGCCAAACTGAGGTTATTATAATTACAGGTAATATTATAATTACTTATAATATTACCTATAATATTATAGGTAATTAAACAAAAAGAAAAATCCACTAGTTTTTAATTAATTAAAAATATAATAATGACCAAATACAATTTGTTATAATACAATTTCTACTACTGGGAGTAACAGAATTCTCTTTTGAAGGGATAACATTTCACTTAATCAGAGTTCAAAGTTAGTGTTCCCTACCATCAAAAAAATATTTTTTTAATCAATTACAAAATCTGTCAGTGCTATATTAATAAAATTTTACATATCTTACTTTTAAAAATGTCTTCCCTCATGCACACAGGTACAATCAAATACTGATATTAATCCACAAGCATTTCTAATAGAGCATATTCACTGCTTGGAAGACATTTATAGAATTTTATTACATTCTTCTGATATTTGTCTTTTAACATGTCATTACACTGTAGATTAAAAAATCACTTCCAATTAAAGGTTAGGCCGAATCTCCTTAATTGCAGTTAAGCAGTTTTAAAATATGAAAATTTCCTTTGCACTTGTATCCTGGTCTGAAAAACAATGATTAAAGTTTGAGTTTGGAAAATATATCCATTGCAGATTTGGGTGGAAATTAAAATCTTAGTTTTTAACTTCTGAAAACAGTGAAAGTATATAAGAGGTATTAAAGCAATTTGACATTACTTATGTTTTAAATAATGCTAGCTGTCAAACTGGTTTTACTACAGTGTAATCAATCAATCACTGCTTTGCCTTTGCAGTTCTAGATTGAATTTATTAATAAACACTAGCAACTCTGCAGGAAAACCTAATTTCTGAAGCCATTTGTGTTCAATAGTAGTGGTTGAAGGCAGTACTGGCTCAGAAAAACCTCAACCTTGCCCCAGAGCTTTAAAAAAAGTCACGAGAAAACTTTGCCATTATTAAGTTACCAAATGACTGTGTGGTTGGGCAAGTCAAGATACTCAGCTTCTATTTATGACAAAAATTTATAGAACTGATGACAGTTAAGTCCATGAGAGTGAATGAAATTCACCACTGACGTTATATATGGATCAATAACACGTGATCAATTTAAACTTTTTCCACAACATAGCAGATGAATAATACAATGGATAACTATACTTGAAAAATCTTCCATTTTCACAATCTTTATAAGTTTGTTCAACTAAGTCTTCTGCACTACCCCTTATTTCTCACACATCCTAGCAGATTCCACTTCAGGTTGTACTGAATCAGTATTTTGGCAACTTAATTTAGAAGTAGTTTCTCCTGTAGTTGTTCCATGCAGCTGATTCATAGTCTATGAAACTCGGCACTGACTCTGTGAATAAGCAAATCAGCAATATCAGTAACACCTGTCTAGTCATCAAGAGTCTAGGAAAAATACTTGAAATAAATTATCTTGTTTTTAATTTACTACTGATGTCACTCCCAATGTCTTCAACTCTTCAAGCAACTGTTTCTGCTGAGAGGCTAGCAGTAACTAAGTTTATATTCTCTGGACACATTTCTTTAGCTACTACACACACACACACACATACAAATAACTCATCATTGGTAAATGATCTTCCCTGTTTGGCCCACAAATGAGCCACTCAGAAACTTAACTGCAGCTTTACTTTTATTCTTTGACTTTTGTGAAGAAATTCAGCTGTGATATTTTACTTGATATTTTCTAAATTTTATGACCATTGTTTTCCTGAGTTAGCAGTATTGTGATGAGTGCTTAGCCTGATAATGTCAATGTTAGTTATCTTCTTCTGATATATCATGACCACATGATAAGGACAATGCTTTGCCATTTCATCCAATAACAAACAACTTATGTTCTACTATGCCTTAAAAACATGACATTCAGAGTTCATCTTTTTTTTTTCTCATTTTGACTTGATGGATATGCAATGGTAACAAAATAAATAAAAAGTTGCACTATGGAGGTATGCCTGGCACTCAAAATGCTGCGGATTTATAACTGGGATTTGTAGTGTACTGAGCAGCAGTATGACGTGATGAGAACAACATATAAAGTTTCTTTTTTTTTTAATTAGTTTAACTGGAGGCTAATTACTTTACAATATTGTAGTGGTTTTTGCCACACATTGACACGTTTCTTTTACAATCACTAAATTCTGCTGTTTCAACATGAAAGTAGCCACAGACAATATATAAACAAATGAGTGTGACTATATTCCAATAAAATTTTATTTATAAGTTTGATTTTGATAATATTTTCACATGTCCCCAAATATTATTTTGATTTTTTAACCATTAAAAAAGTGTAAAAGTCATTCTCAGCACACAGGCCATATAAAAATAGGTGACAGGTCATAATGGAACTATGGCAGTGGAACTAGACTGCTGGACTACTTAATCCTCAGTTTCTGCCATCTCTAAAATGAAGATATACCTCATAGGCATTTTTCCACTTAGTTTTCCACTAAGGAAAAACTGAGTGAATATGTAAGTCATTTAGAACAGTGCCTAGCATATAAGCTTATTAACTGTTAATATTGCTTACTGAGTGGAATATAATTGCAAATGGATTTCAATTCCTACTAACAACTCTGTATGATTTAAAACTCCCACTGGTGGTCTGAGGCAAGCAGCCTACTTGGATGAATATTACACATCCTCCAAGCAAGACACTTTCACACTATCCATGTTTCTGTTACACTGCCCACAATCCTACTAGCAGTTTCATTCTTGAGTATTTCAAACCTTGAAGTATTATACCTTTTCTCAGGTGCTGGAGACAACCCTACCATAAGAAAAATTTCTGAACAGACTATCTCTATCCTGAAGTTATACTACAGATCTAGAGTAGTGAGCAAGTAGGAATAAAGTGGAGAAGGCAATGGCAACCCACTCCAGTACTCTTGCCTGGAAAATCCCATGGGTGGAGGAGCCTGGTAGGCTGTAGTCCATGGGGTCGCGAAGAGTAGGATACGACTGAGCGACTTCACATTCACTTTTCACTTTCATGCACTGGAGAAGGAAATGGCAACCCACTCCAGTGTTCTTGCCTGGAGAATCCCAGAGACGGCGGAGCCTGGTGGGCTACCATCTATGGGGTCGCACAGAGTCAGACACGACTGAAGTGACTTAGCAGCAGCAGGAATAAAGTGAAATTTTAAGAAGCAATATTTTTGGCAATAACAATTTCACACTAGAAATTCATAAATAAATCAGTCTGCACAAGCAAATGAAATTTAAACTAATCTTTTTTTGATGACTAAAAGGCCTTGCACGAGACTCAATACCTCTATAAAGACATATCTTTATTACCCCAAAATAATTCATGCTTATCTAATTTCATTGCTCTGAAACAAATCATGTTTAAATATAAGAAAATCACAAAAGGTAGTACATTTATTCATTATTTCCATAGGCACAAGTGTGCATCAAATATTTAAGCCAAAAAACTCAGGAAACAAAGGACTAAAGGCCTTTCCTTCTGGATTAATTACCCCAATTTTAGATGTTCCATCCTACCCCACATTATGAAATATATATGTTTCTACAGACAGTAAAATATGGTGTCTCTGATTTTACTCTCACTTATTTCCTTTCTTCTAAATGTGTTTGCTTTACAAAAAAATATGTATTACCTGTAAGAAGAAAAAGTAAAAATGTATTCATTAAAAGACAGTTTGGAAAGTATACAAAAGCAAAGTACCCAAAATAGTGTTTTCAGTTAAAATCATAATAACTCCTTACCTACAACCAGGCCACATTCAGGACAGATCATATCACCAGCTCTGTAGTCCTCCACTAGGATCGCATCTGGATGGTTTGGACATGTGACTCTTGGAAGAGCATCCAAACTACATGAAAAAAAATTTTTTTTTAATATCCTTCTAACTGAACCAATATGCAACAAAGTACTAATCTTTCCGAGGGGGAAAGAGGTGGATTCCGAACACTTTCCCAATAAATTTACAGTGCATTTACACTTATAACGCATTTAAGCTCAAATTTCAAAGTAAACATCCTAGTTATGTTACTTTAAATCCTACTCAGTAATTAGCAGATACTACTGGAACTGCCTTTTGTAATAGTTCCTGGTTTGCAGAATGGAAGGCTTTAAAAATGTAAACAGAAAACAAGATTTTTTTTTTAGCATACAGACTACTAAAATGTTTATAAATCTTGATTGGCACGGAAATGACTACCTACCATCATAACACGCAACATGTACATATAATCATCTGGTCTGTGACCCTTGACACTTATTTCTCTGGTGAGAGAATAAATTTCAGGTCTGTGTCTTTCTACTCGCTGGATACCTTAGTAATAGACTTGAATGTACACTGAACCTAAAAAGGATACAAACAAAGGTGGTAGATGTGGCTCTGCTGAACTTAGGATGATTTCATTTAGTCCAGAACTGAGTTTGTAAGCACTCAAGAAATGACTTCAAAAGCTACTTTTACATCTATTTGTGATATTAATAATTAGCTCAATTATTTTATTTTGAAAATAAGGCAGTATGGGGAACACACATCAGCCTTAAGTGACTTGACAGAATCTGTTCTAAAAACCATCAAAGATATTTAACACAGATTTAATAATTACTTCTATGGCTGTGGTGTCTTACAACCACAAATGTCTGGTATCATTGAAAATAAGCCCTTTTTTAAAAGTTCACTTGAAGTAATACAGAACTAGCCTCACAAATATATATATAAAAGACAACATCAAATATTCTTGAAGTATGTAAACAGGTATTTGTGGTTTTGGATAAAGTTTCTCAAACTATCAAACACAGTTCAGAATGGTAACTTTCAACAGAGGTGATATCCACTGAAAAACTGATAAAATAATCCGTATTCCCAAATGTACATATTCAGGTTAACCAGAACACACCTGGAATCTTCTCATTGGAAAAACAGGGAATGGAGGTTTAGTTTATATTCACGCTTATTAGACTCTTGAGAGTCTTCTGGGCTGCAAGATCAAACCCGTCAATCCTAAAGGAAATCAATCCTGAATGATGCTGCAGCTAAAGCTAAGCTAAAGCTCCAATACTTTGGCCACATGATGTAAAGACCCAACTCACTGGAAAAGACCCTGATGCTGGCAAAGATTGAAGGCAGGAGGAGAAGGGGGCGACAGAGGGTGAGATGCTTGGATGGCATATCACTGACTCAATAGACATGAGTCTGAGCAAACTCTGGGATATAGTGAAGCACAGGGAGGTCTGGTGTGCTGCAGTCCATGGGGTTCCAAAGAGTTACTGAACAATAACATGCTTATTCCATAAACTTCTACTAGGAAAATATTTTAATAAATTATAATAAATAAAAGTTAAGAAATTAGTATATTTTTTTAAAACTGTCAAAATAAAGGACAGTGTTAGAAAACTAACAGTAATTACAAATGTGTAAAATGGGCAGCCATGTGGCACACAGCATTCAAAGGACTGATATATTTTGTACTATTAAAAAGTAGAATATTGTGTGCATGTATACGTATATAAAAATGATATGGGAACAACTCAAAGATATGCTGAGTGAACGAGTAATACAGGGATTTCAGAGAAAACTGAAAAAAGAACTACAGTTATATGCAATAACATGAGTAAATCTCCAAATGCTGACCAAAAGACACCAGACACAGAGGAATACATACGCATTTATGTATATAGTTTAAGTTAGGCAAAACAAATCTATTATGTTAAGAATAAGGATGTGGTTTTCTTTGAGAAGGAGTAATGACAGAGCATAAGGGAGGTTTCCAGAGTGCTGCTGCTGCTGCCAGTGGTATCTGATTGGGGGACTTGGTGACAGCTACGTGTATGTGCTCACTTTGTAACTGAACTGCACACTTAAAATCTGTGTGCTAAATAACTTCACGGAAAAAGGTAAAAAGCAAGCTAGCATTCGGTTTTTATATTAGACTACTTTTTGGAAGGAAGAGAGGTTAGGATTACATGCATATGTTTGTTAAACCACAGAATCACTAGGAAAACACCAAGAAACGGTTACAATGACTACTCTGGAGAAGAATTAGATGGCTAGGAGTGAGGGAATAAAAGAAACTGCTTTTCACTTTTCTTCTTGCTTTTTATGATTTGCATGTGTCACCTATCCAAAATAAAATAAAACTGTGCTCAAGCAGTTAACTTTTAATTAAATAACCCACAAGGGTAATACAAAAGAGGAACCACAAGAGTAGGGTGGTGGGGGAAGTAAGGGAAAGAAAGGAGAGGGAAGGAATGGAGTAAACCACCACCACTGACATTAAAACAACTTAAGCTGCCTAAGAAGCCACATAATTCTAAACTTCATTTTATAGCTATCCTTTACTGGGTGCCTACTGTGTGTCTAGTACTGTACATACATTATTAATCTTCATTAGCAACCCTTCAAATTAAGCATTACCTCTATTTTAAAGATTATGCTCAGAGAATGATTTTCCTGAAGTCACGGAAATAATGAGTGGTAGAGTTTAGATCTGAACTCACAACATTTGTGTTCTTCTCTGTGAAAACACCAAGCAGTTTCACAGCCCAGTAACTGTCCCTCTTCCTCATGGGGAAAAAAGCTATCACAGAAATACTTACATCCACCTTTGTTCTCACGGGGAGAAAAAACTCAAGAGATGGGACAACTGCAATAAGCCTAAGAAAAGTTTATTTCAAAGAAATATCTCAAAGATTTTTTCTTTTAATGAAGAGAATAAAGCACACAAAGGAAATTATTTTTTTTCGGTAAAGAATCTATCAAGTGAATTCATATTTAACTACTACAATATGTTATAATAAAGCCCAAATATAACCATATTCATAGTAGATCTGCCCTAGGAGAATGTCATACATAGGTGTCCTTGGGAAGTTAGTTCTCCATTTACCTACAAGGAAGCCTAACCTGACAGAGCCACACCCAAATAGAATGATTGAGCATTTAATCACAGAATTACAATCAGTAAACAAGTGTCACTGACCTTAAGAGTTGTTTCCAAGTAGTTTAGCTAAGGCTGTCTCCTGCCCCATCTTTTAAATATACAGTAACATAAAGTAGTAAGCCTTGGTACTCACCAGAAAGGGCCTGGACTACTCAAAGCTTATTATTTTGTGATGATGGCTTTCATCAGGAACTCAATTCCAAAGATGAGAACAAGTTCAGAAAAATTATGCCAGAGTTACCCTGCCTTCCAGGAGCTACAGAACTTAACCTTATACGTTTAATACATTATGAGTTACCAAGCGTGATAACAGGAAACAGATATCTGAGATTCTATACTCTAACACTAACCTTGGAAAAGTCAACATGGGCATGACTCAGTTTACACTTAAGCAAAAATCCTAATATCTACCTCATACTGGTCATGAGAGACATAATTAGGGTCTGCATGCATTTTTCATGTCACAGGATTAAAGGCTGTCTCTAATGGCACTGTACGCATTTGCGGTAGGTATCAATCAGTATATCACATTTTTAAAATAAGTGACTTCCCTGCTGCTGCTGCTAAGTCGCTTCAGCCGTGTCCAACTCTGTGCGACTCCACAGACGGCAGCCCACCAGGCTCCCCCGTCCCTGGGATTCTCCAGGCAAGAACACTAGAGTGGGTTGCCACTGCCTTCTCCGAGTGACTTACCAGTATACGTTAATTTTCTGCAGGCAAAATTTTTTTCAGGAGTATGCAGATGACATCTCTAAAGAAATCTCTTAAGGAGACTTATCAACTCTTCAGAAATGCCTTAGCTTCCACTTCAAAAGGCCTCGGGGATGGCTATCAGTTTCCATCAGGTTTACCAACGCTGACGTCAGATGGATAAAGGCCTAGAACTAACCCTCTCCCGTTCTCTAGAAGAGGATTCACGGACCCTCGGCTGGCAGCTCAACAGATAAAAAAACAAGCGTAGACAATTTAAGAAAATGGGACAGTTGGATCACACGCAAAAGACCCGAGGCCAGGGGCTGCGGACACCAGAGCCCCCCACACGATAGTGCCTGGGTGAGAAAACGATCAAGGACGCTGGAGGATAAACGCCGGCGGCTCGTTACCCGCTGCGACACCCCTGACAGCCCTGCGTCTGGAAGTGCCTTTGTCCCGGGCGGCCAGCCGATCCGGCTGCCTCTCCCCGCACCTCCGAGGCGTTCTGCTGACGAAGCTGCGGGAGCGGCCGCCCTGTAAGCCCCGGCACTCGCCTCCCGCCCTTCAGCTGGCTGGGCTCTACATGACGTACTAACCGGCTGGTAGACGCCATCTTCACGGCCACTGCGGCTCCAGCTACAAACAACGACAGACGCAACCGCAAACAGGAAGAGACAGTGGCGACGAAACGCAGCGAGACGGACTTTTATAGGCGAGTCGCCCACGCAGTCGTAATAGAGCCGTAGCTACGGGTCCGGAGAAGGGCCAAGAACAGTGAGTTCGGGTACGCCCCGTGCTTTGCGTTTTCTTATTTCCCTATTCACTTTCGGTCATTTTCTATGTGGCTGGGCAAATATAGGAAATCACCCGGGAAAATTCTCTAGGGCACCCTGCAAACGTGCTGCATCAGAGATACCCTCAACGTGACTGAGTTACAACACAAAATGACTGGGATTTGTGGAGGGGGCAAAACCCGCATCAGTTCAGTTCAGTCGCTCAGTCGTGTCCGACTCTTTATGACCCCATGAACCGCGCAGCACGCTAGGCCTCCCAGTCCATCACCAACTCCTGGAGTCCACCCAAACCCATGTCCATCGAGTAGGTGATGCCCATCCAACCATATCATCCTCTTTTGTCCCCTTCTCCTCCTGCCCTCAATCTTTCCCAGCACCAGGGTCTTTTCAAATGAATCAGCTATTCGCATCAGGTGGCCAAAGTAGTTTCAGCTTCAACATCCGGAGAAGGCAATGGCAAGCCACTCCAGTACTCTTGCCTGGAAAATCCCATGGATGTTGGAGCCTGGTAGGCTGCAGTCCGTGGGGTCGCTAAGGGTCGGACACGACTGAGCGACTTCACTTTCACTTTTCACTTTCACACATTGGCGAAGGAAATGGCATCCCACTCCAGTGTTCTTGCCTGGAGAATCCCAGGGACGGGGGAGCCTGGTGGGCTTCAGTCTATGGGGTCACACAGAATCGGATACGACTGAAGTGACTTAGCAGCAGCAGCAGCAGCTTCAACATCAGTCCCTCCAATGAACACCCAGGACTAATCTCCTTTAGGATGGACTGTTTGGATCTCCTTCCAGTCCAAGGGACTCTCAAGAGTCTTCTCCAACACCACAGTTCAAAAGCATCAATTCTTCAGCGCTCAGTTTTGTTTATAGTCCAACTCTCACGTCCATACATGACCACTGGAAAAACCATAGCCTTGACTAGACGGACCTTTGTTGACAAAGTAATGTCTCTGCTTTTTAACATGCTGTCTAGGTTGGTCATAACTTTCCTTCCAAGGAGCAAGCGTCTTTTAATTCATGGCTGCAATCACCATCTGCAGTGATTTTGGAGCCCAGAAAAATAAAGTCAGCCACTGTGTCCACTGTGTCCCCATCTATTTGCCATGGAGTGATGGGACTGGATGCCATAATCTTAGTTTTCTAAATGTTGAGCTTTAAGACAACTTTTTCACTCTCCTCTTTCAATTTCATCAAGAGGCTCTTTAGTTCTTCTTCACTTTCTGCCATAAGGGTGGTGTCATCTGCATATCTGAGGTTATTGATATTTCTCCTGGCAATCTTGATTCCAGCTTGTGCTTCTCCAGCCCAGCGTTTCTCATGATGTACTCTGCATATAAGTTAAATAAGCAGGGTGACAATATACAGCCTTGACGTACTCCTTTTCCTATTTGGAACCAGTCTGTTGTTCCATGACCAGTTCTGACTGTTGCTTCCTGACCTGCATACAGGTTTCTCAAGAGGCAGGTCAGGTGGTCTGGTATTCTCATCTCTTTCAGAATTTTCCACAGTTTATTATGATCCACACAGTCAAAGGCTTTGTCATAGTCAATAAAGCAGAAACATGTTTTTCTGGAACTCTCTTGCTTTTTCCATGATCCAGTCGATGTGGGCAAAGCCCGCATGCCGGAAGGCTAAACACCCCTCCCTCAACCTGGAGTCAGCTACTCCAGTTTGACCGCAATTGTTACTTGCCAAAGGGGCGATTCCACCAAGGTATTTAGAAAAAAAGAGAAATTCATTTAGGTCAGCCCCAGCAAGTGTCAATTCAGGCTCTATCATCAGCTAGCAAGCTTCTTAGGCATGTCCTTCACACTTTGGGGTAAGCGGTAATAGTGTATCTGCCTTTCGTACCCGTTTAGAATTGACAGGAGATGAAACACAATCATGTGAGATCACTGTACAGTGAGGCAGGGAGATATGGGTCCTACCCTGACTGTTGTTTTCATGATCTTTGCAAATGTGGCATAGCTGAAATATAGAGAACTTAGCAAAACTGGTTAGATACTGCAAAAGGTCTCTAGGTTTATTAATTAGCCAAACTAATGTCAGAATAGTAATAAAAATAACAGCAACACTATCTATCACTACTTTGCTGAAAACAAATCACCCTTGACCCTAGGGGAACTGGAGGAAAAAAAGGTGCTTCCAGTTTCTATGGGGATGAGAACTTAGAATATAGTGGCTGCTTTGTTCTTTGGGCATGGGACATAAATGCTACTGAGCCCTCATTGTTTTCTTGAAAGGTGGGACAGACTCGTTTCCTTAGAAAGAACAAGAGGCTGAAGTTTAGGCACTGAAATCCAGATGGAGTTGGGAGAGCATTTTGAGTGTGTGTGTGTGTGGGGGGTCTTCTGTGCCCTAACACTGTAATTTAAAAACTTGATTGTGCTTTTGTGGGGGATTTCTCCCTCAATATCTGGCAAAGTTTCAAAAGGCCAATTTATTTGAGCTGTGCCAAGTAAAACCCCGGAAAGAGATTGGGGGTGCTGCACCCTTGCAGCAGGAAGTTTTCATAGTGGAGCACTTTGGCTTGGGAGAAGAAGAGAGAGAGGAGAAGGGAGGAAACTGGGCACCCCTTGAGAATCAAGATAAGGACCTAATTGTTTATGGTAGGCGTTCAGTAATGTTTGTGGAAGGAAGAAACCATCAAAGAAATTGAAACCTCAGAGGAAGGAAGCTGGGCAATTGGTAAATTACTCCTGTCCCATCTGGAGAATCTCTGTCATAATCTGGCTAAGATTTCCTTTATATTAAAACACAAGCAGCTAAGGTAGGCCATTCCTCTTTTTGTTGTTAGAACAGCATTGGAATTTTGTAAAGCATTTTCATCAACATTATTTCACTTGATCTTTATACCTGATCCTAAATTAGACCCTACACACAGAGAGTTGGGGTTTTGTCACCTAGGAATCAACGACCCATACTAGCATTCACCAAAACTGCTGGTTGGTTAATATCATCATTTTATTTAACATCATTTAACAACATTTAATTGATTAATTAATTTAAAATGTTTATTCAAATCTATTTGAATAATTTTTAAAAACAACTAACATTTTTAAAAACAACTTTATTTTAAAAGTTTACATCACTACTGTGAAATCACAACTTAGTAGGTTATAGCTCTTCTCAAGTATAAAATGCTTTACATACCAAATAAATAAGTTTGTGACACACTTAGATATATATTTTAATTTATTGAAGTATGATTCCACACCATAGAATTTCCCTGTTAAGAAATCAGTGATTTTTAGTAATTTTACTGAGTTGTGCAACCATCCCCACAATCGAGTTTTAGCACATTTCCATCATCCCAATAAGATTGCTCGTGACCATGTACAGCTAATGCCCACTCCATTTCCAAGACTAAGAATCACTCATCTATTTTCTGTCTCTATGTTGTTCTTATTCAGTGGCTAAGTTGTGTCCAACTCTTTGCGAGCCCATGCATTGCAGCATGCCAGACTTCCCTGTCCTTTACTGTCTCCCTGAGTTTGCTCAAACTCATGTCCACTGAGTCAATGATGCCATCCATCTCATCCTCTGTCACCCCTTTTCCTCTTGCCCTCAGTCTTTCCTAGCATCAGCATCTTTTCCAATGAGTCGGCTCTTCGCATCAAGTGGCCAAAGTTATTAGAGCTTCAGCTTCAGCAGCAGTCCTTTCAATGAACATTTAAGACTCATTTCCTTTAGGATTGACTGGTTGGATCTCCTTGAAGTCCAAGGGACTGTTAAGAGTCTTCTCCAAACACCACAGTTCAAAAGCATCAATTCTTCAGCACTCAGCTTTCTTTATGGGCTGACCATATAGGTTCGCCTTTTCTGTACTTTTCATGTAACTGGAATCATATTAAATGTGGTCTTTTATGTCCAGCTTCTTCCTCTTGGTTTAACGTTATGTAGGTTCATTAGATTTATCTTATGGCCTCACTTTTGGAAGCATTGATATGTAAGTGTCTGTTATAAAAGTGTCTATATGATGATACTGCAGATGACGACAAATTCCTAACTTAAGCAAGATTTGACAAATATTTGACTGGAAATTATGGAATATTTGAAATATGTCATGTGACATATTCTGCTGGACTAGGAATAACTGAGGATTCACTGAAATGTATGACTGGCTCTGACTAGGATTCTTTTGGAAATGAGATAAAATGCCTGGAACATTAGACAAACCTTGCTTGCCTGGTGGCTGAGTGGCCATATATATTACTTCTAGAAATGTGAGGAGTCTGTATTTTAATTTTTAAAATGTTTTATTATCTATGAAAATTTCAAACACACTAAAAATTAGAGAAAATACTATAATCCTCATATACCTATCATCCTGATTAAACAGTTATCATGGTTATCATGAATTTCCCACATTTGTTTTATGTATCATTTTCTTCCATGTTTTCTCCTTTGGCTAGAGTATTTAAAAAAAAACAAATCCCATATATCATCTTGGTGCATACATTACTCTACATTTCTAAAAAACATGGACTTTTAAACCTTTTTATATAGCTAAATTGTTGTTGTCATTGTTCAGTCACTAAGTCGTGTCCAACTCTCTGCGACCCCATGGTTTCATAAGAATACTGGAGTGGTCTGCCATTCCCTCCTCCAATGGGCCACATTTTGTCAGACTCTCCATTATGACCTGTCCATCTTGGGTGGCCCTGCATGGTGTGGCTTATAGCTACACTGAGTTTATGCAAGCCCCTTTGCCACAACAAGGCTCTGATCCATGAAGGGGATAGAGCATAATGACACTTACAAAATTACCAGTGATATTTTTGCTCACTAAGTTTCCAGGTGGTAATGGTCCTGGGCCTGCTTCTTGCTGGTTTGGCTACACTGGGCAGAAAGGTAAAGCCCTGCTGAAAGTGGCAGGGGGCCAGAGAGGGAAAGGGAAGGCCCCACATGGAACTACAAGACCTAGGTAAGTTCTTGAAAGTAAGCCTGACATTCTTCTGTATTGGGCCATCTGTCAGGCACCTCACATTCATCATCTTATCTAGTTCTTAGTTATCTTGTCAGGCAAGAATTATTAGTCTCCTTTTAAAATCTTAGGTTGAATAGGTACATTGCCCAGGGTTACACAGATAAGTTAGTGCTGATGATAGAATTCAAAGCCAGGAATGACTGACACCAAAATTGTCCTACTTCTCTGCAGGCCTACTATGTTAACTGCTACTGCAGGACTATATTTTTAAGCCCAAATCACTGTGCCCCGGGAAACACAGGTTACATCTGTAGAAGCATTCATTATCCTTTTGATTCTTTAATAAAGGCATAAAGTTTTATTTAAATTCAGGTAGAAGTAGTAATAAGCATTAACAATCATGATAATAAGAGTATTAGTAAGGACTTACATAGCACTTACTATGTGCCAGGTACTATTTTAAGGCTTTGCATATATTAAATATTAACTTATTTAATCTTTCCAACAACTTTATAAATTGGATACTATTATTGTCCCCACTTTATGCATGGATAAATTAAGGCACTGAATGGTTAAGTAACTAGCCTGAAGTCACACAGCTAGTGAATAGAAGAGCTTGGATTTGGAGCCCAGCAATTTGGCTCCAGAGTCCTATTAGAAACTCAATATACAGAAATTCAGCTTACAGACTTTAAGATCAGGAAATGAGTTTAACAAGAACTGTACCTGCAGCTAGTGTGTGGGCTGTACTCCAAAATATTCTAGCCAGCTGTCTGCCTAGGGACCCTTGTGTTTGTCAGTTCATTACTACCTAAACTGAAATGTGCTTGGCTCATGTGCTTAGTCCCTGCCTGGCTCATATCCCATTGCTAAATGTACTTGCATTTGTGATCCTGAATCTAACCTTTCCATTTGTTTGTTGATTTATTTGAAAGCTTTGATTCTCCCGTACTGGCAGCTTGTTGTCCATTTGAGAATAAATCTATTTTTCCACTGAGAAAAGGCAGCAGCTTCTTCAAGTGTTAGGAAGGAGAATAAGGCTTAAAACATTAATAATCTATAAGTAGAAAATATTAATTGTCATTATCTCCTTACAGAATCAAGGAAGAAGAGTGCAGAAATTAACTCACTTTTTAATTCAGTGTTCAGTGGGCAGTAGTTTCTTTTAAACTTCTAAATTACTATACTAAAAACAAGACAGAACAAAACAAAATAACTCTAAAGGGTTCACACTAGTGGTTTGTGACTTTTAATATCAATATTTTTTCCAAAACGATGTCATTTGACAACATTTGAGGGACTGATGCTAAAGCTGAAACTGCAATACTTTGGCCACCTCATGCGACAAGTTGACTCACTGGAAAAGACTCTGATGCTGGGAAAGGTTGGGGGCAGGAGGAGAAGGGGACGACAGAGAATGAGATGGCTGGATGGCATCACTAACTCTATGGACATGAGTTTGAGTGAACTCCAGGAGTTGGTGATGGACAGGGAGGCCTGGCGTGCTGTGATTCATGGGGTCGCAGAGAGTCGGACACAATTGAGCGACTGAACTAAACTGAACTGAACTGATATGACTTCAAAAGTTATGCTACACTATTTAATGTCATTTTATTATATGTCTTGAAGTCAATATTTTTTTCCAAAAATAACAACATTCTCATAATTTAAAAAAATGGAGCTATTGAATGATATATGAGACTGTAATTTTCTAAAAATGTTTCTTAAGTTATCTATTTAATATAAATAAGATTTGGCTTTAAAGTCCTACAATGGTTTTTGTGTAATGAACTACTGGGAGAAAATAAGAACATGAAATACATTCATGTGATCATTACTTGATACTTTTTAAAGACAGAATTTTAACACTGCTGTTTCCATGAAAATCGTGTTAAAAACCTTATTGTATAAAATGACTATTTTAAAATAATCTCTTATTATTTGTGCGCTAAGTTTATTAATTATAAAGTATAACTATGTGATGAGAATATAAAATTGCTCTCATTACTGTTTCTCCTAATGGCCACGCACTGCTCTCAGTATTATAAATTGATACAGCTCCTTTAGAAAGCAATTCAGTGATACTCCAAAATGATTTAAATGTAAAAGCCTCTTGAGCCAGTAATCTCACTTCTGAGATCTGGAGTAAGGAAATAATCTGAAATATGAGATACTATATTCATGAAGATGTCCATTGCAGTGTTGTTTATAATTTTAGCAAGATAAATGATAAAAATAGGAAAATTGCAATTTTTGTTGTAATGTTATAAAACAGAAGCAACATTTACCTTTGAAACAGGAGAATAATATACAGACAGTCCCTAAAATCTCAGTGCAATATAGGCAGCAAAACCAAGGCATGTACCGAGACCCTTTTCTAAGCAACGCTTTACCAGGATTGATTCTGTTACTACAGGTGCTTGAAAATAAATGGTGGTGAGCTCACTGAGAGGTGAAGTATCCTAATTTATTGTTTGGACCTTTGTGACTAATCTTTCACATAGAGAAGACATCCAATAACTGTGCTTTAAGTGAGATATTGGTTGATTGAAAGAACAGATTTTAAAATATCATTATTCTGACTATTCTTCATAATAATTAAACCAAATTAGTGAAGTTTTACAAAGAGTTTTCCCATTATGGCTAGCTTTTCCTTTTGTTTCCCTAGTACTTTCTCTTGTCTATAGAATTGTATATTACCTTCTCATTCTCCCTATTTTCTGATCTTTCCTACTACCTAAGATTTTGCTCTTTTGCATTAATGAGATGAAAGGACCCACCCCACACTGTGAAATAAAGCACTTTTCACCCTGTCTTGCCACTGATCTTATCCAAAATGGGTAGTCTCTACTCAGTTTCTCATGTTCAGACATCAAAAGAGCCCACTACTAGTATCATTATTATCTGAGTATTAACAGTGTGCCCACTATTTTTTCCTTTTTTTTTTTTTTTTTTTTGGCTGCTCTGCACAGCATGTGGGATTTTAGTCCCCTGATCAGGGGTCCAATCCACATCCCCTGCACTAGGAGTGAGGAGCCTGAACTACTGAACCACTAGGGAAGTCCCAACAAGGTGCCCACTCTTAATGAGTGTTTTAAATGACAGTATGGTAATTTCCATATATAGCTTAATAGATGTAGTGTTCGATACACTATCAGTTATTTAAAATACTTTTTATTGGGATGGGTTCTTTCAAGTTAAAAAAAATGAAAGTTAACATGATTGTAGTTTTTCTATTAAAACTGCAAAACTGACAAAGGGTTAGCGATCTTCCATTGTTTTTATGACTTTATGGCATTTATATCCAGATGCAGTATAAAAAGCTGCATAGGAAGCCCCTGCCACTTAATTGAATTCATCTGTTCCCACCCAGTATTTCGACACCTCAGGCTAATTTTGTAGCATTCTCATCAAAATGCTCATTCCTAATATGTCTTTCGGAGAAGGCAATGGCAAGCCACTCCAGTACTATTGCCTAGAGAATCCCATGGATGGAGGAGCCTGGTAGGCTGCAGTCCCTGGGGTCGCTAAGGGTCGGACACGACTGAGCGACTTCACTTTCACACATTGGAGAAGGAAATGGCAACCCACTCCAGTGTTCTTGCCTGGAGAATCCCAGGGATAGGGGAGCCTGGTGGGCTTCTGTCTATGGGGTCGCACAGAATCGGACACGACTGAAGTGACTTAGCAATATGTCTTTGGACTATCATCTTTCCTTTTTCAGTTAGGTTAAACACTGACTGTAGTCTGACGTTATTGTCTACTTTGTGAGAGAGGGATTGGCTATGTCTTTCTGAGTTCTTTTCTGTTATGTGGACGTTAATGTTAAAAAAAAAATTCCCTACAAACCGGAGGTCGGTAGTTTGATTTTACAATAGAGAGCCTAAGAATTTCCCACTGAAATTAATGGTCGCAACTTTCTACATCTAAAATAACTAAACTTGCTTGAGTCTTTCAAATTTTCATAAAATTGTTTCAGAGTAAAATGATACAAACTACACTTTAAGTCAATGAGAATTTAGTTGTAATTTGCTTCCAGACAGCTACATACTCTGTGATAGATTATTTTTTTTACTCAAAAGTATTTAGATCTATTAATATGGCAATATATATTTTCCACTTAATTATTAAATAGAGAGAGATAGATATGTAACTTCTTAAGATCATTTGTTGAGCACTGTAGACATCTATTCCTATTTCCAGAACAAAACGCTGTGCATGGGGATGCCACCTCACACTGGCAGTCATTCAGTTCCTCTGACTTCCCAAGCTCCTTTCACCTCAGCATTTGGGCCAAAAGATGTCACTGTTTACAGCTCAAGTAATACTGCCATGTTGAAATTGTATAACCAACGGCCTGACTGTCTTGAAATCATGTATTTTTTCAAATATTTTATTTGAGGAAATGAAAACTAAATTCTGAGCATAAGAAAGATTTTATTACTATTTTGATATGGTCAAATAACTAATTTGCATAATTCTAATTCAAGTAAAAGGCATACATATCCTGCCTGGGCATAATCATCTATTAATATATTTTTATTTTCTTTGTAAAAACAGGTCATATTCAATATCTATTCATTTTTTTCAAGTAATGGAGATGAACTGCATTCTTACTAGATACCGTAACCTAACGATTTTGACACTAATGGAGGAATTAGTTGTTTCCAGTTTTGTGATATTATAGGTAACGCTGTCATGAACACCCTTGTTCATAATTGTGAGTGATGGTTTGCGTGTTCAAAGTGTAAATACGTAACAACAGAATCAGGGTATCAAAGAACATGCTTTACAATATTTTGATAGATATTGTGGAATTGCCTTCCAGAGATGATGCACCATTTCAAGTGTCCATTTCCCCATGTTCAGAAGGAGATGAGATAGCATTATCAGCATCATTTCAGGCTGAGACCAAGCCCTGATTTATTTCAGTTCAGTTAAGTTGCTCAGTCATGTCCAACTCTTTGCAACCCCATGGACTGCAGCACGCCAGGCTTCCCCATCCATCAACAACTCCTGGAGCTTACTCAAACTCATGTCCATCGAGTCAGTGATGCCATCCAACCATCTCATCCTTTGTCGGCCGCTTCTCTTCCTGCCTTCAGTCTTTCCTAGCATCAGGGTCTTTTCAAATGAGTCAGTTCTTCACATCTGGTGGCCAAAATATTGGAGGTGCAGCCTTAGCATCAGTCCATCCAATGAATATTCAGGACTGATTTCCTTTAGGATGGACTGGTTGGATCTTCTTGCAGTCCAAGGGACTCTCAAGAGTCTTCTCCAAACCACAGTTCAAAAGCATCAACTCTTCAGTGCTCAGCTTTCTTTATAGTCCAACTCTCACATCCATACATGACCACTGGAAAAAACATAGCCTTGACTAGACGGACCTTTGTTGACAAAGTAATGTCTCTGCTTTTTAATATGCTATCTAGGTTGGTCATAACTTTCCTTCCAAGGAGCAAGCGTCTTTTAATTTCATGGCTACAATCACCATCTGCAGTGATTTTGGAGCCCCCAAAAATAAAGTCTGACACTGTTTCCACTGTTTCTCCATCTATTTCCCATGAAGTGATGGGACCAGATGCCATGATCTTAGTTTTCTGAATGTTGAGCTTTAAGCCAACTTTTTCACTCTCCTCTTTCACTTTCATCAAGAGGCTCTTTAGTTCTTCTCTGCTTTCTGCCATAAGGGTAGTGTCATCTGCATATCTCAGGTTATTGATGCCTCTCCTGGAAATCTTGATTCCAGTTTGTGCTTCATCCGGCCTGGCATTTCTCATGATGTACCCTGCATATAAGTTAAATAAGCAGGGTGAAAATATATAGCCTTGACATACTCCTTTTCCAATTTAGAACCAGTCTATTGTTTTATGTCCAGTTCTAACTGTTGCTTCTTAACCTGCATACAGATTTCTCAGGAAGCAGGTCGGGTGGTCTGGTATTCCCATCTCTGGAAGAATTTTCCACAGTTTGTTGTGATCCACACAGTCAAAGGTTTTGGCATAGTCAGTGAAGCAGAAATAGATGTTTTTCTGAAACTCTCTTGCGTTTAAGTGATCCATCGGATGTTGGCAATTTGATCTCTGGATCCTCTGCCTTTTCTAAATCCAGCTTGAACATCTGGACATTCATGGTTCACATACTGCTGAAGCCTGGCTTGGAGAATTTTGAGCATTATTTTGCTAGCATTAGACTTGAGTGGAATTATGTGGTAGTGTGAATATTCTCTGGCATTGACTTTCTTTAGGATTGGAATGAACACTGACCTTTTCCAGTCCTGTGGCCACTGCTGATTTTTCCAAATTTGCTGGAAGTGCAGCACTTTCACAGCATCCTCGTTTAGGATTTGAAATAGCTCAACTGGAATTCCATTACCTCCACTAGCTTTGTTCGTAGTGATGCTTCCTAAAGCCCACTTGACTTCACATTCCAGGATGTCTGAATCTAGGTGAGTGACCACACCATCGTGGTTATCTGGGTGATGATGATCTTTTTTGTATAGTTCTGTGTATTCTTGCCACCTCTTCTTAATATCTTCTGATTCTGTTAGGTCCATATCATTTCTGTCCTTTATTGTGCCTATCTTTGCATGAAATGTTCCCTTGGTATCTCTAACTTTCTTGAAGATATCTCTAGTCTTTCCCATTCTACTGTTTTCCTCTATTTTTTTGCACTGATCGCTAAGGAAGGCTTTCTTATCTCTCCTTGCTATTCTTTGGAACTCTGCATTCCAATGGGTATATCTTTCCTTTTCTCCTTTGCTTTTAGTGTCTTTTCTCCGCTCTTTGTAAGGCCTCCTGGGACAACCATTTTCTCTTTTTGCATTTCTTTTTCATGGGGATGGTCTTGATCACTGCACCTGTACAATGTCAGGAACCTCTGTCCATAGTTCTTCAGGCACTCTGTCTATCAGATCGAATCCCTTGAATCTATTTCTCACTTCCACTGTACAATCATAAAGGATTTGATTTTGGTCAGAGCTGCATGGTCTAGTGGTTCTCCCTACATTCTTCAATTTAAATCTGAATTTGGCAATAAAGAGTTCATGATCTGAGACACAGCCAGCTCTCAGTCTTGTTTTTGCTGACTGTGTAGAGCTTCTCCATCTTTGGCTGCAAAGAACATCATCAATCTGATTTCGGTATTGACCATCTGGTGATGTCCATGTGTAGAGTCTTCTCTTGTGTTGTTGGAAAAGGGTGTTTGCTATGACCAGTGCATTCTCTTGTCAAAACTCTTTTAGCCTTTGACCTGCTTTGTTTTTTTCTGCAAGGCCAAATTTACCTGTTATTCCAAGTATTTCTTGACTCCTTACTTCTGCATTCCAGTCCCCTATAATGAAAAGAACATTCTTTTTGGGTGTTAGTTCTAGAAAGTCTTGTGTGTCTTCACAGAACTGCTCAACTTCAGCTTCTTCAGCATTACTGGTCAGGGCATAGACTTGGATTACTGTGATATTGAATGGTTTGCCTTGGAAACAAAGAGATTATTCTCTCATTTTTGAGATTGCATCCAGGTACTGCATTTCACACTCTCTTGTTGACTATGATGGCTACTGCATTTCTTCTAAGGGATTCTTGCCTACAGTAGTAGATATAATGTTCATCTGAGTTAAATTCACCCATTCCAGTCCATTTTCGTTCATTGATTCCTAAAATGTCGATGTTCACTCTTGCCATCTCGTTTGACCACTTCCAATTTGCCTCGATTCATGGACCTTCCAGTTCCTATGAAATATTGCTCTTTACAGCATTGGACTTTACTTCTATCACCAGTCGCATCCACAACTGGATGTTGTTTTTGCTTTGGCTCTGTCTCTTCATTCTTTCTGGAGTTATTTCTCCACTGATCTCCAGTAGCATGTTGGGCACCTAACAACCTGGGGAGTTTATCTTTCAGTATCGTATCTTTTTGCCTTTTCATACTGTTCATGAGGTTCTCAAGGCAAGAATACTGAAGTGGTTTGCCATTCCTTTCTCTAGTGGACCACATTTTGTCAGAACTCTGCACCATGACACGTCCGTCTTGGGTGACCCTACGTGGCATAGCTCGTAGTTTCATTGAGTTAGCCAAGTCTGTGATCCATGTGATCAGCTTGGTTAGTTTTCTGTGATGGTGGTTGTCATTCTGTCTGCCCTCCGACAGAGAAGGATAAAAGGCTTATGGAAACTTCCTGATGGGAGAGACTGACTGAGGGGGAAACTGAGTCTTGCTCTGATTTCTTACCTGACCTGCCTCTTGAGAAACCTGCATCCAGGACAGGAAGCAACAGTTAGAACTGGACATGGAACAACAGACCTATTCCAAATAGGAAAAGAAGTACGTCAAAGCTGTATATTGTCACCCTGCTTATTTAACTTCTATGCAGAGTACATCATGAGAAACACTGGGCTGGATGAAGCACAAGCTGGAATCAAGATTGCTGGGAGAAATATCAATAAACTCAAATATGCAGATGACACCACCCTTATGGAAGAAAGTGAAGAAGAACTAAAGACCCTTTTGATGAAAGTGAAAGAGGAGAGTGAAAAAGTTGGCATAAACCTCAACATTCAGAAAACTAAGATCACGTCATCCAGTTCCATCACTTCTCGGCAAATAGATGTGGAAACAGTGCAAACAGTGGATATTTTTTGGGCTCCAAAATCACTGCAGATGGTGATTGCAGCCATGAAATTAAAAGACACTTGCTCCTTGGAAAGAAAGTTATGACCAACCTTGACAGCATATTAAAAAGCAGAGATATAACTTTGCCAACAGAAGTCCGTCTAGTCAAGGCTATGGTTTTTCCAGTAATCATGTATGGATGTGAGAGTTGGACTGTAAAGGAAGCCGAGAACAGAAAAATTTATGCTTTTGAACTGTGGTGTTGGGAGACTCTTGAGAGTCCCTTGGACTGCAAGGAAATCCAACCAGTCCATCCTGAAGGAGGTCAGTGCTGGGTGTTCATTGGAAGGACTGATGTTGAAGCCGAAACTCCAATACTTTCACCACCTGACATGAAGAGCTGACTAACTGAAAAGACGCTGATGCTGGGAAAGATTGAGGGCAGGAGGAGAAGGGGACGACAGAAGATGAAATGGTTGGATGGCATCACCAACTCAATCGACAAAAGTATGGTAAACTCTGGGATTTATGGTGGACAGGGAGGCCTGGCATGCTGCAGTCCATGGAGTGGCAAGGAGTCAGACAGGACTCAGCGACTGAACTGAACTGAACTGAACTGATGGCCATGCTCAGTAAATCTTTAATCCAATTTTCTGTTGATGGTCGGGGCTGTGTTCCCTCCCTGTTGTTTGACCTGAGGCCAAACTATGATGGATTTAATGAAGATAATGCTGACCTCCTTCAAAAGGTCCCTTTCACTCACTGCCCCCAACCCTGCAGCAGGGCATCGCCAGCCCATGCCTCCACCTGAGACTCCTGGACACTCAGGGGCAAGCCTGAGTCAATCTCTTGTGGGGTCATTGCTCTTTTCTCCTGGGTCCTGGTGCACACAAAGGTTTGTTCGTGCCCTCCAAGAGTCTGTTTCCCCAGTCCTGTGTAAGTTCTGGTGGCTCTGTGGTGGGGTTAATGGACACCTCCTCCAAGAAGGCTTATGCCATACCCACAGCTACTGCAACCGGAGCTCCTGCCCCTGCAGCAGTCCACTGCTGACCCGTACCTCCTCAGGAGACACTCCAACACAGTTCTGTCTCAGTCTCTGTGGTATCTCTGGGTCTCTGTGGCTCAAAACAAGGTTTGTTTGAGCCCTCCGAACATCTCTGGTAGATATGGGGCTTTATTTCTTTTTTTATTATTTTTTTATTGGAGGCTAATTATTTTACAATATTATATTGGTTAGTTTTGCCATACATTGACATGAATCCGCCCCAGGTGTACATGAGTTCCCCCTCCTGAACGTCCCTCCCACCTCCCTCCTCCCCTTATCCTCCCTCTGGGTCATCCCCGCATACCAGCCCCGAGCATCCTGTAACATGCATCGACCCTGAACTGGCGATTCGTTTCACATATGAAAATATACATGTTTCAATGCCATTCTCCCAAACCATCCCACCCTCACCCTCTCCCACAGAGTCCCAAAGACTGTTCTATACATCTGTGTCTCTTTTGCTGTCTCGTATACAGGGTTATAATTTGCATCTTTCTAAATTCCATATATATGCGTTAGTATATTGTATTGGTGTTTTTCTTTCTGGCTTACTTCACTCTGTAAAATAGGCTCTAGTTTCATCCACCTCATTAGAACTGGTTCAAACGCATTCTTTTTAATGGCTGAGTAATACTCCATTGTGTATATGTACCAAAGCTTTCTTATCCATTCGTCTGCAGATAGACATCTAGGTTGCTTCCATGTCCTGGCTATTATAAACAGTGCTACAATGAACATTGGAGTACATGTGTCTCTTTCAATTCTGGTTTCCTCGGTGTGTATGCCCAGGAGTGTGATTGCTGGATCATATGGAAGTTCTATTTCCAGTTTTTTGAGGAATCTCCACACTGTTCTCCATAGTGGCTGCACTAGTTTGCATTCCCACCAACAGTGTAAGAGGGTTCCCTTCTCTCCACACCCTCTCCAGCATTTATTGCATGTAGACTTTTGGATAGCAGCCATTCTGACTAGTGTGAAATGGTATCTCATTGTGGTTTTGATTTGCATTTCTATTATGAGGGATGTTGAGCATTTTTTTATGTGTTTGTTAGCCATCTTTATGTCTTCTTTGGAAAAATGTCTGTTTAGTTCTTTGGCCCATTTAGTTTTCTGGAATTGAGCTGCAGGAGCTGCTTGTATATTTTGGAGATTAATCCTTTATCAGTTGCTTCATTTGCTAAAAATATGGAAAGCCTCACGAATTTGCGTGTCATCCTTGCACAGAGGCCATGCTAATCTTCTCTGTTTTGTTCCAATTTTAGTATATGTGCTGCCGAAGCGAGCACTGGGGCTTTATTTCTAAGTCCTGATTAGAAATATTTGCCAGGCCAAAGGAAGATAGATGTAATTCCAAACTTGCATACGTGTGTGTGTACACAAATTTGTGTGTATGCGTACATGTGTGTGCACATACATGTGTACATATGTACTCACAGACATAAAAATGCTTGCAGAACCCTACTGTATTCAGTTTTATTGGAGCCAGGAACCAAGTGCAACTTTGAGTCCTGTATTCTGAGATTGGGCTTCCAGAGGTCAGATAGAGAGTCCCACATAATTGATTAGCTGAGGCCTTCAGCACAGGTGATTCAGAAGCCTGGCTAATCATATCTGCAGTTTTAGGAACAATCTTTGGCACTTTAGAAAACTATTATTAAATGAAAGACAAAGGCCAAAGAAAGACCCAAGGTTAAAAACAAATCAATATTAAAAAAAAACTGGTGTTCTGAGGGCAAATTTCAATTGCAGATACTCATTTATTCAGTGCTACTTTTTGCTGGAGTCTGCTTTAGGTGCTGCAGATACAGCTTTTAACAAAAAAATAAAAATTCTTGGCCTCATGGAATGTAAATTTGGAGGGGATAAAAATGATAAATAGATTGAGAGAAACATTTTAAGTTCAATAGTAGTAAATGCTAAGGAGAAAAATAAGGCAGAGAAAAGGGATGAGAAGAGCCAGGATTTATGATCTTAAATGGGCGATCAGATAAGTTCTCCTGAGATGACATTTGAGTAAAGATTGGAAGAAGCCAAGTGGACAGTGGGCAAAGAGTATGCAGGCAGAGGGAATCTTGGGTACAGAGGACCTAATCTGGAGTAGGCCCAGTGCTCAGGGATGAGCAAGGAGTGCATGGAGGGGAGGGTGGAGTGATAGGAGGTGAGGTTAGGGAAGAGCAGGGTCAGGTCTTACAGGGCTCCAAGGTCAGAGTGAGGATTCTGGCTTTTATTCTGAGTGAGACCGAGTGGCGTTGAAGGGCTTCCACCAGCAAAGTGTCATGTGCAGACTTTACTTCAGAAATGTTCACTTCCCAGGGTAGAGCAGGCAGACCAGTATTTCACCAGGGCATTTCAGAGAGGAAAAAAAGACTTCAGAAAACTGAATGGTTTTCATGAGTTTAGTACTCTTCCATATATATATTGGTCAGCAGAATGCTCCAAGAATAATTATAAAAGCAGTGTTATAAGTCATTGGGAGAAATTCCCTGGCAGTCAAGTGGTTAGGACTTGGTGCTTTCACTGCCGAGGGCATGGGTTCAATCCCTGGTCAGGAAACTAAGATCCCACATGCCACACATCACAGCCGAGAAAAGAAAAAAACAGAAGTCGTCTCAGTAATTTACATAGAAAATGAGGTTATGTTGTTAGAAGTTATAGATCTAAGTATTAAGCTAATATATGATGTTTATACTTCCAATGGATAACAAGAGGGGTAGATTTTAAAAGGACAACCACTCTCATTGACAAAAGGACAGAACTATTAATCTTTTTTACTATGAGATTTTGCTATAAATGACAAGTTTTACATATTATAAGAAAAAGATGCTGCATTAAATATAAAAGAAATTAGCAGCTGTATAATATGATAAAGTTAATATTGATTAGAAAATCCAATTATTTCTACAATTTATTCTGATCTATCCCAAGATAGCTGTTTGTCAGCAGGTGGAAGTTCCTATTTAATTGGCATGATTGAGTAATTAGATGCATTCTCAGAGCAGCAATAAAATGAAATTCTCATGTCTCAGGGACGTAGTTGAGGTTTTTGTTTTGCTTTACCCAGGTTTATTCAACTGAAACAAGAGTTGTTTTATTTGGGAATAATTTTTGATTTAAAATATTTGTTAATTGTGTGGTTATGTAATTGCTTTTTATCATGAGAATGATGGGGAAATTGTATGAATTTGACAAATATTTGTGATGATATATCTTTCTCTCATACAAAATCCTTCAGGCCCTTACTATGTCCTTCCTGTAAGACCCTTCTGATTAGTCTCTCTCACTACCTCCAGGCCTTTTCATCAGGTCAGTTTATATTCTAGAAGAAAAATTTCGTTTGTGTATGATATCTTCTATATCATGTAGTAATTTTCATTCATTCAGGTAGTAAAATTCATTCATCCATAAATAACAAAAAAAAAATGTTATTCTGGTGGATTAAAAAATAGGGGTTCATTTGTCTCATGCATTACAAATTCCAGGGATATAGTAACTCTGAATTGCCTCCAGGGTCTGTCTCTTCTGTTTCTGCTCTATAATTCTTATTATGTAGGCCTTCACTATGATGCCATTTGCTGCCTGAATGCAAGATGGCTGTTGTACCTCCAGACCTTGCCTCTAGAAAGATAGCAAGAAGGTAGAAGGATGAAGAGGACAAGAAAGACAAAAAAGCCTCAGGATAACTTTGCCTTTTTCCACAAAGAGAAACTTTTCCAGGCACTTCTGACTAGTTCCAGGGAAGCTGAAAAATTGTATATTTTGGCTTTTAGCCTCAATAGCAGACACAGTCAAAGGAGAAAGTAGATTATTATTGGCTTTTGGATAGGCAAACTTATCTTTCAGAAAGAACCCTTAAAAATTCATTATTGCTTACTGTGTGAAGTCCATATCTCTTATTATTAAATGATATAACGTCACAAAATGAGTTCTTACATAACTGGGAATTTGTAGATACCTTAGGGCTTCCCAGGTGGCTCAGATGGTAAAGAATCCACCATCATTGCAGGAGCCCTGGGTTAGGACGATCCCCTGGAGAAGAGAATGGCTACCCACTCCAGTATTTCTGGCCTGGAGAATTTCACGGCAAGAGGAGCCTGGAGGGCTACAGTCCACAGGGTCACAAAGAGCGAGACAGGACTGAGTGCCTAACACAAGCACACAAATACAAGCATGAAACAGACTGTCTACATTAGCCGTGCCTGAACGTTAGGAAGTGACATTTTCTAAAAGGCAGAGAACAACGGGCTCACTTAGAAACTGACATGAGTTCAGTAAGGCTGGACATTTGAGTAGGAAAAGATGAGAAAGATGAGACTGAGGGAGGAAAAGGGAAGCCAGGTCATACAGGGCACTGTAAGCCCGGACAAGGAGAGTCTGAGCACCTGAGGAGAAATGACCTCCAGGGGTGACTTTCTTACCTGACTAAGTAATGAACTCATTCTTTCCTCGATCAAGAAGAGTTTGCATCAGAGAATGATCTTCTAAAACCCCCAAACACCAACAAAACAAAACAAAACCGCAAAGCAACAGCAACGAAAGACCAACTATGCTGAGAGTGATGGGGAGTCAGAAGCTTTAAGTCACTTAAGACAGTTTCACATCCGTTTCCTCCCTTTTTCATTCTGTGCCTTCTTTCAACCAATGCAATTCATGCAGACTTGACCTTGCACTGGCCTAGTTATTTAGCATGTTCATTCCCACGGCCTCAGCAAGTCCCTCAGGAATGAGCCAATAAGACACAATACCATCTGCTGGAGTTTCCAAGACAGTGTCCCCTTTTGCTGCATTTTCTAGTGTCACCACATGATACTCATAAACTGCTGCAGCCAGGCATCATCTATCCAACAGGTACCAGCTGGAGATAAAGCTGACACAGAGAAGACAGAACTACAAGATGAAGAGCTTGGTTACATATTACAGTCTGAGTCTTGGATCAGTTCAGTACAGTTCAGTAGCTCAGTCCTGTCTGACTCTTTGCGACCTCATGGACTGCAGCATGACAGGCCTCCCTGTCCATCACCAACTCCTGAGCTTACTCAAACTCATGTCCATTGAGTCGGTAACGTGATCCAACCATCATATCCTCTGTTGTCCCCTTCTCCTCCTGCCCTCAATCTTTCCCGGCATGAGGGTCTGTTCAAATGAGTTAGCTCTTCCCATCAGGTGGCCAAAGTATTGGAGTTTCAGATTCAACATCAGTCCATCCAATGAACGCTCAGGACTGATCTCCTTTAGGATGGACTGGTTGGATCTCCTTGCTCTCCAAATGACTCTCAAGAGTCTTTGCCAGCACCACAGTTCAAAAGCATCAGTTCTTCGGCACTCAGCTTTCTTTATAGTCCAACTCTCACATTCATACGTGACTACTAGAAAAATCATAGCCTCGACAAGATGGACCTTTGTTGGCAAAGTAATGTCTCTGCTTTTTAATATACTGTCTAGGTTGGTCATAACTTTTCTTCCAAGGAGTAACTGTATTTTAATTTCATGCCTGCAGTCACCATCTGCAGTGATTTTGGAGGCCAGAAAAATAAAGTCGGCACTGTTTCCACTGTTTTTCCATCTATTTGCCATGAAGTGATGGGAACAGATGCCATGATCTTTGTTTTCTGAATGCTGAACTTTAAGCCAACTTTTTCACTCTCCTCTTTCACTTTCATCAAGAGGCTCTTTAGTTCTTCTTCATTTTCTGCCATAAGGGAGGTGTCATCTGCAAATCTGAGGTTATTGATATTTCTCCTGGCAATCTTAATTCCAGCCTGTACTTCCTCCAGCCCAGCATTTCTCATGATGTACTCTTCTTGTAAGTTAAATAAGCAGGGTGACAATATACAGCCTTACGGAC
This sequence comes from Moschus berezovskii, assembly GCF_049115385.1. Classification (NCBI taxonomy): domain Eukaryota; kingdom Metazoa; phylum Chordata; class Mammalia; order Artiodactyla; family Moschidae; genus Moschus; species Moschus berezovskii. The sequence continues at coordinate 67,433,978 of NC_142463.1, forward strand.
TCCTTTTCCTATTTGGAACCAGCCTGTTGTTTCATGTCCAGTTCTAACTGTTGCTTTCTGACCTGCATACAGGTTTCCCAAGAGGAAGGTCAGGGGGTCTGGTATTCCCATCTCTGGAAGGATTTTCCACAGTTTATTGTGATCCACACAGTCAAAGGCTTTGGCATAGTCAATAAAGCAGAAATAGATGTTTTTCTGGAACTCTCTTGCTTTCTTGATGATCCAGAGATGTTGGCAATTTGATTTCTGGTTCCTCTGGCTTTTCTAAATCCAGCTTGAACATCTGGAAGTTCACGGTTGACGTATTGCTGAAGCCTGGCTTGGAGAATTTTAAGCATCACTTAACTAGTGTGTGACATGAGTGCAATTGTGTGGAACTTTGAGCATTCTTTGGCATTGCCTTTCTTTGGGATTGGAATGAAAACTGACCTTTTCCTGTCCTGTGGCCACTGCTGTTTTCCAAATTTGCTGGCATACTGAGTGCAGCACTTTCACATCATCCTCGTTTCGGATTTGAAGTAGCTCAACTGAAATTCCATCGCCTCCACTAGCTTTGTTCGTAGTGATGTTTCCTAAGGCCCACTTGACTTCACATTCCAGGATGTCTGGCTCTAGGTGAGTGACCACACCATCGTGATTATCTGGATTGTGAAGATCTTTTTTGTACATTTCTTCTGTGTATTCTTGCCAAGGTCATACCTTTTCTTAATATCATCTGCTTCTGTTAGGTCCATACCTTTTCTGTCCTTTACTGAGCCCATCTTTGCATGAAATGTTCCCTTGGTAGCTCTAATTTTCTTGAAGAGATCTCTAGTCTTTCCCATTCTATTGTTTTCCTCTATTTCTTCCCATTGATCAGTGAGGAAGGCTTTCTTATCTCTCCTTGCTATTCTTTGGAACTCTGCATTCAAATGGGTATATCTTTCTTTTTCTCTTCTGCTTTTGGCTTCTCTTCTTTTCACAGCTATTTGTAAGGCCACCTCAGACAGTCATTTTGCTTTTCTGCATTTTTCTTGGGGATTCCAAATAGCTCAACTGGAATTCCATCACCTCCACTAGCTTTGTTCGTACTGATGCTTCCTAAGGCCCACTTGACTTCACATTCCAGGTTGTCTGACTCTAGGTGAGTGACCACACCATCGTGATTACCTGGGTCATTTAGATCTTTTTTGTACAGTTCTTCTGTGTATTCTTGCCACCTCTTCTTAATATCTTCTGCTTCTGTTAGGTCCATACGATTTCTGTCCTTTATTGAGCACATCTTTGCATGAAATGTTCCCTTGGTAGCTCTAATTTTCTTGAAGAGATCTCTAGTCTTCCCCATTCTATTGTTTTCCTCTATTTCTTTGCATTGATCACTGAGGAAGACTTTCTTATCTCTCCTTGCTATACTTTGGAACTCTGCATTCAAATGGGTATATCTTTCCTTTTCTCCTTTGCTTTTTGCTTCCTTTCTTTTCACAGCTATTTGTAAGGCCTCCTCAGACAGCCATTTTGCTTTTTTGCATTTCTTTTTCTTGGGGATGGTCTTGATTCCTGTCTCCTGTACAATGTCACAAACCTCCATCCATAGTTCATCAGGCACTCTGTCTATGAGATCTAGTCCCTTAAATCTATTTCTCACTTCCACTGTACAGTCATAAGGATTTGATTTAGGTCATACCTGAATTGTCTAGTGGTTTTCCCTACTTTCTTCAATTTCAGTCTGAATTTGGCAATAAAGAGTTCATGATCTGAAAGTGCTGCACTCAATATGCCAGAAAATTTGGAAAACTCAGCAGTGGCCACAAGACTGGAAAAGGTCAGTTTTCATTCCAATTCCAAAGAAAGGCAATGCCAAAGAATGCTCAAACTACCACACAACAGCACTCATCTTACACGCTATTAAAGTAATGCTCAAAATTCTCCAAGCCAGGCTTCAGCAATACGAGAACTGCGAACTTCCAGATGTTCAAGCTGGTTTTAGAAAAGGCAGAGGAACCAGAGATCAAATTGCCAACATCCGCTGGATCATCGAAAAAGCAAGAGTTCCACACCTATTTCTGCTGAATTGGCTATGCCAAAGCCTTTGACTGTGTGGATCACAATAAACTGTGGAACATTCTGAAAGAGATGGGAATACCAGACCACCTGACCTGCCTCTTGAGAAACCTGTATGCAGGTCAGGAAGCAACAGTTAGAACTGGACATGGAACAACAGACTGGTTCCAAATAGGAAAAGGAGTCCGTCAAGGCTGTATATTATCAACCTGCTTATTTAACTTATATGCAGAGTACATCATGAGAAACACCTATCTGGAGGAGGCACAAGCTAGAATTAAGATTGCCAGGAGTAATACCAATAACCTCAGATATGCAGATGACACCACCCTTATGGCAGAAAGTGGAGAAGAACTAAAAAGCCTCTGAGGAGAGTGAAAAAGTTGGCTTAAGGCTCAACATTCAGAAAACTAAGATCATGGCATCTGGTCCCATCACTCCATGGCAAATAGATGGGAAAACAGTGGATACAGTAGCTGACTTTATTTTTCTGGGCTCTCACTGCAGATAGTGATTGCAGCCATGAAATTAAAAAACACTTGCTCTTTGGAAGGAAAGCTATGTCCAACCATACAGCATATTAAAAAGCAGACACATTACTTTGCCAACAAAGGTCCGTCCAGTCAAGGCTGTGGTTTTTCCAGTAGTCATGTTTGGATGTGAGAGTTGGACTATGCTACAGGGATACATTGTAAGTAAGAAGGCAGGGAGAACTGTTAAGAGTTGAATAATAATTTGGTTGAGAAATGCTGTGGCTGGTGGGGGCAGGGATGGGGGCAATTGGAGCAGAGAAAAGTGATAGATTTAAGGGATATTTAGGGTACTAGTTAGAGGATTTGGATGTGGAGAGAAAAGTTAAAAATGACTTGTGTCAATAGGCTTTCTGACCTGAATTAGTGGATTGGGGGCACCATTCACTGAGGTGAGGAGATTGGATATTGTTTGCCAATAAAATGTCTGTAGGAGATGACAAATGGGGTTCTGGATATATGGGTCTGAAATTCAACAGATAGGACTAGGCTGTTACAGATTTAAGTGTATTCAGAGTAAATGAAGTTGTTCAGTGAGAAAGACAGAATTCAAATATCTAAGAAAAGGCAGAGGAGATAAAGAAGGAACAGAGAGAAGGTAATTCACAAATGTGCAGCATCACAGGAGCCAAAAAAAAAAATGGGTTTAGGAAGGCCAGAGTGGCAAATTCTGTTTTGTTCAACTCTCTGTGACCCCATGGAGGCTCCTGTCTATGGAATTTTCCAGGCAAGAATACCATAAGGGGTTGTCATTTCTACTCCAGGGGATCTTCTAGACCCAGGAATGGAACCCACATCTTTTGTGTCTCCTGTATTGACAGGCGGATTCTTTACCACTACTGCAACATGGGAAGTAAGAGGTAAAGTTGGATGGAACTGGGAAGGTTCCTTTAAATCTAGGAACATGGAGGTCATTAGCAAAGTCTGAACAATAATGGGTACAGTCTAGATTATAGCAGGTTGAGGGTAAGTGAGGACTGTGTATTTGTGTGTGTTGTGTGTGAGAAAGTAGAATCATCAAACGAGAAGAACTTTTTCAAGTTATTCCACTTTGCAGTCACATTTTTCAAAAGTCCAGAGCTAAGTCATCAGTCCCCTTTAGTTTCTAATACTGACCTATTTGGTGCTCTTATCCAGTCTCGTGTCTTTTTGGTGGTTACCAGTTTGGAGTAATTAGAAACCATGCTCCAATAAACATTATTTTATGCATTAAAAAAAAAGTATGGATGAGATGATATCAAACCATTATCCTTCCTCCAGTCCTTGAGGTTCTATGCTGCTACTCTGCCCTAATACCTACTACTTTGTCCCTTGGTTATTTGGTACTCATCAAACATAAGACAGCTTCCTGTTGTAGACCCTTTGCACTGGCTATTCCTTGCTCCTGGAGTGTTCCTCCCTAAGATCTTCACAAGGCCCTCTCCCTCTCTCTTCTAAGTCTGTTCCTATGGCACCTTCACGAAACTCACCTGACCACACTATTTAAAATTCCAATTTGCTTCCCTGATACTCTTATTTCCCTCTACCCTGCCTTACTTCTTTTCTTCACACAACTAACACGTATAAGTTTAACATACAATAAATTTCATTATGTTTATGACAAAGATAAAATATTAAAAGCAACAAGAGAAAAATGACAAATAAGATACAAGGGAACTTCCATCAGATTATCAGCTGATTTCTCAACAGAAACTCTACAAGCCAGAAGAGAATGGCATGATATATTTAAGTGATGAAAGAGAAGAACCTACAACCAAGAATACTCTACCCAGCAAGACTCTCACTCAGATTTGATGGAGAAATCAAAAGCTTTCCAGACAAGCAAAAGTTAAAAGAATTCAACACCACCAAACCAGCTTTACAACAAATTCTAAAGGAACTCTAGGCAGGAAACAAGACAAGGAAAAGACCTCAGAAAATAAACCTAAAACAATTAAGAAAATGGTAATAGGATCAAACATATCGATAATTACCTTAAATGTAAATGGATATGTTTGATCCCATTACCAAAATGGTAATGGTTCGTAGTACCAATCAAAAGACACTGATGAAAACGTGCCATATATGTACTTCCACTTACCACATCACTGTTTGATCCCCCAAACTGTAATTATTTTATAGTTAGGTTAATCATGTTCCCATTATGGCTTGCAATTGTCATTATCTTTCACTTTTTGTCTGGCTATTGATTGTGAAAATGGATAAACATCTTTTATTATTGTGATTGTGTAACTATTATTCACTTAATACCATTGTATCATGATTGGTCAACAGAAAAATAATAGAACTCTATATCACCAAAAATGTCATTTAATAGAAAAACCTGTAATAACTTTTTTTGACTTTATTCCAATAATTTAATAGAAAATTAAAATAATAAATAATATGAAACAAATTGGGAAGATGCTGGCTGGTGAAGGCCCAGGTCAGCCCAGTATTAAGGATGTAGGGAGGGTGGCGGGGAGGAGGAGGGAGCAAACAACCCTGCACAACGGTGAGGAGGCGGCTCAGAACGCGGTGGGTGTTATTATGGGCTGGCTTGACACTTTGGCGTGTGCGATGTACTAAAAAAAGAGAAAGGGAATTCTAAATCCTTCTAAACCAGCTGGTTGGGGGAGAGGGCAGGACAAGGATGGGGATGAAGGAACGAACGTAGGCCTTCTGAAGGCCTCTGAGGGGAGGGGCAGGAATGTACCGTGTGGTTGGCAATGAGGTGGGAATGGATGGAAAAGGGCCAAAGTGAACTGTACCATGTGATAAAGGGATGGAAGGGAGACCCACGACTTGGCCAGCAAAGCCGGGGAAAAGATCTGGGAAGGGGAGGAGGAAAAGAGAGAGGGACTTGGGTCCCAGTGGCTAGAGGAAAATGCAGGGCAAAACTCAGTCCTTGAAGACAATCTGTTGGCCATGAGGACGCTCATCGTGGGTGATGTGGCGCCGGACGTGGATCCTGCGGACACGGTGCTCTCGGTTCTCCTCGTCCTCCCCTCGGCTGGCCCCGCCACCTCCAGCGGCACCCCCTGTGGCCTCCAGGAGGGCTGGGTCTGGACCTCGGGGAGTCTCGTAGATCAGGATGTTCAGGGCCTCCTCAAAGATCCGGGCCTCTGGGAATTCCACCTTGGTCTGCTTCTTCTCCGTGGCATAGACAATGGAGGTGCAGCACACCTCGGCGATTTTGCGGCCCTGCCCGTAGAAAGACCAGCAGCAGATCTCGTCCCCCAGAACATCCTTGAGGAAAAGCAGCCGCCCGTGGAAGCGCAGGGCCAGTTTGTCAAACAGCTCGATGTTCTTAAGTAGGTTGTCGTCTGAAGTGCTGGTGTAGGAGTACTTGTTGTTACTGCGGTTGTGCAGGAGCTTCACCACGGGCTTGGAGATGCTGACCAGGAGCTGCTGCTCCTCCCAGGGAGATGTCACCGTAGGGATGAGGCACAGCGGGGACACGTTCTCCCTTTTTTGCTGCAGTGCCAGTTGGCAGTCCTCAATCAGTCCCTGCACTAGGTAGTAGTGGGCTTCGCCCAACAGCTCCCCCAGTTCTCTGGTGCTCTCAGGCAGTGGCACAGACCCGTCCCGCAGGTAGTTGAGGATTGTACCAAAATGGCGGCCGCTCCGGTCAATCAGCACCCAACGTCCGCCGTCAGTGAGCACCTCCGCGCGGCCGCTGAACATGGCCTTGAGCCTGGTGTCCTGTCCGGTGAGGGTGCGCAGCGTGGTGTAGTGCAACGAACCGCTCACGTTCAGCTTCACGTACTTGCTGTTCGTGGTCAGCGGCTTGAGACCGTAGGCGGCGGGGCCAGGCTCGAGACCCGAGGGCTTAGCTACCTCCAGGGACGGCGCCTCGGCCGCCGCCGGGCCCGAGGCCTCGAAGGACATGCCTGGTGGTGGCGGCGGGCAGCGACCCTAGGTTCTCTTCGCGCTCCCTGGCCGCTCCAGAGACTCCGAGGCCTGAGCCCTCGGACCGAACCGCTGGCCCGCACGCCCCTACGCCTGTAATAACTTTTTAAAATCCAGATGCATATCGGAATTACCTTGGAAATTTTTGAAAAATACAAATGCCCAGATATTGTTTTCTCCAAAGCTCCAGATATGTTTCTAGTGAGCAGTCATGTTTAAAAACAACTGGACTATATGATGATCTTTTGTCTAATTTGTTTCACTTTTTCTATTTCATATTCAGTGCTACTATTCCACTTAGTTTACGTTTCCCAATTTCTCCTTCTCTCTTTTTTGTTGTTCTTTCTCACGCCTTTATCAAGTATAGTAGAAAAACTTTTGTATACATATATATAATACGTATAATATATATATATCTTAGATAACATGAATTTTTGCCTAATTAAAAAATTTATGGCATTAAATAAACAAATCTAAGTTGGATAAGGAAGGGAGTGAAGATATAAAGAGGCTGAGGGGAATTAAAAGGTTCCACGAACTACAGCAGTGATTGTCAAACTTTAGTGGTGTAAGAATCACTTGGAAAGGGGCAGATTCTGAATTATTCAGTAGGTCTGGGGTGAAGACCAAAATTTATTTTCAACAAAGATCCTAGCTGATTCTGACGTAAGAGGGCCATGGGCCAATTTTTGAGTAGTAGTGGATTTGAAATGATAGTTTAAAGTGCTATTTTGAAAGAAGCTGAGAGAGAGAGAAATAGTGTGCGAGTGGTAATATTTCCTGCAGGAATAGTTGGTTACTGTGTGAGATGACTAATTCATCATCTCAAAGATGGAACAGCCTCGAATGATGAAAAGTTGAGAGTATGCCCAAGGGAGTGGGTGGCTGAAGTGGACAGTGAAGTGGAAATAAATATTACCAGAGAGGAGTGCCAAAAGTCTAGGTAATAATCCACATGGACCCTAAAGCTGCCCCAGATGATGGCAGCACTTTTAGGCAACCGGCAAAACTATGAACAAAGTTCAAAGCCATTAGTAAATGAGGGAAGGGAACTACAGGTGGGTAGAGATCAAGCAAACCATACGAAGTTGAAGGACCTGTAACTGGCCAAGAGTTTCTATGCAATGGCAGAGAAGTGAAACTGGCCAATAGTAGGTGAACCCTTATTTGTCTGGCAGGCTTTACATACATCAGTCCATTTCACCCTCACAAACTTCATATAAAGTGAAAGTGAAGTTGCTCAGTTGTGTCCGACTCTCTGCGTCCCCATGGATTGTACCCTACCAGGCTCCTCCATCCATGGGATTTTCCAGGCAAGAGTACTGGAATGGGTTGCCATTTCCTTCTCCAGGGGATATTCCAGACCCAGGGATCGAACCCAGGTCTCCCGCATTGTAGGCGGACACTTTACCGTCTGAGCCACCAGGAAAGTCATATAAGTAAAGTAGGTGCTATTTTTATTCCACTGCTATGAGGAAACAAGCTGTTTTAATACAGTTCAGCAAAAAAAAAAAAATAAGGATCTCCAGAATATTGTTAGGGGTGAGGTTAGCAATGGAAATATTCCTTTAAATTTTATTTGTACTGAAAGATTTTTTTTCAATATCCACCAAGTAATTTTATATTAGATCATTTAATAGAAATAACACATTCTGCATGTATCAAGAGTTCTGTCTACTCCATGCCTTGATGATTTCTTCAGCAGCATCCAGTGTACTGTCTTTCTGTAAATTAATGGAATAGTCATCATTACAAACCAAAATAAATTCAAGATGAAGATTTAAATACAAAAAGTATACCACAGTCAGTCCACCTGTAAGAGTCATGTAGTGATTTGGGAACTGAGTGGTCCTCAACCCCTGATAACTTGAGCCAGGCTTTAGCTGGTCCTTGGCCTCTGCAGCTAAGACAGAGTCCAAGAGCATGGCATGGGGCTGGGGGATACCTTGAGTAGTGTCACTGGGAGCTCTACCCTGTTTTAAACCACTTACCCTCAGCAGGAACACAGAAACTGGGAAATGGCATCTACAGCATCATCCTTTGCCTTGGTGGCCAAATATACAAGTCACAAGCTCTTTAAGGAGCCTAGCAGCAAATCAAACAGGCTGAATATTTATAATGCTATTATCCCATTGCTGTCAGGCTAGAAAAGTGAATGAACCTTACAAGAATTCAATGTTAGGAGAGCTACAGAAGTGTCAACAGCGATCATTACATTTTACTGTTTTGTGATGCTGGCTGCCAGTTCAGAGCACTTCATTACTACTATCCTGACACCAAAAGAACTCTACAGATTAACTAGTATGGGGCCAAGGAACATTACCAAGAAAATGATCAACAATCTGTATATACAGCTCAGTCTGAAAACAGCTTAACCTAATCCCAGCCAAAACCATGTCTGTCAGTGTGGATGCCCTCACTGCCAAAGACTCAGACTTATAAATGACACTGATGCAGGAGGAGAGCCGGGAGGCTGTACTGATGAGACCCATATTTACTGTTTAGTTCATCTGGGTAGGAAGAGTGCAAAATCACAGACTTCTTTCAAAGAGCCTTGTAGACAACATAAGGAAACCCCTCCCTTAGCTCCCAACAAAGAGGATGCCAAGCGGAGTGAGACTACAGTAATAAATTAATATACAATAACAGAAAAAAGTCAAAGAATACAGAAAAGTTTACACTGAAAAATAATCATCTGTTTCTTCCCTTCTCATGCCTTCCTACTACTCCCATCATCCTTTAAGTCAACTTCCTATGGCAATTTTGATTTTAGTTCTAGTGATTACCATCAAAATCTAAATAATGTATGCTCCCAGTTTTTTAATTTATCAACTTCAGACAATGTTTACCATTCTCTGCTCTGAATGGGGAAACACTGGTTCTTTCGCACTACTCTGCTCCCTCCTATTGAAGTCTCACAGTTATAAGCTCCTAACACCACAGTTAGAGGGCCAACTGTAAAGATACAATTTATTTGTTTTTTGAATAGGTAATATGTACATATGATATAAAATTAAATTTACGGATAAACTTCCTCTTGCTTTCTCTACTCTTTTCCTTTCTCTTCCATCTCTACAGAATGACTTATTCCAAAGCCATTAGGTGGGGCTGAGGGAAACAGGAGACCATGTATGGGGGTGGGAGAGCCTCATCAGCCTGGTGCAGGATGCTACAGCCAGAGTGAAGTAAGAGTTTCCAACATGGGTGGCCTGAGCTGCTGGTTATGACAGCAGTGGCACTGATCAGGACCAGGGTGTCAGAATCGAGGGGGTGAGTAAGCAAGGCATCTGTATGGCAGGAGAGTTCCGGCAGCATGGAGCCTGGAGGGGATGAGGCAGGCATCTGCCGGTGCAGACGGGTATGGAGTGTCAGAGCCGGTAAGGGAAGAGGGGCACTTCTGTGCAGTGGGTGACAGTGGCGGCTCTGTGTGTGGTGTTGGAGACTCAGAGGAGGGTATCTCAGCAGGAAGGTGATGGAAGCAGGTCAGCACATGGTGCGGAAGCTCAGGTGAGGTGAGCACGGTGACCATACAGGGGACAGGGGCGGCAGACTGCTAAAAATGTCAAAGCCTGAGTAGGGTAAAAGGTGTCTGTCGGGGTAGTGGGTGGAGCGGCAGTAGCACTGACAGGAGACGGGTCACACGCAGAGGTACTGATTAAAGAAGTGGTTAGATGATGAGCCAGGTGCTTTTACTGTCAATACTGTCAAAGAAGGGAGTGACTAACATGTATAGCGAGAAAGCTAGAATAAACTTAGAGGTGGTTTCAATGTATTTAGATAGATAAAAGAATAAGTAGAATAGACACAGACATAGAAAAGTATGGATATACATTTACATGTTCTTCATCTCTGTCTTCTGGGAGGGCCTGGGAATACTAATGCCCCAATGAGCACTCCTCATGCCCAGATCTTGGTTTCTTAATACCATTCTCCAGTAAAAAGGTGATTTCAGGTTGAGTTGGACAATGACAAAATGAACCTACTGCATCTTGAAATGTCAGAAAGTAAGAAAATGCTCAAAAAATGATGGAGACATGTCAAAGGAAACAGAGACCAGCTTAATGGGGCTCCTAATGGCCAAATTTTGGAAAATCTGAGCATCAAAATAAGTAATAATAATAAATTTTAACCCACTGAATAAAACGAGAATCTATGAGTCCTTACATATATGAATGGTTAAATGAATAAATTATTTGATGTGATAGGGAATATTTTTCATAGTTTCAAAGTACCTCACCACAAAACATTTATTATTCATCAAGGAAAAAAATGAAACTTTACAGTAGAGAAGCCTGGCAGACACCACCTCAATAAAATGATTAAACTTAACATCACCAGTAGTGATAAAACTAAAATCATCTGCTACCTGATAGGATGCAAAACAATGAACAAACTATCACTTCTATGGTTTCTACTAAAAGTGCATAGCCTGAATCTATCCATGAGTAAATGCCAAACAAACGTTGAGGGACTTTCTTCAAAATAATTGGTCAACAATTTTCAAAAGTGTCAAAATTGTGAAAATCAAGGAAATCTGAGGAGACTTCCCAACTTGAAGAAGACATGACAACTTAATGCAATGCACGATTCTGGCTTGGACTGACTGACTGATGACTGGTTGATTGACACAATTGTGGCCTGGATTTATTTATTTGCTTGTTATAAAAAAGGACATTATTGGGACAATCAATGAAACCTGAATTGGATCCGAGGATTAGACAGAATAATATAGCACTCTCAAGTTCATGATGTTGATGGTTATATTGTAGAAGAATGTTGTATAATGGAGAATACGTAAGAAGGTATTTGGCGGAGGCAGAGGCATCAATAATTAAGTTAGGAACTTGCTCTACAATTGTTTGGAAAAACAGTTTTCAAAACTTACTTACTGAGACTATTTAAACATATATTTCTTTAGGTAACCCAGCCTCCCACCCATCTCTCTCAGCCATTCAGTTTTCCTTCCCAGAAGCAACACTGGATTTTATTATGTATCTTTCCAGAGAGACAGCTGAGGCATTTAAAAGCTTCTTCTCCTTCCCTTCCTTCTTTTCCTTTTTATGTAAATGATACCGTTCCACACAAACTAGTCTGCTCCTTGCTTTTCACTTATTCTCTAGCACTCCACAGAGCTGCTTCACTCATTTAGGTATGTGAATGTACCATAATTTATTCAAGCAGTCTGCACTGGTGAATACTGTGGTTGTCTATTATAACTCTTTGATATTACAAACAATGCTTCACTGAAAATCCTTGAATACAGACCTTCAATATGCAAGTAAATCCACAGGAAAAAATCCTACAAGCAGAATTGGTGGGCCAAAAGACATGTGCATTTACATTTAGATAATTTTCAAACTAACCACTATAGAGATTTTACAAATTATACTTGTACTCTCAATCAATGCATGAGAGTATCTTAGGAAACTTTCCAGTTGTTTTGGCTATTTCCAATCTAACAGATAATATAAAACTTCATGGCAGTTTTATTTTTCATTTCTCTTATTATTGAGATGTTGTATCCTTTTATATATTTGACAGCTACTGAGGATTTTACTAATAACCATTGTAAAGTGCTTGCTGCCTTTGGTTTGTTTTGTCCTAAAATTCAACCTGCTTTCTTTCAGTTTCCACTTTCTTGGCATGTTTTGGCATCCTTTTATTTTTTGCTTTTCCAAGCAGTTGGGTTAGGTGTGTCAGCTTTCCCTAGGGACTTGATGTTGCTCCACTGTCTTCCAATATTGAATGCTGATGCAAAGGAGGTGAGTCTACACTGATCTTCCTCCTCTCCTGTCTCCCTGGAGGCCTTGATCACCTTGCGTAGGTACCAAAGGATCATTTATAAAGTCCAATATATTAAACAAGGTACACCTCAGTGTTTTTCTGTGACATTCCTGAGGCAAGCCATTTCCTTCCTTGTTTCAAATGGAGGATTCTCAAAGTAAAATTGTTTCCCAATTCCATTTGTTCTGCCCCCCTAACCCGTACCCTCCACTCCTCCAGGAACTCTAGGTATATCATTTGTCTTCCACATTTATACTTTTTCTAACATTTAAAAACTCTTTGTTCCTGGGAATCCCCTGGCAGTCCAGTCTTTAGGACTCCATGCTTTCACTGCTGAGGGCCCAAGTACAATTCCTGGTCCAGGAACTAAGATCCTACAAGTTGTGCAGTATAGCCAAAAAAAAAAAAAAAAATAGAAATTCTTTGTTCCCTTCACTTCTTTTCATCCACTTTTCTTAATCCTCAGTGTGCTTACAGAAGAATTTAGTGTTCTCTATGCTGGGTGTTCACTGGAAGGACTGATGCTAAAGCTGAAACTCCAATACTTTGACCACCTCATGCGACGAGTTGACTCACTGGAAAAGACTCTGATGCTGGGAAGGATTGGGGGCGGGAGGAGAAGGGGACAACAGAGAATGAGATGGCTGGATGGAATCACCGACTCGATGGATATGAGTTTGAGTGAACTCTGGGAGTTGGTGATGGACAGGGAGGCCTGGCGTGCTGTGATCCATGGGGTCGCAAAGAGCTGGACATGACTGAGCGACTGAACTGAACTGATGCTGCTTCCAATGTCCCTACAGTTACCAATAGCTATATTTTTTCCCTTCAATTTCTTACCTAATCTCTGACAGCTACCGTTTCATCTTCTTACATTATCTTGCTCTAGCTTTCCTGAATTTTGAAAAACATCTGCTGTTAACTCTTGTTTTAAATGTTTTGAATTTGAAATATAACACTTTTTACTTGCTCTATGGCAACAGTTCTTTATTGGTTTTGGTTTTTTGTTGTTGTTAAATATTCTGATACTTATTTTTCATTGTATCTTTCTCCCTCTCCTTAATAGCATCTTTGCAGATTCATAGCTGGTTCCTTCTTATTACTCACTTTTGGGTGAATTCTCTTTGTAAGCTCCCACAGCCAGCACGATTACGGTTCCTGTTGTTCTGGGTAATGAGTAAGCTGCTTGCTGGCTCTATGATTTGAACATGTATTTGCAGATTTATATAAAGGAAGAGACAGGAAAGAACTAGAAGGGAGTAGAAATTATCTTTGGCTCACAGTAAAGTTATATATGATTGATGGAGAGTTCAATGAAGGGGAGTTCTTTTAGACTTTATTTCTTTTTAACTAATTTAACTGTCTTCCTCCAATTTAATGTATCCACCTTGCCTCAACACAGCTTTAGCAAAAATGAGAGGAAAGAGAAAATCTATAGCCCTTTCTTTCCACTTGGCTCGCATAGGTACTAGATGACATGACCGTATGTTTCTACTCTGCCTTGTCCATGCTGCCAAATGGGTCTGGAGAGGTTTCCACTCCCAGTGCACTTACTGTTCCTGCTGTTCTGGATAACGAGCAGGCTACCTATTGGCTCTGTCTATTACGACTGAACTGAACTGAACTGATTAGGACGTAGAAGCAGGAGTCTTTCTCCGTGTCTTCCCTCTACCACTTCCTTCACTGTATTTGGCAGCTCTTCCTCATTTCCTGGGGGATTTGGAATTTGTTTTCCATTTTCCTAGCTGTTCTTTTTAAAAAATAATTTCCAAGAAGAGAATGGGAGAAGGCCTGTTGACCATTTCTAAAACTGTAATTCTTATGTTACTTTTTTGTTCTATTAGTTCTGCTTATAACTTCAAATGATATACATTTATACCTCGATAAATCCACTATAAGATGCAAGTATTAATGGCCTTACCCTTTCTTCTACATTTCAGATAATTAAATGTTGACATTGTTAGATTGTTAAAATTTATATTCTATTCTAAATAAGTTTCCCATAGTTTGTCTATATGGTGTCTCTAAAAGTTGAAAATAGCGTTTACATTATTCTGACCAGATTTATAGATGAGTGTATTGGAATAGACAGTGCCTTAATTTGGTAAGACTGTTTTCAGTAGTGATAACATCTTAAAAATAGCAACAATACATTCAAATTATTTTTTAGCACAGATCTGATGGTGCTGAATTCTCTTAGCTTTCATTTATCAGGGATGTATATTTTGTTTTCAGTGTAAAAGGATATCTTCCTGAATATAGAATTCTGGCTGACATATTTTTTATGTCAGCACTTTAAAGGTGCCACTTCATTGTAATCTGGTCTCTACTGTTTCTGATAAGAAATTAGTCAACATTCATATCTTTGCTCCCATGCATGTGAAGTGTAGTTTCTCTCTGGCTGCTTTCAAGATCTTATCATTATCCATAGCTTTCAGCAGTTTAATTATGATGTGTCAAGTTGTGATTTTATTTGTATCCTGGGGAGTTCACTGAATTTTTAGATCTCTAAACTGCTATTCACCAAATATAGGAATATAAGGAAATTTAGTCCTTTTTTAAAATATCTTTTTTTGCCACATTCTCTCTCTTTTTTTTTTGATACTCCAGTTACATGTATATTATTACTTGACATTGACTTTGAGGCTCCGTTTATTTTTTCAAAAGTAACTTTCCCCTCTTTTTTCAGATTGGATGATTTCTATGGATCTGTATTAAGGTAGACACTTTTTTTTTCTCACATCCTCAATCTTCTGTATGTTAAGACCATATATTTTTCATACCAAGTATTACATTTTACAATTCTTTAAGTTCCATTTGGTTGTCTTTTTAATTGCTTTAATCTAGTTGCTCATTGTGACTGTATTTTCCTGAACACATTTATAATATCTGCTTTAAAGTCCTTGTCTACTAATTCCTATATATGAGTAACCCTTAAGATCGGTTTCTATTGACTGTATAGAAGTCACATTTTTTTTCTTTTTCATTAAAGGTTGCATTTTCTTGTGTCTTCACGTGTGTCTGGATATTTTAATGTTACAGGTAAGGAGTCTAATTATGTTGTAATCCAATAAACTCAGCTTCAAAAGGTGCTGAGTTTTGTTCTGATAATTTTATGGTAGCAAGCCAAAACTTAAAGACGGCATATGAGCACATCATGCCTAAAAATAGAAGAAGAAAAAAAAAATGGTGCTTTATAAACCAGAAGGAAGGACATTATAAATGTGTAGAACAGGGAACTTACTTTAATGAAGCAAAATCGCACAAATTTCTCAAACTGTAATTTGGTCTCTGCATTACAAAATGCTGAAACTGGGATGGCTGACAGTTTCTGAAAAACAAATAGGAAAAATAGGAAAACTACTTACACTTTAAATATTTAGAGCACAAACATTAAAAACAAATAGATACTTCTAAATATTCACAATAATTTCCAAAAGAAATGTACTTTTAAAATCCTCCAGAGAATTCTCTGGTAATCCAATGGTTAGGATTCTCTGCTTTCACTGCCAAGGGCCTATGTTCAATCCTTGGTCACAGAACTAAGATCCTGTAAACCGCATAGTGTGGCCAAAAAATAAAAAAGATAAAATCTTCCAAATAACTGTGAGTAGAATATCAGGGAATAAAATTACAGTTCACATTTTTCAAAGCATGTCAACAGGCTTCCTTCATAAATTAACTATAACATACAGCACAATATTGCAAAAGCCAATAAACATTACCTTGTTTTTAATCATCCATTTCACGAATTTATAGTCATAAGGTTCATTGCTGTCCTTCATATCGAAGAGGTCTACATCTAAAACAATAATAAAAATTGGATGGGCTGTGTATTCTATTTGAGGCAAAGTGTATTTCATTTGTCTATTAAGATTCAAAATTTCCTCATGCTGGATTCATACTGCATGGTATAGTGGGAAGTAAGGGATTCCCAGAGCTTTACAGATATAATACTCTAAAGCACTACTCACATATACATCTGGTTGACCATGTTTGTGTATACAGCTTTTAGCCCTGGAAGACAGTAGGAAGAGGCAGGACAAAGAGGAGTGTTACCTTTCCATTTAGAAATAACATATGCCTCTATGATCATTATTAAGGAAATAACCTCAATTTTTAAGGTATTCATCTGTAAGAATTTTATGGTAATTCATAAAAATAAAATGGTAATTCATTATTAGATTGTGAGCTCCACAGGGATATTGCAATTTATCACCATCTCCATCTCCTAGGTCAGTATCTAGCATGTAAGTACTGAAAAGCATGTTTGTGGAATGAGTAAATTAATACAATTCACTATTTATGAAGGGAAAATGTCTATATAGTTCTCCCAAGTGATGTATTTATTGTTTCCCCCTTCCAAATATTATGCTTAATTTTTTAAAAATTTAGTGGAAAAACTTCAAATACACATTCCTATATCTATCTTTTGTTCCAATCTCGCTTTAAGGTCTGGACAAGATATTTCTCTGGCATTGGGATTCAGCAACCTACATTTCACATTGTTTCAACTGTACTGACTTGTACTCAAGATCTTTTTGAATGCCCCAAAGCAACAAACACTGATGGTCACGGTAATCAATTATTTTATCCTTTATTGTGGCTACCCTGGTAGCTCAATTCATAAAGAATGTGCCTGCAATGCAGGAGATCCAGGTTTGATCCCTAGGTAGGGGAAGATCCTCTGGATAAAGGACTGACAACCCACTCCAGTATTCATTCTTGCCTGGAGAATTCCATGGACAGAGGAGCCTGGCGGGCTACAGTCCATGGGGTCGCAAAGAGTCAGACATGACTAAGCAACTAACACACACATACTTTATTGCTCAAAATAAATCAAGGCAGTTATATACTTTCTTTTATTCACTAAATAATACTGGGTCCCTTCAAATTAATAGTGTAAAAACCTTGACACTAAAGAAAGTTTCACTTTTATTTTTTTAAATGACTTAATATGGCTTTCCTTAATGATTTTATTTCAATTTTCTCCTGTGATTTAAGAACGTAAAATTTCCATATAATAATGCTAATAATATTATACCATTTATTACTATTTGTTAAACACGTTACATGATTCTCTCATTCATTTGTCCTATAATTCTGTGAGATGCAACAATTCTCATTTTACAGATGAAGTTAAATTCCTACTTTATGTCATATGTATGTATGTGTGTTTAACTCAGATTTGACTCTAAAAAAATGACAACTTAAAATAGGATCTAATTGCAAATCATGCGAAAACTCCAAGTGACAATTACCTAAGAGTAGCGACTTAGCAGCAGTAGCAGCATACTCAGAGTTAACTGGAGAGCAGTGATTACAACAATAGAAGAAAAAACAGGAGGGTACTGACAAACTGTAATTAACACTGTCTATACTATTCATTTATTCTTTTTTTTTTTAATTTATTGAGGTATAGATAGTGAGGGAAAGGAAGGCCTAGTGTGCTGTCGTCCATGGGGTCGCAAAGAGTTAGACACAACCTAGCAACTGAACCGGAGAAGGCAATGGCAAGCCACTCCAATACTCGTGCCTAGAAAATCCCATGGACAGTGGAGCCTGGTAGGCTGCAGTCCATGGGGTCACTATGAGTCAGACATGACTAAGCGACTTCACTTTCACACATTGGAGGAGGAAATGGCAACCCACTCCAGTGTTCTTGCCTGGAGAATCCCAGGGATGGGGGAGCCTGGTGGGCTGCCGTCTATGGGGTCACACAGAGTCGGACACGACTGAATTGACTTAGCAGCAGCGGCAGCAACAACTGAACAGCAACAACAAATAGTTGATTTACAATGTTGTGTTAGTTTCTGCAGTATAGCAAGGTGAATCAGTTATACACATATCCACTATGTTTTAGACTCTTTTCCCATATAGGTCATTATAGTGTACTGAGAAGAGTTCCCTGTGCTACACAGTAGGTCCTCATTAGTTATCTATTTTATATATAGTACTGTGTATATGTCCAATTCTTCCATTTATCCCCCTCAACCAGCTTTCCCCCTTGGTAACCATAAGTTTCACTCAGTATGGTAACCACTTATTTATTCTTGTTAACACTTAGAAAAGAGAAATTTATTGCCATGGTACTCAAAGAAAAGGAAGGGAATAAATACAATTCTAAATATTTTATAGTTAGGAGAAAGTTGTAATCTACTTCTTTTCAAAGCTTCAGTTAGAGATGTTCAAACAAACTAAAGAAAATATTTGTTTACCTGTAAGCATCATCCTAGAACTAAAAAGGGAAACATTTATTGAGAAGACAGGATTACAAATAGGAAGATAGTAAGATAAGGTGTGAAAAAAAGGGTTGAAAAAAAGGGTTGTTGTATTCCCACTATCTCCTCCCTAATTTCACACCTTATCTTACTATCTTCCTATTTGTAATCCTGTCTTCTCAATAAATGTTTCCCTTTTTAGTTCTAGGATGATGCTTACAGGTCGGGGAAGTTGCTGAGTAAAGCAGAAAATATATAAGTTTTCCAGTTAGTACAGGTATCTCTGCATTCAGAGTCCACCTCTGCTATTTATTAACTTCAATAAATTTCTTGATTTTTTAATGACATCTTTTCCAACTATCAATGGGGATATGACAGCACCAATCTTATAGGGCTTTTGTGAGATTTTGATGTTTGTAAAGCAAACTACTGTATCATAAATGCTCAAAAAATATTAACCAGTTAGTCACTGCTATGAGCTATACAGAGAATTACTATGTCCATGAATTTTATGGTTCATTTTTATCTTTAAGCTACCATCAAATGAAAGTTTTGTTTCTTGCTTCTGTCTTTTGAAAAAGGTGGGACCAACTTCCAGTATATGGAAGAATTTCTATATTAAAAATAATCAGATGAAAGAGAAAAATAAAATAAACTTGTCTTCATATGTAGAAGGGTCTTATAGACATTAACATTCTTTCTCACACAGATGGACCATAAAGAACACACATCTTTTTCCCCATCATCATAAATGTTGTTTTCTAGCCCAAATCTTTTCTTTTCCTATTACAACCAAACTAGTTCAAGATCTAGAACCTACGCCAACACTGCATGCAAGGTGGGATCCACTGAGGATGAAATGGGAAACTATTTAAGAGCTTAATGCAAACAAAAGTTGCATTACCGTCTTTTTGATGTTTAATGGCAAAATGTGATAAATTTATTTTAGAATTTACTATCTGGAAAAGTTTGGTTCCAGGAAAGACTTCAATTTGGTTCAGTTCAGTTCAGTTGCTCAGTCGTGTCTGACTCTTTGCGACCCCATGAATCACAGCACGCCAGGCCTCCCTGTCCATCACCAACTCCTGGAGTTCACTCAAACTCATGTCCATCGAGTCGGTGATGCCATCCAGCCATCTCATTCTCTGTCGTCCCCTTCTCCTTGCGCCCCCAATCCCTCCCAGCATCAGTCTTTTCCAGTGAGTCAACTCTTACCTAAAAAGCTGTTAAGTTTAATTTTATCCAAGAATCATGTAACTAATTCCATTTTTCTATTTGTTGCCATGAAGCTTGGAACCAAGTTAATGCCAATTACAATACAGTTGACCCTTGAACAATACAGGTTTGAACTGCATAAGTCCACTCATACACAGATTTTTTCAATAGCAAACACCACGGTACATATAATCCATGGTTGGTTGAATCTACTTCTGTGGAACCTTAGATAAGGAGGGACTATATACACAGAAGGACCTCAGATATGGAGGGCCAACTATAAATTACACATGGATTTTTCAACTGTACAAAGTCGCCATCTTGCAACCCCTGCATTTTTCTAGGGTCAACTACATATGAACCCAGGTGACTAAAATATTTGCTTCCTCTACTCCATGTAACATTAACATATGAATATTTCTACTTACATATTATTGCATAGAAGACTTTAAGTATGAATTAGCTCTAAGTTTTGTTGGAAGCAGATAAAAGTAAAATAATTTTCTTCTAAATAGATGAAAACTGTGCTATTTCTTTTTATCATTTCGTGAAATGAACTGCACATTTAAGCCCAATACAGGAAAAGTGATTTATAAACCTTAGAATATAGAACATCATAAGGTTTTTATATAAGAAGAGATCTTAGGAGCCTGACAAATATAGCTCTCTGGCAACAGCAGAGCCAAGAACCCCTGGTCACTCTGCTTTTCTCACAACAAATGAGTAAATAATAATCAGTTTTGTTATAACATTGAAAGTTTCTAGCTTCATAAAATTTAGTATATATAAAATAATTTTCAAGCTCACGGGCATATCAGTTCACTGTAATAAAACCTTAAAACATTTAAAACTATGCAGAATTGCTGTAATTTCTGTCAAAATAAATTATGCTCTTAAATTTACTGTAATTAACACCACAGTTCTGGGGAAGAAATATGTTATACATAAAATATTATTATGCTTCTAACTTTAGATTTGTACAGCATGTCAGAATTACATATCGTAGCTTCAAGTAACATAAAGGTCACCGTTTTTTGGAGACAAAACTATTTGGAATCTATCTGTATGACTTCAGGCAAGTTACTCTCTAAGTCGCCACGTCTTAAAAAACAAAGATAACAATGCTTTTTTTAAAAAGGGTATTTGAAATGTTGGCATGTTACTTTCCTCTTTGACTTCATTTCTGTATACTCTAAAGTGACAAGTATTCTCCAATAGCATCAATATTCTAGGAATATTTCCTTTTCTTGAGTAAAAAGGAAACTAAAATTTTACTGAAAGGAACACAAAGGACATATATTTTTTCATGTACCTGTTTTAAATTACATGCCAGAACAAGGTAACAGCAAATTCTACGTTTATTAGAATACCTAGAACAAATAACTCCATAATAGTCATATTCAAGGTCAATGGCCTAATCATCAAGATGACTGCAGAAAAACACTGACACTGTGGAAATCCATTTTCCCATAAATGAAAGGCTGATACTGGCTCTGGTACCAATCTTTTCTTCATAAATTTGATATAATTCCGCACCTAGGTTTCTGTATATTTGAATAATAAAACCTTTACAAACCTAGCAAAGACACATCAGCAATGATGAAGTATCCCCCATCAGGAACTATGGGTTTTAGGCCAACACTTTCAAGTAAATGTACCATCCGATCTCTTTTTACTTCTAACTCTTTTGGCAAAGAATTGAAGTAACATTCTGGGTCATCCATGCGCTTGATGTCAATCCAGAAAGCTTGAGCCAAGGCTTCCTGTATATTAAGATTGAAAAATATGGAAAGGAAATATGGCAATGTTATGTACTGCCAAGTTTACTGGTATAATAAATAAAGACTGTCTGAATAATATTACTGACAAGAAAGTCATTCAGGGAATTACAGTTGAACCTATATGAAATTCTACAGACTAATGGAAGAACAAGTTACATGGAAATGATTAAATCTATTGTGAAGAACTGAGGATGAAACACAAAAATTCAAATTGAAATAGAGGTACAGTTGTCCCTTACTATTCACACAGGTGATTGGTTCCAGGACCCCAGAAAATACCAAAATCCAAGGATGTTCAAGTCTTTTATATGAAATGCATCCATGGATTCTGCATCTGTGAATTCAACCAACCCTGGATCCCCAATCTTTAGTTGAATCAATGAATGTAGAACCTGTGGATAGGGAGGGCCAACTGTATTATATAAAGATGCTTTACTTGGAAATGAAAAAGACAACGGTGTTTTCTACTAAGGTTAGCTTTAGAGTGATTTGCTAGATCTAAGCCTCAAAGACAACCAGAGAAATGATAAACTAGCCAGTGTTTCCCCATTATCTTTCAGGACAAGATAGTGTATATGAAAGCTGATCGATCCACTGTGTCACTCTTCATAAGTGTATGAATCCCTGTACTAATCATTCACATTTTTTCTCCACTGCTTTTATCAACATCTGACATATTATGTTATTAAAACATTTACTTGTTTATTATCTGTGCTCCCCCAACAGGCTATAAGCTCCAAAAGGGCAGGAATTCTTGACGGCTTTATCTGTGACACTCAGTAAGTATTTGTTTAATAAGTTAATAGATTTATTTTGAGAATGAAGAGTTGAATACAATAAAATCAATGCCCAACTAGCTTTTATCATGATATCACTCTATAGTCATTTGAAAAAAAATTTTTATTAGGGTTTTTTTTCTTATTCAGTAGGTATTTTTGATAGGAAACAAAAAAGTTTATTATAGCCAACATATTTCCCAGTTTTGGCTTTTTAACTGCTTCCCCAAAAAATAGTTTTCAGTATTCTGATTATTCACAAAATGATAGTACATACATCCCTGTTTTATAGATATTAAAAAACTAGAAACAATATAAAAAAATATACATTAAAAAGTCTTGCGACCCACCCCAGACCCTATCTATGTTAGTTTCATCTGTTCCCTTTACCCCTCAAATAGCCACTTTAACTAGTTTCATATGGTCCTTCCAGAGATTCTTTAAGAAACTATAAGCAAATAGTTTTCTCCCCTTCTTATACAGAATATAACATAAATAATATCTACTGCTCTGTATTTTGTTTTTATTTTTACAATAAATCCTGCATATCTTTCCGTATCAGTAATCATAGAGTTTTCTCATTCTTTGTTTTTTCCTTTCCCTTTCCCTTCTTTTCACTTTTAAACAGCCATCATGATAGAGTAAGGACCCTAAAGAAGTCCACATCTTAATGCCCGGAACCTGTAAATATGTTACCTTGCATGGTAAAATTAACTTTGCAAATGTGATTTAAGTTAAAGACCTTGGAGCTGGAGAGATTATCTTGGATTATCTGTGGGCCAAATGTAATCATAAGGATTCTTCTCAGAGAAAGAAGGTGGCAAGAGAGTCAGTGTTACGGGGGCTATGTGTTGACAGAGGCAGAGGCGGCAGTAATGTGACCATGGGAATGTGAGTACCCCAGAAGCCGGAAAAGATAAGGAGCAGACTCTGCCTTGGAGCCTCCAGGAGGAATGCAGCAGGGTCGACACTTGCTTTTAGCCCTGAAAGACCCTTCTGGAATTCTGACCTCCAGAATGTAAGATAAGAAACTTGTGTTGTTTTAAGCCACTAAGTGTAAGCAACTGTTAGCTGCTCAGTCATGTCCAACTCTTTGCAACCCAATGGACTATAACCTCTGCATGGAATTCTCCAGTCAAGAATACTGGAGTGGGCTGCCATTTCCTACTCCAGGAAATTTTCCCAACCCAGGGATTGAACCCAGCTCTCCCACACTACGGGAAGATTCTTTACCATCTGAGCTATCAGGGTGGTAATTTGGTACAGAGAACTAGGAAACTAATGCAGTCATATAATATTAAAATGTTTATAGACCATAGTTTATTTAATACATTGTCTATAGATGAACTCGGAGAAGGCAATGGCAAGCCACTCCAGTACTGTTGCCTAGAAAATCCCATGGATGGAGGAGCCTGGTAGGCTGCAGTCCGTGGGGTCGCTAAGGGTCGGACACGACTGAGCGACTTCACTTTCACTTTTCACTTTCACGCATTGGAGAAGGAAATGGCAACCCACTCCAGTGTTCTTGCCTGGAGAATCCCAGGGACGGGGGAGCCTGGTGGGCTTCCGTCTATGGGGTCACACAGAGTCGGATACGACTGAAGTGACTTAGCAGCAGCAGCATAGATGAACTATTCCCCATCTTCTGCAATGACTGACCACGTACATATAGAGCTTCTTAAATCTGCAGAGAACAGCTATAAGGTAAGTGCTCAGAGAATACACTGCTGCTTCACAGAGCACACATACCTAAAATTTTGCTTGGGGCTGTCATATCCTCCAGAGAGTTTGCAGCATTTTGCAATCCCCACCAGCAATGTATGAGTGATTAAAGTTAAAATCTTATGTGTTAAAACCAAAACCATTCTTGATAGCAGTGAGTATGTGTTTGCTACTAAATTTCTAAATTATACTGGAAGGACATGAAGGAACTGAGCCAACTGAAGTATACAACATAAAAATAACACCTCTGCCCAAAGACCATGCAGCAGCCCCAAATTACTGTAACACCTACCTGTAAAGGTGTTGCACAAGTATAAACGGTGTTTTGCTGAACTGTCTGTAAATGTTTTATCAAATGTTTAGGACCAATGGACCAGCCAAGCTGGAAAAGGAAAAGATTTAAAAATGAATCTAATTGTACATACCAGATTTGATAGAGTAGCTACGCTTAATGCAATTATTAAATATATGCATTTCTAAAATGTTCACACTGTGAAAGCTGTGTAGTCTTAGTAGTTAGAAACATTTCAACCTTGATCTTTCTGTGGAATAGTTTCCAACTGAAGTCACTAAATTCTGCCTCAGAAGGCATACAGTGCTAGCAATCATTATTATCTACCCCTCTCTTTGAATTTGCTATTTTTTATATTCTGGAAGTCTAATAACTGGAAACAAAGCTTGTCTGAATCAGATACAGATACGAGGGCCTTAAGGGACTCTTCCATAATTTGATTCTCCAGGCTCGTCTTTGATACTTCCTACTTCTTAGCCAAGTTCAGGAGAAGTGAAACTGGAAAACAAGTTTCAATTAGATCAATTGTGATTGTATTACATAGTACAGTGGTTAAGTGCACGGATTCTAAAACTAGATTTCCTTCCCTGGCAGGAATTCGAATTTATTAGCAATGAAACCTTAGGCAAGTTACTTAGATTCTCTGTACTTCAGTTTTATTGTCGGCAAAATGGGAAGAATAAATTATACCCACCTAATAACGTGGTTATGAGAATGAAAGGAATAAGTATGTGTAAATCTCTAGAACCTGGCACATAGTAAGCGTCAAAACATTCAGTTCAGTTCAGTTCAGTCCTGTCTGACTCTTTGCGACCCCATGGACTGCAGCACGACAGGCCTCCCTGTCCATCACCAACTGCTGGAGTTTACCAACTCATGTTCATTGATTAGGTGATGTTATCCAACCATCTCTTCCTCTGTCATCCACTTCTCCTCCCAGCATCAGGGTCTTTTCAAATGAGTCAGCTCTTCGCGTCAGGTGGACAAAGTACTGGAGTTTCAGCTTCAACATCAATCCTTCCAATGAACACTCAGGACTGATTTCCATTAGGATGGACTGGTTGGATCTCCTTGTAGTCCAAGGGACTCTCAAGAGTCCTCTCCATCACCACAGTTCAAAAGCATCAATTCTTCAGCACTCAGCTTTCTTTATAGTCCAACTCTCACATCCATACATGACCACTGGAAAAACCATAGCCTTGACTCGACGGACCTTTGTTGACAAAGTAATGTCTCTGCTCCCAATATGCTGTCTAGGTTGGTCATAACTTTTCTTCCAATGAGTAAGCGTCTTTTAATTTCATGGCTGCACTCACCATCTGCAGTGATTTTGGAGTCCAGAAAAATAAATTCTGACACTGTTTCCACTGTTTCCCCATCTATTTGTCATGAAGTGATGGGACCAGATGCCATGATCTTTCTTTTCTGAAAGTTGAGCTTCAAGCCAACTTTTTCACCCTCCTCTTTCAATTTCATCGAGGATCTTTAGTTCTTCTTCACTTTCTGCCATAAGGGTGGTATCATCTGCATATCTGAGGTTATTAATATTTCTCCTGGCAATCTTGATTACAGCTTGTGCTTCCTCCAGCCCAGCGTTTCTCATGATGTACTCTGCATATAAGTTAAATAAGCAGGGTGACAATATTCAGCCTGAACGTACTCCTTTTCCTATTTGGAACCATTCTGTTGTTCCATGTCCAGTTCTAACTGTTGCTTCCTGACCTGCATACAGGTTTCTCAAGAGGCAGGTCAGGTGGTCTGCTACTCCCTTCTCTTGAAGAATTTTGCAGAGTTTATTGTGATCCACACAGTCAAAGGCTTTGCCATAGTCAATAAAGCAGAAATAGATGTTTTTCTGGAACTCTCTTACTTTTTCCATGATCCAGTGGATGTTGGCAGTTTGATCTCTGGTTCCTCTGCCTTTTCTAAATCCAGCTTGAACATCTGGAAGTTCACAGTTCACGTATGGCTGAAGCCTGGCTTGGAGAATTTTGAGCATTACTTTGCTAGCGTATGAGATGAGTGCAATTGTGCTCCAGTTGAGCATTCTTTGGCATTGCCTTTCTTTGGGATTGGAATGAAAACTGATCTCTTCCAGTCCTGTGGCCACTGCTGAGTTTTCCAAATTTGCTGACATATTGAGTTCAGCACTTTCAGAGCATCATCTTTCAGGATTTGAAATAGCTCAACTGGAATTCCTGCCTCTTGTGAAAACTGACCTGCCTCTTGCGAAATCTGTATGCAGGTCAGGAAGCAACAGTTAGAACTGGACATGGAACAACAGACTGGTTCCAAATAGGAAAAGGAGCACATCAAGGCTGTATATTGTCACCCTGCTTATTTAACTTATATGCAGAATACATCATAAGAAACGCGGGGCTGGAAGAAGCACAAGCTGGAATCAAGATTGCCAAGAGAAATATCAATAACCTTAGATATGCAGATGACACCACCGTTATGGCAGAAAGTGAAGAGGAACTCAAAAGCCTCTTGCTCCTTGGAAGGAAAGTTATGACCAACCTAGATAGCATATTAAAAAGCAGAGACATTACTTTGTCAACAAAAGTCCGTCTAGTCAATCTATGGCTTTTCCAGTGGTCATGTATGGATGTGAGAGTTGGACTATAAAGAAAGCTGAGTGCCGAAGAATTGATGCTTTTGAACTGTGGTGTTGGAGAAGACTCTTGAGAGTCTCTTGGACTGCAAGGAGATCCAACCAGTCCATCCTAAAGGAGATCAGTCCTAGGTGTTCATTGGAAGGACTGATGTTGAAGCTGAAACCCCAATACTTTGGCCACCTGATGCAAAGAGCTCACTCATTTGAAAAGACCCTGATGCTGGGAAAGATTGAGGGCAGGAGGACAAGGGGACGACATAGGATGAGATGGCTGGATGGCATCTCTGACTCTATGGAGGTGAGTTTGAGTAAACTCCAGGAGTTGGTGATGGACAGGGAGGCCTGGCGTGCTGCCGTTCATGGGGTTGCAAAGAGTCGGATACGACTGAGCGACTGAACTGAACTGGGATTCAATCACTTCCACTAGCTTTGTTTGTAGTGATGCTTCTTAAGGCCCACTTGACTTCACATTCCAGGATGTCTGGCTCTAGTTGAGTGATTACACCATCGTGATTAACTGGGTCGTGAAGATCTTTTTTGTACAGTTCTTCATATTAGCTAATATTTTATATCCTTTTAATTAATATACAGTAATCAAACATTGCAAAGAAAAGAGTATCATCTGTTGGTTACTTTTAAAATAAGAAAATTACCCTATTTTTCTTATTTTCAAAAGAATTATTACGTCTCAGAAAGGACAAATACAACATGAAAACTGAATAAGAAAGCAGATCAGTAAGTATAAAAACCTGTGTAAACTGAGTATCTATGCATTTAAAACACAAAAAACTCTACAAGAAATAAGATACATGCCTGTTTTTAGACAACTAAATTCTTCATCTTACCTTCCAGCCAGTTACACTGAAAATCTTTCCAGCACTTCCTATGGTTATTGTTCTCTCCCACATACCTGGAAAAGTGGCTGAAGAGCAAAAAAGGGGGAAAAAAGGTTAGTTAATGGCTTTATAATCAGTCTACACTCAGTATAATTTAAAAACAAAAATGCCTTATAATATAGGCAGTATAGTTATTTCAATAGGTTTTTAAGAGATAATTTAGCTTTACCCAAACTCAGCTGAAAATGTTACCGAGCTTGAAAACGTTTAAGTGGCAAAATTATCTCCTAGGTCAGGAAAGGTCAGAAGTGCCAGCCGGCAGCGCTCTGGGCCGGTTCAGTGCAGTGGTCGTGGGAGCAACAGCTCCTGGCACTCAGGGTCAGTGGTAGCCGGGGGCCAGCACAATCATTCTGCGGCACAGCTTTGGTTGTGGTTGTGCTAGTGTTTGGCTCACCTCTACTCTGTCCATTTTCTGAGTCTATTTCTACAAGATTCCTAGGCCAGTGGTTCTTAAAATACATTTCCCACCTAGCAATATCAGTATCGCTGGGGAAGTCATAAAAAAGGCAAATTCTTGGATCCTCAGAAACTCTGTGGAAGGCCCAGCAATTTGCAGGCGTGTGCAAGAGTGAGGGTGTGTATTTTAGAAATAGCACAGTGAGATGTAAATCCATGATATATCTTGAAGTCATCTTCTTATAGCAAGTAAAGTGCCTACTAAGATATAAGGTAGCTAAAGAAAGTTCCAAAATGTAAACATATGCAATTTCAGCCTATCATGAAATATCTGTCAATACTTATAAAGGTAGGAAAGCCATATAAATTGAAAGAGTTACCACTGTATTCTCTGTGAAACACAAAAAGAAATCCCAAAAGGACAAATGAAAAAAAAATATTTAGAGGGTCCATTCGAAAACAGAATATTCTAACATATATCCTCTCAAGTTTTGAGACATTTCTATTCTTCCAAAATATTCCAAAGGACATGGCATGTCTTACTTTCCTATTTGACCACAGAAATATCTAAACTATGTATAAGGCAGAGTATCACTCCCTTTAAAGTAATAATATATATCCCAAATCAGGAAGATTTATTATTAAGAACATTTAGAAATAAATTATTTGAAAATTAAAAAATTACCCAAACTAATACAAACCTAGCATGTTTTAACAATAAGTTAAACACGAAGTAAATAAAAACTATGTACACATCAAATGTAGGTCACATTCACAAAATATCAAAACTAAGTAAAGTATTTAAAAGCTAAGTATTTTCTTGACGGCTATTTTGGCTATATAAAAGTGAATCTTTTTTTTTTCTTTCAAGGAGTAAGATGATCAGCTAAATAACTTATGAGGAATTCTATACTGATTTTCCAAATATCAAGGGATTCGTATATAAATACCAATATATTAGCATAATCTCTTCCAGAACAGAGGTTTCTTTTGTTGACTATAATTCAACAAAATGTAACGTCATTTTACTGAAACCTGGAGACACCATTTGAGTCAAGAATGTGACCCATATGAACAAATTCTACAACTCCAATTAAAAGGCTCCTAAGTAATTTAAAACCTGGAGAATGAAATGGCAACCCACTCTAGTATTCTTGCCTGAAAATCCCAGGGACAGAGAGCCTGGAGGGCTACAGTCTATGGGGTCGCAAAAGAGTCAGACATGACTTAGTGACTAAACACACAGACACACAAGTAATTTAAGAACATCTAGATAATCATGTCCTCTCCATCTCAGAGATTTGGGGAGCTACAGAAGTTATAAACAGAGTAGATGACCACAACACTGCATGTGAATATGGTAACAAAGAAAAAAAAATCTTTACAGATCTGATGATTTAGAAAAACCATATCTAGCTCCAGTACTGGTAAGTTTAGCCTGCAGTTATACATGAAAGGCAACTGGTCTTTGCACTTCTCATGTATGACCCATCCTCCTTAAATCAACCACAGCAGCTATAACAGTTATTCACAGGCGACTTAGGCTTCAGTAGAAGTCAGATAAAGATTAGAGACATGATGAAGAGTGCAAGCTACACCTGGGAAAACTGTCTCTGTGACATGAAGGTGATGCTAATTTCATGATGTGTGGCCAGAATCTTACTGTATTAAAGAGCTACTACTGCACTCTGCAAATTGATGGAATAGCAATTTCGTATCTTTCATGTAACAAAGGCCACCGTATCTAACAGAATACATTTTCACATGTTTGCACTCTCTAAATAATGAAATAGAATGAATAATGAAATGAATAATAATGATAATGAAACAGAAATGAATAATGAATTCATTTTTCTCTTGTTTTAACATCGTGAGTCGTTACAACTAAAAAATCTGAGCTCAAAATATGTCTTGATATCTTCAGCAAATAATATCATTTACACTTTTACCATGAAGTATTTATAATATAAGGTTTAAACAATAAGTTTCAAGATCATTTAAAGCAATATTTTGAAAAGAATATTGCTAAACTGAGTTAAATAAAATTTAAAAGCTTTGAGTTATTGCATAGACATGAACATTTGTAAAATGTACAAAATGTTAATCATAAAATTATATTTATTCATTAGATAGATGCCTCTTCCTCTACTTAATCTTAAAAAAATTACCAAAAAATGTAATTGTCCATATTGGTTTGATTTTCAACCGGGGAGTAGTTAATGACCTGAGACAGAGATCATCAACAAGATGTGGGAAGGTAAACTCTGATGCAATTTTGACAAATGACAAAATGGGCTGTGCTAAGACACCATACCTTACAAATTTCTGGCCCTCTTCTTTGTTTATACATTCTCCCTTAGAAGATACATTGTCTTCCATGTGTTCTACTATCAACAAAATTTTGATGACTGTCAAAAATCCCTTCACAATTTGATCCTTACAATCAGGCCTATAATTCTACTTGTCTGTAGACATCTCCTCCTCTGTGTCTCAAAGACACCGAAACTTAGCATGAGAAGCAGGAATTTCCTTTGCTCAGCTCTTCCCACAGGGTTGCCTCCTTCCATTTCCATCCCTGGTTAAGGCCTCATCGCTGCTAAGTGGTCCAGGCTAGAGATCTCAGAATCATACTTGCTTGCCTTCCCACCTTCAGATGCTATATTCCGTGCCCTACAGTTTATACTTCTAAACAACCCTAGCGTATGATCTCCACTGCCAGGGGATCTGACTTAAAATCCTCACCTGCAGCTGGTTCTTACCATTATAAAACAAATCCAATACAGAACCAATTACCTTGCCTTCATCACACCTTGTCATTGCCTGCTGCAGCTGTTCTCAAAGTATGCTCACTGGTACCCTGATGATCAAATTAATTATTGAGTTTTTTTAATAGAGCTTGAAAAAATCGACTTTAAGTTTTCCACAACATTTTCTTTAGCACTTCAAACTGCTACTGGTTATCTCAGTGGTAAAGAACCAGCCTGCCAACACAGGAGACATGGGTTTGATCCCTGGGTCGGGAAGATCCCCTGGAGAAGGAAATGGCAACCCACTCCAGTATTCTTGCCTGGAAAATCCCATGGACAGGATTCTGGCAGGCTACAGCCCATGGGGTCACAAAAAGAGAGTTGGACACAACTTAGTAACTAAAACAACAACTGGTTATCTGATGGTGAATGCTACCAATAGTGAAACAAATGAGCATCAGGAAATGAACAATAATGGCAAAAATCAGAAAAACTCAGATGTATTTATTTCAATAACACTTTGCTACAGGCAAATACACACAGATTTGTGATTTTTATATTGACTTCTAATTATTTAATTTCTGTTAAGAAAATTACCTCTAGCTTCATGATGAAATACAGTACATATTGTCACTAATTCATCATGTGAACATTGTGACTTCACGATACCCTATCACTAAAATATAATAAAAATTTAAGAACCATTGGTCCCCCTCAATGAAATTTAAACTCTTTATATTCATATATAAAGTCCTTCAGAATCACCCTACTTTTCCATTCTCATCTGTGCCAGTTACTGCAACACACTCTTACAAGCCAGTTAAGTATATCTTGATCTTTCATGCCATCTCACCTTAGTACACAAGTTTATCTGAGAAAGATTTTCTTTCTACTACTCTGACTAATTCCATCTTTTGCCCACTTTGTTGATCTCCCCTGTCTCCACAGCAGTTTGTAATTTACCACGGATAATTATGATGTGTGCAACAACTATTTATGTATAAGTACACTACTTTCAAAATTTATTGGTTCCTGCCAGTGACATTAGTTATTCTTCCCTCACCCTTTCATACTTCCTATTCATTTTATTCAACAATTATTTTCTGATTGTCTACCATGCACAAGACCCTATTCTGGGAACTGAGGGTTCAGAACAGATCAAAATGTTTAAAAATTCCTACCTCCTTGCAAGTTAGAAGTAAAAATATATCCTGCTATTTATTATACAGGAAAACACAGGACAGAAGGGTTTTCCTGGTAGTCCAGTAGTTAAAAATCTACCTTGTAATGCAGGGGACATGGGTTCAATCCCAGGCCCGGGAAGATCCCACATGCCTCAGAGCAACTAAGCCTGTGAGCCTCAACTAATGAGCCTGCATTCTACAGCCTGTGTTCTGCAACAAAAGCTACTGCAATGAGAAGTCTGAACACCGCGAAAAAGAGTAGCCCTGACTCACTGCAACTAGAGAAAGCCTGAGTGCACCAACAAAGACCCATCAAAGCCAAAAAAACAAAACAAGAGAACAGAAAAAGGACAAAGAAAATGCAGAGAGGTTTAAATCTTAAATGTTGTGGTCATTAAATCTGAAAACTGAATAAAGACCCCAGGGAGGTGCCACTGAGTCGTTTGGATATCTGAGGGAAAAGTGTTTCCAAGTATAGGAAGGGAAAGTACAAAGACCCAAAGACTGAAGCACAGTTATAACCCTATAGTTGATATGTTTGGATCACCCCAGAAGACACCATGGTTTCTGTGAGATGGGTTGGGGGTGTGTGTGTGTGTGTGTGTGTGTGTGTGTGTGTCTATGTGTGTCTGTGTGTGTGTGTGTACGCTCAGTCACTTCAGTCATGTCCGTGTGTGTGTGTGTGTGTGTGTGTGTGTGTGTGTATACGCTCAGTCACTTCAGTCATGTCCAACTCTTTGTGACCCTACAGACTATACTCCACCAGGCTCCTCTGTCCACAAGATTCTCCAGGCAAGAATACTGGAGTGGGCTGCCATGCCCTCCTCCAGGGGATCTTCCTGACCCAGGGATTGAACCCACGTCTCCTTCATTGCAGGTAGATTCTTTAGCACTGAGCCACTGCGGAAGCCCGAGACAGAGTAGTAATGGTGAAATCCATTGCAATACCTTACTGTCACAGCAATTTCTTTTCTGTTCATCTGGCATTTCAGCATTTCCCTTAATAGGGACAGACCAGTTCAGGAATAAGTAAGTTCCCTATGTCTTATATACAAAGTAATAGATTATTGGGGGGAAAAAAAGAAGCTAAGAATAAAGGCAAAAGTACTACTTCTCTGGTTTCCTAGTTGTATCCTGTGATCTAAAATCTCATCTCCTAAGTTTGTACTGCTTGTCCTTCAACCTGTTCATAAATCCACTCAAACATCACTCATTCAAGTCCCATTTTTCAGTGCTCACAAATATCTACCCATTACAAAGACTATTCCTAAAGCTGTTCTGGGATCCTTTCCAATCAGATATTCCACATGTGTCCAAGCACATTTAGATCTGTGACTCTACGTAATAATTGGTACCTATTTTAAAATGCTTATTTCCAGTATATACAAGCCATTCATAAACCTCATCACTGATGCAGAGTGTGTCATATTTGATGCAAAGGTCGGCAATTACTTGGAGTTCCTCTTTGGGATACACCTACACATATGAAAGGAAACAAAAGAGCAGAGCCAATTATTCAATGTGTGAGAGAATGACGGATCAGAAGATGTATAAAGAGATGAAAGACTCACCTTGCCAAGGGGGTTATGTGGAGTATTTAGTATTATAGCTTTGGTTTTGGAATTAAATTTGCTTGCCAGTTCTTGAGGATCTAAGGTCCAGTCAGAACTAGAGCATTTTTTCCCATCAACAGGTTTCTAAGCATGAAGAATGAAGATGTGATTTAATTCAGTTAATTCATGTTTGCTGTATTACAAATAAATAACCTAATAAGGAAAAAAAAGTAGAGAAAGGCATGGCAAAGGTAACTTAATAAATAACTAACAATGAAAAGAAACAAAAATAACTAAGATTTACTTCTGCCTTAAGAGCCCAACAGGACTTGAGTCCCATGCTCATACCTGTTAAATGGAAACATGAACTCTGTCAACATTAACAGCTGTAAAAGTGCCTAAATTCCTTCAGAGGAGTCAGCTATATGGTTATGGTTAATACGCCTGATTATGGTAACACATCTGATTCTATAAGGCTAATAGAAGATTTTGTGATTCACCTTAGTGTGTTACTTGTTTTAATACGATTTTTTAAAAAGACAATGAAACTATACTGTATTCCTAAAGATAAAAGTAGAGTCAAAATAACCAAAACACTTCATTCAGAATTGAGTATTTAATGAACACCCAGCACACACCCTGGGATTCCCAGGGGGTTCAATGGTAAAGAATCAGCCTGTCAAGCAGCAAACCTGAGTTCAATCCCTGAGTCAGGAAAATCCCCTGGAGGAGGAAATGGCAACCCACTCCACTATTCTTGCCTGAAAAATCCCATGGAGAGAGGAGCCTGGAGGGCTACAATCCGTGGGGTCACAGAGTCAGCCACGACTTAATGACTACCAGCACATACCCTGCACTGTTAGTCACTGGGGACTAGAGCTATAAAAGTGAGTCAGAAATGGTCTCTGACCTGGTGGTGCTCAGTCAGTAGGGGAGATACACAATCACAAAAAATAGCATTGCATATAATGTAGAAGCTGTTACAACAGATACATGGCAAACATATGATGAAGTAATAAAAATTCCCCCTTAAATAGCTGTCACCTTCAGTCATGGTAGAGATATACAGTAAATCCCAAAATGTAATCAAAGTAGAAACTTTATTGGCAACAAAGTAATTGGCATTTTCAAAACTTTTAAAAAAATGTAAATCATCGGGGCAGACTTACACATCTCAGGGGAACAAAAACAGGTGTTGCTCCAGCCATTCTCACCATGGGCTCATAGCAGTCATAGAAAGGCACTATCACTATGACCTGGAATCAAACCAAATAACAAATCTATCAATAATTAATCCATTTAACAAATACTGTGCACGTACTATGTGTGAAGCACCATACAACATGCTAAGATGCAGCAGTGAAGAAAGCAGGCTTTGTCTTCACACACCTGAGTGAAAAAGACCTTGGGAACAAACTTGGCAGGAGCCTTAACTGGACCCCTTGATTTCCTAGGGAGCTCTGTGGATAGGCTTGCAGTGGGACCCTTCAAATTGTATGCAAAATTTTCTACATGCATAGGTTTATCTTTCTAGGAAAAGGGTCCATAGCTCTCATTACATTCTCAAAGGGATGATCCTGCCAAAAATAGTGAGTTTAAATTTCAAATTAGAAAATACATGATCAGTGGCAGAGCAAGACCAGAAGGAAAGGCAGCACTGCAGGGATGCTCTCTGTTATGGCGTAGTAATTTCTAAGCATTATCCTGAGAGAAGAACAGGAAGCCTGGCGTGCAACAGTACATGGGGTCACAAAGAGTTGGACACGATCGCACGACTGAACAACAGCAAAGACATTTCTTTTTCAAAAACATCCCCAAACAAAGAGAGAATGCAAGAAGACAGGATGCTACCGTTCATGTCTGATACCCACAATTTCCCTCCAGGTGACTTATATCTGGATTCTTTTTTCCTAGCTCCTTTACTCCTACGAGGTCCTATAGGCTACTACAGGCTCTCTCAACCTACTCATGGCCTGTCTCTCAAGTCAGTGGGCCAGACTAACCTGTCCAGTTGGTATCTCTTCTGCAGTATGCCTGTCTGGACCTATTATCCCTGACGTTTTGCTTTTCTATAATGAGTTTAAACACATGATTTATATCCACTGTCGACATTCAGTTTTTCTGTCTTTTTTACACGTAGCAATACTTCACAAACGTTTAATATTATTTAGTTTTAATGCATTGTTTTAATGGCTATTTGAGAGTCTACTGAATTCTAGGATAATTTTGTTATAGTTTGTATAAATAACAGTACAATGTGAATTAGTGACCACACAGTTTCTCCATTTTAGTGCTTGTTACTGCTAGCCTAAAGAATATAAACACCCTTTATGGTACCTTACATATATATATATATTTATTTTCAAACTGCTTTTGAAAAATCTGGCAACAACATATAATTTTACAAGTCTACACTTAAACAACCTAGACAGCATATTAAAAAGCAGAGACATTACTTTGCCAACAAAGGTCCATCTAGTCAAGGCTATGGTTTTTCCAGTAGTAATGTATGGATGTGAAAGTTAGACTATAAAGAAAGCTGAGTGCTGAAGAATTGATGCTTTTTAACTGTGGTATTGGAGAAGACTCTTGAGAGTCCCTTGGACTACAAAGAGATACAACCAATTCATCCAAAGGAAATCAGTCTTGAATATTCATTGGAAGGACTGATGCTGAAGCTGAAACTCAAATATTTTGGTCACCTGATGCGAAGAGGTGACTCACTGGAAAAGACCCTGATGCTGGGAAAGATTGAAGGCAGGAGAAGGGGATGACAGAGGATGAGATGGTTGGCTGGTATCACTGTCTCATTGGACATGAGTTTGAGTAAACTCTGGGAGTTAGTAATGGACAGGGAGGCCTGGCGTGCTGCCATCCATGGGGTCGCAAAGAGTAGGAAACGACTGAGCAACTGAATTGAACCGAACACTAAACTGCCTTTAAGACTGTGTTGGTTAAATTCATGGCATCTAATTATCATCCTAAATTTCTACTTTTTACTAGTTATATTTCCTGTTCAAGGCCTGTCTCCCTGGAGTCATAGGAGGCCCTTACATTCTAAAGTCCCTTTGTACTAGTCATCTAATTCACACTGAATATTTTCTGTACAACGTACTATGTTAGGTTTTGGGTATTGTGGAGGACAAGACATGAACCAGGAATGGATGTTTTCCTCAAGTTCATTAGACTGAAATTCTGAGGGACTAAGATGACCCATCTTTGTAGCCCTGCTGAGATACAGTGCCTGGTATGAAGTGAGAGCTCAATGAAGGAAAGGAAACGGGGGAGGCAGCGAGGTGGAACTGAGAATATACCTGACACTCTTCCATGAAATTTCTGCTTTTTTACAATGGAAATGAGTCCCCTCTCTTTTTGAAGAATATTTACCGAGCACTCACTACTTCAAATGCTAGCTCTACAACAATAAACTAATTTTCCTGGAACTTAAATTCTACAGAGAGAGACATAATAAATAAGAAACAAGGAAGTAAATAATTTCAGATAGTAATAAATATTATAAGGAAAATAATAGGCCTATATGATGCAAAGTGATGTGTGTGGTTTCAAAAATATTAGATAAGTTGATCAGTGAAGAAGAATAAGAGAAAAGAGGGCAAAGGGCTGAGCCATGGGACTCACCAACAGAGTGCAGAGAAGGAGGGAGCAACAAAGGAGCAACACAAGCAAAGCCTGAGCTGAAACTTTCAGCTACTTTATAGGAATAAGGGAAATTATGTATATGAAAGTATGACCATACTTCCTTACATGATTCCTTAAGTAACTTATTGTTTGGCAGAGCAGAGGGAATAGAGATATAAAAGAAAAGGTAACACAAAGTCACAGAGGTATCTTTCATAAAGGAGGTACAGATAAAGTGCTGGTGGGGGGGGGTGGTTCAGGACTTCCCTGGTAGCTCACTAATTAAGAATCTGCCTGCCAATGCAAGGGGACACAGGTTTGATCCCTGGTCCGGGAAGATCCCACGTGCCCTGGAGCAATGAAGCTCTTGTGCCACAACTACTGAAGTCCCTGCTCTACAATAAGAGAAGCCTTAGCAATGAGAGGCCCACACACCACAACAAAGACCAGCCCCTGCTCACCACAGCTAAAGAGAGCCTGCACTGAGCAATGAAGACCCAGCGCAGCCACAAAATAAAAAGTGCTGGGAGAGTTCAAAAAAGGGAATTAACAATACAGATCACGGCAAATATCCATTCCTCAGACTGGGCTTACCCAACACCTCTCTGGAGCTTTCTGGACCTGTATCAGTAGAGTTCATCACTTCTCCCTCTTGTCACCATGGTAACTTATACATTCCCCACCACTGCCTATCACGCTGCATCCTTTGGTATCTGTTTACAAGTCCATCTCCTTCACTAAACAGGGAACCTCTTCCATATAGAAACAGTCTTTTAAAAAAATCTTCTCTCCCACATTGTCCAGCATATCCTCAATAAATTTTGAATAAATGGAAGAGGTGAGTAAATAAGAAAGCAAGGGTACTGGAATGATAATGGGGAAGCAGGGGCAGAGCTACTGAGGTCAGTGCTGAAGTGGGTTTTACATCACTTCGCTAAATAAAAAAGTCACTCAGTTGTCTTGTTAAACATCCCTCACATGGTGCTGCGAACAATACAGGGCACAAAAAGACAGTGACCAAATACTTGCTGACTGAGTTTTAAAAGTTAGTTTAGCAGCGAAAACCAAGAGATTCATCTCCCCATACTACTGCTAGCCTCTTTTACCTGCCCTATGTAAATAGGCTGTAAACAGAAGAACAAACAACATGCAACAAAAGTGAATGAATCTCACAGAGAAAATGATAAATGAGAGAAATCAGACTCAAGAGTATATACACTGTATGATTCGATTACATCAGGTTCAAGAGCTAGTAAAATGAATCTCTGGTGACAGAACACAGAAGACTGTTACCTCTGGAAGAATATAGACTAGGAAGGGGCAAAAGGGAGCCTTCCAGGTTGCTGGAAATGTATTGTATCTTCATCTGGTTTGTGATTACAGGGAGACAAACATACACACACACACATTTAAACATTTATTAAGCTATACTTAACGGTTTTTTGTGAACTTGACTACATATGTACTATATTTGAGAAATACTTAAAAGAGCATAAAAAAGTGAAAATAAAAACAAGACAAATGATAGTGAATAATACAGGTAGCATGATAATGTTAATATACTTACTTCATCCCCCTCATCAATCAATCCTTGAATGGCATTAAAAAGAGATCCATATGCTCCTACTGTCACGAGGATTTCTTCATTTGGATTGATTTGATTTTGATAAAACTTTTCATATAGGCAAGATAGAGCTTTCACAAGTGATGGATGACCCTGTTGAGTGAAAAGGAAGAACAAAACCTTGAATTTAATTATGAGACCTACTTCTTTGAGATATTTGGCTCTGAAATGTTAAAAATTTTTAACATTTAGGTTTTACAATTCTCTAACGTGTATTTTTATGGCAACAAATTTAAAAAAATTGTTCCCCTTAGTTTCAGAGGGTTCCTGAATGAACGGTCATGATGATTTGCTAATGATTAAAAACTTCCCTATTAATTGACTGATTTTTGAATACAAAATTTTTGAATACAAAATTTCAAGGTATCAGCTTTGTTATCCAATATCTTGATATCTGTTTTTGTCTGCCCAGCATCTGCATCCTCTTTTTGCTTTCAGTAACCACCCTGATTTTCAGTCATTTGCAGAAAATATTAGGCAGTGTCCAAGTGCAAGTCTTGTGACTTTGTTAGGAAAGCACCTGGCTCCGGAGTAATAAACTGGGTCAGGATGCAGGAGAAGAGGGAGATTGCTTAGATACATCCTAGGTTGGTGAGGTAAAAGAGTATGGCTCCCTCTAAGTTGTCCATCCCAGTTCATATGAAGAAAAGGAGGAATTTTTTTGTTAAGGATGTATTTACTTGTCATCTTTTTTTTTCTTTTGGAACAGTGGCATGTATATTCCAGAGCCTCACCTGGTTAAAATCAATAAAGTGAAGCCAGAGCACATTTTTCATATTTTGAAATTAGGAAGTATTATAGTATTAGAGAAGCTGGTTGTAATTAGTAATAGAAGGTCAAAAAATATACACAAATTGTTGAAAGAACAAGAGACAGTTGTCACCCCTCCCAGAAATCCAAAATTCTCTTTGAATTCATTTTAATACCAGGTTTAACAAATTCTAGCAAAGTGTGATATGAAAACAACTATAAACACTATACATCTGTCCTTACAGTAATAAGGATTTGTGTTTAAATTTTTAAATTACAAAGTGACTCATGATTCATATAATAAGTAAAACTAGGTAAAAGATACGTAAAGAAAAATTATTTTTCCTCCAAATCTGTTACTTCCCATGCCCTGAGGTGACCAACGTCCAGAGCCTGCTGACACTGCAACCCCATCCCCACTGCTACACCAATATAAACACACGCACATATATATACAGTCATATATATTCACAAAGCTGGAAAATATATGAATGATGGGTATGGATATGTTCCAATAAAACCTTACTTACAAAGTCAGGGATTGGCTGGACTTGGCCCATGGACCATAGCTTGCCACTCTCTGCCATGGATCAATTTAGGAAGAACTGACACCTTAACCATACTTAGTCTTCCCATCTATGAACATCATATATCATTCCATTTATTTAGGTATCATTTAATATCTCTCAGCAAAGTGATGTAGTTTCCAGTGAACAAACATTGTATATATCTTTAAAAAAATCAGTTCTAAATTTCAGTGTGTTTGGATACTATTGTAAATGGCATTTTCAATAATTTTACTTTATAACTTCACTTTTAGTACAAGAGAAATACAACTGATTTTTGTACATTGTCCTTGTGTCCCGAAGTTTTGCTCAATTCACTTAGTAAGTTGTGGTACCGTTTTTTGGTAGAACCTGGGAACTGTCTGGCTATCGTAGACATTCTAGCAAGAAGGATGAAGTTGGGCTGAGGCA
Organism: Moschus berezovskii; assembly: GCF_049115385.1. Lineage (NCBI taxonomy): Eukaryota > Metazoa > Chordata > Mammalia > Artiodactyla > Moschidae > Moschus > Moschus berezovskii. Next base: position 67,474,613 of record NC_142463.1, read on the forward strand.
GAGAGAAAGTAACTAGCTAGAAATAGACGATATTAATGAAGAGACCAGTGATGAGGCTGCATAGTATGAAGGGAGAGAAAACATGTCTCAAGTGAATACTCTCCTTCCTTTGTTGCCATGGGAACCCCATCCTGGAAAAGTAGTAAAGGAGGGGCCAAGACAGGATTGTGGAGAAGCTGGAAGTAGGGGACAGCTTATCCTCGGAGATAAGGGCAAGGGTGGGGGTTCCTTTGCCCATCAGGTTGGGATAGTTGGTTCCAGAAAGCCAATTACAGAGAGGTGACAGAAGTACATTCATACACAATACGATACAAAATACACGCTCACACCACAAACAGTGCTCATATACTTACAAAGCCCCGTGTGTACTGATTCAGATTATCAATTGCTGCAATCTTGGATAACTCTTCCTTTACATATACAGGAGGGGATATATCTGGAAGGCCTTGGCCAAGATTCACAACAGAGGGGTCTGCAGCCAGTTTGGTAAATTCAATCCTAAGATAAAAAAGACTAGTATTAGTAAGAACTATGATTACAAAGTTAGCTTTTTATACCTCATAGTCTGATAAAACTGAAAAATAAGACTTAGTTTAGTCTTCAGTTCAGTTCAGTCGCTCAGTTGTGTCCGACTCTTTGCGACCCCATACAGATCAAAATAAAATTAATGAGTTCAAGACAATTTTACCATCTACAAAATAACTTTGCCTAGAAAAATGATGGTTGAATTGATAAACTTAATGTTTCTTACAAGTCTCAGTTCCATGATGCCCATATTTTAATCACACATATATACATATTTTTTCTCAACCATCTGCTGCTCGGTTCTCTCATTAGAGAGTAGAGCTAACAGGAAAAGTTCACGGATTAAGAAGGTAAGTTTCACAAGGTCATCACCCAATTTGTCCTTTTCTCTGTCCATTTCCAGTGCCCAGCACAGGGACTAGCACATTTGCTAAGGGAATAAATAAGTGTGTGAATCATTACTTCCATTTCCAATGAATGGACGCAAAAAAATTTCACCCAACTATTATTGTTCACTGTAAGGTACTCACCACACATTGCTATCAAGGCCTTCAATTCGTTTTGCATTTTTGAATTTCAAAGACATTTTCTGAAATATATAAAATTGAAGGGGTTTTAAATTTTTTTTTTCATCAAACAATAATGCCAGAAAATCATGGGTAACTATTTCTTTTCCCTACTGGCACCATAGAAAAAGCAATACCATAGAGAAAAATGATAGACGCCATTAAAAAATCCCCAAGAGGAATTCATCTCCCATCTACTATTCTAAATAAATCAGTTTAAAGGCCTGAAATGTACTGAAGAGAACAATGATGGTACTAAAAATAAGTCAGTTAAAACAACATCTTGAGTCATGCTCTGAAGATCATTTTAGGTCAGGGGGATCAACACTTTCCCAAGTAAGTTCCTTATATGGCATACAAGAAGCACCAAATCAGATGGTTTCAAGACTACTCAACAAGGAGTTCTAAATGATAGTGATAATAGGTAACATTACTGAGTGTACCAGGTACTATTCTAAGGGTCTTAAATAATTAACTCAGTTAATATGTACAACAACCCCACGTTATGGTTCTATCACTAGCCGTAATTTACACACGAGGAACGTGAGGTACAGAGAGGATAAGATCATGTAACTTTGTATCTGCCCAAGTTCATGAAAGCAAGTAGCATTTAATCCTACACAGATTCAACTCAGGATCTGAACCCAGGTAGTCTGACTTCAGAACACAAACTCAGCACTCTTTCCACACACTGCCTTTTGCAGAAGAAGACATGCTAAAAGAGACTACTAGAATGTTGCCTTTTTAAAAAAAGTATATCAGACATTTAGGTCAGGTCTACTCACATTAAGCAAGCTTGACAGATTAAAAGCTAAAATTACAGCAAGGCATTCAATTTTTTAGTTCTTTAAGATTCTAAAAGGAAGTTTACATTATCTCTCAAAAGCATGGAGCTATCTTTGATTTCATTGTTAATAAGCTGCTGAAATAAAAAAAAATGATTGGCAGCATTTTTGCAAAGATTTTCTTAATAGAATAGTAAAGTAATTTGAATTCAATCTAGAAGGAAGATTGTGATAACAGTTATTAAATAGACCATTGTTCTCATTCTATTCCAATAATGGAACCAAGAAATATACCTTTTTGTTTTTCTCATATTTTTTTTTTAATCTTTGAAACTCCACTGAAGTAAATCACATGCAGATTCTCCAGAGGTTAATGTGCCTTCCAGAATGGCATTATGATTAAGTGCCCACCTGAACATGATGCTATTTTAGAGACTACGATTATAAAACTAAAAACGCCCAGAAAGATAAATAGAAAAAGACTAACTTTGCTGTGCTGCACGGCATGTGGGATCTTAGTTCCCCAGCCAGGGTTTGAATCTGTGCCCTGCATTGGGAAGGCAGAGTCTTAACCACTGGGATGCCAGGAAAGTCCCAGAAAAAGATTTTTCAACAATTGTCTTTTTCCATCTCTAAGAAAAAAAATTTTTTTTTAATATTTATTTACTTATTTAGGCTGTGCCAGGTCTTCCATTTTCTTTGCGATACTGGGGATGTTTAGTTGCAGCATATGAACTCTTAGTTGCGGTATGTGGGGTCTAGTTCCCTAACCAGGGATCAAACCCAGGCCCGGTGCGTGGGAAGTGTCTTAGCCACTGGACCACCAAGGAGATCCCTCTAAGGAATTTTTAAATCTTAATGATTTATTCAGCATGTGCCTACAAAATAAAGATTCATACATAAAAGTAAGCAGAGTCTATAGTAGATAATTCAGACTAAAAAGTCCAATTTTACCTAAATTATCTAGATAAAGTCAAAATGCATTTCAGATTTAATTTTCTTTAAAATCTGTGTCTAGAACATTCTGATCTATCAAATATTCTAGTCTTCTCTCACAAGGTTCACATGTGATCCTTCCTCCACACAACTGATCTTTTGATACAAATGTTTCTCGGTCCTTTTTTTTTTTCCTTCTGGTCACCACTTTCCAACCATGGAGACTTTTTAGACATTTTTTCTAAACACGCCTCCCCATTTCTCTCATTAAATGTAAAGGAATAAGATTTTGTCAGACAGAGTTGAGCTTTGCATGATCAGAAAACATTGCAATAACCAAGATTGCTTTCACCTGCCAAGCAGCAGTTTCTCCCCCTTGGGGGCAATAATGTCCCTGTTAAGAATGCATGCTCTACATTCAATCTAATCCCTGGTCTCCACAACCTTGTCCCTTCACTCCACTAAATCCTATTCCACCTGCCACCTTCAGTTCTCAAGTTAGACTCCATTTCCTCCAGAGACCTTCTCTGATTCCTCAAGTCAAAGTCAGCTGCACCTCCTCTGTGCTCCCATGACACGGAGTATATAGCATTTACTACAAAACATTGTCTTTTTTATCTGTTTGCTTTTCTGTTTTTCCTCTCTTAGACTGTTAAGTCCTCATGAGGACTATTTATAGCTTGTTTGCTGTTCACTGATGTGTGTATTAATTGCATTTTTCTATAGAGACAGAACCAATAGGATGTGTATATACACAGTGATTCATTTTAAAGAATTGGCTCTCAAGATTGTGGAAGCCAGCAAGTTCAAGTCCTGCAGAGCTCCAGCCAAGGAAGAGCTGGTGTTGCAGCTGAAGTCCAAAGACAGCTAGAGACAGAATTACCCCTTCTTTAGGGATCCTCAGTCTTTTTCTCTACATCTTTTTACTGACTGAATCAAGGTTATGCCTATTAATAATTCATTTTACTTAAACTGTAGTGATTGAAATGCTACTCTCAACTGAAAAATACCTTCATAGAGACATCCAGGCTGGTGTTTGACCAAATATCTGGGTAGCATGGCCTACCCAAATTGACAGATAAAACTGATCATCACAGTATCCGACACATAGTACTATGCCAAGCAGATTTGTTATTCAGTTCTCAGTTGTGTCCGACTCTTTGCGACCCCATGGACTGCAGCACACAAAGCTACCCTGTCCTTTATTATCTCCCAGAGTTTGCTCAAACTCATGTCCACTGGATGTCGGCGATGCCATCCAACCATCTCATCCTCGGCCGCCCACTTCTCCTGAGTCGGCTCTTCATATCAGGTGACCAAATTATTGGAGCTTCAGCTTCAGCATCAGTCCTTCCAATGAACATTCAGGGTTGATTTCCTTTAGGATTGATCTCCTTGCTGTCCAAGGGGACTCTCTCAAGAGTCTTTTCCAGCACAACAATTCAAAAGCATCAATTTCTCGGCGTTCAGCCTTCTTTATGGTCCAACTCTCACATTCATACATGGCTACTGGAAAAACCATAGCTTTGACTAGCCAGAACAAGCTTTTATAAATATCTCATTAACGAATGAGAAAATCCCACATATTAGAAGTAAACTTGTGGTATCAGTTTCCTTAAGTTAACACTTCAGTAGCACAAGACCCCAAAGTCTCCATTGCTTAAAATAATAAAAGGTTTATTTCTTTTTCATGCTACACATATGCTGGAGGTCATGTGCTACTCTGTTCCATGTCACTGTGACTCTGAGACATAAGATGATGAAACAGATTCTTTCTGCAGTACTGCCAGATTCACAGCAAAAGGAAAAAATTCTTAAAATTTTCTCCTTAGGAGTATACACATCACTTCTACTCACACTTTATTGGCTAAAGCAATTTCATAGCTTAAAGTGAGTGTTAGTTACTCAGTCGTCTCCAACAATTTATGAGTCCATGGACTGTAGTCCCCCAGGCTCCTCTGTTCCATGGAATTTTCCAGGCAAGAATACTGGGTAGGTAGCCATTCCCTTTTCCAGGGGATCTTCCGGACCTGAGGATCAAACCCGGGTCTCCTGCATTGCAGGCAGATTCTTTCTAGGCCTGACTATATGGTAAAAATAAAATCCGGATAAACAATGAGACAGGTGGATATGATGGGTTGAACTGTGCCACTTGTCTCCCTCCCTTACATGTTATGTTTAGAACAGCTCAGAAATTGACCTTATTTAGAAACAGGTTCACTGCAGATATGGGCTTCCCTGGTGGCTCAGACAGAAAAGAATTCACGTGCAATGTGGGAGACCTGGGTTCAATTCCTGGGTTGGGAAGATCCTAAGGAGGGTAAGGCAACCTACTCCAGTATCCTTGCCTAGAGAATTCCATGGACAGAACAGCCTGGTGGGCTATGATCCATGAGGTCAGAGAGACAGGACTGAGCAACTAACACTTTCATTTTTTTCACTGCAGCTATAATGAGTTCAGCTCAGTCGTGTCTGACTCTGCAATGCCGTGGACTGCAGTATGCCAGGCTTCCATGTCCCTCACCAACTCCCCGAGTTTACTCAAACTTATGTCCATTGGGTCGGTGATGCCATCCAACCATCTCATCTTCTGTCAGCCCCTTCTCCTCCCGCTTTCAATCTTTCCCAGCATCGGGGTCTTTTCTAATGAGTCAGTCAGTTATTCGCGTCAGGTGGCTAAAGTATTGGAGTTTCAGCTTCAGCATCAGTCCTTCCAATGATTATTCAGGACTGATTTCCTTTAGGATAGACTGGTTGAATCTCCTTGCAGTCCAAGGGACTCTCAAGAGTCTTCTCCAACACCACAGTTCAAAAGCATCAATTCTTCAGTGCTTAGTTTTCTTTATAGTCAAACTCTCACATCCATATATGACTACCGGAAAAACCATAGCTTTCACTAGACGGACCTTTGTTGGCAAAGGAATGTCTCTGCTTTTTAATATGCTGTCTAGGTTAGTAATAGCTTTTCTTTCAAGAAGCAAGCGTCATTTAATTTTATGGCTGCAGTCACCATCTGCAGTGATTTTGGAGCCCAGAAAAATAAAGTCTGTCACTGTTGTCACTGTTTCCCCATCTATTTCCCATGAAGTGATGGGACTGGATGCCATGATCTTAGTTTTCTGAATGTTGAGCTTTAAGCCAACTTTTTCACTTTCCTCTTTCACTTTCATCAAGAGGCTCTTTAGTTCTTCTTTGCTTTCAGCTGTAAGTGTGGTATCATCTGCATATCTGAGATTATTGACATTTCTCCCAGCAATCTTGATTCCAGCTTGTGCTTCATCCGGCCCAGCAGTTCTCATGATGGACTCTTCATATAAGTTAAATAAACTTATAAGTTAAATAAGGTGACAATATGCAGCCTTGATGTACTCCTTTTTCAAACTGGAAGCAGTCTGTTGTTCCATGCCCAGTTCTAACTGTTGCTTTCTAACCTGCATACAGATTTCTCAGGAGTCAGGTCAGGCTGTCTGGTATTCCCATCTCTTGAAGAATTTTCCACAGTTTGTTGTGATTTACACAGTCAAAGGCTTTGCCATACTCAATAAAGCAGAAGTAGATGTTTTTCTGGAATTCTCTTGCTTTTTCGAAGAGCCAATGGATGTTGGAAATTTGATCTGTGGTTCCTCTGGCTTTTCTATAGCCAGCCTGAATTTCTGGAAGTTCTCGGTTCATGTACTATTGAAGCCTGGTTTGGAGAATATTGAGCATTACTTCACTAGCATGCGAGATGAGTGCAATTTGTGTGATAATTTGAGCATTCTTTGACACTGCCTTTCTTTGGGACTGGAATGAAAACTGACCTTTTCCAGTCCTATGGCCACTGCTGAGTTTTCCAAATTTGCTGGCATATTAAGTGCAGCACTTTCACAGCATCCTCTTTTAGGATTTGAAATAGCTCAACTGGAATTTCATCACCTCCACTAGCTTTGTTTGTAGTGATGCTTCCTAAGGCCCACCTGACTTCACATTCCAGGATGTCTCGCTCTAGCTGAGTGATCACACCATCGTGATTATCTGGGTCGTGAAGATCTTTTTTGCATTGTTCTTCTGTCTGTTCTTGCCACCTCTTTTTAATATCATCTGATTCTGTTAGGTCCATAGCATTTCTGTCCTTTATTGAGCCCATCGTTGCATGAAATGTTCCCTTGGTATCTCTAATTTTCTTGGGAGATTTCTAGTCTTTCCCACTCTATTGTTTCCTCTATTTCTTTGCATTTCCTCTATTTCTTTGAGGAAGGCTTTCTTATCTCTCCTTGTTATTCTTTGTAACTCTGCATTCAAATGAGTATATCTTTCCTCTTCTTGTTTGATTTTTTGCTTCTCTTCACAGCTGTTTCTAAGGTCTCCTCAGACAACCATTTTGCATTTTTGCATTTCTTTTTCTTGGGGATGGTCTTGATCACTGCACCTGTACAAAGTCATGAACCTCCATCCATAGTTCTTCAGGCACTCTATCAGATCTAATCCCTTGAATCTATTTCTCACTTCCACTGTATAATTGTAAGGGATTTGATTTAGGTCATACCTGAATGATCTAGTGGTTTCCCCTACTTTCTTCAACTTAAGTCTGAATAAGGAGTTCATGATTTGAGCCACAGTCAGCTCCCAGTCTTGTTTTTGCTGACTATATAGAGCTTCTCCATCTTTGGCTGCAAAGAATATAATCGATCTGATTTCAGTGTTGACCACCTGGTGATGTCCATGTGTAGAGTCTGCTCTTATGTTTTTGGAAGAGGGTGTTTGCTGTGACAGGTACGTTCTCTTGGCAAAGCTCTATTAGCCTTTGCCCTGCTTCGTTCTGTACTGCAAGGCCAAATCTGCCTGTTACTCCAGGTATCTCTTGACTTCCTACTTTTGCATTCCAGTCCCCTATAATGAAAAGGACATCTTTTTTGGGTGTTAGTTCTAGAAGGTCTTGTAGGGCTTCATGGAACCGTTCAACTTCAGCTTCTTCAGCATTACTGGTCGGGGCGTAGACTTGGATTACTGTGACATTGAATGGTATGAACAGAGAGCATTCTGTTGTTTTTGAGATTGCATCCAAGTACTGCATTTTGGACTCTCTTGTTGACTATGATGGATATTCCACTTCTTCTAAGGGATTCTTGCCCACAGTAGTAGATACAATGGTCATCTGAGTTGCCATCTCCTGTTTGACCACTTCCAATTTGCCTCGATTCATGGACCTAACATTTCAGGTTCCTATGCAGTATTGCTCTTTACAGCATCGGACTTTACTGTCATCAACAGTCACATCCACACCTGGGTGCTGTTTTTGCTTTGACTCCGTCTCTTCGTTCTTTCTGGAGTTATTTCTCCACTGATCACTAGTAGCGTATTGGGTACCTACCAACCTGGGGAGTTTATCTTTCAGTGTCCTATCTTTTTGCCTTTTCATACTGTTCATGGAGTTCTCAAAGCAAGAATACTGGTTTGCCATTCCTTTCTTTAGTGGACCACATTTTGTCAGAACTCTCCACCATGACCTGTTTGTCTTGGGTGGCCCTATGTGGCATGGCTCATAGTTTCATTGAGTTAGCCAAGGCTGTGGTCCATGTGATCAGATTGTGATTGTGGTTTTCACTCTGTCTGCCCTGTGATGGAGAAGGTAAGAGACCTATGGAAGCTTCCTGATGGGAGAGACTGACTGAGGGGGAAACTGGCTCTTTTTTTGATGGGCTGGGCCAGGCTCAGCAAATCTTTAATCCAATTTTCTGTTGATGGGAGGGGCTGTGTTCCCCCCCTGTTATTTGACCTGAGGCCTAACTATGGTGGGGGTAATGAAGATAATGGCGACCTTCAAAAGGTCCCATATGTGCACTGCTACACTCCGTGCCCCCAACCCTGCAGCAGGCCACCACTGACCCACGCCTCCACTGGAGACTCCCAAACACTCACAGGCACGTCTGAGTCAGTCTCTCGTTGGGTCACTGCTCCTCTGTCCTGGGTCCTGGTGCACACAAATTTTTGTTTGTTCCCTCCAAGAGTCTGTTGCCCCAGTCCTGTGTAAGTTCTGGTGGCTCTATGGTGGGGTCAATGGCCACCTCCTCCAAGAGGGCTTATGCCATACCCAGGTCAGCCTGCCCCTGCAGCAGTCTACTGCTGACCTGTACCTCCACAGGAGATACTCCAACACAGTTCTGTCTCAGTCTCTGTGGGGTCTCTGGGTCATGCTGTGCACAAGGTATATTTGAGCCCTCTGAGCATCTTTGGGGGGTATTAGGGTGGGCTCTAATCCAACACCAATGGCATCCAAATGAAAAGGGTAAATGTGGAGACAGAGTGGCACACAGGAAGAATGGCACCTGAAGGTGAAGGTAGAGGTCAGGGTGATGCTTCTGTGAGTCAAGAAACACCAAAGACTGTCAGCAAATCACCAGAAGCTGGGAGACAAGCACAGGACAGATTCCTCCTCAGAGCCCTCAGAAGAAACCAACCTTGCCAACACCTTTATTCTGGACTTCTAATGTCCTTGTTGTTTAAGCTACTTAGTTTGTGCTACTTTGTTAAGGTAGCCTGAAATGAAATGAAAGTCACTCAGTCGTGTCCGACTCTTTGCGACTCCATGGATAGTCCATGAAATTCTCCAGGCCAGAATACTGGAGTGGGTAGCCTTTCCCTTCTCCAGGGGATCTTCCCAACCCAGGGATCGAACCCAGGTCTCCCAGCATCTCCCAGGCAGATTCTTTACCAGCTGAGCCACAAGGGAAGCCACAATTATAGTAGAGAAAAAGTATAAGATACCCAACAATGCCCAGAGATGTCAGGATTCAGCAGTAGGGGCAATGCTCACTGTCTGAGAGTTATTGTCCAGATTAGGTCCAAGATTAGGAAAATAAAATAAACCTGAAATACTATCAGGGATTAAACAGGAGCCCCAGTTGTACAATGGAACATCTATAGGGCCTGTATCATTTCTGGACACCTAACTTCATGAAGTGACTTCTGTTCCCAGGTAGATGAATGCCTGGTATACATATACCGAAATGTTACATAATAAATGCAAACCTGCTGGTAAAAGCAGTATCTTTTGCTGTTGATGTAAAGCTGAAAATTGCAGTTCTATAGAATCCCCACTAGGTGCCACTCTTGGCAGAGATGAGAAAAAGCTCACTGTTAGTCTATAAAATGTTTACTGTACCTGTCAGAACAGCTCTCACCAGGAACCATGGTGCACTACTGGTGGGATTGTAAATTAGCACAGCCACCATGGAAAACGTTAGGAGGTTCTTTTAAATACGAAACATAGGACTATCATACCATGTTCACATATGTGTGCATGCTTAGTCCCTAAATTGTGTCTGACTCTTTGGGACCCCATGGACTAGCCTGCCAGGCTCCTCTCTCCATGGGATTTCCCAGGCAAGAATACTGGAGTGAGTTGCCATTTCCTACTCCAGGAGATTTTCCCAAGAGAGGGTTCAAACCTGCATCTCCTATCACTGAGCCACCTGGGAAGCCCCAAAACTGAAGCTGCAAGTCAAAGAGGTGGGTATTGTTGTTACTGTCAAGCAATTTCACCTATGAGTATTTACCCCAAAATAAACAAAAGCTCTAATTTGAAAAGATGTATGTATTGCAATGTTCACTGCATCATTATTTACCAATGGCCAAGATAAGGGTCCACTGATAGAAAACCTCAGATATGCAGATGACACCACCCTTATGGAAGAAAGTGAAGAACTAAAGAGCCTGTTGATGAAAGTGAAAGAGTAGAGTGAAAAAGTTGGCTTGAAGCTCAACATTCAGAGAAAACTAAGGTCATGGCATCTGGTCCCATCACTTCATGGCAAACAGACGGGGAAACATTGAGAGACTTTACTTTCCGGGGCTTCCCTGGTGGCTCAGAGGTTAAAGCGTCTGCCTCCAATGCGGGAGACCCGGGTTCGATCCCTGGGTCGGGAAGATCCCCTGGAGAAGGAAACGGTAACCCACTCCAGTGTTCTTGCCTGGAGAATCCCATGGACGGAGAAGCCTGGTAGGCTCCAGTCCACGGGGTTGCAAAGAGGCGGACACTACTGAGCGACGGAACAGAACGGAAAATCACTGCAGATGGTGACTGAAGCCATGAAATTAAAAGACGCTTGCTCCTTGGAAGAAAAGTTATGACCAACCTAGACAGCATATTAAAAAGCAGAGACGTTACTTTGCCAACAACGGTCCGTTTAATCAAGGCTGTGGTTTTTCCAGTAGTCATGCATGGATGTGAGAGTTGGACTGTAAAGAAAGCTGAGTGCTGAAGAATTGATGCTTTTGAACTGTGGTGTTGGAGAAGACTCTTGAGAGTCCCTTAAGACAGCAAGGAGCTCCAACCAGTCCATCCTAAAGGAAATCATTCCTGAATTCATTGGAAGGACTGATGCTGAAGCTGAAACTCCAATACTTTGGCCACCTGATGCAAAGAACTGACTCATTAGAAAAGACCCTGATGCTGGGAAAGATTGAAGGCAGGAGGAGAAGGGGATTACAGAAGATGAGATGGTTGGATGGCATCACCGACCCAATGGACATGAGTCTGAGTAAACTCTGGGAGTTGGTGATAGACAGGGAGGCCTGGTGTGCTGCAGTTCATGGGGTTGCAAAGAGTTAGGCACAAATGAACTGTACTGAACTGATAGATAAATGGAAAAATAAGATGTGGTATGTGTGAATATACACACACACAGTAGAATATACTCAGCAATTAAAAAAAATAAATAAAATCTTGTCATTTATAACAACATGAATGGATCTAGAGGGCATTATACTAAATGAGGGTTTTCCTTGGTGGCTCAGATGGTAAAGAATATACCTACAAGGCAGGAGATCTGGGTTTGACCCCTGAGTCAAGAAGATCCCCTGGAGAAGGGAATGGCAATCCTTTTCAGTATTTTAGCCTGGAAAATTCCACGGACAGAGGATACAGTCCATGGGATTAGACAGAGAAAGACAAATACCCCACCTATATGTGGAATCTAAAAAAAAACAAAAACCAATGAACAAAATAAAAAGTTTCACAGATACAAAGAACTCCCAGAAGGGAGATGAGGATAGGTGAAGGGGATGAAGAGGAACAAACCTGCAGTAATGCAGTAAATAAATCATGAGGATGTCATGTACAACATAAGGTCAATAACATTGCAATAATGTTGTATGGGGACAGATGGTTACTATACGCTGTTGCAATCATTTCACAATGTATACATATGTCAAATCATAATGTAACATACTTGAAACTAACACAATAGTATATGTCAAACACAGTTCAACTTAAAAAAAAAAGTCTATTGCAATGGTACTGGAATAGGAAAGTTTGGGAAGAAGAAAAAAAAAAATCTAACCCATTATCCTAAGACTCAAAGATGCTCAGGTCAACTGTATATTATTTGAGGGCCCTGACTGTAAGATTTGATGCATTTAGATGGGACAGGACAAATGTAGAAAACAAAACAAATGGTGAGCTCAAAGTGTGAAATCAAGGTGGCTGATAACTATGACTCGCAGGGTAGTCAAGTGTAAAACAGAAAGAATGCAAGAAAAAGCCAGAAATAGAAATAACAGAGCTACTGTGTGGATCACAATAAACTGTGGAAAATTCTGAAAGAGATGGGAATACCAGACCACCTGACCTGCCTCTTGAGAAACCTGTATGCAGGTCAGGAAGCAACAGTTAGAACTGGACATGGAACAACAGACTAGTTCCAAATAGGAGAAGGAGTACGTCAAGGTTGTATATTGTCACCCTGCTTATTTAACTTATATGCAGAGTACATCATGAGGAACGCTGGGCTGGAAGAAGCACAAGCTGGAATCAAGATTGCAGGAGAAATATCAATAACCTCAGATATGCAGATGACACCACCCTTATGGCAGAAAGTGAAGAGGAACTCAAAAGCCTCTTGATGAAAGTGAAAGAGGAGAGTGAAAAGGTTGGCTTGAAGCTCAACATTCAGAAAACGAAGATCATGGCATGTGGTCCCATTACTTCTTGGGAAATAGATGCGGAAACAGTGGAAACCGTGTCAGACATTATTTTTTTGGGCTCCAAAATCATTGCAGATGCTGATTGCAGCCATGAAATTAAAAGATGCTTACTCCTTGGAAGGAAAGTTATGACCAGCCTAGATAGCATATTAAAAAGCAGACATTACTTTGCCAACCGAGGTCCGTCTAGTCAAGGATATGGTTTTTCCTGTGGTCATGTATGGATGTGAGAGTTGGACTGTGAAGAAAGCTGATCGCCGAAGAATTGATGCTTTTGAACTGTGGTGTTGGAGAAGACTCTTGAGAGTCCCTTGGACTGCAAGGAGATCCAACCAGTCCATTCTAAAGGAGATCAATCCTGGGTGTTCATTGGAAGGACTTATGCTAAGGCTGAAACTCCAATATTTTGGCCAACTCATGCGACGAGTTGCCTCACTGGAAAAGACTCTGATGCTGGGAAAGGTTGGGGGTGGGAGGAGAAGGGGACGACAGAGAATGAGATGGCTGGATGGCATCACTGACTCGATGGACGTGAGTTTGAGTGAACTCCGGGAGTTGGTGATGGACAGGGAGGCCTGGCGTGCTGTGGTTCATGGGGTCACAGAGAGTTGGACACGACTGAGTGACTGAACTGAACTGAACTGAACTGAATGGATGGAGAGGTGAAGACAATAATCAGGCAAGAGAAGCAGATGGATTCAAGTATTTTAAGACTAGGCTGGACCAGAAAGGAAGCACCCATGTAATGCATACCACTTAGTGTGATGCCAGGTTGCTGGGGTAGCCTAAACATCTATTATCTTTTAGATCTGTGGGTTAGTTAGTCACGTACAGATGTGAGAGTTGGACCATACAGAAGGCTGAACACCGAAAAATTGATGCTTTCGAACTGTGATGCTGAAGACTCTTGAGAGTCCCTTGGACTGCAAGGAGATCAAACCAGTCAATCCTAAGGGAAATCAACCCTGAATACTCACTGGAAGGACTGATGCTGAAGCTGAAGCTCCAATACCCGATTCAAAGAGCCGACGAACTGGGGAAACCCTGATGTGGGCAAGATTAAGGGCAAAAGGAGAAGGGGGCGACGGAGGACGAGATGATTGGATGGCATGACCAACTCAATGGACATGAGTTTGAGCAAACCCCAGGAGACAGTGAAGGACAGATAAGCCTGGCGTGCTGCAGTCCATGGGCTTACAGAAGCTAGACACAGCTTAGCGACTAAACAACTATTGTGATGCGGTGATGACACAGTATCATCTGTCTTCATTTCTTAGCACTTACACAACTTCCTCAGTGTCCTTTGTTTAAATACAGATCTGTTTTAGAAAGAAACTTTGTGTCTTTCCCTTTGCAAAGGTTAATTTGTTGACACATTACCAGTTTGACAGTCCACTAGAAATTTCCTTGTTCCCCAAACTGACTTAAAAAAATAAAACAAACCCCAACAACAATAATAAAATACTTTGTTATGCTCTTCCCTGGCTTAGAAAATGAGAAGCAGACAAATGCAGAGATGCTCCAAAACTATATAAATCAGATCTCTTAGTTGCAGAGACAGAAACTCAATCTGATCACTTTAGGAGAAAAGCAAAATTTCTTAGAAGGCTCATGTCACCATGAGAAGGTAATTGGTGCAGCCAGACTCAAGGGTAACATTGAAAGCAGAAACTTAATCTTCATCAGGGCTCCACTTTATCTACTTTCTCACACAATCTCAGCCCACTTTTCTCCACACGAAACAGGGCACATTTAGACTTCCTAATTTCACCACTGTAGAGCGACTGGGAGCTTTCTCTGGTACGTTTCAAAAATCCTCGGGAAAAGCACTGAATGGCTTCATTTTGGCTAATGAATCATGGCCTTTTCCCCTGCCTCCCTCCCATTTAAAAAGTACTATAATAAAATGCCTGTCAATACAATGATGAAAAGATGAGAGAGAGCAGTGTGGAGGAAGATCATGACAGAAATGGGGATGCAGTCAAATGATAATGCCGACTTTTTTTTACATACTTACAGCACAGACTGGGGGATGCCACTAGCTTTTTATAAAATCTCCAGAGACTCTCCTCAGTCCATGGTATGTACCTCACATTGCAACCTGGCTTTAAAAGCCCTTAATCCCTTCCAGCCTTCTCTCCCCCTGCTCTGCAGTGATGCAAGAGCACAGGACCTCTTGCCACTCTCTGATTATCTTCAGTGTGTTTCTTTTCACTTGCTTTCAGTCAATTCTTTCCTCTGTTGGAGATGATCTACTCCATAATCCCCACTATGCTTGGCTCAAAAACAACCTTCTCAAAGACGTCTGCACCCTAATCCTTGAAATCTGTGAATGGCACCTTATAAGGCAATACATATCCTTATATCCTTGCAGATGTGATTCAATTAAGGATCGTGAGATGGGGAGACAATTTTGGATTATCCAGGTGGGCCCTAAATTTAATCACAGGTGTCCTTATAAGAGGAGGCAGAGGTAGATTATACACACACAGAGAAGGCCATGTAAAGATGGATCAGAGACTTATTTGGAAATGCCAGTCATGAAGTTTAGGGTGATGTGGCCATAAGACAAGGAGTTACAGCAGGTATCAGAAGCTGGAAGAGGCTAGGAATGGACTTTCTCTAGGGGGTTGGGGGGGGGGGGACTGTAGTCCTGGTGGTAGCTTAATTTTGACTCAGTGGATCCTGATCTTGGATTCTGGAGCCTAGAACTGTGAGAGTAACTGTCACTATACTACAATCAAGTTTGTGGCAATTGTTATACCTGATGAGACATACCTTAGACTGAACATCTAAGCAACATTCTCAGATTCTAAGTAACCTTTCCTTCCTCTGTTCTCACTCTGACCTCTCTCCTCTTCATCACAATTTCTATGGCACATGTATAATGTCTGTTCTCAGTTTTCTTTTAGAACCTGAACTGTGTCTCATGTGTTATCTTTCAGGTTGCCCAGAAAAAAAATACACGTATATCTGTATATGTATCTATTTATTTGTATTCAAATCTTAGATTCTCAGTAAAATATATTCATTGAGTTATCAATAATTTTGCTTGGGAAGATACAGTACAATGATTGAAGACACTTGACAGTGTGACTAGAGAAAATTACCAAACCCTCCAAGGCTGCATATTCTTACCAGTAAATTGGAGAAGACAAAACAGTGCTAACAACATACAGTTGTTACAAGGATTAAATAAGATATCATGTAAAGCACATGGTGATCACTCAAAATGTTTATTATTATTGCTTGACTTAAAAAATATATAAAATCTATTATGATATTATAGGAGATCAGTTACGCCAACCCAATCCATGCTACTTTGACATAGGATCATTGTGAAATAAAGGAAATTGTGAAGAGGCACACGCAAGAAAGGGTTTCCCTGACGGCTCAGCAGTAAAGAATTTGACTGCAATTCAGGAGATGCGGGTTTGATTCTTGGGTAGAAGAGTTCCCCTGGAGGAGGAAATGGCAACCCACTCCAGGATTCTTGCCTGGGAAACCCCATGATGAGAGGAGCCTCCAGGGCTACAGTCCAACGGGCCACAAAGAGTCTGATGTGACTGAGCATGCACACAGAAGAAAATGTTTGCCCTCCCCCTTCCACCTGGATGAATAGGACAATTCTTAATCACCAGAGATAATTGTAGACTCTCATCAGCTGAGATAGCACCAGACTCTACAAACCTTGTTAATTCAACCCGTTTTCATTCCTAAACTCCTTCTCCTTTGTCGAGTCCCTTCTCTACAAATCTACTGTTGTTTGTTAAGATGCTATTTATAAGCTCAATTTCTAATGACTCCTCTGAGGTACTAATCTCACTGAGTTCTCCTGTGTGTATACACAACAAGCATGATGAACAGTTTCTGTTTTGCTCTTGTTTTAACCTTTCTTTTCAGTCTAATTCTTAGGGCCTCAGTCACAAAACCTAGGATAGAGGAAAAAGTTGACTTTTCCCCTCCCCTATAATATCTTCAACTGGCTCAAATATCTCTTAAATAGTTGCCAGGTAAATCACAAAATTAAAGTGTTTGCAACATGCTATTTTACAGAAGACTTTTATTTAGAGTTCATAAATACACACTCCAGTTCAGTTCAGTCGCTCAGTCGTGTCCGACTCTTTGCAACCCCATGGATCACAGCACGCCAGGCCTCCCTGTCCATCACCAACTCCCGGAGTTCACTCAAACTCATGTCCATCGTGTCAGTGATGCCATCCAGCCATCTCATTCTCTGTCGTCCCCTTCTCCTCCTGCCCCCAATCCCTCCCAGCATCACAGTCTTTTCCAGTGAGTTGCATGAGGTGGCCAAAGTATTGGAGTTTCAGCTTTAGCATCAGTCCTTCCAATGAACACCCAGGATTGATCTCCTTTAGAATGGACTGGTTGGATCTCCTTGCAGTCCAAGGGACTCTCAAGAGTCTTCTCCAACACTACAGTTCAAAAGCATCAATTCTTCGGCACTCAGTTTTCTTCACAGTCCAACTCTCACATCCATACATGACCACGGGAAAAACCATAGCCTTGACTAGATGGACCTTTGTTGGCAAAGTAATGTCTCTGCTTTTTAATATGCTATCTAGGTTGCTCATAACTTTCCTTCCGAGGAGTAAGCGTCTTTTAATTTCATGGCTGCAATCACTCCGCAGTGATTTTGGAGCCCAAAAAAATAATGTCTGACACTGTTTCCACTGTTTCTCCATCTATTTCCCATGAAGTGATGGGACCAGATGCCATGATCTTAGTTTTCTGAATGTTGAGCTTTAAGCCAACTTTTTCACTCTCTTCTTTCACTTTCATCAAGAGGCTTTTTAGTTCCTCTTCACTTTCTGCCATAACGGTGGTGTCATCTGCATATCTGAGGTTATTGATATTAAGAATACACAATAAGAAAGCAAACAACTCCATTGAAAAAGGGCAAAAATTCTGATAGTCACTTCACAAAAGGCATATGAAAGGCCAAAAGGCACACATAAAGATGCTCAACATCATTAGTCATCAGGGAAATGCAAATTAAAACCACAGTGAGCTTCCACTAGATACCCATCAAAATGGCTAAATTTATAGATACTGTATGTTGACAAGGATGTGAGGCAGCTAGAACTCTTGTACAACCCTGGAAGAAATGTGAAATGATACAACCACTTTGGAAAACTGCCTAACGATTACTTTAAAAATTAATATAAATCTACCACACAACCCAATGATTCCACTGTTAGGTATTTAAACAAGAGAAATGAAAACCTATGTCCACACAATCACATGTACTCAATGTTCATAATAACTTTACTCCAAATAGCTAAAACCTGGAAATAATACATGAGTCCATCAGCAGGTGAATGAATGGTTAAACAAACAATATATCCATGCAACAGGATTCTTTTCAGCAGTAAAAAGGAATGAGCTCAAAAAACAACATAGGTCACTTTAAAATCATTATGCACGTGGAAGAACCCATACACAAATGAGTATATAGTACATGATCCACTTAGATAAAACAACAATTTAAAAAAGCAAAATAATCTATGGTGACAAAGAGCAAGTTAGAAGAGCGACAAACGAACTGTGAAGGAACATGAAGCATCTTTCAGGGGTGATGGAAATATTCTATATGCTGATTGTGGCAGTGGTTTTATGGTATATACATTTAAAAATAATTATTGAATTGTATACGCTATGGTTTCAGTTCAGTTCAGTCGCTCAGTCGTGTCCGACTCTTAGCGACCCCATGAATCACAGCACGCCAGGCCTCCCTGTCCATCACCAACTCCCGGAGTTCACTGAAACTCATGTCCACAGAGTCGGTGATGCCATCCAGCCATCTCATTCTCTGTCGTTCCCTTCTCCTCCTGCCCCCAACCTTTCCCAGCATCAGAGTCTTTTCCAGTGAGTCAACTTGTTGCATGAGGTGACCAAAGTATTGCAGTTTCAGCTTTAGCATCAGTCCTTCCAATGAAAACCCAGGACTGATCTTCTTTAGAATGGACTGGTTGGATCTCCTTGCAGTCCAAGGGACTCTCAAGAGTCTTCTCCAGCACCACAGTTCAAAAGTTTACTGTGCCATTATAAAGCTGATTTTAGAAAGCTAACAGGGTAGTTTATTAGAAAACTAAAGATACTCTTACCATAAAATCTAGCAATCACTCTTCTTGGTATTTACCTAAAGGAGTTGAAAAATTAAGTCCATATAAAATTCTATATAAATGTTTAGAGCATCTTTATTCATAATTTCTAAAACTTGGAAGCAACCAGGATAGATGAATGGATCAGTTGTGGTACATCCAAATAATGGAATACTCTTCCATGCAAAAAAGAAATGAGCCATTATGCAAAGAAAAGACACTGAAGAAAATGCATATTACTAAGTGAAAGAAGCCAATTTGAAAAAGCCACATGTGTTATGATCACAAATGTATACCTTTTGGAAAAGGCAAAATCAGACAGCAAAGGATTAGTGGTTTAGAGAACTTAAGAACGAAGGAGGGACAGACAGGTAGAAGACAGAGGATTTTAGGGCAGTGAAACTGTTCTGTGTCATACTGTAAAATGGATTCATGTAAGTATACATCTGTCAAAACACACAGAACGCACAACACCAAGAGTGAACCCTAATGTAAATTGTGGACTTTGTGTGAACATAATGTATGAAGGTAGTTTCAATGTTTGTAACTAAATACACCACTCAGGTGAGGGATGTTGACAGTAGGGGAGGGATGCATGTGTCAGGCCAGGTGACACATGGGAACTCTTACTGCTCAATTTTGATCTGAAGCTATAAAGGCTTCCCTGGTGGCTCAGCTGGTAAAGAATCCACCTGCAATGTGGGAGACTGGGGTTCGATCCCTGGGTTGGGAAGATTCCCTGGAGAAGGGAACGGCTACCCACTCCAGTATGCTGGCCTGGAGAATTCCATAGACTATACAGTCCATGGGATTGCAAAGAGTCAGATATGACTGAGCAACTTTCACTCACTTCACTATAATGCTCGAAAACATACAGTTTATTAAAATTTTAAAAAATTAAAGAAAAAAGAGCTGCCAGGACATTGTTAAACCATGTCCTCTCTCTCCCTTTGGACAAAATGCAGCCCAAGTAAGCAGACACTAACAGAATTATCTCACAGATACTAAATGTTTTCTAAGGTAGGGCTCTCAATTTAAAGAAGCAGACAGATTACATTATTTTGCCACTAGATGGCACAGGAAAATAACAGAATGTCCCTGTAATGGAAAAACTGACAGTGGAAATGCAAAGTAAAGAAACAGACTTAAAAGACTGAACATGATATAAAACACTCATACAGGTTGCCCAGATTCAATAATGATATCAAGATTTGCCTCATTTGCTTCGTCTCTCCTCCTTTTCCTTTCCTTTGGCATATATCTATGCAAAATATTGATATTCTCTTGATAACTTCAATGTCATCATCACACTGACAGTAATTCCTTAATATCATCTAATACCCAATCCACCATCATATTTCTCTAAATGTCTTTAAAAATATCTCTTTACATTTCTGTTGATTGGATCAAGCCCCTAAACAAGGTCCATACATCATTCTGGTGGTTGTGCTTTTGAATGCTCTTTTCATCTCAGAGAAGTCCCTCTGAAATACTACCCGCCCCCACTTTTCCCCAAGCTACTGACTTGTTGAAGAAACCAAGTTAGGAATCAACCTGTGGTTATGACCCACATCTTGCATTTGTTTGCTTTTCCAATTCGTCTTATAATCTGGCCCTCAATCCACTGTATTTCCTACAATTGGAAGTCATGGGGCCTGCACTTACAGTCACTAGATTACATTCTTTCTTTTTTTTTTTTTTTTTGCTTTTGTGTGCTTTTAATTTCAAGTTCTAATTTAATTCAATTCTAACTTCAAGTTTTTCCAAAAACAAGGCCCCAGGAAACCCCAGGTTCAACATGCTCCTGGGCTTGGTCCACTGCTATCTTGTATTCATAGCTAAGTGTTCAGTCACCAACAGTAAAGCCCAGGACAGACGTGATAAAAGAGGACTTCCTCCTTCACGGTGTGATCCTTTTGCTGGTTTCAGAGGTGGACAGTGGTCATCACAGAAAACACACAGGAACTCTTCCTTGGAACTGAGGAGGGATGCAGTGCCTGCTGTGAACTGTGCCATGTTTCCCCTGACCCTTTCCCCCAGTTTCTGAAGATATATTCTAGCAGGAAACAATCTTCCTTGAAGATACTGAGTGACAATTCCATAAAACAAAAACACATGCCTCCAGTACACTTTTCAGGGACGCTGGGTTTAGTTCAGCTGCCGGATGAGCTGATTGATGCGTTCACCTCGATAGCCGGGTCAGCCCACTTCCTTGAGGAAGCCCACTCTATTCTTGGTAGCGTGACAGGCCACTGAGAGTTGGAAAGGGCGCAGGAACCTTGAGATCGCCAGGAAATTCTTTCCCGGGAAGGCAATTTCATGAATGAGGTCTTCCAAGCAAATGACATCAAACTTCCTCAGGTGCTCCTCAATAGCTGTGTTGTCTGTCAGAGGGATGACTTTGTTCTTGACCTTTGCTTGTCCACGTTTCAAGATGAGTTCCCGAACAGACTTCAGATTTGGAAATCCCCAGGTCACATAAGGATCCACAATACGAAGCGTCTTTATGGTTTTAGGGGTCACTTTCACAAAAACACCACTGAAAATCTTATTCAGGCGAAGTCTGGCAATGGTCCTTTGCACCAGTGAACTCACCCCATTAATCCTTTCAATGCGAACAACAAAGGCCAGGGAATGTCTGTCTGGTGCCTCCAAGCCGTGGGGTTTCACTTTTAGCCGTCTGAGTCGCGCTCTGTCCCGTAGCTGCCGCCAGGAATCATGGACAAACCATTCTAGTCGCTTAAACTTGACTTGTTTTCCTTTCCTCTGCTCCTTCCTTTGCAAAAGCGCCTGTTTTGCCTGGGTGGCTTTGAGGGCCTGATAAGCCTTCCTCTTTTTCAAAAGATTCTCTGGAACCAAAGGGATCTTTCTTCTTGGTTTTTCCTCCGCCATTTTTCCAACGCTGCAGCTGCTATTCATGCTTAGTTCCACCCCGTAGGGCCGAGAGAAGCCTCTCTATGTTTACTCGACCATAGAGACGTCTACTCCAGCTCAAGGCGGGGCGGGAGGGCGGCCCGAGCCGTCTCAGCAGTAGTAACTGCTGAGGTTTTGTTAGCCTTGATTCCTGCCAAAAGTTACACAAGGCTGCCTTCGCACTTCTTGGAAGCTTTTCGGAGCCGTGTCATCTTCAGAATCCTGTCCTTTCCATTCCAAGTGTACTCGCTTTAGTGCTGGAGGCCGGGATGTAAATAATCATCGAGATGCTTCCCACAATCTACATTCTTTCTTGAGCAGAGGGAGCCAGACGTTTAGAATGCATGCCAGAGCTAGAAAGGGGTAAATGTGGTATTTTGACTTTGGGCAAGATACTAAACCTATTTAAGCCTCCACTGTTTCATATGTAAAAAGAATTATAGCAAATCATAGCGTTAAGAATTTTATAAATATAAAGTGAAATAAGGGGACTGGATCAAGATGACATGAAGCACACCTCCCCTAACAAACACATCAAAAATACATCCACATGTGGGACAATTCTCATGGAAGACTAACTGGAAACTAACAAAAGAACACCTATACAACCAAAGCTATAAGAAAGATTTCCATCTAATGGGGTGGGATGGAAAAAAAGCTTAGGGTTGGGAGCTCTGCAACGTGAGGGATCTGAAAGATCTGAGAGAACTTTTACCCAGCAGAGCAAGCAGGCTGAGTCACAGACTGGTTGTCCCAGTCCCAGAATCTTACATGGAGGAGACAAGCCCCCTGGCTACAGAGAGAATTGTTGAGACACACAGAAGGGCTGGAGAAGCCTACACTCTACCCGTGAAGAGTATATGGTGGCGACCTGCCAATAAGCAGGACAGAGAGACTTCTGTACTGGTGGCTGCTGGCTCCCAACATTTCCTAACCCAAGCAAGAAGAAGACCCCAGCCCTACCCACTCCACATCAGAGCCAAGCACTGGATCTGGGGCAGATAGGTCCTGGGAGAAGACTTTACTTAGGGAAACAGATGGTGTAGGGGCCTGGGGCATGGTCTAACTGGAATGGTGGCCCTTGTTAGCACTTACTCCTGCAGCACCTGGGAATCTACGTGACCAGCATGATGGGATCCCTTTCCTAGCCACGTGAGTATACCAGCCTCACCCACCATACCAGAACTCAGCACTGCATGTGGGGCAGACAGGTCCCAGGAGAAGACTGCCACAGAGGCAGCCAAGGTCTCTGCTGGCAGCATCATCACTTCATTTCCTACAGCCACAATGCCCTGACCCCAGTCCCAGTCAAGTGAGGGCCTGGCTTGCCCACTCCATGCCACAGCCTTGCACTAGATCAGTGATGATAACAAGGGGGAATGGACACTGGAGCCACAGATACCTATTCAGGAGGCGCATCAGACTTCTGTGAGTACACAGAAGGCCTCACTTTCTCCAGCAATCCCCTCCTTTAGAGCAGGGCACATACTCAGGGGAAGGGAGTCTGACTGAGCCCAAACCTCAGGGCTTCTACACCAACAACTAGGGAGGAGACCCTGCCCCTCACAGGGTGGCAAAGCTGCAGAGCAACAGGAAGTCCTGTGTCACACACTGCAAAGGCTTTAGATCCAACATCAACCACAATCCCTAATAAGGAGATAGCAGCCAGCACACCCAGAGGAGAGACCTGATATCCATTATCAAAACCAGCCCCTGCACAAAGACAGTCTACACAGGGATGCTCCAACATAAAAACACCCCTACAGGACCACAACAGATAACTGTTTCAGTTCACAGAGACAGAGAAAGTTAAGTAAAATGAAAAGGTAGAGGAAATTCTCCCAATTAAAAGAGGAAGAGAATTCCTTGAAAGAATAATGAAACAGAAAATTGTGTGTATGTTCTTAGTTGCTTAGTCACGTCTGACTCTTTGCAATCCCATGCACTGTAGCCCACCAATATCTCTGTCCACAGAATTTTCCAAGCAAGAATACTGGAGTCAGTTGCCAGTTCCTACTCCTGGAGATCTTCACCGCATGGGAATCAAACCTGTGTCTCTTTTATCTATGGCATTGGGAGGCAGAGTCTTTATCACTGGGCCACCTGGGAAGCCTGATAATTGGTCTACCAAACACTGAATTCAAAGAGTTAATAATAAGAATGCTAACTGAATTAAGAAAGAGAACTGGTCTAAACACAGATTATTTCAACAAAGAACAACAGAACCTATAAAGAAGACCCAATCAAAATTAGATAACTGAATTTCTGAGATAAAAAGCACTCTGGAAGCAATGAATAGCTGTCTTAAATTACGTAGAAGAAATGATCTAGAAGATAGAATAAATCACCCAATCACACAACAAACAGAAAAATAAAAACAAAAAGAAAGCAACATACAAGATTAATAAAATATAAAGTGTGCCAACCTTTGTATAACAGGAGTTCTAGAAGGTGAAGAAAGACAAAAGGGGATCAAAATGTATTTTAAGGAAGTATGGCAGAAAAATTTCCAACCCTAAAGAAGCAAACAGATATCCAGGTACAGGAAGCACAGAGAATCCCCAAAAAGATGAACCTAGACAGACACACAGTAAGACAGATAATTAAAATGGCAAAAGCAAAAGAGAGAATCAAAAGGCAGCAAGGGAAAAAAAAGAATCATGTACAAGGGAACACCTATAAGACTATTCAACAGGTAGTTCAGTTCAGTTGCTCAGTTGTGTCCGACTCTCTGCAACCCCGACTACCATCAACTGTCCATCACCAACTACCAGAGTGTGCTCAAACTCATGTCCATCAACAGGGAGAGGACCCAAATAAAACACAAAGTCAAAAACAGGAAATCTCAATACCACAAAGATCAAAAGACAAAAATAAAAAATCAAAAGAGAAGACTATGAATGGTTACATGCCAACAAATTGGACAACTTAGAAAAAATGGACCAATTTCTAGACCCATATGGCTTGCCAAGATTGAGTCAAAAAGAATTTAGCCAGACCATCACTAGAAGTGAAATAGAATCTGTAATAAACAAAACTCCCTTCGTTCCCTGGTGGCTCAGTGGTAGAGAAGCCACTCGTCAATGCAGGATACAAGGATTAGATCTCTGTTCTGGGAAGATCCCACATGCTGCAAAACAACTAAGTTCACAGCTGTGCCACAACTACTGAGCCTGTGCTCCAGAGCTCAGGAACTGCAACTGCTGAAGTCCGGGTGCTCTAGAGTCTATGCTCTGAAACAAGAGAAGCCACCACAGTGAGAAGCCCGTGAATCACAACTAGAAAGTAGCCCCTGCTCACTGCCAACTAGAGCAAAACTGCATGTAGCAATGAAGACCCAGCACAGCCAAAAATAAATTACATTAAAAAGGAAAAAAAACTCCCCTCAAACAAGTCTAGGACCTGATGGCTTCAGTGGGAAATTTTACCAAACAAATAAAGACGAACTTATTATTTTCAAAGTATTTAAAAAAAAAAAAGAAAAGAAGAGGCAAAACTCCCAAGTTCACTCTACAATGCCACCATTACTCTGATACCAAAACCAGACAGTCACTAACAAAACAAGAAAATTATTACAGGCCAGTATCCTTGATGAATAGGGCTTCCCTGATAGTTCAGTTAAAGAATTTGCCTGCAATGCAGGAGACCCCGGTTCAATCCCTGGGTCGGGAAGATCCACTGGAGAAGGGAAAGGCTACCCACTCCAGTATTCTGGCCTGGAGAATTCCATGGCCTGTATAGTCCATGGGGTCACAGAGAGTCGGACACGACTGAGTGACTTTCACTTTCACACCCTTGATGAATACAGAGGCAAAAATCCTCAACAAAATACTAGCTAACAGAATCCAATAATACATAAAAAGGATCACACACCATGATCAAGTTGGGTTTATTCCAGTGTTACGTGGATAATTCAACACATACAAATCAATGTGATACATCATTTCAACAAAAGGAAACACAGAAACCACATCTATTCTCAGTAGCTGCA
Organism: Moschus berezovskii; assembly: GCF_049115385.1. NCBI lineage: Eukaryota > Metazoa > Chordata > Mammalia > Artiodactyla > Moschidae > Moschus > Moschus berezovskii. The sequence goes on from NC_142463.1 coordinate 67,500,417, forward strand.
GAAAAAGCATTTGACAAAACACAACATGAATTCATGATAAACACTCTTCTTAAAGTGGGTATAAAGGGTACATATCTCAACATAATACAGGTCATTTATGACAAACCTATAGCCAATGTAATATTCAACACTGAAAAGCTAAAAGCATTCCTGCTAAATTCAGGAACAGGACAAGGATGTCCACTCTCACTGCTTTTATTTAACACAGGATTGAAAGTCATAGACAAAGCAGTCAGACAAGAAAAATAAACTAAAAAATTGGAAGGGAAGAGGTCAATTTGTCTATAGTTGTAGATGATAACAATACTCTATATAGAGAAACCTAAAGTCTCCACAGAAAACCTATTAGAACTAATAAATGAATTCAGAAAAGTTGCAGCATACAAGATTAATACACAGAAATCTGTTGCTGTTAGTCACTAATAATGAAATATCAGAAAACAAAAGTAAAAAAACTCCCATTAAAAATCACATCAAAAACATAAAGGACTAATAAGAAACTTACCAAGGAGGTGAAAGACTTGAAATTGAAGATGATTTAATTACATGTAAAGATATCTTGAGCTCTTGTAATGGAATAATTAATATTCTTAAAGTGACCATAGTACCCAAAGCAATCTACAGAATTTTTATCAAAATATACATGACATACAGAACTAGAACAAATAATCTTAAATTTACATGAGACCACAAAAGATCCAGAATTGACAACACGATCTAGAGAAAAAAGAAAAAAGCTGAAGGTATAACCCTCCTAACTTCAGACTATACTAGAAAGCTACAGTAAGCAAAACAGTGTGGTATTGACACAAAAACAGATAAACAGGTTGAAGGAAGAAACTAGAGAGTCCAGAAATAACCCACTCAGCTTTGGTCAGCTAATCTATATAAAGGAGAAAGATCATACATGGAGAAAAGACAATCTCTCCAATAAGTGGTGCTGGGAAACTGGACAGCCAAATGTAAAACAATGATATTAGAACATTCTCTCACTCCATAAACAAAAACAAACTCAAAATGACTTAAAGACCTAAATGTTAAGACATGATACCATAAAATACTAAGAGAACATACGTGAAACAGTCTTTGACATAAGTCATAGCAATATTTCCTTAGTCTTCCAAGGCAAAAGAAATAAAGAAAAAAATTAACAAATGGGACCTAATCAAAATTAAGTTTTTGCACAGCAACAGAAACCATTAATAAAATGAAAAGACAACCTACAGAATGGGAAAAAAATACTTGCAAATGATGTAACCAACAAGGAGTTAACAGCCAAAATATACAACCAGCTCACACAACTCAGTATCAGAAAAACAAAACCCAATCAAAAAATGGGCAGAAGACCTGAATAGATATTTTTCCAAAGAAGATATAGAGAGAGATGGCTACTAGGCACATAAAAAGATCCTCAACATCTCTAGCTAACAGAAAAATGTAAAACAGAAGCACAGTGAGCTATCAACTCATAGTGACCAGAAGGGCTATAATCAAAAATGTCTATAAATAATAAATGTGTAGAAAAAGGAATCTTTGTACCCTTTCTACCAATCTTTGTTGGTAGAAATGTAAATAGGTACAGCCAGTATGGAAAACAGTATCAGTTCAGTTCAGTTCAGTCGCTCAGTCGTGTCCGACTCTTTGCGACCCCATGAATCACAGCACGCCAGGCCTCCCTGTCCATCATCAACTCCCGGAGTTCACCCAAACTCATGTCCATCGAGTCGGTGATACCATCCAGCCATCTCATTCTCTGTCGTCCCCTTCTCCTCCCACCCCCAATCCTTCCCAGCATCAGAGTCTTTTCCAGTGAGTCAACTCGTCGCATGAGGTGGCCAAAACAGTATGGAGGTTCCTTAAAAAATTAAAAATAAAACTACTATATGATCCAGCAAGTCCACTCCTGGGTATATACCTGGGGGGGAAAAACACCTCTAATTCAAAAGGATGCATGCTTCTCAATGTTCATAGTATCACTATTTATAACAGCCAAGACATGGATGGCACCCAAGCACCATCATGTCAACAGATGACTGGCTTAAGAAGATGTGGTATACATATAAAGGAATATAATTCTCTATAAAAAAGAATGAAATACCAACACTTGCAGCAATATGGATGGACCTAAAGAATATTATGCTTAGTAAAGTAAATCAGACAGAGAAAAACAAATACTATATGATAGCACTTATATGTGGAATCTAAAAACTAATTAATCTAAAAACAAACTTGTGGTTATCAAAGCAGGTGGGGTGAAATGAGGAGTGTGTGATTAACAGATACAAACCACTACACAGAAAATAGATAAGCAGTAAGGATTTGCTGTATAGCACAGGGAATTATACCCAATATCCCATATAATCTGTAATGGAATATAACCTGTAAAAAAAAAAACTGAAGCACTATGCCACATATCTGAAACTAACACAATATTGTAAATCAACTATACTTCAATTGAAAAAAATAAATAGAGATAATGAATAAAATGCCCTGCACTATGCCTGACAAGGATATGGTTTTTCCAGTGGTCATGTATGGATGTGAGAGGTGGACTCTAAAGAAAGCTGAGTGCTGAAGAACTGATGCTTTTGAATTGTTGGAGAAGACTCTTGAGAGTCCCTTGGACTGCAAGGAGATCCAACCAGTCCATCCTAAAGGAGACCAGTCCTGGGTGTTCATTGGACGGACTGATGTTGAAGCTGAAACTCCAATACTTTGGCCACCTGATATGAAGAGTTGACTCACTGGAAAATACCCTGATGCTGGGAAAGATTGAAGGTGGGAGGAGAAGGGGACAACAGAGGATGAGATGGTTGGATGGCATCACTGACTCAAGAGTTTGGGTAAACTCTACGAGTTGGTGATGGACAGGGAGGCCTGGTGTGCTGCAGTCCATGAGGTTGCAAAGAGTCGGATACAACTGAGTGACTAAACTGAACTGATGCCTGACGTATAGACAGGCAAGCAGCTGTCCAGTGAAAGTCAGTTCTAGCTAATGACAAGAGATCATTTCAGCTTATATAACACAAATACTCACTCTAATAAAATAATTACAAATAGCCATGAAAAATTGTCTTTTTCAAACACTGCAGAGTATGTGCAATTTTATTTCTATAAGTGACTAAGCAATACCTACAGCAGAAGTAGAGACTCCGAGGATTTTTGAAGCACAAACTGTCTTCAGGAATTCAGGTCTACTGCTAAGGGTGCAGAGTCTCCCCCAGGCCAAAAACATGCTACAGAATAAAAGAAAAAAATGTAAAGGGAGTAAATGTATACTTATACCACTATTAAACACAGCTACCCAACAGACCATAATCTTGTATAAAAATAGAAATTAACTTCTTCTATAGCTGAGTTTTCTATGATATAATCTCTCATTATGAGAAATGTTCCGATCATAATAGAATTATTCCTTATACAAATTTACACGTGTCATTTTAAACTAGATCTGTAAGGATATGATGAATTTAAAAAATAAAGCTCTACTTTAGAGCTTTAAACTACAGGAAGTAAAAGTTCCATTTCCAATAGCCATAAAATCCAGAATGTTTCGATCTAAGAACTACCGAAATTCAGAATCATCTGGAGAAGTCACTAGTAAAAGCACAATTCGTAACAGTAAATTAAAGTAGTTAGAAGCAGGTTATTTAGAAAGCTGTTTGAAAAGGACTATAGTAGATCCTTGAGTAATAAAAAGAATATATGAATGAATCTTCCCTTATTTTTTCAGATGGTACTTCCCTCACCATTTCTATAATCAGCAAGCCCCATTAAGAGATTCCAGCTACCTAGCAGGCATGCATTCTGAATTACTTCTCTACCTGATTCTGAATTATTTTTCTACCTGTAAGGAAATTATTATCACCATGGGTCAATAGAGGGAGATCAAAGCAAAATGGACTTCTCTTATGATACTGCCACTTACAAGCAAAAGAATTCAGGGCAGTAGAAACTTCCCATAAGGTTTTACTCCAACAATGTTCTATCAGTGGAGGGCATTTCCTTTATCTTTAATAATCAAACTTAAAAAAAGAAAAAAAGACATACTTTATGGATTCAAACCGCCTACTGAAACTAATTATGAATTTCCTTGTGACCAAAATTTGAAGGCTACAGAAAGCTTTAGATGTGAAAAATAACATATTTGATGTTTCTAAAAAAAGTAAAATAGAAAATCCTGACCTTGTCAACAAAATCTCAGCTTAAATGACAGCCTCTTAGCCATTCTACATGAGCCTAGGTTAACTCTGCAAAGCACTTTGTTTGGCTGACAACTCACTCACTCATTTGGTAATTTAATGTAAGTGCCATGAGTAGGGGCCTGGTGTGTTTAGTTCACTTCTCTGGTACACAGGAGGCATGTTATAAATAAATGTGTCAAATGAATGAACACATGAAATCACCATATAAATTAACGATTTAAGCGAACTATTTATAATGAGTCCTTTTATGAAATAGTGATTCTTTTGTAAATAACGACTTCTTACGTTTCTTTCAAGTCAAAAAATAAAGAAAAGTGAAGTCGCTCAGTCGTGTCCGACTCTTCGGGATCCCATGGACTGTAGACTACCAGGCTCCTCCATCCATGGGATTTTCCAGGCAAGAGTACTGGAGTGGGTTGCCATTGCCTTCTCCAGGGGATTTTGCTGACCCAGGGATCGAACGTGGATCTCCCACACTGTAGGATTTATAGTCTGAGCCACCAGGGGAGTCTCTTTCAAGTCAAAGTTTTCTTAAAACAAGAAATGCCTATTCTTGGGTCATTAGTAGTTTTGTTCAGGAATAAAATATTAATGGGATTAGGCAGCAGGGACAGTTCTGAGGAAAGGTATTACTGAACAACAGTAACTATGTTGAACAATCTTCACTCAGTATCAAGAAGTTATTTGAATTCAGACAATATATTTTTCAACAAACGAATACCCAATTATTTAAGTTCAGCCCAATTTTTTTGGTATTAAGGAGAGTATAAGTAAAATATTTTCTTGCAAGTAGACAAGTGAGAGAAACCTTTCCTATGTTCTTCACGTAAATGAGGGTGGGGGGCTGAGAGGGGAGCAAACAAGACTAGGAATCAGGATGTGCTGTGCTTTGCTTAGTCATTCAGTCATATCCAGCTCTTTGTGAACCTATGGACTGTAGCCCACCAGGCTCCTCTGTCCATGGGAATTCTCCAGGCAAGAATACTGGAGTGGGTTGCCATGTCCTCCTCCAGGGGATCTTCCCAACCCAGGTGTCCCACATTGCAGGCAGATTCTTTACTGTCTGAGCCACCAGAAAGAAAGAAAAAGAACGAAATAGAAGTCGCTCAGTCATGTCTAACTCTTTGCAACCCCATGGACTGTAGCCTACCAGGCTCCTCCGTCCATCGGATTTTCCAGGCAAGAATACTACAGTGGGATGCCATTTCCTTCTCCAGGAGGTCTCTCCGACTCAGGGATTGAACCCAGTCTCCCACATTGTAAGCAGACGCTTTACCGTCTGAGCCACCAAGGAATTCACCAACAGGGAAGTCCATAAATACTGGAGTGGGTAGCCTATCCCTTCTCCAGGGGATCTTTCCAACCCAGGAATCAAACTAGGGACTCCTGCATTACAGGTGGATTCTTTACCAGTTGAGTTACAAGGAATCAGGGTACCTGGATTCTAATCAATATTTTTGGTATTAAAAAAAATTTTTCTATTTTCAGACAATTCCCTAACTCCTGCAGGGCCTTAGTTTCCTCATATTTCTGACCAGAAAAATAAATGAATCCTTGCAGGTAACCTCAGAAAGTACTGTTAAGTCACTGGCTGATTGTGTGTGACCTCAGATAGCAAGTCTTGAGAGAATTCCCCTAAGATTGGGTAAGCCATGCCTTCTGGCCACCAGACCTCAGTACTGATTGCCCCTAGGGAGCTGACACTAAATCTACTGGTTTTCATCTGGAAATTCAAAGCCTAAATCCCATCCCTCTCCCATTTTCCATTGCACATTACCTCCATATTGCAATGTATTGCCTGGAAACTGACACAGCTCTTCATTGCTCTTTCACTTATCAAACTCTACTGTGCCTCTTGGAACAGCTGTACCATTCTCAGCAAATCCCATTATATATGTTTTCAGAGAGTTTCTTCTACCTCCTAGCTTGAACTCAAACCTTATTGCTCCCTGAAGAGAGTACTTCTATACTCCTCAGCTTTTGTTTGTATATGTCACACTTACCTCTTTCTTGCTGTCTATTCTACCATTCAGTTCAGTTCAGTTCAGTTCAGTCGCTCAGTCGTGTCTGACTCTATGCAACCCCATGAATCAGAGCACGCCAGGCCTCCCTGTCCATCACCAACTCCCGGAGTTCACTCAAACTCATGTCCACAGAGTCGGTGATGCCATCCAGCCATCTCATTCTCTGTCGTCCCCTTCTCCTCCTGCCCCCAACCTTTGCTAGCATCAGAGTCTTTTCCAGTGAGTCAACTTGTCGCATGAGGTGGCCAAAGTATTGCAGTTTCAGCTTTAGCATCAGTCCTTCCAATGAATACCCAGGATTGATCTCCTTTAGAATGGACTGGTTGGATCTCCTTGCAGTACAAGGGACTCCCAAGAGTCTTCTCCAACACCACAGTTCAAAAGCATCAATTCTTCGGCGATCAGCTTTCTTCCCAGTCCAACTCTCTCATCCATACATGACCACGGGAAAAACCATAGCCTTGACTAGACGGACCTTGGTTGGCAAAGTAATGTCTCTGCTTTTTAATATACTATCAAGGTTGGTCATAACTTTCCTTCCGAGGAGTAAGCGTCTTTTAATTTCATGGCTGCAATCAGCATCTGCAGTGCTTTTGGAGCCCAAAAAAATAAAATCTGACACTGTTTCCACTGTTTTTCCATCTATTTCCCATGAAGTGATGGGACCAGATGCCATGATCTTAGTTTTCTGAATGTTGAGCTTCAAGCCAACCTTTTCACTCTCCTCTTTCACTTTCATCAAGAGGCTTTTGAGTTCCTCTTCACTTTCTGCCATAAGGGTAGTGTCATCTGCATATCTGAGGTTATTGATATTCTACCATTACTGGACTATTACTCCCCTCATCTGCCTCACTGATGTTATTATTAATATCTCTGACCTGATGATAACTCCTTGTCATTTTAGAATTTTGTCATTAGGCATAGTTTTCTTCTCAACTCTAAGTACTGTGATCACCCCAGGTAATCCCAACGTCTTCAGAGATGACTCACCCAACAACTGATGGCTGATGTCCTGGTGCCCAATGCTCATTCCACTCTATGCACTGTCTTCAAAGGTCACACTGTACACCTTGCCATTACCACAATCTGATCTAATCCCAAAACAATTAACTGAAGTATTCTGTCCTTGACCATACACTACATATCCTTTCAATTAAATTCTTGCAACTAGTATTATTCGTCAATACCTCTAGATCTCCAGGAGGCTGCATCTCCTTTCCCCAATCAGCCCTCACCTTCCTTTATTTTCCAATTTAGATGCCAGTTCCACAGCTTCAGTAATGTTCTTGACAATGCCCTAGCTCCCCTTGTCTGTCTTTGCACCTACCTATTGGGTTGGCTAAAAAGTTCCTTCCATTTTTTAAGTAAAAATAAAAGACATATTTTTTTCATTTTCACCAAGAACTTTATTGAATAATATATTCATCGTTTTGTTCCACTACCCTCTGCCATTTTCCAAGCAACTTCATAATTCCATCTCCCCCAAATTTTTATCTTTTTGAGCAAAGAAGTATTCCAAGTGACTTCTACAATTTCCAGGGAGTTGAAAATGTTTCCATTAAGAAAATTTTATAAGGACAGAAATAAATGGACATCTGAAGGTGCAATATCTGATGAATACAATGAATGAATCAGAACTTCCCAGCCTAGCTGTAACACTTTTTGCCTGGTCATCAAAGAAACACACGGTCTTGTGTTACCCTGATGAAAAGATCATGGGTTTTTTGTTGACTAATTCTGGATGCTTTTCTTCAAGTGCTGCTTTCAGTTGGTCTAATGGGAACATTACTTGTTGGAATTAATCATTTGGTTTTCCAGAGGAGATCATAACAGAGGATTCCCTTCCAATCCCACCATATACACAACACCTTCTTTGGATGAAGAGCAGCCTTTGGTATGGTTGGTGGGTCATTTCACTTGCCTCATGATCTCTTCTGTTCCACATTATTGTGCAGTATCCATTTTTTATTGTCCATCACAACTTTATTTTTTGATTTTTTTAAATGCACATTGATATGATGTATTATATATTATGGCTGGCATAATACAATCTAACAAAATTGTTTCGAATGAAGTTAAAGACAACTAAGTGCTACTAGAGCCATCTTATGGAAAAAAACAAACATACCTTTTGGCCAACCCAATATAAAACCCTGACCTTAGATGAACTCAATTATAGTGTCTGTTTTTTCCTATGGCCCATGAAGCTCTGTACTGCTGCAGAAAATCACAAAGGATAGGATTGGTTTCACCAAAAATTGATGGTCATTGATTTCAAAATGACCCCCAAAACTCTCTAGCATTTCTCCTATATTATATAGGTAAAAACGGTAGAAGATGCCAACCCAAAATATGCCACTTTGGCCTAAGGTTTATTTTGACCTAAAGGCATGTGAAAAATAGTCGAGCCAAGAAGAGTGATCTGACCTTACCTTTTCTTCCTGAAAACAGGAGATAACATGCCCATATGAAAGATGCCTGCTCTGTATGGGACGGGGCGGGGGGTGGTATGGAGAGAGACATTCTTAGAGTTAAAGCTGAGAGAATTCTGTACAAACAGACCTAGTTAAAATAATTCTTATCTTCCTTTAAATTTCCCCATATTTTTTGGTTACTTTCCCACAATGGCCTCTCTTTGTTCAACTGACCTTAAAAGCATTTGATTTTGCCACTTCTTTGAGTCTTCATTTTCTCGAGAAAGCGTCTCTGTCATATAGAACTTAAACTAAATGTGTGCTTTTCTCCTGTTAATTTGTCTTATGTCAGTTTAATTCTCGGCCTCAGCCAAAAGCCATTAAGAGAATAGGCAATATTTCTCTCCCATTGTACAAAATGTTTATTTCAATTTTTCCAACACTCCTCTAACAGATATAAATCCTCTTTAGTCTAAGCGGATGACCATGTTTTCTATCAGAGAGAAAACAGAAGCCATCATATGGGAATTTTTTCAACTTGCCCACATCTAAAAAAACTAAACCAAAAACATTCCCCTTTTCTCTTCCTATTATAATAAACTGATCCTGCTGCAAATGAACAGTCTCTCTTCCCATGACTTGGATGCTATTTCTCTCCCTTGCTCTATTGACTATTACCACTCTCCTAGTTCCGTTCCGTCGCTCAGTCGTGTCCGACTCTTTGCGACCCCGTGGACTGTAGCCTACCAGGCTTCTCCGTCCATGGGATTCTCCAGGCAAGAATACTGGAGTGGGTTACCGTTTCCTTCTCCAGGGGATCTTCCCGACCCAGGGATCAAACCCAGATCTCCCGCATTGGAGGCAGACGCTTTAACCTCTGAGCCACCAGAGAACAATTTTATTGACTGTCCCTTTTCCTCAATCTATACTTCTTAGCCCAGGGCTATCTAATCTTTGTACTGATTCCTCCAGAGAGGCAGCTCTGGCCCAAGTCAATTTTGATCTTCATACTGATAAATCCAGTGGACACTGAAATTCTCACTTTTCTTGAGTTCTCTGCAGCTTTATATCTGCTGGTTAAGCCCTATCTGCTCCCAGAAACACCATGTTCCCTTCGCTTTTGACACACTACGATCTCTCATTTTCCTCCCACGTCAATGATGAAATTCCTCAGTGCCTAGACACAGGCTCGATTTTCTTCTCACTCATTACTCTCACTAGGTAATTTTGTTGTAGAAGGAATCACAGGGGCATCAGTGAAAAACTGGCTCCAAAGAACCTAAGCAGGCTAACAGACACATATTCAGAACCTCTAAGACTTATTTCTTTCGTACTTTAAACAAACACTTTTTGAGCAGCACTTTAAAGCAATTAACTTTCCCTATGCATATTCACTAATAAAAACACCTGAGAGATCACTGAAAAGTTGGAAAAAATAAAAAGGCATATGGCTTTTAATATTAAACAACATTTTCACTGTTCTGGTTTTTTCCCCTCATTTATACTTAAAAACGATGCTCTGTGAAGAAAATCAGGAAACTGTGAATCGGTGTCATCTAGTAAACATGAGTATGGCATATAATACACAAGGTAAATTCCACTGTAATGAAGGCATGATCAATAGAAAATTTAATTATTATCTTTGGTGTAGAGTGTTTAAAATAAAGATACTGAAGGTATGTATGGTGCATCTGGGGGTGACCTGAAGTTGAGAAGGCTGATGAATTGTTACAGAATCCAGAGCCAAAAGGTGAGTAAAGCAATCCAAATGAATGGTAAAAAGTTTGAAGCTCTGGGCTTAAAATCCAAATGATGAATTTGTAACCTCTTTACATACTGGGGAGGAGAGGTAGGAAGAGATGCAGTGAATTTCACAAAGTCCAGAATATTCAGGTTAATTGCAAGCTCAAGGAAGATTAATGTATGATTGCCAAAAGAGCTAGTGCTAATTAACGTACAAAACAGGTTAAGAGTCTGATCAAAAGTTTATTTCCACTTCTTGCTCTGCCTGTTAGGCCACTTCTAGAATGTTTCTAAGGCTTACTGATACAACAGAGGGAAAGTAGGAGGTGAAGAAAGTACTGGCGGGGAAAGTACAGTGGGAATAATAAACTTCAAAGCCTGAAGCAAGAATGGAAAAATCCGCCATACGGAGCTGGTATAAGGCAGGCGACATGAGCCTGAAATTGCTGAAAAGCTGTTTTGTGAAAACGGAATTCTAGTAATTATAAACTTCTGTAGAGGACAGTAAGATGGCGCTTGGTTTAAGTTGGCAGGAGTTCGGTTTTAGGCCCACGTGAGTAAAAACTTAGTAATGGTGGGTGTGCAGCCAGGTGTGGAAGGAGCCGGCTGCCCGGCTCAGGCAGAGGTGGTGGAGTCCCGCGCCTGCAAGACGGAGGAGTGTCCGTACTCGGCAGGGGGCTCCAAAAGCACCAAATTGAATCGCTTTTCTCCAAAAACCATGGGTTCCACTAAAAGGCACTATGTGGTAAGTTAGCAGCCTGTATTTCCTTTTTTATTGAGAATCTCAGTTACGGATCAACTAGACTCGATATCAGCTTCCTACACCATTTACAAAACATCCAAATTGCAAAATAAAGCGCAAAAAGAGCAGACGAGGACCGGGGTCCCGGGGTCCCACTCTAGAAGGCCAGCACTTCGGTTCTATTCCCTCTCCGTAGCAAACTCTGAAACTCCAGCGCTGACCCTCTGCTACCAGGCCCGCGGTCCACCTTAGCCGAGAGTCAAGAGGCCCAACTCCGAGCTCCCGCCCCAACTTGGGAAGGAGAGTCCGAATCTTGAAGGAAATCCAACCCCTGCTCTTCCTCCAACCTCGCCAGGCGCGCGGCCCAGCAGCGCACCCCAACCGGTCTCCCGCCTCATCTCGCTCCCAGTGGCTCTGAGCCAAAACCGCAACCATTATCCCCAGAGCGCCCTTCTAGGGCCTCACTCACCTTTCTCGCGCGAACACCTCGCTTCCGGAGCTCAAGTCCCGCGAGGGCTCGAAAGCCTGATGGGGCGGGATTCGGGCTTAGGGGCGGAGCCTGAACGGAGACTGGGGTCGCGGACTGGAAGCAATTGAGGAGGAGCCGGGGTGAAGTGGGCGGCGAAAGGTCGGAGCAGAGTAAGCCGGCAGGATGGAGCTTCGCTGCGATGTGATCAAGATTGTCTGTGGGGCTTGGATTCGGACGCGATTTGCTGTGCGGACAGCGGGATTGGGGACTGGACCAGGCAGGTGGGGATGCGGAGCCAGATCTGAGCCGCTGAAGCGGGTCTGGTTAAGGGGTGGGATGGGGCGGGGGTTTGTCTGAGGCCGGGATTGGGTATGAAATTTAGGTCCACAGCTCTAATTGGATGCATGTGACCGATTGGTTTGGGGCGGATTCTAGGGCAAGGATTGATTTGGAAGAAAGGGCGAGAGGTGGGGCCACAGGACTTAGATGAGGAGAAGGTTGTAGTTAGAATGACGTTAGAAGGTGCCAGCGAGGGCAAGGCTAAAGAGAGTGTGTAAAAGGGTTTGCACGTGTATTTATCACCTCGGGGCGGGGGAGGGGGTTAAACAAAAAAGCACAGAGGAACTTTACCTTCCTGAACAGTAAAACGAGTTCGATCAGAGAACTGAAAATGGAATGTGATATGAAACTGAGAAGGAAAGTAAGTGACACTTGAAACGGTGAAGGAGAAAAATCGGCTAGGAGAAAAAGGAACTCCAGGAATTACTCATTTGTTAAGGGCGGTGTTTAGTGAAAGGAGAGGTTCTGGTAAGAATTGAGTTTCATAACTAGATTTTTCTTCCTCTCCTAATTTAGGAAGACGAGTGAATAGAAGGAGTGGGAAGGGCAGTAGCTTGTTATTCAACTACAGAGGAAAGAACAAAGATAATCTTCGGTTGAAGGAATCTACTCTGCAACTAGTTACCAGGAGATTCAGAAGTTGATTAGGTGGGTGGAGAAATTATTGTGTACAGTAGGGAATCTACCCCAGACTGTGAGCTATGGTCAATGTGGTGCAATGGTGTGTCAATACTCTCCACCAAGAGGCCACGAGGAACACACCTGTAGTTAAAAGGTTGGGTTCATTACTCCTTGCAAAGAGGGAGAGCTTACATCTTGGGGACTGTGGGTCATTTCAGTAACAAACTGGTAGATGACACCTAGAGGATTTGGGCTTATATTGAGTGATTTGGGGGGAGGGTCCAAGGAAATGGAGATTCATGCTGTTTTGGGTGCTGTCAGCAAGTGGGGGTAATCATTAGATTGGGTATCAAAATATACCTAATGTAGAAGAAGGGAGGAAAATTGGAAAGCTAATTTTTTAATTGATAGAAAGCAATGTTTTTGCTAGTCAGGAGAGGAGGAAGTTTGCTGTTTTGGTAGTTGGCAGTGACCTTGTTTTATCTGGGTTTAGGCGCAATTATTGCTTGAGCTTGTCTGTTGTGTCACTTCATCACAATTGGAGAGTGACTGTCTGATGTTAGTGTTCTGTCAGATTGCTATATTTTACTGGGAAACGCCTGGGCTAGTTCCTAACAACACTGAAACCTTAAGGTAAGTTTCAGTTCAGTCCCTCATACCAGGTACTGCTTTTCTTATTCTCAGATTTAACAAATACACGAATTGACAGCGTAGATGCCAAACCTTCTGGGGATAATGGGGCACAGAAAGTGTCTCAAACCTTAAAAAGAAAGAAACAGACAATAGTCAAATAAATATATACAGTGACTTCAGATGGTGATTAGTGCTCTGAAAGAAACAATGAGGGTTGGAGACTGCAGATATTTAAATATGATAGTCGGGAAGTCTTCTTTATTGAGAAGGTAACATTTGAACCAGAACTGAATGATAAAGAGGCAGCCTTGCCAAAAATAATTCTGGAAAGGAAGATAGCAGTTGAAAAGGCTCTGATATATGAGTAAACTTGGCAAGTGAGGAAGAAGAGAGAGGCAGGTGTGTCTAAAACACGGTAATGCAGGGGCAAGTGCTTCCAGATTAGGATGGAGAGGAAGACAGGGACCAGATCATGCAGATGAAGACCACAGAAAGTTTTTATTTTATATTGAAGTAGCCATTGGAAAACCTTAAGCAGAGGGATAACGTAATCTTCAGTTCAGTTCAGTCGTTCAGTCGTGTCCGACTCTTTGCGACCCCATGAATCACAGCACACCAGACCTCCCTGTCCATCACCAACTCCCGGAGTTTACCCAAACTCATGTCCATTGAATCGGTGATGCCATCCAACCATCTCATCCTCTGTCGTCCCCTTCTTCTCCTGCCCCCAATCCTTCCCAGCATCAGGGTCTTTTCCAGTGAGTCAGCTCTTCACTTGAGGTGGCCAAAGTATTGGAGTTTCAGCTTCAACGTCAGTCCTTCCAATGAACAACCAGGACTGATCTTTAGAATGGACTGGTTGTATCTCCTTGCAGTCCAAGGGACTCTCAAGAGTCTTCTCCAGCACCACAGTTCAAAAGCATCAATTCTTCGGCGATCAGCTTTCTTCACAGTCCAACTCTCACATCCATACATGACCACGGGAAAAACCATAGCCTTGACTAGACGGACCTTGGTTGGCAAAGTAATGTCTCTGCTTTTTAATACGCTATCTAGGTTGGTCATAACTTTCCTTCCAAGGAGTAAGCGTCTTTTAATTTCATGGCTGCAATCAGCATCCGCAGTGATTTTGGAGCCCAAAAATATAAAGTCTGACACTGTTTCCACTGTTTCCCCATCTATTTCCCATGAAGTGATGGGACCAGATGCCATGATCTTAGTTTTCTGAATGTTGAGCTTTAATCCAACTTTTTCACTCTCCTCTTTTACTTTCATCAAGAGGCTTTCTAGTTCCTCTTCACTTTCTGCCATAAGGGTGGTGTCATCTGCATGTCTTAGTCACATTTAAAATAGGCACTCCAGTTCCTTTGGAGAAGAGACTTGTCATTGGGCCCAGAGCAGAAGCAGAAAGATCTGTGGATGTTGTCAGAGGGAGAGATGATGTTTTCTGGGCTCAGGTGGTGGCAAAGGAGGGAAAGAGCGTGAAGGGTCACAACGTTCATTCTGCCAACATCTACTTACTCCTGTCAGCTCTACCCCTCCACAGTCACCTGTTGCCCTAACGGTCCGGTAGCAAGCAACGAGAATGAAGACAGAACACGAAATCTGGTGCAATGGGTCAGAGGACATGCAGCCTCTATTGGACTGAGGAGGAGAGTCCACTCTGAGTCCAGCGTTTATTCCTAATTGCAGACTACAAGGCTTTTTTTGGTCTTATCTTTCCCAAGACACTACACTGACATAGTCCAGATCTCCTTGTTTTTACCCCAGGCAGTTCTCTTTGGGGCTTGCCTCAGGAACAATCAGCAAGTGCATAGGCAGCCTTTATGCCTGTCACCGACCCTGTCGCCGACCCAGTGTTCCAAGGTCTATGCTCTCATGATCCCAGTCATACTCCCTTCTGGGTCTGGCCTTGGGGTTTGTAGCAAGGAGATTATTTTTATGAAAAACATGAAAGATAATCATTAACACAGTTTCTTAATATATGCTGTTTTTCCAGGTGCTATTTCTGTGGAATTTCTCCAGGCTGTGAAAGTACATTTTTAGAAATTCCCACTACAGTCACCTCTGCCTAGCTTCTCCTGACTTGGATCCTCTCTGCAGTCTTCAGAGTATAAACTGCTCATCTCTTGCTGAAGTGAAGGAGAACCAGTTATTGGGGGTGCATGAATTTGCGGTGGGGATCTGGGAGTCTAGTTCTTTGTTAGAAAGAACTTTAAGTGACCCTCCTGTGTTTAGTCCTGAACCTTTGGAGAGTTCTGTGGGGGTAGGTGTAGTTGCTTTCCTAACTCTTTGTGACTGATCTGGGATTCCAGTTCTTTAATCTGCTCTAAATTTCTACCTGCCCGTTTGCTTTCTAACATCTTTAGTCTTGCTGTCACTGTCATTTCCCTTGTTTTGACTCTTAGAGAGTTATCGCTTAGAAGAACTGCCTCATTGTTTTTTCAGTGGGGTTTAAGTAGAGAGATCTCTAGTCTTCCCCATTCTATTGTTTTCCTCTATTTCTTTGCATTGATTGCTGAGGAAGGCTTTCTTATCTCTCCTTGCTATTCTTTGGAACTCTGCATTGAGATAGATATAGCTTTCCTTTTCTCCTTTGCCTTTCACTTCTCTTCTTTTCTCAAGTCTTTGTAAGGCCTCCTCAGACAACCATTTTGCCTTTTTGCATTTCTTCTTCTTGGGGATGGTTTTGATCACTGCCTCCTGTACAGTGTTACAAATCTCCATCCATAGTTCTTCAGGCAGTCCATCAGATCTAATCTCTTGAAAGTTTTCTCACTTCCACTGTATAGTCGTAAGGGATTTGATTTAGGTCATACCTGAGTGGTCTAGTAGTTTTCCCTGCTTTCTTCAGTTTAAGTCTGAATTTGGAAATAAGGAGTTCATGATCTGAGCCACAGTCAGCTCCAGTCTTGTTTTTGCTGAGTGTATAGAGCTTCTCCATCTTAGGCTGTGAAGAATATAATCAGTCTGATTTCAGTATTGACCATCTGGTGATGTCCATGTGTAGAATTGTCTCTTGTGTTGTTGGAAGAGGGTGTTTGCTATGACCAGTGCATTCTCTTGGCAAAATTCTGTTTGCCTTTGCCCTGCTTCATTTTGTACTCCAAAGACAAACTTGCCTGTTATTCCAGGTATCTCTTGACTTTTGCATCCCAGTCTTCTATGATGAAAAGGAGATCTTGTGTGTGTGTGTGTGTGTGTCAGTGCTAGAAGGTCTTGTGTGTCTTCATAGAACCATTCAACTTCAGCTTCTTCAGCATTACTGGTTGGGGCACAGACTTGGATTACGGTGATGTTGAATGGTTTGCCTTGGAAAGGAAAAGAGATCATTCTGTTGTTTTTGAGATTGCATCCAAATACTGCATTTTGGACTCTTTTGTTGACTATGAGGGCTACTCCATTTCTTCTAAGGGATTCTTGCCCACAGTAGTAGATATAATGGTCATCTGAGTTAAATTCACCCATTCCAGTCCATTTTAGTTCATTGATTCCTGAAATGTCGACGTTCACTCTTGCCATCTCCTGCTTGACCATTTGCAATTTACCTTGATTCATGGACCTAACATTCCAGGTTTCTATACAATATTGTTCTTTATAGCATCGGACTTTATTGCCATCACCAGTCACATCCACAACTGGGCGTTGTTTTTGCTTTGACTCAGGCTCTTCATTCTTTCTGGGGTTGTTTCTTCATTCTTCTCCAGTAGCATATTGGGCTATGAGGAGTTCATCTTTCAGTGTCTTATCTTTTTGCCTTTTCATACTGTTCATAAGATTGTCAAGGCAAGAATGCTGAAGTGGTTTGCCATTCCCTTTTCCAGTGAACCATATTTAGTCAGAATTCTCCACCATGACCTGTCCATCTTGGATGGCCTTACATAGCATGGCTCATAGTTTCACTGAGTTAGACAAGGCTGTGATGCAAGTGATCAGTTTGGTTTGTTTTCTGTAATTGTAGTTTCCATTCTTTCTGCCCTCTGATGGATAAGGATATGAGGCTTGTGGAAAGATGCAAAGGTTGGTTCAATAAAGGACAGAAATGTTACTAACAGATATTAAGGTATTATCTTAATATATAATATATCTATTATATATAATAGATATCTTAATATCTATCTTAAGATATTAAGATAGAAGTTATTAAGAAATGCACAGAAGAACTATGCAAAAAAGATCTTCATGACCAGATAACCACAATGGTGTGATCACTCACCTGGAGCCAAATATCCTGGAGTGCAAAGTCAAGTGGGCCTTAGGAAGCATCACTATGAACAAAGCTAGTGGAGGTGATGGAATTCCAGTTGAGTGATTTCAAATCCTAAAAGACAATGCTGTGAAAGTGTTGCAATCAATACACCAGCAAATTTGGAAAACTCAGCAGTGGTTACAAGACTGGAAAAGGTCAGTTTTCATTCCAAGGCCTAAGAATGTTCAAACTAACATACAGTTGCACTCATCTCACATGCTAGTAAAGTAATGCTCAAAATTCTTCAAGCCAGGCTTTAACAGTACGTGAACTGTGAACTTCCAGATGTTCAAGCTGGATTTAGAAAGGCAGAGGAACCAGAGATCAAGTTGCCAACGTCTGTTGGATCATAGAAAAAGCAAGTGAACTCCAGAAAAATATCTACTTCTGCTTCATTGATTATGCCGAAGTCTTTGACTGCGTGGATCACAACAAACTGTGGAAAATTCTTAAAGAGATGGGAATACCAGACATCCTAACCTGCCTCCTGAGAAATCTGTATGCAGGTCAAGAAGCGACAGTTAGAACAGGACACGGAGCAAGGGACTGGTTCCAAATTCGGAAAGGAGTTTGTCAAGGTTGTGTGTCGTCACCTTGCTTATTTAACTTATATGCAGAGTACATCATGTGAAATGCTTGGCTAGATGAAGCACAAGCTGGAATCAAGACTGTTGGGAGAAATAGCAATAACCTCGGATATGCAGTTGACACCACCCTTGTGGAAGAAAGTGAAGAGGAACTAAAAAGCCTCTTGATGAAAGTGAAAGAGGAGAGTGAAAAAGCTGGTTTAGACCTCAGCCTTCAAAATAGTAAGACCATGGGATCCAATCCCATCACTTCATGACAGAGAGATCAGAGAGATGGGGAAACAATGGAAACCACAAGAAACTTTATTTTTCTTTTTTTTTTTTTTATTTTTCTTGGGCTCCAAAATCACTGCAGATGATGACTGTAACTATGAAATTAAAAGACTGTTGCTCCTTAAAGGAAAAGCTCTGACAAACCTAGACAGCATATTAAAGAGCAGAGACATTAGTTTACAGACAAATCTCTCTAGTCAAAGCTATAGTTTTTCTAGTAGTCATGTATGGATATGAGAGTTGGACCATAAAGAAGGCTGAGCACCAAAGAATTGATCTTTTGAACTGTGGTGTTGGGGAAGACTCTTGAGAGTTCCTTGGACTGCAAGGAGATCTAACCAGTCCATCCTAAAGGAAATCAGTCCTGAATATTCATTGGAAGGACTGATCCTGAAGCTTAACTCCAATACTTTGGCCACCTGATGTGAAGAATTGACTCATGTGAAAAGACCCTGATCCTGGGAAAGATTGAAAGCAGGAAGAGAAGGGGACAACATTGCATGAGATGGATGGATGGCATCACCAACTGGATTGACTTGAGTTTGAGTATGTTCCAGGAGATGGTGAAGGACAGGGAAACCTGGCATGCTGCAGTCCATGGGGTCACAAAGTCAGACAGGACTGAGTGACTGAAGTGACTATGTAGAGAGAGGGAGCATAAGTGTGTTTCATTTGTTGTTATTGGTTTTTATGCAGGTTCATTAAGTGATTGAAAGACCAAATGCTGAGCATTCGGATATTTGTGATATGTAAAGCCATGTATTATTCTTTATAATCACGTTGGCATTTGAAAGAGCAGTGTAAGTGACTTCTTTGAACTAATAGCTAATGAGTGTACTTATATCTTATGCTCATTTGTTTTCTGAATAAAAAGGCAGTATCTCACAAGGGCTTCCCTTGTGGCTCAGCTGGTAAAGAATCCACCTACAATGTGGGAGACCTGGGTTCTATCCCTATTTTGGGAAGATTCTCTGGAGAAGGGATATGCTACCCTAGTATTCTGGTCTGGAGAATTCCATGAACTATATAATCCATGGGGTCACAAAGAGTCAGATACAACTGAGTGACTTTCACTTCACATCTTTCATCTCCTTTAGAGAGATAGAGCCTTTTCCATTGCCTCATAGAGAAGACTAAAAATATTCTGAAATACAGCAGAGAGAAGGTGATATAGCCTACTTAGCAAGCCAAACTGTGTGGATCAGATCTCAACTGTGCAGTTTTCTAGCTGGATAACCTTGGGCGAGTTACTTCATATCTCTGTGCTTCAATTTCCTTATCTGCAGGATGTAGATTATAGAACCTTACTTACACTGCTATTGTGAGGATTGAATGACTCCATAGACTTAAAAAAAAAAAAAAAAGCTTAGAACTGTGCTCATTTCTTCCTAAGTACCATACAATTGTTCCTTAAGAAAAAAGGAAAGAGAGTCTTTAAGATGGGGCTGCTAGTTATGCCCCAATATTTAGTGTTCTTTTCTTCTATAGCAGTACGACTCCCAAATTTCAGCAGAGTATTTGGATGCTTGCTTAAAGACCACATTCCTAGTCTCTGTTGTAGTTGATGGGCCATAGGATATAAGTGGAAGCTCTCTGTGCTGTTTATAGGCAATGTCTTGAGGGATCCTACACCCATATTGATCCCTAGGTTAGTGGTTTCTCTGACAGTTTGAGTGCAGACATGTTGGCTATTTGAACCCCCAGGTGGAATCTTCAAGTTGAAGATGGTAGAACAATGGGTGGGCGAGAAGGAGCCTGAGCTTTAATATCATGAAGCCACCATTCTAGCTCTGGGCCTCCTATATTGATGTAAAAGAGAAATCAACCTCAATTTTGTTGTACTCTTTCATATAGGTTTCCTGATATGCAGCCATAGTACTGCTGTGATGATTTATTGACCCCTCTTGTTTGCTGACCAAAGGCACTTCACTTTACATGGACCTTCCAGATGACCATAGAGTGACAGAGAGGAGAACAAAGTGAAAGACATTAGCAATGCCTGATTATCGGGAAATGCTTCTCAAGTGGCATTTGTCCCTTGTAGGTACTAAGGGTCAGGCAGGCAGAACTAACTTCTTCCTTTACTCATAATCCTAGAGCAGTGCTAGGAAGGACCTAATCCAGGAGAAAATGACAACTGAGTCTAAGTTTGCAAGTTTCTAGAACCTTTTCTATCTCACATTCCTGCTATAAAGAGCTATGTTCTTGAAAGTTACTGAGAGTAAATCTTAAGCATTTTCAACACACACACACAGATAAGAATTAACTATGTTAAGTATGTGAGGAAGATGTATGTGTTAATTATCTTGGTCTCCTTAATCATTCTACAGTGTGTGTGTATATGGAATCACCATGTTGTCTGCTTTAAATGTATACAACTGTGTCAAAAAAGAGTTATGTTTAGTTTTCAGTCTCATGCAGCTATTTTAAATGGATTACTCTGTGTGTGCATATGTATTATTACAGTAACTTAGTGTTTTTTGGCCAGATTATGATAGCTGTACAAACGTTAGCTTAAACATTTCAAAAATTATAGTAGAAAGATTGGCCAGCGTAACTATGAATCTATTTTTTATATTTGTTTGTCTACCTGTGTACCTTCTCCAATACACATTTGGCAGGATTTATAGCAATTCAACTATTAACATTGGTTACTGAGGATGAGAAAGTCTTCACAGTTGTGGATAATTTTTAAAAAGCAAAAATGAATTGTGACTTTACAAATCAGTTGGGTAATAAAAATTCATTCAGGGTTTCCCTGGTGGTCCAGTGGTTAAGAATCCGCCTGCCAATGCAGAGGACACAGGTTTGATCCCTGGTTGGGGAAGATAGCACATGCCACAGGGCATCTGCGCCTGTGTGACACAACTGCTGAGCCTAAATGCCATGACTACTGAAGCCTGTGCACCTGGAGCCTGTGCTCTGCAACAACGGAAGCCACTGCAACGAGAAAACTGCACTCCGCAACTAGGGAAAGCCCGTGCACAGCAATGAAGACCCAGCACAGGCAGAAATAAATGTATTTTAAAAACTTCATTCAAAACATGGGGACCATGTGTAAGGTGTAACAATAAAAACTGTGCTGCTAGAAATATTGTGCCCTTCAAGACATGGGTTAGGTGTGTGGCTTCCGGCTAATGGTATTAGAACATGTTGCTACACGAGTATTACTGGGTTAGACCCTGGTAGAAATTGCTCTTCTCAGTTTGGTGTTTTTCTTCCTTTCTCCATCTGACTTTGCCTCTGGAGTTCCTGGATCACAGTGAAGCTTTTCAGCCTGCAGAGGCCCCTCTCTTAAGGGTCCTCAGCAGGTTCTCAGCTCCTGGAGCGTTTCTCTGGCTACTGCATTTTCCCCCTCAATCTGTCCTGGTGTGCAGTGTCCTTTTGGCAATGCTGCTGGTCCAAAGTCAGTACATCATGCTTTATGCCAGTTAGTTCCCCAGAGCAATGGCAGGACATAAAATGACACCTAGTTCTCCAGGTCTCTAAAGAAGGGATAACGAAGAAATCCTTTGTAGAGAGAAAGAAGAAGATTCACTTCTAAATGGTACAAGGCTACAAATGGCTATCAAAGTCTGGAAACATTCAATATGATGCTAAATAATCAAATGGTAAGCTTTCAGGGAAAAACATCAGAAATGCAGTTGGGATGATAAATACTGTGTATAAAATATTCGTTCATGTGTTTAAAAATTCTTATTGTATGGGAAGGTTTACTATGTATTTGACAACCTTCTAGATCCTGCTGATTCCATAATAAACAAAATAGGGAAAGTTTCCATCCACCTGGAGCTTATATTTTACTGAGGGAGTTAGGCAATAAATATGCACAAAGTTAAGAGGTTTCAGGAGTGATAAAATATGATGAAGACATGACAGTGATGTTAACTATTAAATAAAATAATACATCTAAAAAATATATGATGAAGAAAATTTAAAATACCAGCCACTAGTTGGGGCTTATTGCTTTTTTCATTTTTTTCACCAATTGCCTCAAAAAGATAAGCGAAGCTGAGTTCATGACACACTGTTATGTTTTGGGGCCCTGGGATAGACCCTTTGTTTCCTAAGTTTGTTTCTCTTCCTATTTCTCCCTCCCAATTTTGATTTTTTCCTACTAGTTGATTGATAAGGGGAAACCTAGTTAATACATATTATGGCATCATCTGGGTTATCTTGGTGTAGCTGGTTAGATCAACTCCTTCCAAATCATAGAAATGCTCTCACCTCAATTTCCTGGGTATTTAATTTCCTGTATTTATTTGTTTAATACCTGTATTCACCATTAGACTGTTAGCTCCTTAAGAGAGAAACGTCAACTGTGTTTGCAGTCCTTGGCAATGTACCTGGTAGGTCCTCAACAAATATTTTGAAGGGATGAATCCCTTTAGTCTGAGCAATTCTTGTTTTCCACGTAGTCTCATCTAACTTTTCTTGTTTTTGCTGTTCAGTCACTCAATTGTGTCCAACTCTTTGTGATTATATGGACTGCAGCATGCTAGGCTTCCCTGTCCTTCACCATCTCCCAGAACTTGCTCAAACTCATATCCATTGAGTAGGTGATGCTATTGAACCATCTTGTACTCTGTAATCCCCTTCTCCTCCTGCCTTCAATCTTTCCCAGTATCAGGGTCTTTTCCAGTGAGTCAGTTCTTCGCATCAGGTGGCCAAAGTATTGGAGTTTCAGCTTCAGCATCAGTTCTTCCAATGAATAGTCAAGATTGATTTCCTTCAGGATTCACTGTTTTGATGTCCTTGCAGTCCAAGGGACTCTAAAGAGTCTTCGCCAACACCACAGTTCAAAAGCATCAATTCTTCAGCGCTCAGCCTTCTTTAGAGTCCAACTCTCAAATCCATACATGACTGCTGGAAAAACCATAGCTGTGACTATGCAGACCTTTCTCAGCAAAGTGATGTCTCTGCTTTTTAATACGCTGTCTAGGTTTGTCGTAACTTTTCTTCCAAGGAGCAAGCATCTTTTAATTTCATGGCTGCAGTCTCCATGTGCAGTGATTTTGGAGCCCAAGAAAATAAAGTTAGGCCATAAATCTAACTTTCTAGAGGGATTGTTTTGGAGTTAGGTTGGAAAAAATCTCCACAGTAAAAACTGGGTGAGTTTGCCTGTCTTATGTTCTGTGACTGGCTCTCTGTCAAGGATCTCCCAGTGGGATGGGAAGAGTGAGATATGTGTGTTTGCATACGACAGGCAAATGATTTGGCATTTGAGTTCTAACCCATATTTTTTCCTCTTTTTATTTGTGTAAAATCCCAACACAACAATGGACATATTTTTAGTTCTCCTTGGAACTTTAGTTCTCCAGTATTAGGCACTTGCTTTTGTCAGGGCTGACTCTAGAAAAGGGTCTTAAATCTTCTACTCTGCAGTAAGTGGAAGGATCATTGTAAAAACTCCTAGGGACATGGAATCTATCCTGTAATCTCTTGGTTTTAAATTGGTTTTCAACTTAGAGAACATGTACAAGTTTTGTTAGTTTATACCTTAAGTATTTCATTTTTTGGTAACTATTATCAGTTCAGTTCAGTTCAGTCGTGTCCAACTCTTTGCAACCCCATGAATCACAGCACGCCAGGCTTCCCTGTCCATCACCAACTCCCGGAGTTCACTCAAACTCACGTCCATCAAGTTGGTGATGCCATCCAGCCTTCTCATTCTCTGTCGTCCCCGTCTCCTCCTGTCCCCAATCCCTCCCAGCATCACCGTCTTTTCCAGTGAGTCAACTTGTCGCATGAGGTGGCCAAAGTATTGGAGTTTCAGCTTTAGCATCAGTCCTTCCAATGAACACCCAGGACTGATCTCCTTTAGAATGGACTGGTTGGATCTCCTTGCAGTCCAAGGGACTCTCAAGAGTCTTCTCCAACACCACAGTTCACAAGCCTCAATTCTTCGGCGATCAGCTTTCTTCCCAGTCCAACTCTCTCATCCATACATGACCACGGGAAAAACCATAGCCTTGACTAAACGGACCTTTGTTGGCAAAGTAATGTCTCTGCTTTTTAATATGCTATCTAGGTTGGTCATAACTTTCCTTCCAAGGAGCAAGCGTCTTTTAATTTCATGGCTGCAATCAGCATCCACAGTGATTTTGGAACCCAAAAAACTAAAGTCTGACACTGTTTCCCCATCTATTTCCCATGAAGTGATGGGACCATATGCCATGATCTTAGTTTTCTGAATGTTGAGCTTTAAGCCAACTTTTTCACTCTCTTCTTTCACTTTCATCAAGAGGCTTTTTAGTTCCTCCTCACTTTCTGCCATAAGGGTAGTGTCATCTGCATATCTGAGGTTATTTATATTTCTCCCGGCAATCTTGATTCCAGCTTGTGCTTCTTCCAGCCCAGGGTTCCTCATGATGTACTCTGAGTATAAGTTAAATAAGCAGGGTGACAATATACAACCTTGATGTACTCCTTTTCCTATTTGGAACTGTTGTTCCATGTCCAGTTCTAACTGTTGCTTCCTGAGTTGCATATAGGTTTCTCAAGAGGCAGGTCAGGTGGTCTGGTATTCCCATCTCTTTCAGAATTTTCCACAGTTTATTGTGATCCACACAGTCAAAGGCTTTGGCATAGTCAATAAAGCAGATATAGATGTTTTTCTGGAACTCTTTCTTTTTCGATGATCCAGCAGATGTTGGCAATTTGATCTCTGGTTCCTATGCCTTTTCTAAAACCAGTTTGAACATCTGAAAGTTCACGGTTCACGTATTGCTGAAGCCTGGCTTGGAGAATTTTGGTCTCCTGTGTTCATTGCTTGTATATAGAAATACAGTTGAAGATACATTTTTGTGTGTTGATCTTGAATGTTACAACCTTGTTAAACTCACTTATTAGTTCTAAGAGGTCAATTTCCTGAGACTCTCTATATGGATGATCTTGTGTGAGAATAAGGACATTTTATTTTATTCTTTCTGATCTAAATGCCTTTTCTTGCCATATTATGCTAAAACTTTCAGTGTAACATTGAACCAGAGTGGTGAGAGCAGACATTGACATCCTTGATTTATCCTTTAGTAGGGGCCAAGCACTCAGTTTTTTCATCATTAAACTGGTGTTAGCAATAGGTTTTTTGTAGATGCCTTTGATCAGCTTGAAGAAGTTGATTTTTACTCATAGGTTGCTGGGAGTTTTATCATGACAGGTGTTTTGTCAAGGTTTTTCTGCATCTATATAATTAAGTGGTCTTCTTTCTTCATACTGTTATATGGAGAATTACATTAATTTATTTTTGAACCACTCTTGCATTCACTTTATAAACCCCACTTGACTGAGTCTCCTTATGTTTATATATCACTGGATTTGACTTGCTAATTTTTTTTGAGGATTTTTGCATATAATTTAGTGAATTTAATGGTCAGTAGTTATTTGTTTTTGAACTGTTTTTGTCTGATCATGATACCAGAATAATGCTGCTTTGTAAAATGAACTGGAAATCTTCCCTCTTCCATTTTAAATTGGTGTTATTTTCTTCTTTAAATTCTTGATAAAATTCACTATTCATAAGGGACCATCTGGACCTATAGAATTGTTTCCCAAAAGTTTTTAAACGGTTTTATTGAGGTATAATGGGCCTACAGAGAGCTGCATACATTTAATGTGTAAACCTTTATGAGTTTGTGCATATGCAAATACTGATGATAACATCACTACAATCAAGACAGTTGATATTTCCAACACCTCTTGTAAACTCCTCCCCATCTCTTCTTCCGAGATCACAAATCCGACACCATTCACCATAAGCTTGAGACACTGTAAGACTTTTGAAAGTCCCTTGGACTTCAAGGAGATCCAACCAGTCCATCCTAAAGGAAATCAGTTGAATATTCCTTGGAAGGACTGATGTTGAAGCTGAAACTCTAATGCTTTGGCCACCTGATGTGAAGAACTGACTCATTGGAAAAGACCCTGGTGCTGGGAAAGATTGAAGGCAGGAGAAGGGGGCGGCAGAGGATGAGATGGCTGGATGGCATCACCTACTCAGTGGACATAGTTTGAGCAAGCCTCAGGAGTTGGTGATTGACAGGGAAGCCTGGCGTGCTGCAGTCCATGGGATGGAAAAGAGTTGGACTCGACTGAGTGATGAACTGAACTGAACTGAACCTCTTCTTCGGAGGTCATGAATCCGACACTGTTCACTGTAAGCTACCAGTTTCAACCTTATATACACTCCTATTTCACAGAACCTTGTTTTCCAGTCAACTCCTGTAAGCTGGCTTCCCTTTTCCCTGGAGCAGAGCTCTGATAGGCTGTTGTGTTAGATACCACCCACTTCTGTCCTCTCCCTCTTTCCTGGGGGAGAAACTGCAGGGTTGTATGCTGCTGCTACTGCTGCTAAGTCACTTCAGTCGTGTCCGACTCTGTGTGACCCCATAGACGGCAGCCCACCAGGCTCCCCCGTCCCTGGGATTCTCCAGGCAAGAACACTGGAGTGAGTTGCCATTTCCTTCTCCAATGTGTGAAAGTGAAAAGTGAAAGTGAAGTTGCTCAGTCATGTCTGACTTGCAGCAACCCCACGGACTGCAGCCTACCAGGCTCCTCTGTCCACGGGATTTTCTAGGCAAGAGTACTGGAGTGGCTTGCCATTGCAGGGTTGTATACTTTCTCCCAATTCCACAGAGCTGTACAGCCCACCATAACCTCCTGCTTCTTTTCCCTAGGTTATTGTAATGAAATGCTGAATCTTTGGGTGCAAATTTCACTTCCTTCCCTCCTACCTGATGGAGAAGATTCTGGATCATGTGTCTTTTCCTTACCTACAGAGCCATTGCAGCTGTTGAGAGCCACTGACTCCTTTTTTACTATGACAGCATAAAAAAAAAATCACTTTTTTTCTATGACATAATTTATGGGAATGGCAGGAGGTTGGGTCAAGCTCTACTTCTTTTCCTCTGTCTTGAAAGACAAGTCTCAGAATTGTGTGCCTTCTCTCAGTCCTGCAGAGCCATGCAGACTTATGAGAGCTCCCACCCCTGTTTCTTTGTTCTTAGCGTCTCCCAGGAGTCAAAACCAACTTGGTTACCCCAGAACTCTGAGGGAGGTGAGACAAGAGTAGGTTTCCTGAGCAGCACTCGCAAAGTCTAGGAAAGTTGGCTGCATGTTTCACTTGTTCTTTATCCCCAAGGGGAAAATTGTGGTCTGAGTGGATTTTTCTAGGTGCTGAGCTGTTCTGGCTTATGGGTGAGGCTGATGTTATTAAAGAAAAACTGCTCCTGTTACCCATTTCAGAGAGATTTCTTAATTGGTGTTCATCTGTGTGCTAAGTCAATTCAGTTGTGTCTGACTCTTTGCAACCCCACGGACCATAGACCACCAGTTTCCTCTATCCATGGGACTGCAAAGAGTCGGACACAACTGAACCAACTTATCATGCAGATGAGCTCAAACTGAGAAGTCTCTCTGAAATGGGTAAGAAGAGCAGTTTTCCTTTAATAACATCAGCTTCCCTTCTAAGCCAGAACAGCTCAGCACCTAGAAAAATCCACCCAGCCAATCAACTGGATGGCCTTCTCCAGGGGATCTTCCCAACCCAGGGATCAAACCCTTATCTCTTATGACTCCTGCATTGGCAGGTGGATTCTTTACCATTAGCGTAACCTGGGAATCTCCTGTGCTCATCTGAGCTGTTGCAAATTCTTAACTGGATTCTGGAGCATATTATTCTTGGTTGGAGGTCTCAGAAAGGTATTTTGGCCCCAATAGCATTTTTTAATGTTCCCAGCAAGGGCTGGGATCTCCTATTTCATTGTGTTACTGATATCACATCAGAATTTTTAAGGTTTTAGCATAAAAATAAACTTCTTTAGAAGCTATAGGATTATTCAGGTCAACTACTTCAACTTGGGTGGGTTTTGGTAGTTGGTGCTTTTTGAGAAATTAGTCTGTTTCACTAAGTTGTTCCTCCTTGGAAGAAAAGCTATGAGCAACCTAGACAGCATATTAAAAAGCAGAGACATTACTTTATCAACAAAGGTCCATCTAGTCAAAGCTGTGGTTTTTCTAGTAGTCATGAATGGATGTGAGAGTTGGACTATAAAGAAAGCTGAGTGCTTAAGAATTGATGCTTTTGAAATGTGGTGTTGGAGAAGACTCTTGAGAGTCCCTTGGACTGCAAAGAGATCCAACTTGTCAATCCTAAAGAAATTAGTCCTGAATATTCATTGGAAGGACTGATCCTGAAGCTGAAACTCCAATACTTTGGCCACCTGATGAGAAGAACTGACTCTTTGGAAAAGACCCTGATGCTGGGAAAGATTGAAAGTGGGAGGAGAAGGGGAAAACGGAAGATGAGATGGTTGGATGGCATGACTGATACAATGGACATGAGTTTGAATAGGCTCCGGGAGTTGGTGATAGACAGGGAAGCCAGGTGAGCTGCAGTCCATGGGGTTGCAGAGTCGGACATGACTGCAACTGAACTGAACTAAACTAAGTTGTTGAAATTATGCATTTATTGTGGTAATGTTTTTTTTATTTATCTCTTTTATATCAAATATTCAAAATATTTCTTAAATCTTTATATTTGTGTGTTTTAGTAAATACATTTTCATTGGCCTAATAGATTATTGATCCTGGACAAAGTAGGGCAGGGAGTTCTGCTGTTAATATTTTGCCAGTATCAGTTTATGTTGTGTTCCCTTCCTCTAGATCAAGTGAAGCTTGTATTTCCTGTATAAACTCATAGAAGGAAAAATAATAATGTGTCAGAGAAAATATACTTCTCTAGGCTAAAAAGAATTTTGACACAGAAACCCCATAATGGTCAGAAAATATGGGCTCTAACATGTGGTGTCTTTGGCAGACTGAAAGTGTATCACCTTGAATTGTGCTTTTGTCATTATACTTCTCAATGACCCATATCAGATCTACTATGTCACAAAGTCAGGGGATGGATAGGGGCTTGAGAATCCTTATATTTAAAACATTTATTTTAATGCATAGCTAGATTAAGGACCACTGGTGAAAATAACACGCCTCCTTGGGAAGACAGCTGGGTTTTGTTCCCAGAGATATTATAGAAAAAGTGTTAAACCAGAGGTTAGATGATTTGGAATCTGTTAAAGAAACTCTAGTCAAGGCTATGGTTTTTCCAGTGGTCATGTATGGATGTGAGAGTTGGACTGTGAAAAAAGCTGATTGCCGAAGAATTGATGCTTTTGACCTGTGGTGCTGGAGAAGACTCTTGAGAATCCCTTGGACTGCAAGGAGATCCAACCAGTCCATTCTAAAGGAGATCAATCCTGGGTGTTCATTGGAAGGACTGATGCTAAAGGTGAAGCTGCAATACTTTGGCCACCTCATGCGAAGAGTTGACTCACTGGAAAAGACTCTGATGCTGGGAGGGATTGGGGGCAGGAGGAGAAGGGGACGACAGAGAATGAGATGGCTGAATGGCATCACCGACTTGATGGACATTAGTTTGGGTGAACTCCGGGAGTTGGTGATGGACATAGAGGCCTGGCGTGCTGTGATTCATGTGGTTGCAAAGAGTTAGACACGACTGAGTGACTGAATTGAACTGAACTGAAAAGAAACTCTTGCTACCATTCTAGAGAAGAAGTTACATAATTTAGTTTAGCTTTAATTTTCTGATTTTTAAATGATTATCACAGAAACAACTATTTGATCTTGAAGGAACAGTTATTCTTTTCTATCAGGAAGTCTCTTCAAGTGATAAAAATGTATTTGACTTACTCCTTTGTTGCAGTGCAGCTTGGAAAGTACAAAGAATTATCTATATAAATGCTGCATCTAATATGCTTTGAGTCTCATGTGGTTTCCTATAAAGTTGCAATTTGAGTAAGGAAGTACTGCTTATCAGCACTTGCCCAAATTATGGAAGGAGGCATTCTCAATCCTGATGGGAGCGAAGGGGATTCAGTAGAGTAAAAGTCCCAAAACATCCAGAACAAGCAGGTTTATTAATGTAGATTCAGTGGCATTAGCTGCATCCCTGTTTTTCTCTTATTATGTAGTATTTTGAAGCACTGCATGATCTTTTCACAATCCTCACATATACAAGCTAATTCAAATGCAATAAACATAAGGCAGGTACATAGAATTTTGACTAGTATTCGTATTATTTAAAGCAAGGGTCTGCAAACTATGGCTCGTGGGTACCAGCTGTTTTTAAAAACAGTATTTTCTTGAAACATAGCCATGCCATCCATTTATGTATCATCGGTGGCTGCTTTATGGTAGAGTTGAGCAGTTGAGTCAGAGACCATATGGCTCACAAAGTCATGAATAGTTACTATACCAACTTTTACAATAAAGTTAGCCATTTTATGGCTGCTGCTACTGCTGCTAAGTCACTTCAGTCGTGTCTGACTTTGTGCGACCCCATAGACAGCAGCCCACCAGGCTCCCCTGTCCCTGGGATTCTCCAGGCAAAAACACTGGAGTGGGTTGCCATTTCCTTCTCCAATGCATGAAAATGAAGTCGCTCAATCGTGTCCGACTCTTAGTGACCCCGTGGACTGCAGCCTACCAGGCTCCTCCGTCCATGGGATTTTCCAGGCAAGAGTACTGGAGTGGGGTGCCATTGCCTTCTCCAATTTATGGCTATATAAAGTAAAACATTATTTTCTTTGTGAAATAACTTAAAAATCAGAAATGTAAAGTTCAGTGAAGTATAATTTATTTCCAAATTGAAAATAATTCTTCATCACTTTAAGAAACTTCAACCACATACTTAGGAGTCTTGACAATTGTGATAAAGTCCTAAGTAATACCAAGAGCCTTATTTTACTGGTCAAAAGAAGTAAAAAACAACCCATATTCTCTTGGGGAAAAATAATCAGGATTTCAAGTATGACTTTTAAGAATTGGGAAAAGATAGCCTAAAGTTTAAGGTTATAAACAATCTAATAATCAATTTGGCATTACCAACTCAATGGACATGAGTTTGAGTGAACTCCGGGAGTTGGTGATGGACAGGGAGGCCTGGTGTGCTGCGATTCATGGGGTTGCAAAGAGTCGGACAGGACTGAGCGACTGAACTGAACTGAATAATCAGTTTATCTCAGTTTTCTAACACATTATCTGTCATCACTTTAAGTTCATCTTTGCAAGTTATAAATTGCTATAAACACACAATGTATAGTTGTCATCCTGTTACTATCTTTCCGTTCCGTCGCTCAGTCGTGTCCGACTCTTTGCGACCCCGTGGACTGTAGCCTACCAGGCTTCTCCGTCCATGGGATTCTCCAGGCAAGAATACTGGAGTGGGTTAGTTACTATCTTTAGTGTCACCTAAAGTTCTAAAGAGTCCCATTAAATTGTAATCTGAGTGAATTGAGCAAGAAGGAAAAGTTTCCTTCTCTTGACCATTTATTTATGATCCAAGTTATAACCATACTAAGGGCTTCTCTGTCTTCCTGTGAAAACTCTGTAGAGATTCTGGATCAGCATTGCCCATTCCCAGGGCCAGGAATCACATCACTGCTGACAGACCGTGCAGTCTGGAAACAATGGGACACCATTTACTATCTTCACTAAGAAGGTAGAATGGTTGTCCCTGATATTGGAACCTCTTGTGTATTTGGTCAAAGTCATGATCAACTGTGTCCCAAGACTTTGACCTAAGACTTTGCTCAATATCTACTTGTCTAACTAGTGGTCATCTGGAAGAAGGAGCTCCTGATGGTATTAGTTTATGATGTCTCCTGTGCTGGCACAGAGGTAAAATGCATCTTGTTACACACTTGACAATATTGTGGGGAATATGCACGTGATTTCAATTATAGTGCTGCATGTCTGCAAATTTTAGTGTAATAAAAATGCAAAACCTAAATATTACCAACTATGGTGACACTTTTCTTAGTTTTAAACTTCTTGAGTAATACCTTTGATGAGAGTTACCAGGAAAGCTCTATTCTTTAATTCTTTAGCTTAGGACACATTGCTGCCTTGACTTATTCATCTTCTTCTGGAGATTCTGTATTTCATTTTGAAGTCGTCTGTTCTTCTCTTGGAATCCTTCCTGTAGTAGTCGGGACTGTTCCTGAAAAAGTACAAATGGAGACTGAATAACATGTATCATTAAGAAAATCTCTAACTTCTGTCTACTTTCCACATTTCATAGATTTTAAAAAAATATTTAATGTCTTCTTGAAATTTTCTCCATCATTAATTTTCATTATTCTTTCTCTTGAGCCTTCTAGCTCTGTGATTACTTTTCCTGAGTCTTCTTGAGTTAAGAAATGAATCGCCAGTCCAGGTTCGATGCATGATACAGGGCTGGTGCACTGGGATGACCCACAGGGATGATATGGGGAGGGAGGTGGGAGGCGAGTTCAAGATGGGGAACACATCTACACCCAGGGCAGATTCATGTCAATGTATGGCGAAACCAATACAATATTGTAAAGTAATTAGCCTCCAATTAAAATAAATTTTAAAAAAGGAATATTTTTTACTCATATCACCTGATATGGTGATGAATCTCAATTATCCTTCTAATTTTTTTTATCCCATTAATTGTATGCAAGCTTTGTGGGCAATCTTAATGAAATGTTTGACTTCAAATCTATGCATTTTGATTTTTAAATACACTCACATACACATGTAATATAGAAATAAAAGAAGAATTTTCAAAATCTGATGCAGTCTGAATCTTAGATCAGGAAATTTGATCTAAGGTTCTACAACTTGGTGGTGGTGGGAGCCTAATATAGGTGAGGGAATATCAGGGTACCAGACTTGACCATACTGAATTTCTCCACATAA
The DNA here is from genome assembly GCF_049115385.1 of Moschus berezovskii. Lineage (NCBI taxonomy): Eukaryota > Metazoa > Chordata > Mammalia > Artiodactyla > Moschidae > Moschus > Moschus berezovskii. Next base: position 67,533,461 of record NC_142463.1, read on the forward strand.
TTCCCAACTTAACACATACTAGAAGCAGGGAACAGAAAAAAAGTAGGAGTAACAGATGGAAACAGTGGTGTAAGAGCTAAGGAATCCTTCTACTTGTGAAGGATCCCTTAGAGCTAAAATTCATCCCAGGTGTGACAGGAAAAAAATCATAGATTCCTCTAAGTGGTGAAGACAGTTCAGGTATCTTTCCAAGCATTGTGACCTAATAAAATTATTTAGTCTTATCTGAACCTCTCTTTAATTTTCAAAGTGATGGGGACATAACAGTTTTTGCTTCATATAGTACTAAGTAAGATATATGGATAAGACCATTTTTAGAAAATAATGCCTGGCAGATAATAGCTATTACTGATTGACAGATATAATGAAAAAAGACTAGGTGTGACATAGCTGCAAATAAAATCTTTTAACAGCGAGATATTATAGGGGCCAGTTCAGGCAGGCAAATAGGGATTGAAAAGTACAAGTAAGCATGCAAGGTCCTTCTTCTGGGCTTCAAGTTCTCACTGCTGGGCCACGTTTGTGAACAGGGAGTGTGGCGGGAAAACAGAGTAACAGGAACCACACGGTGTTGCAGTTAAATACCTGCAGTTTGAGAGCAAGAGTCCTCTCTTGCTCTTCCAGTAACTGGGCCCTGTCCCTCTCCATCTTCTCAGTCAGTTGTTTCACGTGTTCCTGATAGCTCTTTTCTTTCTGTTCCATCATCTGCTGGTTCTTTATTTGCATTTCCTCCAGCATTTTTGCTGCAGCCTGTGCAGATTCTGCTTTGACGCGTTCCACTGTCAGGAGGGAGAGGAAAAAGAAAAATGTATGTGGAGACCAAGTTGCTTCTTTCTTCCATCGACAGTTACCTATCACTGTTGCTACTGGCTGCATGTGCCCTACTCAGAAATGACTTTAACAAGTAAGAGACATCTTTTCTCCTGTTGCTACAGTTTGAGGCTCCTCGGTTCACCCAGCGGAGTTAGTTAGAACTTTTAAGAGCTTTCAGGGCTGCCTAGTCTCTTGACTAGCTCCTCACCTTCAATCAACTTTTCCTTCTCTGAGAGTGTCTGGTCTGTCTGTAGAATTGCATCAGTCACAGACTCCTTGGACTTCAAGTATTCCTGAAGAATCTCCTCAGCCTGGGACCCAGACAAAATGGGGTTAGTAGTAGGAAATGGCTGTAAGCACTTATTCCTGTTTGCCCACCACCTTTCCCTCTAGGAACTGCTCCTTTTGGCCATGGTGTGCCTGGTGATCAGATTCCCTATCACTGGGCTGAGCACATGCTCCAGACTGGCCAAACAAGGCGCCCACCCGAGCAGAATCCTTTATAAGAGGTTGATGTATATGTGGATAGTGATCCTCTGTTCTTTTAGACCGAGGGCTCTGATTTTGGAGCTGTTGGTCGTGTGTTCCCATATGGCGTGAGCTTGTTGGAGAATGAAGGCATCATGGAGAAAGTGGATCTGAATAAAGGGGGTAGAGGGAGGATGGAAGGGAGGGAAGTGTGGGGCTGGGGGGAGCCACAGGCAGAGAGAGAAATGATGACATTATTTGAAATTCTGGATCCATCTGGTAATCCAGTTTATCATGCAATTGTTAATTGAGTGCAGACTCTTGGATGAGCACATAGGTTATACCTGGTGTAACAGGCTCCTTGTAGTGTTTATTGAATCAGAGTGTATCAACCTTGCTTACCTGTATGCCCTTCCTGGGCTCCTGAAGATACTTCTTCTTCAGCTCTTGCATCTTCTCAATGAAGAGGCGATAGCCCCCTGATTTCGAATAAATCCCCTGTTTCACATCTTCTTCTAGAGGACTGAAAATATCCTTCAGTAAAGCAGAGCAACGATCTGATGATGCTTTAAGATTCTGATTACAAAAGTCATCTCGCCTTTTCTCTAGCTGGGCCTTTAATGCAAAACAATAAGAAGTGTTAATAAACAGAGGAGTGAAAAGATGTTAGCTTGATGTTGGAAAAGCTTCTCAAAAAAAAAAAAAAAGTCTCTGACCCCTAGACAGACTTATAGGCACTCAACAGGATCATATCCTTCCTCCAGAGTCTAACTTTCTACTAAAGCCCTTTCACCACGGGGTGACTGTCAGAGCAGTGATTACTAGCTATATGGTACACCTTTGGAGATAAACTCTAGCTTTTCACATTAGATCAGTGACTGCATATGAAATTAATGTGGCTCAATGTAAGTCTGCTTGTGATAACTAAAACTAACATTTTCTTTATTGCCAAAATATCCAATGAGTCTGATAACAATGAGCATGTAATTTGATTAGAAGCTCTGCTACTTATATATGCATGTAATGAAACTATAGGGAAGAATATTTGTTTATTCATGAAAGAAAAAAGTTTCAGTGAATAATAAGATATATCATAATAAAACTGGTTCTTCTATGATAACACAGATTGGTTTTCACCACTTAATGAGAATTACTTTTCTCAAAATAAGCACCCATCTCATTTCTTCTATCATTTTACTTTTTAAGAACCTAATCTGTATAAACTTGAGAAAAAAATTACCGCTAACTCTTTTTGAAATAATTGGTCTATATCTTTGAAGGAACTCCTCATGAAGACTTCAATGGCCTCTTTCTCACTGGCCCTGTGCAGGTCCAGCAGCTCCTGGAGGGTTTCCGTGGGCAGCTGCAGCTTCTGGCGCATCTGCTGGTCATAGTGGGCAATGGCCTTTTTCACTGCAGCCGAGTTCTCAATCTCAGCCAAGGCCAGGACTGCATTCTCCATGCAGGGCAGATCTCCACTGTTGATGGCATTGACATAGGTCTGCACCAGGGTCTCTAGACCTACAATAGAGAACAAATGATGATGTTAATTTTAGACGGAGTGAGGAAACTTTCTATTCTGTGTAATTCTAATGTCTATTACCAACCATTTGTCTTACAGCATCAGTGCCTCAGCAGCATCTGAAAACCTGCTAAAAATGCAGACTCCCAGCCTCTGTCCCAGTTTGACTGACTTAGACCCTCCTCTTTGGCAAGATCCTCAAGTGGCATAAATATATCAAAGGTTGAGAACCTCTCTTCTAGATAGCGAAGCTGCATTCATTCAGTGCATTCACTTTAGCAGCAGGCACTGTTAGGCCAGAAACCATATCTCTCTCATTTAAGTCTGTGTCATCAGCCCTGGTAAGTCCATGGGAAACATTGGATTCATATTTGTGGAGCAAATCAAAATGAGTCCTCCTTTTGGTTTATTCTAGCAGAACATTGTCCAGGAGAACCTTCTGTGATGATTGAAGTGTTCTGTGTGTGCTGTCCAGGGTGGGAGCCACTAGCCTCAGGTAGTGTGAGCCCTTGAGACATAGCTATGTGATCAGAATGTTAAATTTCTATATTTTTTATTAGCTACATTTACATTTAGATAGGCACACTTGTCTAGTGAAAACCACGTTGGACAGGGCAGGTCCAGTTTACTAGCACAATTGTCAGCTCTTAGAGCTTTTATTCTTTGCCTTTTGTATCTTTTCTCAACTATGAAGTCTGACTAATAAAACCTATCAGAAGTGTTGGTGCCACCTAGAATTTAACATGATAATAGTGGTAGATGTGCATTTTTCAAACTTGAAGCTACATGGATGTTATCACACCATCCTTTAGTCTTAGTGAGAGAGAAGACTGGGAAGAGGACTCACGAGGTCCATCCACCTTGATGCCTCCTGAGAGAGTTTTAGTTTTGGAATTGCTAAAGATGTAGGAACAGAAGACGGCAGTTTGTTGCACAAATTCGGAGTCCAGCTCATCGTCACACAGTTCCTCAAGCTGGCCCAATTTCTTCCTCTGAGTGGGCCGATCAAAGATGAAGCATTTCTTCTTTGGGAAGAAGTTTCGGATACAGAGTCGAGGCAGATTAAAAGTTTTATCTTTCGGGCTGGTACCTGGAGGAAGAAAAAAGGAATTTGTCTAATGTAGGGTCTTGCAAACACTTCCTGTAAAGGGTCAAACAATAAATATTTTAGGCTTTGCAAGCCAGATGGTCTCTTTTCTGAGTACTCAAGTCTCCTATTGTAGCCTAAAAGCAGTCATAGAGAAAGTATAAATGAATGGGTATGACATCATTCCAATAAAATCTTATTTACAAAACCAACTGGCAGGCTAGATTGGACAATATTTGCCTGTGGCAATCCTTTACCACCCTGAACTGTGCATGGTTCATGCTTGCATTTCTTTTCTTCAAATAAATGACCATTCTACTCCTATTCTTTGGCTAATTACAGCACCACAAGCCCTAAGCATGGAGACATCAATCTAATCACAGCACAGGGAAAGGTGAAAGAAAAAGAAATGTATTCTTAGAACAGGGAGAAAAATAATCTAAAACCAAATCTATTAATTCAGATAGTAAACAAGCATTACTTCTTAGTAATAACCCCTTGAGAAGAAATAGAATCTATAAATAGAAGACAACTGTTGATAGAAAACTAAGGAACAATAGTTTTCAGTGTTTTGTCATCTGTTTACCAATTCTAAGTTCCCTTTACCTTTCTTAAGCTTGAGTGAACTCTCCAGGTACTCATCTGCTGTGATGGACTGTCCATCTGCTTCCAAGTCGAGGGAGAAATCCCTCAGTGTCCATACAAAGTCTGGAAAGAAGCTCACAAAGTCAGCTGAATCCTCATCCCCATCCACATCAGGTGAGGATCTTGCCCTGATTCTATCTGTCAGCTCCGTCACATAGCTGAGTAGCAAAATAAGGAAAACTGGCATGAATGAAGAGTACCCCCCCCCCATCCTATATTAGTTCCACATACAAAACCTTTGTTTCTCCTTTGTTCTTAACCCAAGTATCCCAAGCACCAATTCTTCAGTAGGTTATAGGATTTTCCCCTTGCCACTGAATTCTTTTTTGTATTTCTCATGTTTGTTTCACCAGGATTCATAGTTAGTCAGTTGTTTTTTAAATTTTGGTCTCCCCTCTGACTTTGATGTGGTTTGGATCCCAAAAGGATACTGCAGTTGATCCATGGCCTGCTGGTTGATAGTTCCCATACTATTGTACACAAAAGTGCTGCTCAAGAGGATTGCTAGGGCAAAGATCCAGGAGTCATTCTGGTTGTCACCCTGGAAATCAGAACATATTTTACCAGGACTGTGTTTCATTCTTATGGCACTTTCCTGATCAGCAGTAGTAAAAGGATGCTCATTTAACGAGTTGTTTTTTTTTTAAGACAAATGACCTGTAGGAAGAAACTTAATCCCAGCAAAAATGACTGTTAATAGGACTTGAAATTTGAATAGTTTTGTAATTAGTGTTTTTGGTTTACCCTGATTCTCACTGGACTCTTATGATCATTGGCAGGTAGTTGCAAAACATTGCAGGTGGACATTCTAAGGGCTTAAATATAATTCAAATTTAATTTTTTCTCTTTATTTTTACAGAACAATTGTCTTAATATGGGAGCAGTAATAGTTGTATTTATCTCATTAAACAATTGTTGTTAATCTAACAATTTCCACTTCTTATCTTTTAAATATTCCAAACAATATCAGAGGCAATTGTATATCTATTACATCTGTTTTATAGATCAGAATAACTTGCTAAGGTCATTGAGGTACTGACAGATTTTTAAATCCATGAGTATGGCACTTCAGAAGCTAAATCCTTAACTAAAGTTCTTTGCAGGATAAGATTAGGTTGAATTTATTTTTTCACTACATTGAATTTTTTATTCATTACATTGATTTTATTTGTTCTACTGTTATGCATCTGGGTTATATGGCTCAGATTATAGCCTTTTATTAATTAGAACACTGTCTACAGACCAGTATGCTCTTCTTCTAGGATTCTGCCTTATGAATATTTCCTGACCCCTGGTTGCTAAACTTGGTTTAATGGCATGTAAACAGAAATGAAAAAACATGGTTAAGTGAAGGTCTTATTTAAAGGAAAATTAAATAGTGTAGAAAATTCACAGACATGAGGGGCTTAGTTCAAATTGGAATCCTCATTCCTTACCTTCTCCACATCCCCCAGACCCTCAGTATCAAGCAGAACTAGAGTACGGTTTGGCTTCTTGGGATGAGCCACACACCACATCCAGATGCCCTTTGTGTGAGACTGCACCGTGGAGCCCAGAGAGAAGCCTGCAAGGGGGCATGGGGAAAAGAGAGGGTAGAGTTTTAATATTAGGTGGTTCTGGAAGTTGAGATGACAGTTAACAAGTCCTAAAACGTCTCTTAAATCAAGTTTAGGAGAACTGAAACCACAACAAGTATTAATCTTACTTAAAATCAGAGAAACAGTGCAATTAGAATATTGAATACATGAAAAGATTAAATACCTTTCATGATAAAAGCAATCAACAAGCTAGAAATAAAAGGAAATGATCTCAACATAGTAAATAATAAAAATGATTGTATTAAAAAAAGACAGTCAACATTACACTGAATTGTGAAAGACAGAAATCATCCTTTCCACAAAAATTAACCAAAATGAACCAAAGACCTACAAGAAAATGAAAGTGAAGTTGCTCAGTCCTGTCCGACTCTTTGCGACCCCATGAACAGGGGCCCACCAGACCCATGAACTGTGGCCCAAGCTTCATGGGATTTTCCAGGCAAGAGTACTGAAGTGGGTTGCCATTTCCTTCTCCAGGGGATCTTCCCTACCCAGGGATCGAACCCAGGTCTCCTGCATTTCAGGCAGATGCTTTACCCTCTGAGCCACCAGGGAAGCCCTTAAAGACCTACATATTAGAGCTAAAACACACAGAAGAACTTCACGATTTTGGATTTGGCAATGATTTCTTGGATATGATACCCAAAACATAAGTAGCAAAATAAAAATACGTAAATTGGATTTGATCAAAATTAAAACTTTTGTGTATCAAAGGACACTACAGATTTAGGCATGGGAGAAACTCAGAATGGGAGAAAATATTTGCTAGTTATAAATCTGATAAGGGATTGATATCCAGAATATATAAAGAAGTCCTACAATGCAACACAAATAAGCAAATTAAAGATCATCCCAAATAAATGAATGAGCAGAGGACTTGAATATACATTTCTCCAAAGAAATTATTCAAGTGATCAATAAACATATGAAAACAAGCTCAACATTCCTAGTCATTAGAGATGTACAAAGCAAAACCACAGTGTATTATAACAACCAATATTGGAAAGTAATCTGAAACATGTATAGATATAACTGAGTCACTTTACTACACACCTGAAATTAACACAATATTGTAAATCAACTGTACTTCAAAAAAAGCACTAGTGTAGATCCTAGTGAATCCTGAAAGTTAATTAATATTTATAAGAAAGTTGGAAATTTTAACACTGAATGAATTTGGTAATATTAAATAATTTTTTAAAAAAAAAACACAATGAAATACTATTTTACGTCCTTCAGGATGGCCACTATGAAAAATCCAGAAAATAACAAGTATTGATGAGAACATGAAGAAATTAGAACCATTGTGTGTTTCTGGTGGGAATGTAAAATGGTATAGTTTTACATTTCCATCAGAATGTAAGCACCAGAATGGGACTTCCCTTGTAGCTCAGCTGGTAAAGAATCTGCCTGCAATGCTGGAGACCTGGGTTCGATTTTTGGGTTGGGAATATTTGCTGGGGAAGGGACCAGATACCCACTCCACTATTCTTGACTGGAGAATTCCATGGACAGAGGAGCCTGGCAGGCTACAGTCCATGGGGTCCCAAAGAGTTGGACATGGCTAAATGACTTCCATTTTCACTTTTCTGTGGAAAACGGTATGGCCATTTCTTTAAAAAATGAGCACAGAATTGTCATATGATCCTGCAGTTCCACTTCTTGGTGTATACCCAAAAGAAGTGAAAGCGAGGATATCAACAGATGTTTGTGTACCCATGTTCTTAGTAACATTATTCACAGTAGCCAAAACAAGGAAACGGTGCAAATGTCCATCAACTAGATGATTAGATAAACAAATTAGTATCACATACAATTATTCAGCCTTTGAAAGGAAGATAATTCGATACATGCTACAACATTGTTGGACCTTGAAGACATTATCCTCAGTGAAATAAGCCAATCCTTAAAGGACACTCATGTCTAATTCCTCTTGTATGAGACCAGTCAAATTTATATACAGTACAGAAGGGTGGTTGTCAAGGTGGTTGGGGCATTATTGCTTATTGGGGTACAGAGTTCCTGTTGGAGGAAGTTTATGGAGATGGATGTTGGTGATGTTTACACAACAGTGTGAATTAATACCACAGAATTTTTAAAAACAGTTACAGTGATAAATTTTGTGGTAAGTTTTATGTTATGTATATCTTACAACAGTTGAAGAAAAGAAAAGAAAAAAGAATAGACAATACAAATTGAAACATTTTTTTAAATCTTAAAGATCAGTGGAAATGTGCTTACTACATGAATATCTTTGTAAGAGTCTTGTAGTTTATTGTTATATACATTACCTATTTTTTATTACCACTTTAGTCTTTCTAGGAAAGGAACAATTTATGCTTTTAAAAAAGAATCTAAGGTGAAGTGCAAAGAGTGGTGAGCTGATTCTTTCAGGTCATAGTGACAATATGAACGTAACTGTGGACTGAAAGTTAGCTTTCAGTATTCCTCCCAGGTCTCTCACTTCCTCTCCTCACGTCACTGTGCTACATGCTGGGAGTGGGTGGACAGAAGGGACTTGGCTCGGCTTTGCTGGTGTCACTCACCCTTGTTCTTCCCGGCCAGCTTGTTCATCAGGTAGGATTTGCCTGTGCGGTAGAGGCCCACGATAGCCACCACTACAACAGGCTGCCTGATGGCAGAGAGGATTTTCAGAGCTTTCGGATTAACCAGCAGTCGCCCATTAGTGTTCTCAATGAGGCACTCTGGGCCTGACATGTTGATTTCTGAGGCCATGTCTCCTTGTCTGCAAGGGAAGATATGGGATGAATTAGAATTTCCAGTCTACACAAATCAAGAGCTTTCATGAGGTTATTTTGCATTCAGAAGGAGGAATCACAGAATCCCCCAACATGGCCAAAAGTTATATGTGAACAGTGAGAGAGATGAGGGAAAGATCTGCCTCCTTTTAGAAAGTTACAGAAGTACAGAGTAGTTCATTAAAAATATTGATATGACAGTGACTTATCAGCCAGCATTCAGCCACCCACATGCACAAAATCTTCCATTTAGTTTACATGTAAATCTTTCCTTTTGGATTCTCATTTAAAAGTTTATACTAGACATTAAATGTAAAATAGAATAGGATTCAGAGAGATTTGTTGTACTTGCAATGTATGAGAGATTTGGTATTTATTTATTCACTAATTCTTACTATGAATAAAGAATTTCATGAATAAATGTTCATTGCTTGATATATATATCTCTGAACAATTTCTAATGATTTGAAATGCATGTTTTTCTCATTAGTTATCCTTATTTCTACTGGAATAAGTGTCCACAGAACTTCTCACACTGCTAATCTACAAGTGGAACTTACTTTAGCAAATTTTGTAAAAAATATGTAACCTTGTGAAACACATGGCTCAAGACTCTTCCAAAACCTTGGTATGGGCTTGTGGAAGCAAGGGATCTGAAAGTTAAAATTTATTACCTTCAGAACAAATAGCCTACAACAATGTGGGAGTAAACCTTACAACTGCAAATACTGCATGTTGCTGAAAATTGTTTGTATATATATTTTTTGTGTGTTTGTAAGGAAAAAAGAACAATGAAATAAAGATTAAAAGATCAGGAAACATATCAGGAGAGCTAGAGAAGAAAGTTGTTGAAATGAAATAGCTATATTTCCGGCCATACAATTCTAAGTTTTCTCTTTTGTTCTTTTTCCCCATGTTGTAGAAGAGAAGTGAAGCAGGAAGAGAAGGAAGAGGGCTAGGAGTAAGAAGAGAGGGATGGGGAGGCAAAAAGGGAGGGGAAGCTGAAAAGGAGAGAGCTGTCAGAGGGTAGGTGATAAATGGAGCTAGCGCCAAGTCAAGGAAGTCAGCGGAAGAATTTCTAGAAGGCAAGGTCATAACTCCTTGAGAGCCCAGAGAGGGCAAAGTAAACAATGATGGTGCCTTTAGCATCATCATAGAGTCTTTAAAGAGGAAGCTTTTTAGTAAAATAGTGGGGTTGAATTCCACTCCTAAGGTGTAAGACATGCTCGAGTTGGCACCAAGAAATTGAATGTAGTGAAACCTGTGGTATTTCTAAAGTAAGAAGTCCACTTTGAAACAAATCTTCATGAATCTGTATTATCTTTCACTCTGATTTTCAGGTTTTTCTCTGTCTTCAGAGTGTTAGGTGGCTGTTACCACTACATTTCATTTAGAATTATTTCTTCTCATGAAAATAACATATTTGTCACCCTGTCAGTTTCTTAGCTGCAGTCAAATAAGTATTGAACAAATATAATAAAGACGTTGGTAATATAGCTGTGCCCTGCTCAACACAGACATCAGCAAAGAGAAGGGCAATACTAATTCATTTCAAACTATTAAATTAGCCCAATAAGCTAATCAAGTACAAGCACAGTCATGACCCAGGACAGGCTGCCACTTGATAACACCAGGATGTCATCTGACCTTGTGTCTCATGTCAGGATGAGCTGCAGCCTGTCTTGATGCTGGTCATTTTTTTTAAATTTTATTTTTAATTGGAGGAAAATTACTCTACAATATTGTGATGGTTTCTGCCATACATAAACATGAATCAGCCATAAGTATACATATCCCCTGCTGCCAATTTGTCCTTCTACCTGCCTCCCCATCCAAACCCTCTAGGTCCTCACAGGGCACCAGCTTTGGGTTCCCTGCATCATACGATGCTGATCAGTTTTTAGAAAACTAATGAACTCTTGCAGATCCCTTCCCATTCCTGCATTAATCTTATCATGGTCTCCTTCTCCCAGAGCAGGGCTCCTTTAGCACTGAAGAGAAAGATGCTCTAAGGAAAAAATTAAGTTCTTACCTGTTTTCTTCTTAGCTTAGTTGGCGTGGTTCTGAAACTTCTCTGTCTCTCACTAGATGTTTAGACTTCTGTTTCACCCACTCGTATCCTAGGTCTTGCTTGCTTTCCTTTAGCAACCAGACAGAAGAACAGCAACCTCTTTAACAGCTTTAGAGTAATATGAAACTGAAAGCACTGAGAGCAAAGCAATGACTCAAGAACCATAAAAGGAATTCTTGGAAGCTATCCTAGGAGGAGGGAAGATGGGTTTGATGTAATTTCTCAACTAGAACCTTCACATTAATTTTTTTGAAAGACATATTAGAGATCATTTAATATTTTGAAAAGTGTCTACCTTTTACTTAAAGAAAGAAAAACTTAACAGGAACCCAAAGTTGTATAAAATAAGTTGTCTACATGTAAATTTTCATAATAACCTCTCTCTAGCACAATCACTATATAGCAGAAAGACTTTTTGAATATAGAAGTGAATATGTTTTATATTATATGAATAATAAAAAATGATAATATTCATCCTCAATCCTGTCACTCAGACTATCCTTCTAGGTTTTTTCCCATGAATACACATAACACAATTATGTGTTTTATAAAACTGGGGTTATATGATATTGTACTGTACTCTCTTTCATCATATATTATGACAATTCAATATTATTCTATGTTTCAAAGTTATAACTTTTAATGGCTTGTATCACTCTATTACATGGAGGCATTATGACTTATTTAACTTCTGTACTATTATGGCTTGTTAGGGTATTTCCAAATTTTTTTTTAAATATAGTTAACAGGAAATTTGTTTCTTTCTGAAAGTGGTTTTCAGAGAAGATATAACAAACATCTTGACTAAAAAATAAATAAATAAAGACAACTACTCCTGAGAATTCAGATAGACCTGAGATGGGCATATGAATAGTTCTGTGAGAACAAATTAATTACTACCCTCTAGTGGGGTCGCTAAGAATTGGACACAACTGAGCGACTTCACTTTCACTTTTCACTTTCACACATTGGAGAAGGAAATGGCAACCCACTCCAGTGTTCTTGCCTGGAGAATCCCAGGGACGGGGGAGCCTGGTGGGCTTCCATCTATGGGGTCACACAGAGTCGGACATGACTGAAGTGACTTAGCAGCAGCAGCAGCAGCAGTGTTTCCAAATTCCATTCATTCATCTTTGTAACACAGTGAAGAAGATAGCAGAGTTTTGACTGCCAAACTGAAGTCCGAATCTGGGTTCTAACATTTACTACTACTGGTCAGGTATTCAGTCTCTCTATAGTGGAAGCACATTGGATTATTTACCCAGCATCTATCCATCCACAGAGTTGTAGTGAGTGTTCCAAACACTTTTAGCATGACTTTTAACTCTCTGACCATAGTTCATTAGATCAGTAGATGCTACACAGCACTCATAAGTTTATTTTTCTTGTTTCAGATACATTTTTTTTCTATGTGGCTGCGCCATAATATATATACTCAGGAGGCACAGGAGCCATATTTTTCACTGTGTGGATGGAGATGTAAAAAGTACACATTTGTCATGAATTAGGTCCAGGTATAGTAACAGAGATGATGGCTGGAGAGACTTGGTTTTAGTTCAGTCCCAGTTTTCTTTCTTTAAGTAAAAGGTAATCATTAAAGATGGCAGAATCATACAATTAGAAATTCTATACAAGATTAATGAGAAATTAGGCAACAAAGAATTAGATTTGTAAGGTATGGACATTTCATTTTCTCTCTTCCTTTTGTTTTTATACCTTGTCTAGTAGAAGTATAGATATATTAATATTTACCTCCCAGCAAAAGTATGACTAATAACAAATAAAGTAGAAGATCAAAAGAATTTAAAAGAGGTGAAATGCTAAAAAAAAAGAAGAGAAAAGGAAAACTTTATAGGGTTAAAATAGTTAAGTTAATCAAAATGAAAATGCTTTGCTGAAACAATCCACACATCCAGAAATCACAGATCAGGGCATTATGTGAGGAAACACTGGTGTGTGCCTCTTGTTAGCACTCCCCTTCCTCTGTTCTCTACATAAAAAAAAAAAAAATAATATTTTGAAAAGTGTCTATTAGATACTTAAGTATAATGGAATGTGTCTCAGAATTGGGGATCAGTTTAGGAAACCTAGAAGAGGAAGCATAGTCCTTTTTAGGTTTAATTTCCATAAATAATGGACACACAGTGGACCTGGCTCCTCATTTATGCATGCCATAAGTGAGGAAAAAGACACATCTTACACATTATGAACACACAGCCCCTGGAACTTAATACCAACTGCACAGGCAGAAAGGCGTTCCATGTTTTGCACACATGTTCCATGCTCTGTGCTGACGGTTCTACATGGGTTAAATATTTATATCTCATAACAAGACATTTCCCCACCATTTTATAGAAACTGAGACACAGAAAGATTTAATGTCTTGTCTCATATTACAGCACTGTGAATAATCTGAACCGAATCATTCTTGTTTCCAAACCTTCCAGTTTAACCTCTTCAATATACTGCCTTTCCTTGTCTTTTCAGTGAATAGCAGTAGAAGTAACAGCTTTATTTCTTGATTGTTCTAAGGAGCACACATGTTACAAATCTAATTCAATCCTGAGTATAATCATGCAAAATAAGTGGTCTTGTCTCAATCTTGCAGTGAAAAAACAAGAAGATTTGAGGGAGGGTAAATAATATGCCTGGTCAAATTCACCAAGCACATCGTAGAGGTGGGATGTGAATTTGAAACTGTGTTTGCCCTTAAACTCTTCTTTTTCTCCTCCTCAACAGGGCTTCTGAAGGAGGCAATAGGAAAGGGAGGAGGAAGGGAGATATTCAAGGAAAGGGAAACATTTGTAAGTTCTTCTGATCTCATGGTACAATGGTGTTTCTCCCCACCTGGAATCCAGTGTCTGAAGTTTAACAAATAGAATTATTTGCTTTATTTTATTTTGTTATTATTAAAAATAATAATATTTGTTATATTTGTTAAATTATTTTCTTTCTTCTTTGCTATTATCTTTTAAAGTGTCTCTGGGTAAGAAGTACTTCAACTTGCTTTGAAAAATATGATTTATCCTGGACTTCCATTTGCTGGAAGGGCTTCCCTGGTGGCTCAGATGGTAAAGAAACTGCCTTCAATGTGGGAGACCTGGGTTCGATCCCTGGGTCTGGAAGATACCCTGGAGAAGTAAATGACTACCCACTTCAGTATTCTTGCCTGGAGAATCCCATGGACAGAGGAGCCTGGTGGGCTACAGTTCATGGAATCACAAAGAATCAGACACAACTGAATGACCAACATTTGCACTTTCAGTTGTTGGAACACACTCAGGTTCTTCTTGTCTTAGCAATCTGTGTATAACAATTTGCTGCATGTGAACCTGTCTTATGCCAGGTCTTGGCAAGACTGGTTCCTTCTTTTTCTACTGGTCTCGACTAAATAGTATCTTCTCATTGAGGTCTTCCATGATTGCTAATCTCCATCCTATCATCCTGTTTTTGTTTTTGTTTTTTTTACTTTTCCCTATGACTACCTGAAATTCAAGTTCATAAAAGCATTGACTCCTTGTGTTAGCTGATGTATCTCCAGCACTTAAAACACAGTTTTACTAAGAGTATAACTCAATGGGTATTATATGTGACTAAGTATAAAACAACTTCAAATATGAGAGTAACACCACATTTGCTAACTTGAAGTTTAGAAGAAATATTAAAATGCTTATGTAAAGCATTTATTTGTTAATTTACTTACACTTTTAAATTATATATTTTGTATTTTATGTATATGTAAATCTACTTCTGCTTTATTGACTATGCCAAAGCCTTTGTGTGGTTCACAACAAACTGAGGAAAAGTCTTCGAGAGATGGGAATACCAGACCACCTGAGCCGCCTCCTGAGAAATCTGTATGCTGGCCAGGAAGCAACAGTTAGGACTGGACATGGAACAACAGACTGATTCCAAATAGGGAAAGGAGCGTGTCAAGGCTGCATATTGTCACCCTGCTTATTTAACTTCTATGCACAGTACATCATGAGAAATGCTTATGAATGGGCTGGATGAAGCACAAGCTGGAATCAAGATTGCTGGGAGAAATATCAATAACCTCAGATATGCAGATGACACCACCCTTATGGCAGAAGCAGAGAAGTAAAGAGCCTGTTGATGATAGTGAAAGAGGAGAGTGAAAAAGTTGGCTTAAAACTCAACATTCAGAAAACTAAGATCATGGCATCTGGTCCCATCACTTCACAGGAAATAGATGGGGAAACAGTGACAGACTTTACTTTTTTGGCTCCAAAATCACTGCAGATGGTGACTGCAGCCATGAAATTAAAAGACGCTTGCTCCTTGGAAGAAAAGTTATGAACAACCTAGACAACATATTAAAAAGCAGAGATATTACTTTGCTGACAAAGGTCCATCTAGTCAAGGCTATGGTTTTTCCAGTAGTAATGTATGGATGTGAGAGTTAGACTCTAAAGAAAGCTGAGCACCAAAGAATTGATGCTTTTGAACTGTGGTGTTGGGGAAGACTCTTGAGAGTCCCTTGGACAGCAAGGAGATCCAACCAGTCCATCCTAAAGGAATTAGTCCTGAATATTCATTGGAAGGACTGATCCTGAAGCTGAAACTCCAATAATTTAGCCACCTTATGCGAAGAACTGACTCACTGGAAATGACCCTGATGCTGGGAAAGATTGAAGACGGGAGGAGAAGGAGACGAGAGAGGATGAGATGATTGGATGGCATCACCGACTCAATGGACATGAGTTTGAGTAAACTCCAGGAGCTGGTGATGGACAGGGAGGCAGGCAAGCTGTAGTCAATGGGGTCACAAAGAGTCGGACACAACTAAGCGACTCAACTGAACTGAATGCTGATATATTTTTCTTACATTTTGTAAAATAACTTTTTGATTGAAATATAGTTGATATACAATATTACATTAGTTTCAAGTGTACTACATAATGACTTGACATATGTTACATTATGGAATGATCATCACAATAAATCTGTAACCATCAGTCCACATACAAAGTTATTAAAGTATCATTGACCATATAGCTTATTCAGTATATTACATTACTGTGGTTTATGCATTATATAACTGGAGGTTTGTAACTCAATCCCCTTCACCCTTTTCCCTGCCATGGCTCTGTATTTGCAAAAGTGTACTGAATCACTGTGGTGCTATGGCCTTACTCACTATACTAACTATGACATTCCAATTAGTCATGTTATAAATTAAAAAGTCTCTGACTCTGCTCTACTTTTTCTTATGAGACAGCGCTTTCTTCTGTCAATTAAGGACAGCTTGCAACTGTTGTATTGAACACATGCCAATCAAAAGCGAAAGCAAGCTTAGTTTCTGAGAAATGAACTATATGTTAGGAAACCAGCTCCTTCCTGATTAGTACAATAGGTTATGTGTAGTTTTGTGTTTGGTTTTATGTGTGTGTGTGTGTGTGTGCGCATGTGTGTCTCTCAAGCTGCTTGAAATATTTACTAGGGACATTTTTTTCTAAATGCTGGCTAGGAGGAAGCTGTAATTCCTCACTTTCCTGTGTATGTGGAGTTGTAGTCTCTAGAACATTTGCATTATTTTAAAAATAGCCACAGATCAAGTTAATTTGCAGGTTAGTATTATTGTATTAAAACTTTGTATATGTATAAATGCTTAATGTTTTCAAGTGCTGTCCAAATTTTAGTTTCCATAAAACAGACCCTGAATTTTGGGTTTTGAATGTTTTAATATTAGATTGCTTGACTTGTGAAAAACTTCATGCGGCCTGTTCTAGGGTACCCAATACCAGGGACGTTATTCAGCTGGAGGCACTAAGTCTCATACACA